>NC_138903.1:135212790-135813621 GCF_965194825.1 Balaenoptera physalus | reverse complement strand
GGTACGGCGATTCTAAGTGAAATAAGTCACACAGAAAAACACACTTATCCTAAGTTATCACTTCTAGAGGGAATGTAAAATCCGTTACACTTGAACTGAATTATAAAACAGGACAGGCTCACACATTTAGAAAACACACTATGGCTGCTTAACGAGAAAGGTGAGGTGGGGTGATGCATAAAACAAGTGTTTCAAATTAGCTCAGATACTGTTCCATAAACCCAATATGTAATAGACAAGACCTACTCCTTACTCAGTGAACTGGACTCAACACCCCCTATTCAGCGCATAAGTATATAACTAACTAGTAAGAATTTTAAAACCTATGTATTGATATCTCTCTGTAAGTGAGTCAAGTGGGTGTAAAGCGGCATAAACACAGCAGTGAACAGCAGCTAAACCCCATTATAAAAATAAATTACTTTTAAAAACCCATGAAACAAAGACAATGAAAGAGAGAGAAATTCTTACACAATTCATTCAGGGGCTGTGATGCAACCTGGATTGACCATATCTAGACCCACAGCTGGATGAGACATAAGGGTGGACACTCTTGGGGCTGAGAGGTTTGGTGAGGTTGGGTGAGCAAACGCAAACCCTTTAAAGAAATACTGCGTGGTACCCATCCCATGGGTCCCAAATCTCCAGGTTCAAGGGCATCTTCCTACATCGAAAACATGCATGAGAAACCCAGAAGATGGAACACCGTGTGATCGGGAAAGGTTTCTAAAACGTACCTCATTTCTAATGTCCTTGTGCTCGGGTTCGCCATTCTAGCCCCTTTACTAGCAATCTCCCTACTTGGAGCATCAGCACCTTTAACCTCCTGTTCCGTACAGGTTGCAATTTGTCCTGAGGATGAACGGGAAGAAGGGGGACCAATGAGAGAGTAGCTCTAGGTGTTGGGACAGGCACAGGTCACTCTATTTTCCCATCAGGTAGAAGAATTAACCACAGGCTCAGCCTGGCCCCCGCAACCAGAATAGGGCCTGACGCAATCCTTCAATTTTGCGGCCAGCTCCAAAAATAGCAAGATGAAAAATGGAGCTCAGGGGCACTGCAATTCTCAAACCTGCAGAGTTATAAATGATACCTCTCGTCCACAAATAAATTGAGGGAAGGCAACGAAGAGGATTTGAATGCAAGACAGAATTGCAGGAAACAGATTTCAGGAGGTAGATTCGAATCGCCTTTAAAGCACATGAAAAGTGGCAAAACGTCGACAGTGATGCCCTTGGCCAAAAAGGGCCTATGCGTTTTTTCCTGAGTATATTCAGGAAAAAACGCATACGCCCTTTTTGGCCAACCAAGCAACCTGGAAAGGCAAATCAGCGCTACAATGAAGTCTCGCCTCCCATCGGTCAAAAGGGGCATGCTGAAAAAAGTGTCAAAACCAGAAATGCAGGACAGGCCATGGAGAAATGGGAGCCTTGCTACGCTGATGGGCGGGATGTAAATTGCCAACAGCCACTCTGGAGAAGTGTACGGTGTGTCCTGAAACATCGAAAAAACACAGCTTAGAGCGCATAGGGCACTTCCACTCATGGGTGTATAAATTGGGAAAACTAAAAATCAGCAAGACACAGGCACCCCAAAGTTTAGGGCTGTTCTGTTGACAAGAACCTCCACTTCATGACACCTTAAATATCCCAGGAAAGAGAAAAATGGATAAAGAAGTGGTGGTCCTTATGTACAATGGAATATCACTCAGCCATGAAATCAATGTCATAAGGCTAGTAGCAGCATGATGAGTGGATTTAGGTACGACGATTCTAAGTGAAATAAGTCACACAGAGAAAGACACTTATCATAAGCTATCACTTATAGAGTGAATGTAAAAACCGCTACACTTGAACTGAATTACAAAACAGAACAGAGTCACACGTTTAGAAAACACACTATGGCTGCTTAACGGGAAAGGTGAGGTGGGGTGATGCATAAAACAAGGGTTTCAAATTAGCTCAGATACCGTTCCATAAACCCAATATGTAATAGAAAGACCTACTCCTTGCTCAGTGAACTGGACTCAACACCCCCTATTCACCGCACAAGCATATATCTGACTAGTAAGAATCTTAAAACCTATGTATTGATATCTCTCTGGATGTGAGTCAAGTGGGTGTAAAGCGGCATAAACACAGCCGTGAAAAGCAGCTAAACCCCATTATAAAAATAAATTAATTTAAAAATCCTGTGAAACAAAGACAGTGAAAGAGAGAGAAATTCTTACAAAATTCGTTCAGGGGCTGTGATGCCACCTGGATTGACCATATCTAGGCCCACAGCTGGATGAGACATAAGGGTGGACACTCTCGGGGCTGAGAGGCTTGGTGAGGTTGGGGAGCAAACGCAGAGCCTTTAAAGTAATACTGCCTGTTACCCATCCCATGGGTCCCAAATCTCCAGGTTCAAGGGCATCTTCCTACATCGAAAACATGCATGAGAAACCCAGAAGGTGGTACACCGTGTGACCGGGAAAGGTATCTAAAATGCAGCTCATTTCTCATCTCCTTGTGCTCGGGTTCGCCATTCCAGCCACTTTACTAGCAATCTCCCTCCTTGGAGAATCAGCACCTTTAACCTCCTGTTCCGTACAGCTTGCAATTTGTCCTGAGGATGAACGGGAAGAGGGGGAGCCAATGAGAGACTAGCTCTAGGTGTTGGGACAGGCACAGGTCACTCTATTTTCCCATCAGGAAGAAGAATTAACCACAGGCTCAGCCTGCCGCCCGGAACCAGAATAGGGCCTGAGGCCATCCTGCGCTTTTGCGGCCAGCTCCCAAAAAAGCGAATTGAAAAATGGAGCTCAGGGGCAGTGCAGTTCACAAACCTGCAGAGATATAAATGATAACTCTCGTCCACAAATATATTGAGGGAAGGCAACGAAGAGGATTTGAAAGCAAGGCAGAATTGCAGGAAACAGATTTCAGGAGGTAGATTCGAATCGCCTTTAAAGCACATGAAAAGCGGCAAAACGTCGACAATGATGCCCTTGTCCAAAAAGGGCGTATGCGTTTTTTCCTGAATATATTCAGGAAAAAACGCATACGCCCTTTTTGGCCAACCAAGCAACCTGGAAAGGCAAATCAGCGCTACAAAGAAGTCTCGCCTCCCATCGGTCAAAAGGGGCATGCTGAAAAAAGTGTCAAAACCAGAAATGCAGGACAGGCCATGGAGAAATGGGAGCCTTGCTACGCTGATGGGCGGGATGTAAATTGCCAACAGCCACTCTGGAGAAGTGTACGGTGTGTCCTGAAACATCGAAAAAACACAGCTTAGAGCGCATAGGGCACTTCCACTCATGGGCGTATAAATTGGGAAAACTAAAAATCAGCAAGACACAGGCACCCCAAAGTTTAGGGCTGTTCTGTTGACAAGAACCTCCACTTCATGACACCTTAAATATCCCAGGAAAGAGAAAAATGGATAAAGAAGTGGTGGTCCTTATGTACAATGGAATATCACTCAGCCATGAAATCAATGTCATAAGGCTAGTAGCAGCATGATGAGTGGATTTAGGTACAACGATTCTAAGTGAAATAAGTCACACAGAAAAAGACACTTATCATAAGCTATCACTTATAGAGGGAATGTAAAAACCGCTACACTTAAACTGAATTACAAAACAGAACAGAGTCACACGTTTAGAAAACACACTAGGGCTGCTTAACGGGAAAGGTGAGGTGGGGTGATGCATAAAACAAGGGTTTCCAATTAGCTCAGATACCGTTCCATAAACCCAATATGTAATAGAAAGACCTACTCCTTGCTCAGTGAACTGGACTCAACACCCCCAATTCACCGCACAAGCATATATCTGACTAGTAAGAATCTTAAAACCTATGTATTGATATCTCTCTGGATGTGAGTCAAGTGGGTGTAAAGCGGCATAAACACAGCCGTGAAAAGCAGCTAAACCCCATTATAAAAATAAATTAATTTAAAAAACCCGTGAAACAAAGACAGTGAAAGAGAGAGAAATTCTTACAAAATTCGTTCAGGGGCTGTGATGCCACCTGGATTGACCATATCTAGACCCACAGCTGGATGAGACATAAGGGTGGACACTCTCGGGGCTGAGAGGCTTGGTGAGGTTGGGGGAGCAAACGCAGAGCCTTTAAAGTAATACTGCCTGTTACCCATCCCATGGGTCCCAAATCTCCAGGTTCAAGGGCATCTTCCTACATCGAAAACATGCATGAGAAACCCAGAAGGTGGTACACCGTGTGACCGGGAAAGGTATCTAAAACGCAACTCATTTCTCATCTCCTTGTTCTGGGGTTTGCCATTCCAGCCGCTTTACTAGCAATCTCCCTCCTTGGAGAATCAGCACCTTTAACCTCCTGTTCCATACAGCTTTCAATTTGTCCTGAGGATGAACGGGAAGAGGGGGAGCCAATGAGAGACTAGCTCTAGGTGTTGGGACAGGCACAGGTCACTCTATTTTCCCATCAGGAAGAAGAATTAACCACAGGCTCAGCCTGCCGCTCGGAACCAGAATAGGGCCTGAGGCCATCCTGCGCTTTTGCGGCCAGCTCCCAAAAATTGAGTTGAAAAATGGAGCTCAGGGGTAGTGCAATTCACAAACCTGCAGAGATATAAATGATAACTCTCGTCCACAAATATATTGAGGGAAGGCAACGAAGAGGATTTGAAAGCAAGGCAGAATTGCAGGAAACAGATTTCAGGAGGTAGATTCGAATCGCCTTTAAAGCACATGAAAAGCGGCAAAACGTCGACAATGATGCCCTTGGCCAAAAAGGGCGTATGCGTTTTTTCCTGAATATATTCAGGAAAAAACGCATACGCCCTTTTTGGCCAACCAAGCAACCTGGAAAGGCAAATCAGCGCTACAAAGAAGTCTCGCTTCCCATCGGTCAAAAGGGCCATGCTGAAAAAAGTGTCAAAACCAGAAATGCAGGACAAGCCATGGAGAAATGAAGCCTTGCTACGCTGATGGGCATAATGTAAATTGCCAACAGCCACTACGGAGAAGTGTACGGTGTGTCCTGAAACATCTAAAAAACACAGCCTAGAGAGCATAGGGCACTTCCATTCATGGGTGTATTAATTGGGAAAACTAAAAATCAGAAAGACACAGGCACCCCAAAGTTTAGGGCTGCTCTCTTGACAAGAACCTCCACTTCATTACACCTTAAATATCCCAGGAAAGAGAAAAATGGATAAAGAAGTTGTGCTCCTTATGTACAATGGAATATCACTCAGCCATGAAATCAATGTCATAAGGCCAGTAGCAGCATGATGAGTGGATTTAGGTACGGCGATTCTAAGTGAAATAAGTCACACAGGAAAACACACTTATCCTAAGATATCACTTCTAGAGGGAATGTAAAAACCGTTACACTTGAACTGAATTACAAAACAGAACAGACTCACACATTTAGAAAACACACTAAGGCTGCTTAATGGGAAAGGTGAGGTGGGGTGATGCATAAAACAAGGGTTTCAAATTAGCTCAGATACCGTTCCATAAATCCAATATGTAATAGACAATACCTACTCCTTGCTCAGTGAACTGGACTCAACACCCCCTATTCAGAACACAAGTATATATCTGACTAGTAAGAATTTTAAAACCTATGTATTGATATCTCTCTGTAAGTGAGTCAAGTGGGTGTAAAGCGGCATAAACACAGCAGTGAAAAGCAGCTAAACCCCATTATAAAAATAAATTACTTTTAAAATCCCATGAAACAAAGACAGTGAAAGAGAGAGAAATTCTTACACAATTCATTCAGGGGCAGTGATGTAACCTGGATTGACCATATCTAGACCCACAGCTGGATGAGACATAAGGGTGGACACTCTTGAGGCTGAGAGATTTGGTGAGTTTGGGTGAGCAAACGCAGACCCTTTAAAGAAATACTGCGTGGTACCCATCCCATGGGTCCCAAATCTCCAGGTTCAAGGGCATCTTCCTACATCCAAAACATGCATGAGAAACCCAGAAGATGGAACACCGTGTGATCGGGAAAGGTTTCTAAAACGTACCTCATTTCTAATCTCCTTGTGCTCGGGTTCGGCATTCCAGCCGCTTTACTAGCAATCTCCTTACTTGGAGCAACAGCACCTTTACCCTCCTGTTTCGTACAGGTTGCAATTTGTTCTGAGGATGAACGGGAAGAAGGGGGACCAATGAGAGAGTAGCTCTAGGTGTGGGGACAGGGACAGGTCACTCTATTTTCCCTTCACGAAGAGGAATTAACCACAGGGTGAGCCTGGCCCCCGCAACCAGAATAGGGCCTGCAGCAATCCTGCGCTTTTGCAGCCAACTCCCAAAAAGGCGAGTTGAAAAATGGAGCTCAGGGGCACTGCAATTCTCAAACCTGCAGAGTTATAAATGATAACTCTCGTCCACAAATAAATTGAGGGAAGGCAACGAAGAGGATTTGAAAGCAAGGCAGAATTGCAGGAAACAGATTTCAGGAGGTAGATTCGAATCGCCTTTAAAGCACATGTAAAGCGGCAAAACGTCGACAGTGATGCCCTTGGCCAAAAAGGGCGTATGCGTTTTTTCCTGAATATATTCAGGAAAAAACGCATACGCCCTTTTTGGCCAACCAAGCAACCTGGAAAGGCAAATCAGCGCTACAAAGAAGTCTCGCTTCCCATCGGTCAAAAGGGCCATGCTGAAAAAAGTGTCAAAACCGGAAATGCAGGACAGGCCATGGAGAAATGGGAGCCTTGCTACGCTGATGGGCGGGATGTAAATTGCCAACAGCCACCCCGGAGAAGTGTACGGTGTGTCCTGAAACATCTAAAATACACAGCCTAGAGAGCATAGGGCACTTCCACTCATGGGTGTATAAATTGGGAAAACTAAAAATCAGCAAGACACAGGCACCCCAAAGTTTAGGGCTGCTCTCTTGACAAGAACCTCCACTTCATTACACCTTAAATATCCCAGGAAAGAGAAAAATGGATAAAGAAGTTGTGGTCCTTATGTACAATGGAATATCACTCAGCCATGAAATCAATGTCATAAGGCTAGTAGCAGCATGATGAGTGGATTTAGGTACGGCGATTCTAAGTGAAATAAGTCACACAGAAAAACACACTTATCCTAAGTTATCACTTCTAGAGGGAATGTAAAATCCGTTACACTTGAACTGAATTATAAAACAGGACAGGCTCACACATTTAGAAAACACACTATGGCTGCTTAACGAGAAAGGTGAGGTGGGGTGATGCATAAAACAAGTGTTTCAAATTAGCTCAGATACTGTTCCATAAACCCAATATGTAATAGACAAGACCTACTCCTTACTCAGTGAACTGGACTCAACACCCCCTATTCAGCGCATAAGTACATAACTAACTAGTAAGAATTTTAAAACCTATGTATTGATATCTCTCTGTAAGTGAGTCAAGTGGGTGTAAAGCGGCATAAACACAGCAGTGAACAGCAGCTAAACCCCATTATAAAAATAAATTACTTTTAAAAACCCATGAAACAAAGACAATGAAAGAGAGAGAAATTCTTACACAATTCATTCAGGGGCTGTGATGCAACCTGGATTGACCATATCTAGACCCACAGCTGGATGAGACATAAGGGTGGACACTCTTGGGGCTGAGAGGTTTGGTGAGGTTGGGTGAGCAAACGCAGACCCTTTAAAGAAATACTGCGTGGTACCCATCCCATGGGTCCCAAATCTCCAGGTTCAAGGGCATCTTCCTACATCGAAAACATGCATGAGAAACCCAGAAGATGGAACACCGTGTGATCGGGAAAGGTTTCTAAAACGTACCTCATTTCTAATGTCCTTGTGCTCGGGTTCGCCATTCTAGCCCCTTTACTAGCAATCTCCCTACTTGGAGCATCAGCACCTTTAACCTCCTGTTCCGTACAGGTTGCAATTTGTCCTGAGGATGAACGGGAAGAAGGGGGACCAATGAGAGAGTAGCTCTAGGTGTTGGGACAGGCACAGGTCACTCTATTTTCCCATCAGGTAGAAGAATTAACCACAGGCTCAGCCTGGCCCCCGCAACCAGAATAGGGCCTGACGCAATCCTTCAATTTTGCGGCCAGCTCCAAAAATAGCAAGATGAAAAATGGAGCTCAGGGGCACTGCAATTCTCAAACCTGCAGAGTTATAAATGATACCTCTCGTCCACAAATAAATTGAGGGAAGGCAACGAAGAGGATTTGAATGCAAGACAGAATTGCAGGAAACAGATTTCAGGAGGTAGATTCGAATCGCCTTTAAAGCACATGAAAAGTGGCAAAACGTCGACAGTGATGCCCTTGGCCAAAAAGGGCCTATGCGTTTTTTCCTGAGTATATTCAGGAAAAAACGCATACGCCCTTTTTGGCCAACCAAGCAACCTGGAAAGGCAAATCAGCGCTACAATGAAGTCTCGCCTCCCATCGGTCAAAAGGGGCATGCTGAAAAAAGTGTCAAAACCAGAAATGCAGGACAGGCCATGGAGAAATGGGAGCCTTGCTACGCTGATGGGCGGGATGTAAATTGCCAACAGCCACTCTGGAGAAGTGTACGGTGTGTCCTGAAACATCGAAAAAACACAGCTTAGAGCGCATAGGGCACTTCCACTCATGGGTGTATAAATTGGGAAAACTAAAAATCAGCAAGACACAGGCACCCCAAAGTTTAGGGCTGTTCTGTTGACAAGAACCTCCACTTCATGACACCTTAAATATCCCAGGAAAGAGAAAAATGGATAAAGAAGTGGTGGTCCTTATGTACAATGGAATATCACTCAGCCATGAAATCAATGTCATAAGGCTAGTAGCAGCATGATGAGTGGATTTAGGTACGACGATTCTAAGTGAAATAAGTCACACAGAGAAAGACACTTATCATAAGCTATCACTTATAGAGTGAATGTAAAAACCGCTACACTTGAACTGAATTACAAAACAGAACAGAGTCACACGTTTAGAAAACACACTATGGCTGCTTAACGGGAAAGGTGAGGTGGGGTGATGCATAAAACAAGGGTTTCAAATTAGCTCAGATACCGTTCCATAAACCCAATATGTAATAGAAAGACCTACTCCTTGCTCAGTGAACTGGACTCAACACCCCCTATTCACCGCACAAGCATATATCTGACTAGTAAGAATCTTAAAACCTATGTATTGATATCTCTCTGGATGTGAGTCAAGTGGGTGTAAAGCGGCATAAACACAGCCGTGAAAAGCAGCTAAACCCCATTATAAAAATAAATTAATTTAAAAATCCTGTGAAACAAAGACAGTGAAAGAGAGAGAAATTCTTACAAAATTCGTTCAGGGGCTGTGATGCCACCTGGATTGACCATATCTAGGCCCACAGCTGGATGAGACATAAGGGTGGACACTCTCGGGGCTGAGAGACTTGGTGAGGTTGGGGAGCAAACGCAGAGCCTTTAAAGTAATACTGCCTGTTACCCATCCCATGGGTCCCAAATCTCCAGGTTCAAGGGCATCTTCCTACATCGAAAACATGCATGAGAAACCCAGAAGGTGGTACACCGTGTGACCGGGAAAGGTATCTAAAATGCAGCTCATTTCTCATCTCCTTGTGCTCGGGTTCGCCATTCCAGCCACTTTACTAGCAATCTCCCTCCTTGGAGAATCAGCACCTTTAACCTCCTGTTCCGTACAGCTTGCAATTTGTCCTGAGGATGAACGGGAAGAGGGGGAGCCAATGAGAGACTAGCTCTAGGTGTTGGGACAGGCACAGGTCACTCTATTTTCCCATCAGGAAGAAGAATTAACCACAGGCTCAGCCTGCCGCCCGGAACCAGAATAGGGCCTGAGGCCATCCTGCGCTTTTGCGGCCAGCTCCCAAAAAAGCGAATTGAAAAATGGAGCTCAGGGGCAGTGCAATTCACAAACCTGCAGAGATATAAATGATAACTCTCGTCCACAAATATATTGAGGGAAGGCAACGAAGAGGATTTGAAAGCAAGGCAGAATTGCAGGAAACAGATTTCAGGAGGTAGATTCGAATCGCCTTTAAAGCACATGAAAAGCGGCAAAACGTCGACAATGATGCCCTTGTCCAAAAAGGGCGTATGCGTTTTTTCCTGAATATATTCAGGAAAAAACGCATACGCCCTTTTTGGCCAACCAAGCAACCTGGAAAGGCAAATCAGCGCTACAAAGAAGTCTCGCCTCCCATCGGTCAAAAGGGGCATGCTGAAAAAAGTGTCAAAACCAGAAATGCAGGACAGGCCATGGAGAAATGGGAGCCTTGCTACGCTGATGGGCGGTATGTAAATTGCCAACAGCCACTCTGGAGAAGTGTACGGTGTGTCCTGAAACATCGAAAAAACACAGCTTAGAGCGCATAGGGCACTTCCACTCATGGGCGTATAAATTGGGAAAACTAAAAATCAGCAAGACACAGGCACCCCAAAGTTTAGGGCTGTTCTGTTGACAAGAACCTCCACTTCATGACACCTTAAATATCCCAGGAAAGAGAAAAATGGATAAAGAAGTGGTGGTCCTTATGTACAATGGAATATCACTCAGCCATGAAATCAATGTCATAAGGCTAGTAGCAGCATGATGAGTGGATTTAGGTACAACGATTCTAAGTGAAATAAGTCACACAGAAAAAGACACTTATCATAAGCTATCACTTATAGAGGGAATGTAAAAACCGCTACACTTAAACTGAATTACAAAACAGAACAGAGTCACACGTTTAGAAAACACACTAGGGCTGCTTAACGGGAAAGGTGAGGTGGGGTGATGCATAAAACAAGGGTTTCCAATTAGCTCAGATACCGTTCCATAAACCCAATATGTAATAGAAAGACCTACTCCTTGCTCAGTGAACTGGACTCAACACCCCCAATTCACCGCACAAGCATATATCTGACTAGTAAGAATCTTAAAACCTATGTATTGATATCTCTCTGGATGTGAGTCAAGTGGGTGTAAAGCGGCATAAACACAGCCGTGAAAAGCAGCTAAACCCCATTATAAAAATAAATTAATTTAAAAAACCCGTGAAACAAAGACAGTGAAAGAGAGAGAAATTCTTACAAAATTCGTTCAGGGGCTGTGATGCCACCTGGATTGACCATATCTAGACCCACAGCTGGATGAGACATAAGGGTGGACACTCTCGGGGCTGAGAGGCTTGGTGAGGTTGGGGGAGCAAACGCAGAGCCTTTAAAGTAATACTGCCTGTTACCCATCCCATGGGTCCCAAATCTCCAGGTTCAAGGGCATCTTCCTACATCGAAAACATGCATGAGAAACCCAGAAGGTGGTACACCGTGTGACCGGGAAAGGTATCTAAAACGCAACTCATTTCTCATCTCCTTGTTCTGGGGTTTGCCATTCCAGCCGCTTTACTAGCAATCTCCCTCCTTGGAGAATCAGCACCTTTAACCTCCTGTTCCATACAGCTTTCAATTTGTCCTGAGGATGAACGGGAAGAGGGGGAGCCAATGAGAGACTAGCTCTAGGTGTTGGGACAGGCACAGGTCACTCTATTTTCCCATCAGGAAGAAGAATTAACCACAGGCTCAGCCTGCCGCTCGGAACCAGAATAGGGCCTGAGGCCATCCTGCGCTTTTGCGGCCAGCTCCCAAAAATTGAGTTGAAAAATGGAGCTCAGGGGTAGTGCAATTCACAAACCTGCAGAGATATAAATGATAACTCTCGTCCACAAATATATTGAGGGAAGGCAACGAAGAGGATTTGAAAGCAAGGCAGAATTGCAGGAAACAGATTTCAGGAGGTAGATTCGAATCGCCTTTAAAGCACATGAAAAGCGGCAAAACGTCGACAATGATGCCCTTGGCCAAAAAGGGCGTATGCGTTTTTTTCCTGAATATATTCAGGAAAAAACGCATACGCCCTTTTTGGCCAACCAAGCAACCTGGAAAGGCAAATCAGCGCTACAAAGAAGTCTCGCTTCCCATCGGTCAAAAGGGCCATGCTGAAAAAAGTGTCAAAACCAGAAATGCAGGACAAGCCATGGAGAAATGAAGCCTTGCTACGCTGATGGGCATAATGTAAATTGCCAACAGCCACTACGGAGAAGTGTACGGTGTGTCCTGAAACATCTAAAAAACACAGCCTAGAGAGCATAGGGCACTTCCATTCATGGTGTATTAATTGGGAAAACTAAAAATCAGAAAGACACAGGCACCCCAAAGTTTAGGGCTGCTCTCTTGACAAGAACCTCCACTTCATTACACCTTAAATATCCCAGGAAAGAGAAAAATGGATAAAGAAGTTGTGCTCCTTATGTACAATGGAATATCACTCAGCCATGAAATCAATGTCATAAGGCCAGTAGCAGCATGATGAGTGGATTTAGGTACGGCGATTCTAAGTGAAATAAGTCACACAGGAAAACACACTTATCCTAAGATATCACTTCTAGAGGGAATGTAAAAACCGTTACACTTGAACTGAATTACAAAACAGAACAGACTCACACATTTAGAAAACACACTAAGGCTGCTTAATGGGAAAGGTGAGGTGGGGTGATGCATAAAACAAGGGTTTCAAATTAGCTCAGATACCGTTCCATAAACCCAATATGTAATAGACAATACCTACTCCTTGCTCAGTGAACTGGACTCAACACCCCCTATTGGAACACAAGTATATATCTGACTAGTAAGAATTTTAAAACCTATGTATTGATATCTCTCTGTAAGTGAGTCAAGTGGGTGTAAAGCGGCATAAACACAGCAGTGAAAAGCAGCTAAACCCCATTATAAAAATAAATTACTTTTAAAATCCCATGAAACAAAGACAGTGAAAGAGAGAGAAATTCTTACACAATTCATTCAGGGGCAGTGATGTAACCTGGATTGACCATATCTAGACCCACAGCTGGATGAGACATAAGGGTGGACACTCTTGAGGCTGAGAGATTTGGTGAGTTTGGGTGAGCAAACGCAGACCCTTTAAAGAAATACTGCGTGGTACCCATCCCATGGGTCCCAAATCTCCCAGGTTCAAGGGCATCTTCCTACATCCAAAACATGCATGAGAAACCCAGAAGATGGAACACCGTGTGATCGGGAAAGGTTTCTAAAACGTACCTCATTTCTAATCTCCTTGTGCTCGGGTTCGGCATTCCAGCCGCTTTACTAGCAATCTCCCTACTTGGAGCAACAGCACCTTTACCCTCCTGTTTCGTACAGGTTGCAATTTGTTCTGAGGATGAACGGGAAGAAGGGGGACCAATGAGAGAGTAGCTCTAGGTGTGGGGACAGGGACAGGTCACTCTATTTTCCCTTCACGAAGAGGAATTAACCACAGGGTGAGCCTGGCCCCCGCAACCAGAATAGGGCCTGAAGCAATCTGCGCTTTTGCAGCCAACTCCCAAAAAGGCGAGTTTGAAAAATGGAGCTCAGGGGCACTGCAATTCTCAAACCTGCAGAGTTATAAATGATAACTCTCGTCCACAAATTAATTGAGGGAAGGCAACGAAGAGGATTTGAAAGCAAGGCAGAATTGCAGGAAACAGATTTCAGGAGGTAGATTCGAATCGCTTTAAAGCACATGAAAAGCGGCAAAACGTCGACAGTGATGCCCTTGGCCAAAAAGGGCGTATGCGTTTTTTCCTGAATATATTCAGGAAAAAACGCATACGCCCTTTTTGGCCAACCAAGCAACCTGGAAAGGCAAATCAGCGCTACAAAGAAGTCTCGCTTCCCATCGGTCAAAAGGGCCATGCTGAAAAAAGTGTCAAAACCGGAAATGCAGGACAGGCCATGGAGAAATGGGAGCCTTGCTACGCTGATGGGCGGGATGTAAATTGCCAACAGCCACCCCGGAGAAGTGTACGGTGTGTCCTGAAACATCTAAATACACAGCCTAGAGAGCATAGGGCACTTCCACTCATGGGTGTATAAATTGGGAAAACTAAAAAAAAGCAAGACACAGGCACCCCAAAGTTTAGGGCTGCTCTCTTGACAAAGAACCTCCACTTCATTACACCTTAAATATCCCAGGAAAGAGAAAAATGGATAAAGAAGTTGTGGTCCTTATGTACAATGGAATATCACTCAGCCATGAAATCAATGTCATAAGGCTAGTAGCAGCATGATGAGTGGATTTAGGTACGGCGATTCTAAGTGAAATAAGTCACACAGAAAAACACACTTATCCTAAGTTATCACTTCTAGAGGGAATGTAAAATCCGTTACACTTGAACTGAATTATAAAACAGGACAGGCTCACACATTTAGAAAACACACTATGGCTGCTTAACGAGAAAGGTGAGGTGGGGTGATGCATAAAACAAGTGTTTCAAATTAGCTCAGATACTGTTCCATAAACCCAATATGTAATAGACAAGACCTACTCCTTACTCAGTGAACTGGACTCAACACCCCCTATTCAGCGCATAAGTATATAACTAACTAGTAAGAATTTTAAAACCTATGTATTGATATCTCTCTGTAAGTGAGTCAAGTGGGTGTAAAGCGGCATAAACACAGCAGTGAACAGCAGCTAAACCCCATTATAAAAATAAATTACTTTTAAAAACCCATGAAACAAAGACAATGAAAGAGAGAGAAATTCTTACACAATTCATTCAGGGGCTGTGATGCAACCTGGATTGACCATATCTAGACCCACAGCTGGATGAGACATAAGGGTGGACACTCTTGGGGCTGAGAGGTTTGGTGAGGTTGGGTGAGCAAACGCAGACCCTTTAAAGAAATACTGCATGGTACCCATCCCATGGGTCCCAAATCTCCAGGTTCAAGGGCATCTTCCTACATCGAAAACATGCATGAGAAACCCAGAAGATGGAACACCGTGTGATCGGGAAAGGTTTCTAAAACGTACCTCATTTCTAATGTCCTTGTGCTCGGGTTCGCCATTCTAGCCCCTTTACTAGCAATCTCCCTACTTGGAGCATCAGCACCTTTAACCTCCTGTTCCGTACAGGTTGCAATTTGTCCTGAGGATGAACGGGAAGAAGGGGGACCAATGAGAGAGTAGCTCTAGGTGTTGGGACAGGCACAGGTCACTCTATTTTCCCATCAGGTAGAAGAATTAACCACAGGCTCAGCCTGGCCCCCGCAACCAGAATAGGGCCTGACGCAATCCTTCAATTTTGCGGCCAGCTCCAAAAATAGCAAGATGAAAAATGGAGCTCAGGGGCACTGCAATTCTCAAACCTGCAGAGTTATAAATGATACCTCTCGTCCACAAATAAATTGAGGGAAGGCAACGAAGAGGATTTGAATGCAAGACAGAATTGCAGGAAACAGATTTCAGGAGGTAGATTCGAATCGCCTTTAAAGCACATGAAAAGTGGCAAAACGTCGACAGTGATGCCCTTGGCCAAAAAGGGCCTATGCGTTTTTTCCTGAGTATATTCAGGAAAAAACGCATACGCCCTTTTTGGCCAACCAAGCAACCTGGAAAGGCAAATCAGCGCTACAATGAAGTCTCGCCTCCCATCGGTCAAAAGGGGCATGCTGAAAAAAGTGTCAAAACCAGAAATGCAGGACAGGCCATGGAGAAATGGGAGCCTTGCTACGCTGATGGGCGGGATGTAAATTGCCAACAGCCACTCTGGAGAAGTGTACGGTGTGTCCTGAAACATCGAAAAAACACAGCTTAGAGCGCATAGGGCACTTCCACTCATGGGTGTATAAATTGGGAAAACTAAAAATCAGCAAGACACAGGCACCCCAAAGTTTAGGGCTGTTCTGTTGACAAGAACCTCCACTTCATGACACCTTAAATATCCCAGGAAAGAGAAAAATGGATAAAGAAGTGGTGGTCCTTATGTACAATGGAATATCACTCAGCCATGAAATCAATGTCATAAGGCTAGTAGCAGCATGATGAGTGGATTTAGGTACGACGATTCTAAGTGAAATAAGTCACACAGAGAAAGACACTTATCATAAGCTATCACTTATAGAGTGAATGTAAAAACCGCTACACTTGAACTGAATTACAAAACAGAACAGAGTCACACGTTTAGAAAACACACTATGGCTGCTTAACGGGAAAGGTGAGGTGGGGTGATGCATAAAACAAGGGTTTCAAATTAGCTCAGATACCGTTCCATAAACCCAATATGTAATAGAAAGACCTACTCCTTGCTCAGTGAACTGGACTCAACACCCCCTATTCACCGCACAAGCATATATCTGACTAGTAAGAATCTTAAAACCTATGTATTGATATCTCTCTGGATGTGAGTCAAGTGGGTGTAAAGCGGCATAAACACAGCCGTGAAAAGCAGCTAAACCCCATTATAAAAATAAATTAATTTAAAAATCCTGTGAAACAAAGACAGTGAAAGAGAGAGAAATTCTTACAAAATTCGTTCAGGGGCTGTGATGCCACCTGGATTGACCATATCTAGGCCCACAGCTGGATGAGACATAAGGGTGGACACTCTCGGGGCTGAGAGGCTTGGTGAGGTTGGGGAGCAAACGCAGAGCCTTTAAAGTAATACTGCCTGTTACCCATCCCATGGGTCCCAAATCTCCAGGTTCAAGGGCATCTTCCTACATCGAAAACATGCATGAGAAACCCAGAAGGTGGTACACCGTGTGACCGGGAAAGGTATCTAAAATGCAGCTCATTTCTCATCTCCTTGTGCTCGGGTTCGCCATTCCAGCCACTTTACTAGCAATCTCCCTCCTTGGAGAATCAGCACCTTTAACCTCCTGTTCCGTACAGCTTGCAATTTGTCCTGAGGATGAACGGGAAGAGGGGGAGCCAATGAGAGACTAGCTCTAGGTGTTGGGACAGGCACAGGTCACTCTATTTTCCCATCAGGAAGAAGAATTAACCACAGGCTCAGCCTGCCGCCCGGAACCAGAATAGGGCCTGAGGCCATCCTGCGCTTTTGCGGCCAGCTCCCAAAAAAGCGAATTGAAAAATGGAGCTCAGGGGCAGTGCAGTTCACAAACCTGCAGAGATATAAATGATAACTCTCGTCCACAAATATATTGAGGGAAGGCAACGAAGAGGATTTGAAAGCAAGGCAGAATTGCAGGAAACAGATTTCAGGAGGTAGATTCGAATCGCCTTTAAAGCACATGAAAAGCGGCAAAACGTCGACAATGATGCCCTTGTCCAAAAAGGGCGTATGCGTTTTTTCCTGAATATATTCAGGAAAAAACGCATACGCCCTTTTTGGCCAACCAAGCAACCTGGAAAGGCAAATCAGCGCTACAAAGAAGTCTCGCTTCCCATCGGTCAAAAGGGCCATGCTGAAAAAAGTGTCAAAACCAGAAATGCAGGACAAGCCATGGAGAAATGAAGCCTTGCTACGCTGATGGGCATAATGTAAATTGCCAACAGCCACTACGGAGAAGTGTACGGTGTGTCCTGAAACATCTAAAAAACACAGCCTAGAGAGCATAGGGCACTTCCATTCATGGGTGTATTAATTGGGAAAACTAAAAATCAGAAAGACACAGGCACCCCAAAGTTTAGGGCTGCTCTCTTGACAAGAACCTCCACTTCATTACACCTTAAATATCCCAGGAAAGAGAAAAATGGATAAAGAAGTTGTGCTCCTTATGTACAATGGAATATCACTCAGCCATGAAATCAATGTCATAAGGCCAGTAGCAGCATGATGAGTGGATTTAGGTACGGCGATTCTAAGTGAAATAAGTCACACAGGAAAACACACTTATCCTAAGATATCCCTTCTAGAGGGAATGTAAAAACCGTTACACTTGAACTGAATTACAAAACAGAACAGACTCACACATTTAGAAAACACACTAAGGCTGCTTAATGGGAAAGGTGAGGTGGGGTGATGCATAAAACAAGGGTTTCAAATTAGCTCAGATACCGTTCCATAAACCCAATATGTAATAGACAATACCTACTCCTTGCTCAGTGAACTGGACTCAACACCCCCTATTCAGAACACAAGTATATATCTGACTAGTAAGAATTTTAAAACCTATGTATTGATATCTCTCTGTAAGTGAGTCAAGTGGGTGTAAAGCGGCATAAACACAGCAGTGAAAAGCAGCTAAACCCCATTATAAAAATAAATTACTTTTAAAATCCCATGAAACGAAGACAGTGAAAGAGAGAGAAATTCTTACACAATTCATTCAGGGGCAGTGATGTAACCTGGATTGACCATATCTAGACCCACAGCTGGATGAGACATAAGGGTGGACACTCTTGAGGCTGAGAGATTTGGTGAGTTTGGGTGAGCAAACGCAGACCCTTTAAAGAAATACTGCGTGGTACCCATCCCATGGGTCCCAAATCTCCAGGTTCAAGGGCATCTTCCTACATCCAAAACATGCATGAGAAACCCAGAAGATGGAACACCGTGTGATCGGGAAAGGTTTCTAAAACGTACCTCATTTCTAATCTCCTTGTGCTCGGGTTCGGCATTCCAGCCGCTTTACTAGCAATCTCCCTACTTGGAGCAACAGCACCTTTACCCTCCTGTTTCGTACAGGTTGCAATTTGTTCTGAGGATGAACGGGAAGAAGGGGGACCAATGAGAGAGTAGCTCTAGGTGTGGGGACAGGGACAGGTCACTCTATTTTCCCTTCACGAAGAGGAATTAACCACAGGGTGAGCCTGGCCCCCGCAACCAGAATAGGGCCTGAAGCAATCCTGCGCTTTTGCAGCCAACTCCCAAAAAGGCGAGTTGAAAAATGGAGCTCAGGGGCACTGCAATTCTCAAACCTGCAGAGTTATAAATGATAACTCTCGTCCACAAATAAATTGAGGGAAGGCAACGAAGAGGATTTGAAAGCAAGGCAGAATTGCAGGAAACAGATTTCAGGAGGTAGATTCGAATCGCCTTTAAAGCACATGAAAAGCGGCAAAACGTCGACAGTGATGCCCTTGGCCAAAAAGGGCGTATGCGTTTTTTCCTGAATATATTCAGGAAAAAACGCATACGCCCTTTTTGGCCAACCAAGCAACCTGGAAAGGCAAATCAGCGCTACAAAGAAGTCTCGCTTCCCATCGGTCAAAAGGGCCATGCTGAAAAAAGTGTCAAAACCGGAAATGCAGGACAGGCCATGGAGAAATGGGAGCCTTGCTACGCTGATGGGCGGGATGTAAATTGCCAACAGCCACCCCGGAGAAGTGTACGGTGTGTCCTGAAACATCTAAAATACACAGCCTAGAGAGCATAGGGCACTTCCACTCATGGGTGTATAAATTGGGAAAACTAAAAATCAGCAAGACACAGGCACCCCAAAGTTTAGGGCTGCTCTCTTGACAAGAACCTCCACTTCATTACACCTTAAATATCCCAGGAAAGAGAAAAATGGATAAAGAAGTTGTGGTCCTTATGTACAATGGAATATCACTCAGCCATGAAATCAATGTCATAAGGCTAGTAGCAGCATGATGAGTGGATTTAGGTACGGCGATTCTAAGTGAAATAAGTCACACAGAAAAACACACTTATCCTAAGTTATCACTTCTAGAGGGAATGTAAAATCCGTTACACTTGAACTGAATTATAAAACAGGACAGGCTCACACATTTAGAAAACACACTATGGCTGCTTAACGAGAAAGGTGAGGTGGGGTGATGCATAAAACAAGTGTTTCAAATTAGCTCAGATACTGTTCCATAAACCCAATATGTAATAGACAAGACCTACTCCTTACTCAGTGAACTGGACTCAACACCCCCTATTCAGCGCATAAGTATATAACTAACTAGTAAGAATTTTAAAACCTATGTATTGATATCTCTCTGTAAGTGAGTCAAGTGGGTGTAAAGCGGCATAAACACAGCAGTGAACAGCAGCTAAACCCCATTATAAAAATAAATTACTTTTAAAAACCCATGAAACAAAGACAATGAAAGAGAGAGAAATTCTTACACAATTCATTCAGGGGCTGTGATGCAACCTGGATTGACCATATCTAGACCCACAGCTGGATGAGACATAAGGGTGGACACTCTTGGGGCTGAGAGGTTTGGTGAGGTTGGGTGAGCAAACGCAGACCCTTTAAAGAAATACTGCGTGGTACCCATCCCATGGGTCCCAAATCTCCAGGTTCAAGGGCATCTTCCTACATCGAAAACATGCATGAGAAACCCAGAAGATGGAACACCGTGTGATCGGGAAAGGTTTCTAAAACGTACCTCATTTCTAATGTCCTTGTGCTCGGGTTCGCCATTCTAGCCCCTTTACTAGCAATCTCCCTACTTGGAGCATCAGCACCTTTAACCTCCTGTTCCGTACAGGTTGCAATTTGTCCTGAGGATGAACGGGAAGAAGGGGGACCAATGAGAGAGTAGCTCTAGGTGTTGGGACAGGCACAGGTCACTCTATTTTCCCATCAGGTAGAAGAATTAACCACAGGCTCAGCCTGGCCCCCGCAACCAGAATAGGGCCTGACGCAATCCTGCGCTTTTGCGGCCAGCTCCCAAAAAAGCGAGTTGAAAAATGGAGCTCAGGGGCAGTGCAATTCACAAACTTTCAGAGTCATAAATGATAACTCTCGTCCACAAATAAATTGAGGGAAGGCAAAGAAGAGGATATGAAAGCAAGGCAGAATTGCAGGATACAGATTTCAGGAGGTAGATTCGAATCGCCTTTAAAGCACATGAAAAGCGGCAAAACGTCGACAGTGATGCCCTTGGCCAAAAAGGGCGTATGCGTTTTTTCCTGAATATATTCAGGGAAAAACGCATACGCCCTTTTTGGCCAACCAAGCAACCTGGAAAGGCAAATCAGCGCTACAAAGAAGTCTCGCTTCCCATCGGTCAAAAGGGCCATGCTGAAAAAAGTGTAAAAACCGGAAATGCAGGACAGGCCATGGAGAAATGGGAGCCTTGCTACGCTGATGGGCGGGCTGTAAATTGCCAACAGCCACTCTGGAGAAGTGTATGGTGTGTACTGAAACATCGAAAAAACACAGCTTAGAGAGCGTAGGGCACTTCCACTCATGGGTGTATAAATTGGGAAAACTATAAATCAGCAAGACACAGGCACCCCAAAGTTTAGGGCTGCTCTCTTGACAAGAACCTCCACTTCATTACACCTTAAATATCCCAGGAAAGAGAAAAATGGATAAAGAAGTTGTGGTCCTTATGTACAATGGAATATCACTCAGCCATGAAATCAATGTCATAAGGCTAGTAGCAGCATGATGAGTGGATTTAGGTACGACGAGTCTAAGTGAAATAAGTCACACAGACAAAGACACTTATCATAACATATCACTTATAGAGGGAATGTAAAAATCGCTAAACTTAAAGTGAATTACAAAACAGAACAGAGTCACACATTTAGAAAACACACTATGGCTGCTTAACGGGTAAGGTGAGGTGGGTGATGCATAAAACAAGGGTTTCAAATTTGCTCAGATACCGTTCGAAAAACCCAATATGTAATAGACAAGACCTACTTCTTGCTCAGTGAACTGGACGCAACACACCCTTTTCAACGAACAAGAATATATCTGACTAGTTGCAATCTTAAAACCTATGTATTGATATCTCTGTAAGTGAATCAATTGGGTGTAAAGGGGCATAAACACAGCAGGGAAATTTAGGTAAACCCCATTGTAAAAATAATTTACTTTTCAAAACCCATGAAACAAAGACAGTGATAGAGAGAGAAATTTTTACATAATTTGTTCCGGGGCTGTGATGCAACCTGGTGTGACCATATCTAGTCCCACAGCTGGATGAGAAATAAAGCTGAACACTCTTAGGGCTGAAGGTCTCCTTCCCTATTTACCAGATTGGGGAACGTAGAAAGGCTGCCGCCCTCTGCCCGTTACCTGCAAAAGCAGATTTAAAACCTGTGCTAATGGTCACTTCATATGAACAAGTACTTCAGGACTATAAATGAAACCTGCCCTCAAAATGTCTTGGGGGAGGTAATGGCCAAAAATGTTCAAAATGTAACACTTACTTTAAGAAAACACTTTGAAGAACTAAGCTGGAATCACAGTTTGATAAATAAAAAGGGCATGCTTTAAAGCTCAATTTCAACAGATTATGGGACACATGCAAATTCAACCACAGAGAGGTATCAGCTCGCACCTGTTAGAATAACCATCAGCAAGAAAACTACAAACAATAAATATTGAAGGTGTTTTGGAGAAATGCATACCCTCAATTTTAAGTGGGATGTAACCTGGAAAGAGCCACTAATGAGAATTGAATGGTGGTGCCTTTAAAACGTACATACTGAGCTACCATATGATACAGCAAGCCCACTCCTTGGCCTATAACATAAGAAGTTAGAACTGGAAAGACACAGGCAAGCAAATGTGCATTGCAGCAGTATTACAATAGCCAAGACATGGAGGCAACCAGAAAGTTCATCAAGAGGTGCGTGGCCAAAGAAGAACTGGTACACGTACAGATGGAATATTAGCCAGGGATAAAAATGAAACAATGTAATTTGCAGCACCATGTATGATCCTTGAGGTAATCAGGCAAATTGTACTAAGTCAGAAAGCAAAAGACACATATCCTATAATATCACTTATAGGTCTTAGCTAAAAATTGATACCAATGAAGATATTTCCACAGAGAAATGCAATCACAGATTCATTAAACAAACTTATGGTTCACCAAATGGAAAGGTGTGAGGATTGGATACATTAGGATATTGGGGTTAAGATAGATATAGAAACACATGTGAAATATGTAATCACCAAAGACCTACGTAATACCAAGACAAGACTGCTCAACATTGTGTCATAACCTACATGGGAAAATGATCCAAAGAAGAATAGATATATGCATATGTTTAAAAGAACCACATCTTGCACACCTAGAAGAAACAAAACATTTTAATCAAATTTGCTCTGACAAAAAATAAAAATTAAATTAAAAAAAAACAAGAAGTAATGAGACATAAACTTAAGGGGCTTTTTGCTGGCACATTGCATTCTAATTTACAACCAGAACATGACTTCCATTAAGGCTCTGTCATCACTAATAAAGCAGCTTTATAAGCAATGTTGAAGGTAGCTTAAAAGAAGTCTCACTAATTATTGATAGTAACAAGGAAACAAAGAAAAGTAAAAATCTCACTGCAAAAAGTATACATAGGGTAAGGATAGTAGATCAAACACTTATTAAACTTCTGTAAAGAATAAAAGACAACAGTAGTATGTTTTTTTAAAAAGAGAGGGCCCAAATAAATCTGAAATGAAAGAGATGATGTTACAACAGACACCACAGAAATACAAAGTATCCTAAGATACACACAGGGTAACTCAGGGCTCAGACTGGACAGAGCCCACTCTCCAGTCCCCTGTACATGACTTACAGGAGCCTCAGGAACTGAGGAGGGGGTCCCTGAGGAGAGGCTCAAGATAGAATATGGTAGGCATTAACATGACTGCATTCATCTTAAACATGCCTGAACTACATTCACACGAGATGATTTTGTCCTGTATGTACATCGGCACCTCTAGTCGGAACTGCAGATCTTTGGCTTCAACACCTCTACTGACAACATTAGCTTCACCTGCTGTGGACCGTCTCCTATAGGATTTCTAGAACCACAAAACATCGAAGCTTCACAGGACCCAGAGTCTGTGCAACTCCACGCAGTCTCAGAGTCTCAACTCCACTCAGATACTCCACTCTTGGAGGGCACACACAAAGTAGTGTGCACATCAGGACCCAGGGGAAGGAGCAGTGAACCTGTAGGAGAATGACCAGAACTACCTGCTACTTTTAGAGGGTCTCCTGCAGAGGCAGGTGGTGGCTGAGGCTGCGGCTCACCGTGAGGACAACGACACTGGCAGCAGAAGTTCTGGGAAATACTCCTTGGTGTGAGCCCTCCCAGAGTCCGCCATTAGCCCCACCAAGAGCAAGGTAGGCTCCAGTGCTGGGTCGCCTCAGGCCAAACAACCAACAGGGAGGGAACCCAGACCCATGCATCAGCAGACAAGCGGATTAAACTTTTTATTAAAGTTTTATTTAATCCGCAGACAAGCGGATTAAAGGTCTGCCCACCAAAGCAACACCCAGCTCTAACCACCACCAGTCCCTCCCATCAGGAAGCTTGCACAAGCCTCTAAGATAGACTCATCCACCGGAGAGCAGACAGCAGAAGCAAGAAGAACTATAATTCTGCAGCCTGTGGAAGGAAAACCACATTCACAGAAAGATAGACAAAATGAAAAGGCAGAGGACTTTATACCAGATCAAGGAACAAGATAAAACCCCAGAAAAAAAAATGAAATGAGGTGGAGATAGGGAACCTTCCAGAAAAAGAATTCAGAATAATGATAGTGAAGCTGAGCCAAGACTTTGGAAAAAGAAAGGAGGCAAAGATCGAGAAGATGCAAGAAATGCTTAACAAATACCTAGAAGAATTAAGGAACAAACACCTAGAAGAATTAAAGAACAAACAAACAGAGGTGAACAATGTAATAACTGGAATGAAAAATACACTAGAAGGAATCAGTAGCAGAATAACTGTGGCAGAAGAACGGATAAGTGACCTGGAAGACAGAAAGGTGGAAATCACTGCCATGGAACAGAATAAAGAAAAAGAATGAAAATAAGTGAAGACACCCCAAGAGTCCTCTGGGACAACATTAAACACAACAACATTCGCATGATAGGGGTCCCAGAAGGAGAAGAGAGAGAGAAAGGACCCGAGAATATATTTGAAGAGATTATGGTAAAAAACTTCCCTAGCATGGGAAAAGAAATAGCCACCCAAGTCCAGAAGCACAGAGAGTCCCAGTCAGGATAAACCAAAGGAGAAAAATGACAAGACACATAGTAATCAAATTGACAAAAATTAACGACAAAGAAAAATTATTGAAAGCAGCAAGGCAAAAATGACAAATAACATACAAGGGAACTCCCATAAGGATAACAGCTGATTTCTCAGCAGAAAATCTACAAGCCAGAAGGGAGTGGCATGATCAATTTAAAGTGATGAAAGGGAAGAACCTACAACCAAGAGTACTCCACCCTGCAAAGATCTCATTCAGATTTGATGGAGAAATCAAAAGCCTTACAGACAAGCAAAAGCTAAGAGAATTCAGCACCATGAAACCAGCTCTACACCAAATGCTAAAGGAACTTCTCTAAGTGGGAAACACAAGAGAAGAAAAGGACCCACCAAGACAAACCCATAACAATTAAGAAAATAGTAATAGGAACATACATATCGATAATTACCTTAAACGTGAATGCACTAAATGTTCCAACCAAAAGACACAGACTCGCTGAATGGATACAAAAACAAGACCCATATCTATGCTGTCTACAAGAGACCCATTTCAGACCTAGGGACACATACAGACTGAAAGTGAGGCGATGGAAAAGTATATTCTATGCAAATGAAAATGAAAAGAAAGCTGGAGTAGCAATACTCATATCAGATAAAATAGACTTTAAAATAAAGAATGTTACAAGAGACAAGGAAAGACACTACATAATGGTCAAGGGATCAATCCAAGAAGAAGATATAACAATTATAAATATATATGTACCCAACATAGGAGCACCTCAATGTATAAGGCAACTGCTAACAGCTATAAAAGAGGAAATCAACAGTAACACAATAATAGCGGGGGACTTTAACAGCTCACTTACACCAGTGGAGATCAGCCAGACAGAAAATGAATAAGGAAACACAAGCTTTAAATGACACAATAGACCAGATAGAGTTAATTGATATTTATAGGACATTCCATCTAAAAACAGCAGATTACACGTTCTTCTCAACTGCACACGGAACATTCTCCAGGATAGATCACATCTTGGGTCACAAATAAAGCCTCAGTAAATTTAAGAAAACTGAAATCATATCAAGCAGCTGTTCCGACCACAATGCTATGAGATTAGAAATCAATTACACGGAAAAAAACCGTAAAAAACACAAACACATGGAGGCTAAACAATACGTTACTAAATAACCAAGAGATCACTGAAGAAATCAAAGAGGAAATCAAAAACTACCTAGAGACAAATGACAACAAAAACACGATGATCCAAAACCTATGGGATGCAGCAAAAGCAGTTCTAAGAGGGAAGTATATAGCAATACAAGCCTACCTCAAGAAACAAGAAAAATCTCAAATAAACAATCTAACCTTACACCTAGAGGAACTAGAGAAAGAAGAACAAAACCCGAAGTTAGTAGAAGGAAAGAAATCATAAAGACCAGAGCAGAAATAAATGAAATACAAACAAAGAAAACGAAAGCAAAGATCAATAAAAGTAAAAGCTGGTTCTTTGAGAAGATAAGCAAAACTGATCAACCTTTAGCCAGACTCAAGAAATATAGGGAGAGGACTCAAATCAATAAAATTTGAAGTGAAAAAGGAGAAGTTACAACAGACACCACAGGAATACAAAGCATTCTAAGAGACTACTACAAGCAACTCTAGGCCAATAAAATGGACAACCTGGAAGAAATGGACAAATTCTTAGAAAGGGATAACCTTCCAAGACTGAACCAGGAAGAAATAGAAAATATGAACAAACCTATCACAAGCAATGAAATTGAAACTGTGATTAAAAATCTTCCAACAAACAAAAGTCCAGAACCAGATGGCATCACAGGTGAATTCTATCAAACATTTAGAGAAGAGCTAACACCCAACCTTCTCAAATTCTTCAAAACAATTGCAGGGGAAGGAACACTCCCAAACTCATTCTATGAGACCACCATCACCCTGATACCAAAATCAGACAGAGATACTACAAAGAAAGAAAATTATAGACCAATATCACTGATGAATATAGATGTAAAAATCCTCAACAAAATACTAGCAAACAGAATCGAACAACACATTAAAAGGATCATACACCATGATCAAGTGGGGTTTATCCCAGGGATGCAAGGATTCTTCAATATACACAAATCAATGTGATACACCATATTAACAAATTGTAGAATAAAACCATATGATCATCTCAATAGATGAAGGAAAAGATTTTGAGAAAATTCAACACCCATTTACGATAAAAACTCTGCAGAGTGTGGGCATAGAGGGAAACTACCTCAACATAATAAAGGCCATATATGACAAACCCACAGCAAACAGCATTCTCAATGGTGAAAAACTGAAAGCGTTTCCTCTAAGATCAGGAACAAGACGAGGATGTCCACTCTCACCACTGCTATTCAACATAGGTTTGGAAGTCCTAGCCATGGCAATCAGAGAAGAAAAAGAAATAAAAGGAATACAAAAAGGAAAAGAAGGAGTAAAATTGTCACTGTTTGCAGATGACATGATATCATAGATAGAGAATCCTAAAGATGCCACCAGAAAACCACTGGAGCTAATCAATGAATTTGGTAAAGTTGCAGGATACAAAATTAATGCACAGAAATTGCTTGCATTCCTATACACTAACAATGAAAGATCAGAGAGAGAAATTAAGGAAACAATCCCATTACCACTGCAACAAAAAGAATAAAATACCTAGGAATAAACCTATCTAAGGAAGTAAAAGACCTGTACTCAGAAAACTATAAGACACTGATGAAAGAAATCAAAGATGATATAAACAGATGGAGACATATACCATGTTCTTGGATTAGAAGAATCAATATTGTGAAAATGACTATACTACCCAAAGCAATCTACAGATTCATTGCAATCCCGATCAAAATACCTTTGGCATTTTCTACAGAACAAGAAAAAAAAAATCTTAAAATTTGTAGGGAGACACAAAAGACCCTGGATAGCCAAAGCAGTCTTGAGGGGGGAAAAAAAGAGCTGGAGGAATCAGACTTCCAGACTTCAGACTATATTACAAAGCTACAGTAATCAAGATAATATGGTACTGACACAAAAACAGAAATATAGGTCAATAGAACAGGATAGAAAACACAGAGATAAACCCACGTACCTACGGTTAACTAATCTATGACAAAGGAGGCAAGGGTATACAACGGAGAAAAGACAGTGTCTTCAGTAAGTGGTGCTGGGAAAACTGGACAGCTACATGTAAAAGAATGAAATTAGAACACTCCCTAACACCATACACAAAAATAAACTCAAAATGGATTAGAGACCTAAATATAAGACCAGCCACTATAAAACTCTTAGAGGAAAACATAAGCAGAACAGTCTATGACATAAATCACAGCAAGATCCTTTTTGACCCACCTCCTAGAGAAATGGAAATAAAAACAAAAATAAAAATATGGGACCTAATGAAACATAAATTCTTTTACACAGCAAAGGAAAACATAAGCAAGATGAAAAGACAACCATCAGAATGGGAGAAAATATTTTCAAATGAAGCAAATGGCAAAGGATTAATCTCCAAAAAGCAGCTCATGTAGCTCAATATCACAAAACCAAACAACCCAATCCAAAAATGGGCAGAAGACCTAAATAGACATTTCTCCAAAGAAGATATACAGGTTGCCAACAAACACATGAAAGGATGCTGAACATCACTAATCATTAGAGAAATGCAAATCAAAACTACAGTGAGGTATCACCTCACACCAGCCAGAATGGCCATCATCAAAAAATCTACCAACAATAAATGCTGGCGAGGCATTAATTGGAGAAAAGGGAACCCTCTTGCACTGTTGGTGGGAATGTAAATTGACATAAACACTAGGGAGAACGGTATGGGGGTTCCTTAAAAACTAAAAATAGAACTACCATACAGCCCAGCAAACCCACTCCTGGACATTTACCCAGAGAAAACCATAATTCAAAAAGAGTCATGTACCACAATGTTCACTGTAGCTCTATTTACAATAGCCAGGACATGGAAGCAACCTAAGTGTCCATCAACAGATAAATGGATAAAGAAGATGTGGCACATATATACAATGGAACATTATTCAGCCATAAAAAGAAACGAATTGAGTTATTTTTAGTGAGGTGGATGGATCTAGAGTCTGTCCTACAGAGTGAAGTAAGTCAGAAAGAGAAAAACAAACACCGTAGGCTAACACATATATATGGAATCTAAAAAAAAAAAAGTTTATGTAGAACCTAGGGTCAGGAAAGGATTAAGGACACAGACGTAGAGAAAGGACTTGAGGACATGAGGAGGGGGAAGGGTAAGCTGGGACAAAGTGAGAGAGTGGTATGGACATATATACACTACCAAATGTAAAATTGATAGCTACTGGGAAGCAGCCACATAGCACAGGGAGATCAGCTCTGTGCTTTGTGACCACCGAAAAGGGTGGGAAAAGGGAGTGAGAGGGAGGTGCAAGAGGGAGGGGATATGGTGTTATATGTATATGCATAGCTGATTCACTTTTTTATACAGCAGAAACTAACACACAATTGTAAAGCAATTATACTCCAATAAAGATGTAAAAGAAAAAAAAAAAAAAAAAAGAAAGCCCAGAGATAAACTTACACACCTATGACCCACTAATCTATGACAAAGGAGGCAAGGATATACAATGGAAAAAAGACAGTCTCTTCAATAAGTGGTGCTGGGAAAAATGGACAGCTACATGTAAAAGAATGAAATTAGAACACTCCCTAACACCATACACAAAAAATAAACTCAAAATGCATTAGATCTACGAGGCCACCATCACCCTGATACCAAAACCAGACAAAGATGTCACAAAGAAAGAAAACTACAGGCCAATATCACTGATGAACATAGATGCAAAAATCCTCAACAAAATACTAGCAAACAGAATCCAACAGCACATTAAAAGGATCATACACCATGATCAAGTGGGGTTTATCCCAGGAATGCAAGGATTCTTCAATATACGCAAATCAATCAATGTGATACATCATATTAACAAACTGAAGGAGAAAAACCATATGATCATCTCAATAGATGCAGAGAAAGCTTTCGACAAAATTCAACACCCATTTATGATAAAAGCCCTGCAGAAAGTAGGCATAGAGGGAACTTTCCTCAACATAATAAAGGCCATATATGACAAACCCACAGCCAACATTGTCCTCAATGGTGAAAAACTGAAACCATTTCCACTAAGATCAGGAACAAGACAAGGTTGCCCACTCTCACCACTATTATTCAACATAGTTTTGGAAGTGTTAGCCACAGCAATCAGAGAAGACAAAGAAATAAAAGGAATCCAAATCGGAAAAGAAGAAGTAAAGCTGTCACTATTTGCAGATGACATGATACTATACATAGAGAATCCTAAAGATGCTACCAGAAAACTCCTAGAACTAATCAATGAATTTGGTAAAGTAGCAGGATACAAAATTAATGCACAGAAATCTGTTGCATTTCTATACACTAATGACGAAAAATCTGAAAGTGAAATTAAGAAAACACTCCCATTTACCATTGCAACAAAAAGAATAAAATATCTAGGAATAAACCTACCTAAGGAGACAAAAGACCTGTATGCAGAAAATTATAAGACACTGATGAAAGAAATTAAAGATGATACAAATAGATGGAGAGATATACCATGTTCCTGGATTGGAAGAATCAACATTGTGAAAATGACTCTACTACCCAAAGCAATCTACAGATTCAATGCAATCCCTATCAAACTACCACTGGCATTTTTCACAGAACTAGAACAAAAAATTTCACAATTTGTATGGAAACACAAAAGACCCCGAATAGCCAAAGCAATCTTGAGAACGAAAAATGGAGCTGGGGGAATCAGGCTCCCTGACTTCAGACTATATTACAAAGCTTCAGTAATCAAGACAGTTTGGTACTGGCACAAAAACAGAAATATAGATCAATGGAACAGGATAGAAAGCCCAGAGATAAACCCACACACATATGGGCACCTTATTTTTGATAAAGGAGGCAAGCATATACAGTGGAGAAAAGACAGTCTCTTCAATAAGTGGTGCTGGGAAAATTGGACAGGTACATGTAAAAGTATGAAAATAGAACACTCCCTGACACCATGCACAAAAATAAACTCAAAATGGATTAAAGACCTAAGTGTAAGGGCAGACACTATCAAACTCTTAGAGGAAAACATAGGCAGAACACTCTATGACATACATCACAGCAAGATTCTTTTTGACCCAGCTCCCAGAGAAATGGAAATAAGAACACAAATAAACAAATGGGACCTAATGAAACTTAAAAGCTTTTGCACAGCAAAGGAAACCATAAACAAGACCAAAAGACAACCATCAGAATGGGAGAAAATATTTGCAAATGAAGCAACTGACAAAGGATTAATCTCCAAGATTTACAAGCAGCTCATGCAGCTCAATAACAAAAAAACGAACAACCCAATCCAAAAATGGGCCGAAGACCTAAATAGACATTTCTCCAAAGAAGATATACAGATGGCCTACAGACACATGAAAGAATGCTCAACATCATTAATAATTAGAGAAATGCAAATCAAAACTACAATGAGATATCATCTCACACCGGTCAGAATGGCCATCATCAAAAAATCTAGAAACAATAAATGCTGGAGAGGGTGTGGAGGAAAGGGAACACTCTTGCACTGTTGGTGGGAATGTAAATTGATACAGCCACTATGGAGAACAGTATGGAGGTTCCTTAAAAAACTACAAATAGAACTACCATACGACCCAGCAATCCCACTACTGGGCATATACCCTGAGAAAACCATAGGTCAAAAAGAGTCATGTACCAAAATGTTCATTGCAGCTCTATTTACAATAGCCAGGACATGGAAGCAATCTAAATGTCCATCGACAGATGAATGGATAAAGAAGATGTGGCACATATATACAATGGAATATTACTCAGCCATAAAAAGAAATGAAATGGAGGTATTTGTAATGAGGTGGATGGAGTTAGAGTCTGTCATACAGAGTGAAGTAAGTCAGAAAGAGAAAAACAAATACAGTATGCTAACACATATATACGGAATCTAAGGGGAAAAAAAAAAAAAAAAAAAAAAAAAAAAAAAAAAAAAAGGCCATGAAGAACCTAGTGGCAAGACGGGAATAAAGACACAGACCTACTAGAGAATGGACTTGAGGATATGGGGAGGGGGTGGGGTGAGATGTGACAGGGTAAGAGAGTGTCATGGACATATATACACTACCAAATGTAAAATAGATAACTAGTGGGAAGCAGCCGCATAGCACAGGGAGATCAGCTCGGTGCTTTGTGACCATCTAGAGGGATGGGATGGGGAGGGTGGGAGGGAGGGAGATGCAAGAGGGAAGAGAAATGGGAACATATTGTTTATGTATAACTGATTCACTTTGTTATAAAGCAGAAGCTAACACACCATTGTAAGGCAATTATACTTCAATAAAGATGTTAAAAAAAAAAAAATGCATTAGAGACCAAAATGTAAGACCGGACACTATAAAACTCTTAGAGGAAAACATAGGAAGAATACTCTTTGACATAAATCACAGCAAGATCTTTTTGATCCACCTCCTAGAGTAATGGAATAAAAAACAAAAATAAACAAATGGGAGCAAATGAAACCTAAAAGCTTTTGCAAACAAAGGAAACTACAAACAAGACGAAAAGACAACCCTCAGAATGGGAGAAAATATTTGCAAACGAATCAATGGACAAAGGATTAATCTCCAATGTATATAAACAACTCATGCAGCTCAACAGTAAAAAAACAAACAACCCAATCCAAAAATGGGCAGATGACGTAAATAGACATTTGTCCCAAGAAGACATACAGATGACCAAGAAGCACATGAAAAGCTGCTCAACATCACTAATTATTAGAGAAATATAAACCAAAACTACAATGAGGTATCACCTCACACGAGTTAGAATGGGCATCATCAGAAAATCTACAAACAACAAATGCTGGAGAGGGTGTGGAGAAAAGGGAACCCTCTTACACTATTTGTGGGAATGTAAGTTGATACAGTCACTATGGAGAACAGCATGGAGGTTCCTTAAAAAACTAAAAATAGAATTACCATATGACCCAGCAATCCCACTACTGGCCATATACCCAGAGAAAACCATAATTCAAAAAGACATATTCACCACAATGTTCATTGCAGCACTGTTTACAATAGCCAGGTCATGGAAGCAACCTAAATGCCCATAGACAGACGAACGGAAAAGATGTGCTACATATATAAAATGCACTATTTCTCAGCCATAAAAAGGAATGAAATTGGGTCATTTGTAGAGACGTGGATAGATCTAGAGACTGTCATACAGAGTGAAGTAAGTCAGAAAGAGAAAAACAAATATCGTATATTAACGCATACATGTGGAACCTAGAAAAATGGTACAGATGAACCGGTTTGCAAGGCAGAAATAGAGACACAGATGTAGAGAGCAAATGTATGGACACCAAGGGGGGAAAGTGGCAGGGTGGTGGTGGTGGGATGAATTGTGAGCTTGGGATTGACATATATACACTTATATGTATAAAATAGATAACCAATAAGAAGCTGCTGTAGAAAAAAATGAATAAAATAAATTCAAAAATTAAAAAATAATTAATACTTAAAAAAAAACAGAAAAAAAGGTCTGTCCTTCCCATAGACGTATTTATATGAATGAATTATTTCCATGCTTATATCCATAAATACAAAAAGAGGAATAAAACTTACATTGGACCGAAAAAGAAAAAAAAAAAAAAAAACAGAACCCACTGGTCATACAGAGGAAAACCCTATCAGGACACTTGCTCCAGTGGTAAACATTTCTGAAGTTGGTCACAGGTGGGGAATCATTTCCTATGCAGCCAGCAGCCCCCACACAAGGAGCGTCCTCATTGGAAAGCTGGGGGACCATGAGGAGGCATCTCTGAGTAAACGTGAGCTGAGCCCCAGGCCAGTTGCTGCTGAATTTTTCCCACCCTTCCCAGGTAAAACACCTGAATGTGTGCAAAGACTTTAAAAGCTAGAGGAGGGGGCTTGGAGTCACACCAGTGACAGCACGCAGGCCGACTTGGTGCCTGCAGGCCAGCCAGGATGGTCCTGGCCCCGGGAACTCGTCTGGAAGCTTTCCATTTCCCTGCCTGAGGTACCCCTCCTGTCCCGGCCCCCACTGCTTTTTTCCTTCCTCACCTCTGACCGGGGAGAAATTCCAGCAGCAAGTATGGGTGACACATCCTCTTCTTTAGCAGGTGGCAGCCCGGCAACTCCTGCAGAAAGTCCAGCAGAGCCCCAGTCACACCAGGCCACTCATAGAGCCGTGGGCCCTACTCTCTCCCACCAGCCCAACCCCGAGACTGCTGACGGGGCAGAGAATATGGCGTCAGGCACAGCTGCAGAGGCTTTTGCTGCCTGGAGGGGTGTTTATATTGACCTCAACCCAGGCACACCTGGGAAGGGCTGGCCGGCCGGGTCAGGCTGCCCAGGTCAGCCAATCCTCGCCCCTCAGGGGCTCAGAGTTGCAGAAAATGGGCCTTGCTGCACCGGCCAGATCCAAGGAACAGGTGTAGGGTCCCGAGAGTCAGGATAGATAAGGGGCGGCAGCCCTGGCTTGTTTTCTAATCATTTTATCTGGTCCATGAGTGGGAGACAACTTCAAGAAGACCCTCTGCTAATGAGAGGAACCCAGGACTCAGGGAGAGGAGGGGTGGTGGGTGGAGACAGAGGCCTGGTGCCCCGGCTGCAGTGGAAGCCCCTGGAAGACCAGGCAGAGGGAGGCCGCACAGAGTGAAGCCTAGGGTCACAGACCTGCTGGAGCTTCTGTTTGTTAGTTCAAGCTCTGCTCTGAGGTGCTCTGTGTCAGCTCTGAGTGACAGGTGTGCTGGGGTGCTCTGCAATGAGGGCTATGTGCACGGTTCCTGTGTGCCCAGCCCTGCCAGGGTACCTGTCCAGGGGAGCACCATATCCAGGGAGGGGCCTGCCCACGAGAGCCCCGTGGGCTGCTGCGTACCTGCCCAGGTGAGCTCCATATCCTGGGAGGGGCCTGACCATGATGGCCCCATGGGCTGCTGGGTTCCTGCCCAGGTGAGCTCCATATCCTGGGAGGGGCCTGACCACAAGAGCCCCGTGGGCTGCTGGGGACCTGGTAGAGGACGCCAGGACAGTCAGTGAAGCCACAGAGGATATACATCTAGTAGTTCCTAATTCCTACACCCTGCTGGTCATTCTACCATCCACCAGGACATGGTATTCTGTATTAGACTTCAATGATGCCTTCTTTTGTATTCCATTAGTCCCAGAGTCACAAGAAATGTTGGCTGTGAGTGGCAGGACTCAACATACAACAAAAACAATACTGCTGGGCCGTCCTGCCCCAGGGGTTCAAAAATTCCCACACCATCTTTGGGGAAACGTTAGCTAAAGACCTAAAAGTTCTACCTCTGCAGAAGGGAACCCTCCTTCAATATGCAGATGACATTCTGATCACCAGCCCGACTAAGGATGCCTCTGAACTACCTAGCCAATAAAAGATAGAAAGTGTCCAAGAAAAAGGCTCAAATATCACAAACTAAGGTGACCTTCCTGGGCTTCATTTGCACAGAAGGTCGGAGAAGCCCACCCCAGGAAAAGGAAGAAGCCATTTGCCGCCTCACCCTTCCTGAAACTAGAAGACAGCTTAAGGGTTCCTGGGGAGACCGGGGTTTGCTGCATCTGGATCCCTAACTACAGTCTAATAGCTGGGCCTCTATATGAAACACTGAAAGGAAAAGATGATGATCCTTTTGAATAGAATCCAGAAGCGGCCTTTCAAGAATGGAAAGAGCAGTCAATTCAGACCCTTGCCCTGGACCTCCCTAAGTTAGCTAAACCCTTTGACCTTTACATTCCTGGTCCAAGGCGAATCACCCTTGGAGTATTAGTGCAAAAACTGGGACCACTTGAAATGGAACAATGCAAGAATGCCCTCCAGGCATTGGCCAGCCACCCCATCCGACCAGGATACTGGGGGTATCTAAAAACCTGGAAATCAGCAGCCTGCAAGGCCAGCTCCCTCCTAAGGGAAAAGGACGCCACGTGGTGATCCTAACCACCCACCATGCCCTGAAGTTGCAGGGATTGCTCCGTGGGCGCAATCACCTCGAGTGAGGAGGCCCTCCAACACCAACCTCCAGAGAGACAACCTGGGGCAATGGGCCCCCATGACGACTCGTGTGACCATCACTTGACCTGGAACTTCTCTCAGAAAACAACAAGAGTGTGCCCCAAAAGAGCAGACTATTGCTTACAGGACTTACTGTACCCAGAGCGGAGCTAATAAACTTGGCAGGGGAACCATAAATAACGCTGCCACCATAGAAAAGCCTACAGACACCGCGGTGACGGCGGCCAATGAGACCGGCTGTACTCCTGGCTACTTCAAAAGGCCGTTGACTGAGTGACCGTCATGGTCCTGGATCACCACCGGCCCTGGACTGTCTGGGAGTTGAGCAAGCAGGGCTCTGACACCTGGTGCTGTTTGTACGTTAATTCAGTGGCTTAACTGAAGAAAGTGCAGACTACTGGTCAGAGCATCTAGGCTGGCAGAAACCGTCAGCCTAAGGGGGCCGAACCAATGTGGAGCAGGGTAAAACAGCCCACCCCCTCAAGCATCTCTGCACATCTCTTTCCTGGACCCTTAAAGGTCATTAGAATCTATAAAACTTCCAATGCTGGTGCTCAGGCAGACGAGCAGTGAGGGAGGAGGCCTGGGGACAATCAACCTCACCTGGAGGCTGCTGGAGAGAAGTCCTGTCCCTCCCCCCGGGTATGAGGACACCCAACTCAGCACGAAGCATGTACAGAAGAGGTGTGTGCACCCTCAGCGCCCCAAGAATGAGGAATGGGACAAAAGGCAGAGGAGGGCTTTGTCACTGGCAAAGCCCATTAAAAATTCCTGGGAGATACAAATAGAATCTGGGCAATAAAATAAAGTCTAACCATTTTTTCCTTTGTGCTTTGTCTAATTTCACTTGCTCCTAGGTTTCCACATGCAGAGGTCCCACACCCGGCACTTCAGACCCGATTTCCTAGTGCAAAATGGCTGTGCCGACACCTCAGCTCGTGGGGCCCCGTGCAGACTCTGCGACACAGAGCCTGAGCTCCAACCAACCCGGCCCTCGAGAGCTCTGCCCCCTCCCTCCCGCTGACGCTGACAGGATCCCTACACAGCAGCCCAGCCCACAACCCGCAGGGGAGCACACACTCTCACCTCTCCATTCTCTGATCAAAATATAAAGTTTTCCTTTGCTTCTGAACCAAAGTCAGTCTCGTTCTGTTGGCTCCAATGACACTGGGTAGGGAGACCCTTGTTGGGGCCCACTCTGCAGGATCAGTAACAGAATTTGAGAATATTGTAACTTCAATGAACAGATGTGTGAGCCAAACTGTAATTAACATAAAGCAGTGTATAAGGCTCGTGTAAAATAAGATGTTTCTAACACTTCCATTTGATATTTCCATCACTTTATTATAAGCAAGTTCAGTAGAGGGGTTTGTCTTATTTGTCAGATCAACAGTAGAGAAATGCAGTGATTTCTTTCCAAGGATGTACATCTAATAATCTTGGTTGAAGTTTCAACCTTGTTTTGAATGATTTTCCATTGAAAATGATACCTCTCTTTCACCTCCTAGATTTCTGAGAAGTATAAAGTCTTATATTTTTTTATTACCTAAAGGGAAAGGTGGGAGGAGGGATAAATTAACAGTTTCAGATTAACATATACACACTGCTATGTATAAAATATATCATCAACAAGGAACTACTGTATAGCACAGGGAACTATACTCAATATTTTGTAATGACCCCTAAGGGGAAATAATCTGAAAAACAATAGATATCTATATCGACATCATCTATCAACTACAGATAAAATGGAAACTAAAGGAAGCCAATGGTGAGCGTTTCTGAACCTGAAGACTTCAATCATCTAAAGTTCGGACTCTGCCTACGGCCCAAGTCCCTTAATGAACACACATGAAGCAGTAGCTTAAAAATTCCCCAGATTGGAGATCGGGGAGACACTGATTTGGAAAAATCCCTGGTGTTCTCCTTACATACACGGGACCTTTCCTACAACTAAAACATGCCTGTGACACCCAGAAGATGGAACACGGTTGGATCAGGAGGATTATGGAAAAGGCACCAAAACTCCTAATTTCCTGGTTGTTGGGTTCACCCCTCCATCCTTTTTCCTTAATATCTCCCAACTGGAGGACGTCAGCACCTTCAACATCCAGTTGCACATAATTTGGAATTGGTCCAAAGGAAGGGGAAGGAGGAGAAACAAGGAGAGACAAGCCCTAGATGTTCGGACAGGTACATGTCACTCTAATTTCCAATCAGGAAGAAGAATTAAGCAAAGGCTTAGCCTGCCACTGGGACGCAGACTAGGGCCAGAAGCAAACCAGCGGATCTGCGGGAAGCTCCCAAAAAGCGAGGTGAAAAATGGAGCTCAGGGGCACTGCAATTCACAAACCTGCAGAGTTACAAATTATAACTATCGTCCAAAACTACATTGAGGGAAGGCAACGAACAGGATTGGAAAGCAAGGCAGAATTGCAGGAAACAGATTTCAGGAGTTAGATTCAAATCACCATTAAAGCATATGAAAAGCGGCCAAACGTCGACAATGATGCACTTGGCCCAAAAGAGCCTATGCGTTTTTTCCTGAATAAATTCAGAAAAAAAACGCATAGGCCCTTTTAAGCCGGAAATGCAAATCAGCACTACAAAGAAGTCTCACTTCCCATTGGTCAAAAGGATCTTCCTAAAAAAGTGTAAAAAGAAGAAATGCAGGAGAGGCCAGGGAGGAAAGGGAGCCTTGTTACACTGATGGGTGGGATGTAAATTGCCAATGGCGACTCCAGAGAAGGGTATGGTGTTTCCTAAAACATTTAAAAAACAAAGCTAGAGAGAATAGGGCACTTCCACTCATGGGCGTATAAACTGGGAAAACTAAAAATCAACAAGACACAGGCAAACCAAAGTTTAGGGCTGCTCTGAGTACAAGAACCTCCACTTGGGTACAGCTTAAATATCCCAGGAATGAGAAAAATGGATAAAGAAGTTGTGGTCCTTATGCACAATGGAATATCACTCAGCCATGAGATCAATGTCATAAGGCTAGTACCAGAATGATGAGTGGATTTAGGTACGACGATTCAAAGTGAAATAAGTCACAGAGAAAAAGACACTTATCCTAAGATATCACTTCTAGAGGGAATGTCAAACCGTTACACTTGAACTGAATTACAAAACAGAACAGAGTCACACACTTAGAAAACACACTATGGATGCTTAACGGGAAAGGTGAGGTGGGGTGATGCATAAAACAAGGGTTTCAAATTAGCTCAGATACCATTCCATAAACCCAATATGTAATAGACAAGACCTACTCCTTCCTCAGTGAACTGGACTCAACACCACCTATTCACCGCACAAGAATATATCTGACTGGTAAGAATCTTAAAATTTATGTATTGATATCTCTCTGTAAGTGAGTCAAGTGGGTGTAAAGAGGCATAAACACAGCAGTGAAAAGCAGCTAAACCCCATTATAAAAATAAATTACTTTAAAAACCCATGAAATAAAGACCGTGAAAGAGAGAGAAATTCTTACACAATTCATTCAGGGGCTGTGATGCAACCTGGATTGACCATATCTAGACCCACAGCTGGATGAGACATAAGGGTGGACACTCTTGGGGCTGAGAGGTTTGGTGACGTTGGGTGAGCAAACGCAGACCCTTTAAAGTAATACTGCGTGGTACACATTCCATGGGTCCCAAATCTCCAGGTTCAAGGGCATCTTCCTACATCGAAAACATGCATGAGAATCTCAGAAGATGGTACACCGTGTGATCGGGAAAGGTTTCTAAAACGCACCTCATTTCTAATCTCCTTGTGCTCGGGTTCGCCATTCCAGCCGCTTTACTAGCAATCTCCCTACTTGGAGCATCAGCACCTTTAACCTCCTGTTCTGTACAGGTTGCAATTTGTCCTGAGGATGAACGGGAAAAAGGGGAACCAATGAGAGACTAGCTCTAGGTGTTGGGACAGGCACAGGTCACTCTATTTTCCCATCAGGAAGAAGAATTAACCACAGGCTCAGCCTGGCCCCAGGAATCAGAATAGGGGCTGAAGCAATCCTGCGCTTTTGCGGCCAGTTTTGCGAACCCATACCCGAACCCGTACTCTAAGCCGTACCCTAACCCTAACCCTATCCCTAACACTAACCTTAAGCTACCCTTGACTGCTTCTGCCTCCAATAGATTTCCTAAGCACTAGTGTTTGAAGGAACAGCTTAAAAAGAGAATCCTAATGTGATTTCTTGATAATGGGTGTGTTCCTTATCTTATCCTAGTGTCTAAAATCTTCTCCATGGCTGGACCGCCAAGTAATATGCCTTGACGTGCTAAGGGGTATCTAGAGAGTGGGATAGGTTTAAAAACTACCCTAACCCTAACGCGTACCCTAACCCTAACCGCTACCCTAACCCTAACACGTACCCTAATCCTAACCCGTACCCTAAACCGAGCCCTAACCCTCAAACTAAACCTAACCCTAACCCATACCCTACGCCGTACCCGAACCCGTACCCAAAGCCGTACCCTAAGCCATACCCTAACCCTAACCCTACCCCTAACCCTAACCCTAAGCTCCCCTTGACTGCTTCTTCCTCCAATATATTTCCTAAGCACTAGAGTTTGAAGGAACAGGTTAAAAAGATAATCCTAATGTGATTTCTTGATAATGGGTGTGTTCCTTATCGTATCCTAGTGTCTAGACTCTTCTCCATTGCGGGACCCCTAAATAATATGCTTTGACGTGCTAAGGGGTATCTAGAGAGTGGGATAGGTTTAATCACAACCCTAACCCTAACGCGTACCCTAAGCCTAACCCCTACCCTAACCCAAACATGTAGCCTAATACAAAACCGTACCCTAAACCGAGCCCTAACCCTCAAACTAACCCTAACCCTACCCCTAACCCATACCCTACGCCGTACGCGAACCCGTACCCGAACCCGTACCCTAAGCAGTACCCTAACCCTAACCCTACCCCTAACCCTAACCCCATGCTCTCCTTAACTGCTTCTGCCTCCAAAAGATTTCCTAAGCACTAGTGTTAGAAGCAACAGGTTAAAAAGAGAATCCTAATGTGATTTCTTGATAATGGGTGTGTTCCTTAAATTATCCTAGTGTCTAAACTCTTCTCCATGGCTGGACCCACAAATAATATACCTTGACGTGCTAAGGGGTATCTAGAGAGTGGGACAGGTTTAATCACTACCCTAACCCTAACGCGTAACCTAAGCCTAACCCCTACCCTAACCCTAACACGTACCCTAATCCTAAACCGTACCCTAAACCGAGCCCTAACCCTAACACTAACCCTAACCCTAACCCTAACCCATAGCCGAACCCGTACCCTAAGCCGTACACTAACCCTAACCCTACCCCTAACCCTAACCCTAAGGTACCCTTGACTGCTTCTGCCTCCAATAGATTTCCTAAGCACTAGTGTTTGAAGGAACAGGTTAAAAAGAAAATCCTAATGTGATTTCTTGATAATGGGTGTGTTCCTTATCTTATCCTAGTGTCTAAACTCTTCTCCATGGCTGAACCCCCAAATAATATGCCTTGACGTGCTAAGGGGTATCTAGAGATTGGGATTGGTTTAATCACTACCCTAACCTTAACTCGTAACCTAACCCTAACCCCTACCCTAACCCTAACACGTACCCTAATCCTAACCCGTACCCTAAACCGAGCCCTAACCCTCAAAGTAACCCTAACCCTCACCCTAACCCGAACCCTACGCCGTACACGAATTCGTACCCGAACCCCTACCCTAAGCCGTTCCCTAACCCTAACCTTAAACCTAACCCTAAACCTAAGCTACCCTTGACTGCTTCTGCCTCCAATAGATGGCCTAAGCACTAGTGTTTTAAGGAACAGGTTAAAAAGAGAATCCTAATGTGATTTCTTGATAATGGGTGTGTTCCTTACCTTATCCTAGTGTCTAAACTCTTCTCCATGGCTGGACCCACAAATAATATACCTTGACGTGCTAAGGGGTATCTAGAGAGTGGGACAGGTTTAATCACTACCCTAACCCTAACGCGTAACCTAAGCCTAAACCCTACCCTAAACCTAACACGTACCCTAATCCTAAACCGTACCCTAAACCGAGCCCTAACCCTAACACTAACCCTAACCCTAACCCTAACCCATACCCGAACCCGGACCCTAAGCCGTACACTAACCCTAACCCTACCCCTAACCCTAACCCTAAGCTACCCTTGACTGCTTCTGCCTCCAATAGATTTCCTAAGCACTAGTGTTTGAAGGAACAGGTTAAAAAGAAAATCCTAATGTGATTTCTTGATAATGGGTGTGTTCCTTATCTTATCCTAGTGTCTAAACTCTTCTCCATGGCTGAACCCCCAAATAATATGCCTTGACGTGCTAAGGGGTATCTAGAGATTGGGATTGGTTTAATCACTACCCTAACCTTAACTCGTAACCTAACCCTAACCCCTACCCTAACCCTAACACGTACCCTAATCCTAACCCGTACCCTAAACCGAGCCCTAACCCTCAAAGTAACCCTAACCCTCACCCTAACCCGAACCCTACGCCGTACACGAATTCGTACCCGAACCCCTACCCTAAGCCGTTCCCTAACCCTAACCTTAAACCTAACCCTAACACTAAGCTACCCTTGACTGCTTCTGCCTCCAATAGATGGCCTAAGCACTAGTGTTTTAAGGAAAAGGTTAAAAAGAGAATCCTAATGTGATTTCTTGATAATGGGTGTGTTCCTTATCTTATCCTAGTGTCTAAACTCTTCTCCATGGCTGGACACCCAAATAATATGCTTTGACGTGCTAAGGGGTATCTAGAGAGTGGGATAGGTTTACTCACTACCATAACCCTAAAGCGTACCCTAAGCCTAACCCCTACCCTAACACTAACACGTACCCTAATCCTAACCCGTAACCTAAACCGAGCCCTAACCCTCAACCTAACCCTAAACGTAACCCTAACCCATACCCTACGCCGTACCCGAACCCGTACCCGAACCCGTACACTAAGCCGTACCCTAACCCTAACCCTAAACCTAACCCGTACCCTAACCCTAACCCTAACCCTAACCCGTACCCTAACCCGTACCCTAACCCTAACCCGTACCCTAACCCTTAACCGTACCCTAACCCTAACCCTAACCCGTACCCTAACCCTAACCCGTACCCTAACCCTAACCCTAAGAGGTACCCTAACCCTAACCCTAACCCGTACCCTAACCCTAACCCTAACCCGTACCCTAACCCTAACCCTAACCCTAAACCGTACCCTAACCCGTACCCTAACCCTAACCCGTACCCTAACCCTAAACCGTACCATAAACCTAACCCTAACCCGTACCCTAACCCTAACCCGTACCCTAACCCTAACCCTAACCCTAACCCTAACCCTAACCCTGCCCTAACCCTAACTCTAACCGTACCCTAACCCTAACCCTAACCCTAACCCTAACCCTAACCCTAACCCTAACCCCTGCCCTAACCGGTACCCTAACCCGTACCCTAACCCTAACCCGTACACTAACCCGTACCCTAACCCGTACCCTAACCCATACCGTAACGCTAACCCGTACCCTAACCCTAACCCGTACCCTAACCCTAACCCTAACCCGTACCCTAACCCTAACCCGTACCCTAACCCTCACCCTAACCCGTACCCTAACCCTAACCCTAACCCTAACCCTAACCCGTACCCTAACCCGTACCCTAAACCTAACCCGTACACTAACCCTAACACGTACCCTAACACGTACCCTAACCAGTACCCTAACCGATACCCTAACCCGTACCGTAACCCTAACCCGTACCCTAACCCTAACCCGTACCCTAACCCTAACCCGTACCCTAACCCTAACCCTAACCCTAACCCTCAACCTAACCCTAACACTAACCCGTGCCCTAACCCGTACCCTAACCCTAACCAGTACCCTAACCCTAACCCGTACACTAACCCGTACCCTAACCCTAACCCGTACCCTAACACGTACCCTAACCAGTACCCTAACCCGTACCCTAACCCGTACCGTAACCCTAACCCGAACCCTAACCCTAACCCGTACCCTAACCCTAAACCTAACACGTACCCTAACCCTAACCCGTACCCTAACCCGTACCCTAACCCTAACCCTAACCCGTACCCTAACCCTAACCCTAACCCTAACCCGTACCCTAATCCGTACCCTAACCCGTACCCTAACCCTAACCCGTACACTAACCCGTACCCTAACCCTAACCCGTACCCTAACACGTACACTAACCAGTACCCTGACCGGTACCGTAACCCTAACCAGTACCCTAACCCTAACCTGTACCCTAACCCTAACCCGTACCCTAACCCTAACCCGTACCCTAATCCTAACCCTAACCCTAACCCTAACCCTAACCCGTACCCTAACCCGTACCCTAACCCTAACCCTAACCCGTACCCTAACCCATACCCTAAGCCTAACCCGTAACCTAACCCTAACCCGTACCCTAACCCGTACCCTAACCAGTACCCTAACCCGTACCCTAACCCGTACCGTAACCCTAACACGTACCCTAACCCTAACCCGTACCCTAACCCTAACCCGTACCCTAACCCTAACCCGTACCCTAACACGTACCCTAACCAGTACCCTAACCCGTACCCTAACCCGTACCGTAACCCTAACCCGTACCCTAACCCTAACCCGTACCCTAACCCTAACCCGTACCCTAACCCGTACCCTAACCCTAACCCTAACCCTAACCCTAACCCTAACCCTAACCCGTACCCTAACCCTAACCCTAACCCTAACCCTAACCCGTACCCTAACCCGTACCCTAACCCTAACCCTAACCCTAACCCGTACCCTAACCCGTACCCTAACCCTAACCCGTACCCTAACCCTAACCCGTACGCTAACCCTAACCCTAACCCTAACCCTAACCCGTACCCTAACCCTAACCCATACCCTAACCCTAACCCTAACCCGTACCCTAACCCTAACCCTAACCCGTACCCTAACCCTAACCCTAACCCATACCCTAACCCTAACCCTAACCCTAACCCATACCCTAACCCGTACCCTAATCCTAACCCGTACCCTAATCCTAACCCATACCCTAACCCTAACCCATACCCTAACCCTAACCCATACCCTAACCCTAACCCTAACCCGTACCCTAACCCTAACCCTAACCCTAAACCGTACCCTAACCCGTACCCTAACCCTAACCCGTACCCTAACCCTAACCCGTACCATAACCCTAACCCTAACCCGTACCCTAACCCTAACCCGTACCCTAACCCTAACCCTAACCCTAACCCTAACCCTAACCCTGCCCTAACCCTAACTCTAACCGTACCCTAACCCTAACCCTAACCCTAACCCTAACCCTAACCCTAACCCTAACCCGTGCCCTAACCGGTACCCTAACCCGTACCCTAACCCTAACCCGTACACTAACCCGTACCCTAACCCGTACCCTAACCCATACCGTAACCCTAACCCGTACCCTAACCCTAACCCGTACCCTAACCCTAACCCTAACCCGTACCCTAACCCTAACCCGTACCCTAACCCTCACCCTAACCCGTACCCTAACCCTAACCCTAACCCTAACCCTAACCCGTACCCTAACCCGTACCCTAAACCTAACCCGTACACTAACCCTAACACGTACCCTAACACGTACCCTAACCAGTACCCTAACCGATACCCTAACCCGTACCGTAACCCTAACCCGTACCCTAACCCTAACCCGTACCCTAACCCTAACCCGTACCCTAACCCTAACCCTAACCCTAACCCTCAACCTAACCCTAACACTAACCCGTGCCCTAACCCGTACCCTAACCCTAACCAGTACCCTAACCCTAACCCGTACACTAACCCGTACCCTAACCCTAACCCGTACCCTAACACGTACCCTAACCAGTACCCTAACCCGTACCCTAACCCGTACCGTAACCCTAACCCGAACCCTAACCCTAACCCGTACCCTAACCCTAAACCTAACACGTACCCTAACCCTAACCCGTACCCTAACCCGTACCCTAACCCTAACCCTAACCCGTACCCTAACCCTAACCCTAACCCTAACCCGTACCCTAATCCGTACCCTAACCCGTACCCTAACCCTAACCCGTACACTAACCCGTACCCTAACCCTAACCCGTACCCTAACACGTACACTAACCAGTACCCTGACCCGTACCGTAACCCTAACCAGTACCCTAACCCTAACCTGTACCCTAACCCTAACCCGTACCCTAACCCTAACCCGTACCCTAATCCTAACCCTAACCCTAACACTAACCCTAACCCGTACCCTAACCCGTACCCTAACCCTAACCCTAACCCGTACCCTAACCCATACCCTAAGCCTAACCCGTAACCTAACCCTAACCCGTACCCTAACCCGTACCCTAACCAGTACCCTAACCCGTACCCTAACCCGTACCGTAACGCTAACACGTACCCTAACCCTAACCCGTACCCTAACCCTAACCCGTACCCTAACCCTAACCCGTACCCTAACCCGTACCCTAACCCTAACCCTAACCCTAACCCTAACCCTAACCCTAACCCGTACCCTAACCCTAACCCTAACCCTAACCCTAACCCGTAACCTAACCCGTACCCTAACCCTAACCCGTACCCTAACCCGTACCCTAACCCTAACCCGTACCCTAACCCTAACCCGTACGCTAACCCTAACCCTAACCCTAACCCTAACCCGTACCCTAACCCTAACCCATACCCTAACCCTAACCCTAACCCGTACCCTAACCCTAACCCTAACCCGTACCCTAACCCTAACCCTAACCCATACCCTAACCCTAACCCTAACCCTAACCCATACCCTAACCCGTACCCTAATCCTAACCCGTACCCTAATCCTAACCCATACCCTAACCCTAACCCATACCCTAACCCTAACCCATACCCTAACCCTAACCCTAATCCGTACCCTAACCCGTACCCTAACCCTAACCCTAACCCTAACCCATACCCTAACCCTAACCCGTACCCTAACCCGTACCCTAACCCTAACCCGTACCCTAACCCCAACCCGTACCCTAACCCGTACCCTAACCCGTACCCTAACCCGTACCCGTACCCTAACCCGTACCCTAACCCGTACCCTAACCCGTACCCTAACCCGTACCCTAACCTTAACCCCTAACCCAACCCTAACCCTAACCCTAACCTTAAACCCTAAACCCTAAACCCTAACCCTAACCTCTGCCCAACACCCTCCCAGGTGTTGGAAATTCAATGAAAATACTCTATAAGATGTGCACCTGGTGGGCACATTCTTAACAAAAGGCTTTTTACATTTTCACCAGTAGTTTCTCCTTAAGGTCATCATTTGCCAATTAATGACCATGCTGTTTAGGAAGCTCATTAAAAATCCAAGAGTCACAGTTCCCTACAGGCTGTCCCATTCTCCCTCGGGCACTCTTCCACCCTCTCTTCCACCCTCTCTGCATCTGTAAAAACACGGGCATCTGACTATAATTCATTCCAGGAACTCGAGCCTATTGAGAGAGTGAGGAAATAGCTAATCTGGTTTTTGGATGATAGACCAAAAACCAGATTTAAAGAAAAATATGTCATTGCTGGTTTTCATTCAAACAAACAGGTATAATGAAGGAAGGAATTCCCCTGGCCCTCCAGGAGTTGCCTGGGGACCTAGTCTGCGTAATACTTATACATCAAGAGATGGCTCTGAGCTGGAATTCTACAAAAGAATAGTAGAGCAACCCAGTACAGCTTTATACCCCCTCAGCCGCAGGAGGAGAATGGCTGCAGGCTACTGAAAGCCAGCAGCATTGACAAATTAACTCCCCCCAGCCTTTGCCAAACTACAGCAGTACCTCTGAGTTCTCTGTTTCCTACTTTATTCTGACTCTTTTCTCAATAAATCCACATTTCTTAATATAGTGTCACAGTGGAAACAAAACAGACCTTCAATTTTCAGACCTCAATTTATAAAGCAAAGGTTCTGGGGGTTTTGTTTTTAAATTAAAGGACCACATAATTTGAAAATCGTACAGGTTCTAATTCTTCAGTTCCAAGACACCAAACACACTGCATGGGGTCCCCATGGAAAGGCCACTCTCAGCAGAAGCTCCACCGATTCCACGATGAAAGGGCAGCAAAGTGCCTTTCTCCCTTCTCTGCTGCCTGGATGGCCCCCATGTTTTTCAATCCATGCCCCCTGGCAAGTTTCTGAGATGCAATTCTGAGACCCTTCCCTTTCCCATCCCAGCAGGTGGCCAAGGACCTGCCAGAGACGTGCAGGAAGCAGAGTTGGGCCAGCTGGCCAGAATGGGGTTTGGGGGTTCACAGCAGGAGAAATCACCATGCAGGATAAATCCCTTGGCCTTGCCATAAGCCAAGGGCAAGTCTCTCAGGGCTACAGGCCCTCTCAGGTTCTCCTTGCAGAGACCTCGCGTGGGGCACTTGGCTACTTGCGAAAACCGCGCGGGAGCGAGCTTTACACCAGCAGTTGTTTTGTAAAATTGGACGGGGTAGGCTCGGGCCTGTCCTCAAAGCCTCTACTCAAAGGCGAGCCCTTCCTGCGGCTGCCAGGTTACGGGGCTCCGCGACTGTGCCGAACAGCTCTGGTGTGAGTCGTGGTTCCCTCCTCCACCCACCCCCACGAGCCCCCGTCCCCTTACCTGCGGCCCGCGGCCCTCCGCTCCGCGCTCGGATGCCGCTGGGGCGCCAGGGACACACGGGAGCGGTCATTCCTGACCGCCGCGCGCTAGCTCCCCGGACCCGCGCCGGCTCGCCGGGGGCCGACGGCGAGGAGCCCCGAGGATGCCCCGCGCCAGGTGCGCTCTGGCCGGGACACCCACTTCCGGGAGAGGCGCGCGGACCGCCGGCGCGCTCAGGTGAGCTGCAGCCAATGCCGAGCAAGACCCGCCCCGCCGGCGCCACATCTGCGCGGCACAGCACCGTCTCGGCACTCCAGCCACGGGCGCCTGGGGCCGGGCGTCCCCTCTCCTGCGAGCGCGAGGCAGGAAGCGGGCCCCCTGCGAGGCCGCTAGCGATGCCCCGGCGCGCGGGCCCTGGCGGCGCGGAGACCGCTCCAGGCTGGACTCACCGAGGCCAACGCCGCCAGCAGGAGCGCTTGGCGGGACCCGGCTCGGGTGGGGGAGCTGCAGGCCCCCGCAAACAACCCAGTTTTTTAAATGGATAAAGGACTTGAAAAGACCCTTCTCCAGATAAGACATACAAATGGTCAACAAACACCTGAAGAGATGTTAAACATCGTTAGTCACGATGGAGATGCACATTAATACCACAACGCCATACCCCTCCACAAACACTAGAAGGTCTATAATCAAGAGAATTAAAAATAACAAATTTTGGCAAAAATGTAGAGATATTGATACAGAGTTTCCCATGGGGAAAATAAATCGGTCCAGGAGATGAATGGTGAGAATATTTGTACAACAATGTGAATGTAGTCAATGCCACAGAACTGTATACTCAAAATGGTTTAAATGGTAAATGTTACTTTTAATCACAATGAAAACAATGAATGAAGCACTGATGATACATGTTAGAACACGGATGAACACTGAAAACATTCTAAGTCAAAGAGCTCATGCAGAAAAGTTCGCCCAGATCATACTTAGCTCGTGTGTTTTAAATCCACAAAGGTTTTGAAAATGGGGGAAAGTCTCAGTAATGGTTTCAGAGAAAGAAAACCGGATCAGAATGGGAAAAGACATTTCCATAGAGTTGCGGAGATGGTGAATGTTGAAGTGGGCCCGTGGATAGGATTATAAGGTGGAACCATAAAATTTCGTCTTTGGGTCTTTATGTTCTGGTTCCCTGGGAGAGGACCCCAGTATTGCATAAAACACACTGGAGTAGTTTATGTGAGGTGGTGTGTTTTGTACTGCTGCTTATAGTTTTTTTATACACTTGAAATTACTGGGAAGTACATTACTTTTCAAAAGAACCATGTCAAAACCATGCCCAAAAAAAGCAGAGAAGACATCAAACTTCATAATAGAGGCCAAGCCTTAACCAGATCCAGTTCACCTAAAGTGGTGACGCTCATCATTCTCGTAGGGTCCACGTGTTATTAACAGGCACCATGGGAAGATTATATTAGGAGCCACTCTGTCTTGGGTGCTGTGGATGACCTGGCTGTAGTAGAAACAGTGGGATATCTGAATTCTAGTTTTCCACATCAAACCACCAAAAACCTGTTAGAACTAATAAACGAATTCAGTAAAGCTGCAGGGTAAAAAATCAGTACACAAAAATCACTTCTCTTTCTTTTCTTTTTTAATGAATTTTTTAAAAAATATTTATTTATTTATTTATCTTTGGCTGCATTGGGTCTTCATTGCTGTGCACGGCCTTTCTCTAGCTGCGGCAAGCAGGGCTACTCTTCGTTGCGGTGCACGGGCTTCTCATTGCGGTGGCTTCTCTTGTTGCAGAGCACAGGCTGTAAGAGAGCAGGCTTCAGTAGTTGTGGCACACGACCTCAGCAGTTGTCGCTCGCGGGCTCCAGAGCACAGGCTCAGTAGTTGTGGCGCACGGCCTTAGTTGTTCTGTCGCATGTGGGATCTTCCCGGACCAGGGCTCGAACCCGTGTTCCCTGTATTGGCAGGCAGATTCTTAACCACTGAGCCACAAAGGAAGCCCTAAAAATCACTTGTCTCTCTATACACTAATAGTGTGCCATCAGAAAGAGAAATTAAGAAAACAATCCCATTTACAATTGCATCTAAAAAATACCTGGGAATAAATTTAACCAGGGATATGAAAGCACACTAAAAACTGTAAAACACTGATGAAAGAAACTGAACAGACACAAATGAATGGAAAGCTATCCCGTGCTCATGGATGCAAAGAACACTGTTAAAATGTCCATTCTACCAAAAGCAATGTTCAAATGCAAAGCAAGCCTGGTCAGAACTCCAATGGCATTCTTCACAGAAATATAGCAATCGTTCCTATCATTTGTGTGGAAACACAAAGGCCCCTGAATAGCCAAAGGGAGTCTGAGAAAGGAGAACAGGTTGGAGGCATCTCCCTCCCTGACTTCACGCTACATTACGAAGCTACAGTCACCAAAAAGTGTGCAATTGGCACAAAAACAGGCACGCAGACCAGAGGAACAGGACAGAGACCCAAGAAATAAACCTACAGTTATGTGGTAAGTTAATTCACAAGAAAAGAGCCAAGAACATACACTGGGGAAGCAACAGTCCCCTCAATAAATGATGCTGGCAAAACTTCACACCACACACCAAAGAACACTGCACTCTGTCTACACCACACAAAAACTGGCTAAAAACCCAGTGTTCCAAATGAAGCCCTTCCTCTCCTGGGTCCTCTGAGGACAGACACCCTCAGCACTCAACTAGACACAAGAACCTTCTCCCCCACTTTTCCTCACCTTTTCCTTTAGCAGCGTCACCTCCCAGCAGGTCCAGAGGAGACCTGGCTCCTGTCAGCGTGAACCGGACCCCACAGTGTCCTAAGGCCCCAGTGGGTCCTGAGGACACCCGGCTTCTGGTACATCCGTTCTGCTGTGGAAATTCAAATTGAAATAGAGCCAAATGACCCATGAATTCTCCAAAATAGTTAAGGAGCAATTAACTAGAAACCCTAAGAAATGAAATGATTATAGACACAGACTTTACTTATTTTTTTTAAATATTTATTTATTTAGCTTCGCTGGGTCTTAGCTGTGTCACATTGGACCTTTTTCTTTTTTAAGTTGCAGCATGCGAACTCTTAGTTGAGGCACGTGGGATCTAGTTCCCTGACCAGGGATGGAACCCAGGTCCCCTGCACTGGGAGCACAGAGCCTTAGCCACAGGACCACCAGGGAAGTCCCTAGACATGAACTTTAAAACTTATGCCAAATTCACACAAATTTATTCACAGACATTTCAAATGCAAGGCTATGAAAATTACAGAGAAACATAGAAGAAAATCTACATGACCTTGGGTTTCGTCTATAGATCGCAAGCTTTGAGTTTTAACATACAAGGCCAATCACAAAAGAAAAAAAATATGGTGGACTTTATAAAATTAAAGATTTCTACTCTCAAAGACCTTATTCACAAAATCAAAATGAGGCAGGAGATAAATGGTCTCCAGCCTACACATTTACAACTGGCCTCCGGTTCACACTTCCGGGGTGAGAAAAAAATGGGCTCCAGGCTGGACATTCACTACCAGCCCCCTGTTTACATTTCCTGAAGCAAGAGACAAACGGGCTCTAGGACTACATATTTATGACCGGACTCCTGTCTATATTTCGAGGTCTGCACCTCGATATGAAAACCAGCAACAAAAATAGCGTAAATAACCAGACATTGGACATTTTTATGGGAGGGACAGAGTGGGACCCTGTTAAAAGATCAAGAGGTCATACATTTCTCATCCTTGGAGCAAGGGAAACATTGCACATGTGCAGAAAGGTTCCTTGGGGATCAAAAAGGAAGGGGCACCACCCCAAAATAGGTGATGCTAAGGTCGTCCCATAGGCCCTGGGAGGTAATCCGTCTTGGAAAAAAGTTGCACACGCATGTTGGGGAGGGTCCTAGGGCAGGGCAGGTGTGGAAAAAGAAACCAGATAATTGGCCAGAGGTGAACAGAGACCCGGAAGAACTGCCCTATATAAGTGACTTAACCGCCTCTCTACTGCACTCCTCATTAGGCAGGGTGTCCACACCCTTTCTCTCCGGGTGTGCATCTCTGTCTTGCTTCTGTCTTAACTAAACAAACTATTTCTCTGTGTGCTCTCCCACTTGTTGCTGTGCTATGTCTCTAATAATAAACTTTGTACCTGTTTTTACCTCTATGAGAAATGCATTTTTCGCTGGGGGCAAGAGCTAGCAGGGGTGGTGGCTAGGATTCCTGGTTTTCATCCAGGCTACCCAGCTTCAATTCCTGGGCAGGGAATGAAGATCTCGCTTCATGCCACCACTCACTGCTGCCTCTCCAAGATAAAAAAGACAAGCCACAAACTGGGAGAAAAATACTTGTAAACCACATATCCAGTAAAGGACTTGGACTCTAAATGGACAAAGACCTCTAAAACAACCCCATTTTAAAAATGGGTAAGGATTTGAACACACACCTGGCCAAAAAAGATATACAGATAATAAAAATCATACAAAAATTATACATATACTATTAGGGATTTCCAAAATAAAATCGTGAGCCATCACAGCACACCTACTAGGATGGCTAAACTCCAACAAAACCATGGCAACACCGACTGCTGGAGGATGAGAAGCAACCTCTCCTCATAGCTGGGGTGCATGTACAGCCACGTGGCAAGACAGTTCCGCAGCTTTTTCCACAACTAATCAAGTATCCCTTCGGGGTCCAACAATTATGCGTCCAGTATATAGGCAACTGCTTTGAAAATCTATGTCCAAAAGCAGACAAGGGTGCAATTATGCACAGCAGCACTATTCGTAATGGCTAAAAACCTGAAGAAATCAGGATATCCTTCACTAGATGACTGCATAAGCAAAGTGGAGGACATCCATGTCAAGGCGAGCAGAATACACCACGCCAATATATGTCTCTCTGGCATAAGGATTATTTCAGTCTCATTCAAAAAAAGAAAGATAGAAAAAACTGACCAGAGACTGACCTTTTATGAAGGACATTTATAAGGAAATCTCCATTTCTAATGCCGTGTCCCTCTTTGCACCAGAAATACAAGGATGATTAAATCTCAAGTCACTCTTATCAAGGGAGAATTCCCGACTTAAATCTGCATACAATACCCTTGTTTACTGTGCTTTGCATGATAACCTGCCACTATTGGCTTCCCCCCTTCCCCAAGGTCTTTTGTTTTTATCTGAAGATGGCATTTGGTATTTAAGGTGATGGCTTTGGCCATTTCAGGGAGTGACTCAGTTTTTCTGGGTATCTCTCCTGTATACAGGAGGTATACATGCTCTTAAACTTCTGTTTTTCTCCTGTTAATCTGCCTTTTATTACGGGGCAGGGGTGGGACTCAACCAAGAACCTAGAAGGACAGAGTGAAAATTGTTTTTCCTTCCATACACATGCAATGGAATACTACTGAGCAGCAGAAAGGAATGAACCATCAACCCATGGAAAGACATGGATAAATCCTCAGTATATACTGCTAAGTGAAAGCATCCAGGCTGAGGAGGCTGCACACAGTATGACCCCATTGGTGACATTCTGGGAAAGGCAAAGTTACAGAGATGATAAGCAGATCATGGGGTGGGGGGTTTGAAGTGTTCCATGTGATACTCTAGGATGGATACCTGTCACTATGCATTTGTCTAAGCCCTCAGATGTGTATAGCCCAAGGGGTCAATCAAACTCTATTCAAATTTAGTTATTTACGGTGTAGGAGTATTACAGGATGGAATACTCAATGTGACAGAATCTAACTGTATTAAAAATGCATGGAAAAAACTCACTGTAGGGGATGGGATAAAAGGTGCTGACCTAAGTTAACTCTGGAAATGAACGCAATCTCTAGACTAAATGCAAAATGTACACAAACGGGGCTTCCCTGGTGGCACAGTGGTTGAGAATCTGCCTGCCAATGCAGGGGACACGGGTTCGAGCCCTGGTCTGGGAGGATCCCACATGCCGCGGAGCAACTAGGCCCGTGAGCCACAACTACTGAGCCTGGGCGACTGGAGCCTGTGCTCCACAACAAGAGAGGCCGCAATAGTGAGAGGCCCACACACTGCGATGAAGAGTGGCCCCCGCTTGCCACAACTAGAGAAAGCCCTCGCACAGAAACGAAGACCCAACACAGCCAAAAATAAATAAATAAATAAATTTTTAAAATTAAAAGAAAAAAAAATGAAGTACAATATCAATATTTGAAAAAAAAATGTACACAAACAGTGGACTTTATTTTATGGAGTTCTTTCCAGGGTGTAGCAGCTAACAATTCTGAAACCTCTGCACATGTAATCTGGAAAGGAGCAATGCATAGGTAAATGGCAGATAGTGGGCACCAAGCTCCTCACTGTGGGAGTGGGAAGTTACAGATAAGCAAGGGGAGAGCCTCTGCCCTCATAATACTTGGCTGAGCTTCCTGGGAGGATGGTGTGGGGAGTTCACTGGCCATAGGAAATGCACAGATCTTTACACTGGGAAGGCTGTGAAGACATAGGAAACTCACACCCCATCTTTCCACCCATACCTGCTGCAAACACTCAGCCCTCTGTAATCAGCCAGTTGCACCTTTTTAGACATTCTTGGCCCCAGGCAGATAAAGGAGTGTGAGGGTCTTGCATTACCTCTAAGCTTTCCCAGAATCCAGGCACTGAGGGATGGAGCCAGGATGGGGGTGCTTGGGCTCCTGACCAGCAGGTGAGAGGAAGGAGGAAGACCACTCCTGAGGACAGAGGTTCCCTCAAGTCTGTGAGCCCAGGAGCCCCGATGGGATTCATTCCCAGTGCGGACATGGGCAGGGCCTGCAGTGGTTCTGTGCTCCCCCTGGACCCCTCTGATGAAGCCATGGCAGCACTGGCCCCAGACGTCTCCTGGTTGTGTTTCAAACGGACACAGCAGTTTTACAAAGGAACAGGAGAATGAAGCTGAGCTCCTGACGGCCACTTCTTCTGGCTCTGAGTTGCTTCTGTCAGGCCCACAGACACATCCGTGGAGTCTGCTATAACCCACCTTCCCCCATCCAGCCTTTCCTCTTCCTCCCTGCAATGATTCCCGTGACATTTCCAGCCTGGACCCCTCCCCCAGGACAGACGTCTCTGTCCAGCCACTGCATCCCCATCTCACCTTGGGAGCTAACAGACCCCTCAGGGGACCGGGATCCTGCAGCTCCCCACACCCAGGAGCAGCCCCACCTTCCCTGGTTGCTGAGCCCAGACACCGGGTGTAATGGAGCAGGACCCTACGGGGCCTTCCCAGGACAGGCCCCTCCCCCACATCCTCTGCTGGAGCTCCTCTCTGAAGTACCTGGATAACAGCATCTGATGCACGCTTCCTGAGTTGTTTTACAGACTTCTACCAGATGGAAGACATTAACTACTGTACTTGATGATCAAGAGCCCCCAGACCTACTGGCACCTAAAGATTGATACAGTTCACCACCCTGTTACCTCACCATCAACCAGAGAATTGTGCACCAGCTGATCTCATACCCTGCGACCCCCTCCTCCAAATTCACACTAATTCCCCTCTACACCCACAGTCCTGGCCCAAGCCCGATCTAGTGCCTGGTTCCTCCGTCAGGCCCTGGCAAAACTCCCTGCCCACACGGCGCACCTCACATCCCACCCCAACGTGGTCTTTCTGAAGCAAAAACGAGACTGTGACTCTCCCCCACCTGTAATCCCCCAAATGTTTCCCCACTTTCGCTAGGGTATCTGCTGGGAGAGACATCTGCCAAGGCCCTGAGAGTCCCCAGCATCCCTACTGGGCTGGTGGCTCTTGGTTCCCTGATACTGACCACCTCAGCAGGCCAAGCGAGATGGCACCAAACCCCAGAACTGCTCACCTCAGGATGGGGCTGGCACTGCTGCTGCCTGATCAAAGAGAGCAGAGAAGGGTTCCCCAACTGGGACACAAACACTGCACGAGTGGCCTCTCCCTTGGCTATCGCACGATCCCCATGGGACTTGAGGGAAGGAAGGACCCAGGCACGTTAGTTCCTAAGCAGGATGCTGTGGGCTCAGTTGTGTTCCCCAAAATTCACATGCTGAATCCCTAACCCCCAGGACCCCAGGATGTGGCTGTATTTGGAGATGGGGTTTTTAAAGAGGTGATCACGGTAAAATGAGGTCACTAGGGTGGATCCTAATCCAATAAGACTGATGTCCTACCAGAAGAGATTAGGACACAGAAGATCATGTGAAGAGAAGATGGCTGTCTACACACCAAGGAGAGAAGCCTCAAGGAAAAACCAGCCTGCAGACACCTTGATCTCAGGCAGCATCCAGGACTAGGAGGTAGGTCTGTTGTTCAAGCTCCCCGGTCTGTGGTGTTTGTTATGGCAGCCCCGAGCAGACTCACACACAGGGTAAAGAAGGTCTCACACTAGATAGCTCACTCTCCATTCCCCTGTATGTGAGTGACAGTAGCCTCAGGATCTGAGGAAGGTGTGCCCGAGGAAAGGCACAAGATATGAGATTTTAGGCATAAAACGACTGCACTGATATTTTTATTTCCTTTTTTAAATATTTTTAAAATCTTTATTTATTTAATTTATTTATTTTTGGCTGTGTTAGGTCTTCATTGCTGCACACGGGATTTCTCTAGTTGCAGCAAGGGGGGCTTCTCTTCACTGCGGTGCACGGGCTTCTCATTGCGGTGGCTTCTCTCGTTGCGGAGCACAGGCTCTAGGCGTGGGGGCTCAGTAATTGTGGCACACGGGCATAGCTGCTCTGCGGCATGTGGGATTTTCCCGGACCAGGTCTCGAACCCGTGTCCCCTGCATCAGCAGGCAGATGATCAACCACTACACCATCAGGGAAGCCCCACGACTGCACTGATCTTAAACAAGCCTGATCTACATTCACACGAGATGGTTTTGTCCTGTATATACACCCACATTAGCACCTTCAGTCTCAAGGGCAGACCTGTGGCTTCACCACTTCCACTGAGAGCATTACCTTAATCTGCTCTGAACCACCTCCTATAGGATTTCCAGAACCACAAACCATCAGAGACTGCATGCTGCTGTGTAATCATGTTTCACAGGACCCAGAGGCTGTGTGCCAGCTTCCGGGTGACCCTGCCACAGCAGAGCCGCCCAGCTGTCCACCAGAACCCACGTCCCTTTTTCCTGTTCACAGCCAGCCTGCACCTCCCAGCTTTCCCACCCATTGCAGCCGGAAGGGCAAGTGGTGGAGGTGGTGAGGTCCTTGGCCAGCCTGTGTCCTAGGGTGGATGGCATGGTGCCATGTGGTCACCCCATCCCCTGCTGGTTGGACCCCTCCACCTGAAAGCAGGGAAGAGAAACAAGGAGGACAGAGCCTGGGCCCCAGCACCCACCTGCCCTGAAGTATCACAAGAAAGGGACAGAGACATCTTGAGCTTCAGCCCATTTTGGGGGGACACTTTGTTCCAGTAACAAACCTTTGCTTTAAGAACCAAGGTGCATTACAGATCTCTCCCCAACTGTAACAGAAAGTGAGGCTTAATTTCATCACAGAATAAAGTTATGAGGAACTTACAGGCCTAAGAAACTTAGGTTTGGGATACTCAATTAGTGAAGAATCTAAACAGAGTTTGGGCTTGGAGCAGTAAATTAAAGAAGTACCAAGGGTTGTTCATATAGGCTTCTGCACCTTTCACATGAGAGACTTATTTCCTGCTTTCAAGGAGATAGAGAGTCACAGTGTCCCTCTTGCATCAGCCATTTATTAAGGAACTGTAATTCAAAGTAATCGATATGCCACTGTGGAGCACCCCTCCCTGAGACCCAACAATACACAGAGGTAGGAATACATGCATATATTTCCTTGCATTATCAGCTGAGCACTTTTAGCTCCTATATGTAACTTTTTAATGACATTCTCTAGTAAAAGGAACCAGAGCTCTTTGAAATAATGGCTGACACTAGGACTGACACAGTAAATATATGAACCAGGACAATCTTGAATCTTATATCAGAAAATAAGGAAGTACCAAGAAAAAAAATCCACAGGATGGAATGATGTCAAAGGAAAACAGGAACCAATGGAAAGAGCTCTCAATAGCGAAAGTAGGAATGAAATTAGCAACAAAATCTGGACTGCTGAATTATAACAAAAAGTTAAAAAAACAAAGCAACACAAAAAATACTATCCACAGGTGTCCATGCTGGTAAAAATAAGTAACTGCATAGGGTTTTGTTTGTTTGTTTTAATGAATAGGGTTGAATAGAAATCTCCTATGTGGAAGTCCAAATAATTGATGTGGACACTCAGCCATCCATGGATTGTGGAGGTGGAGATAACTCCTGTCTCCATAAGTGCTGGTTCCCAAAGTAGCTTCCTCCTAAAGAAGACACACAGTACAGAAGTGGGAAAAACTTAACTTCATTGTGGGGAAATCTGACAAACTACCTCAGCCAGGTGACCAAAGTTAATAGTAACAGTGATAAGTTGCCTTGAGAGCCTGTTCCCTTGATATAAAGTGATGAGAAAGCACTTTACCTCTGTGATCTGCTTACTCAAAACCCATAACTCAAGCCTAATCCTGAGAAAAACACCAAGTAAATTCCAATGCGGGACAGTCAACAAAATATCTCACCAGTACTCCTCACCAATGTCAAGGTCATAGAAACAAGGACAGTCTGAGAAACTCTGAAAGCCCAGAAGAGCCTGAACAGACATGATGACTAAATGTCACATGATACCCTGGATGGCATCCTGGAAGAGAAAAAGTTAGAATGAAGGAAACCCAAGTGAAATGGATGTCAGTTAATAATAAGGTACTGATATTTTATCATTAATTGTGACAATTCGGTTTAAAACTAGAATGAGAAACCTATTGCATCACACTAGAAATCTAGATGAAATGGGTAACCTCCTAGTAAAAACACACATTAACAAAATGGAACATAATAAAGGAAAATACAAACAGAACAGTTAGCCACCAAAAGACCTCTTCCCCATTTTGCTTCTCCTTTCATTGTTCCGGGATTTCACTCTCCTGGGACAGGGAAGGAATGGAGACAGAGCAAGCTGGCAGTTCCCCTAAGTTTGGACCGCACTCAGTGTCTTCATCTCGCCCAGCTATGCCCCATCCAGTAGGGCACCCAAGGGAGTCTCAGGGATTATTGGTTCTGATGTTATCAGCTATGACTTTTGTGATTCCAATGGACTGGACACACTTACTAAAGTAAAATAAATCATTATTTTTAAATGATAGAAATAAATTAATAACTGCAAAAGACAGGATTAAGAGTGGATTTGGACCTGGCAGTTCTGGTGGCTCACTCTCTTGCAGTGTGATCTGGTCTCCCTTCAATCCTTTGTCCTGCTAAATGCCTTTGGGTGGCCCCATTCACAGGAACAGTCTCTCTCACTGCATCCAGGTCTTCCAGGAACTGCAGGCGACACCCACTCAATGTCCATTTTAACAGAAAAGAAGAGGTTCAGTTAAGGTCAGTGACTGTGGTCACCCATCCAGGGCTCTTGCTGTCCTCCCTTGATGGCAGGAAGCTCTTCCACTTGCTAAAATAGCAACTTCGCTGTTGGTGGTAAACTCAAGACTCTTGCTTTGGGCATCGGGGCCTCACATCAGAGGCTGGCCCTGATTGCCTGTGTACCTCAAAAGGCACACAGACTTCATTTGTGTCCCTGGGAGGTGGGAGCCCAGGAGTCACACCTGCCCTCTGACTATATTAATCACCCATCTCCACAGAACACATTTGCTCATTTTCCAGTCTCTGCTCTCTGTTTTACAGAGAACAGAAACCAAATGGTAGGTGGTAAGGAAACTGTTATGCAACGGAGCAGTGTCTCAAGGATTATTCTATACCGTGGAATCCACAGTTGGCTGGCTTTCCAGAGGCCGCAGGGACTGGGCCCGGGATGCACGTGGCTCCTGGACACCACGTGGCCTCAGAGTGAGAACACCAGGTGGGAAGCCACTTGCTCCCATACCTCTGATTTTTAATGAGTATGAATGTCAAAGGTTTGCAACAACCCGAAGGCCAGAGGATTGCAGGGCCATGGTCTGCTGTATGCTGGTTGTGGCCAGGGCCACACTCAATGTCTGGAGGGTTACTTCCTCTCGGAAGGCTGAGAGGCTATGAGGGAGGAGGCCCTTTTCTCAATCACGTGGATGTAGGGAACTGAAACATCCCAAGGGGCCGTCTACGCTGCCCAGGTAGCTGTTCAATTGCCCAGCAGCAAGGTCAGCTCAGTGATTGGCCACAGGGGCTTGACAGGGCCCAGGCAGGCCTGAGCTGGAGGACCACAGATGCCTGCCTGGATGGTCAGGGGTCAAGGGATATTCTGAGATTTTATTATCTACTACTGCCCACTCAAATGGGACAAAAGTTGCAGCCAGTCCTGAAGGGCACCGCCAGCCCTCAAGAAGGCAGCATATGGGGGCTGGCAGTGCTACAGCCTTGCATACATGCCAACATGTCCCACTGAGCGCACTGCCTGTCAGGGCTGGGCTGGAACCTGGGTCCAGCCCCACCCTCCCCATGTTGGTGGCGGGGGAACTTCCTGACTTCTGAGGCCCTCCACAACCACAGACTGAGGTTAAGTTGGAGATGAAACAGCCAGCAACCAGAGCAGATATTTCATTCATCTTCTTTAGAGTCCAGGATGCGGAGAGGAAGCAGAGGCTGAGCAGAAAACCAACAGTCCAGCTCGACCCCGCGTCACTTGTACCAGGTGAGTCCTGTCCATCGTGGAGGCTCAGATAGAAGAGAGAGGGGAAGGCGAAGCAGGCCCATTAGATCGTGAACACTAGGTGTGTAAAGTATGAGTACTTTCTGGTTTTCTTTTTATTTACAGGAATTTCTATTTTTCAATCATTAAGATACACTATTAGTAAAATAAAAAGATTAAAATTGTGTATACCTTTTCACACACCCCTCACTAAATGTGAATTCTGTAGAAGGTACACATCTTCTGAAATCTCTTCTTACAAGAGTCACGGATTTACTTACTAAAAGCTGGCTGGAATCAACACAGGTGACTTTGCAGTTTTAGGATTGCCTGGGTCCGTGGCTTGCTGGGCTGCAGTTCCTACTTTCCACCTCTGTAAGATGCAGGTGGAGAAGAAAGGGAGAGACCTGTCTCTCTATGAGCTGTTCAGCTAGGACTTTGAGGTACCTACCTTGTGCAGCACGTGGTAGCAGAAGCACGGGTCACAGCAGGAACAGAGTACTTGGTCTCAGCCCTTAGATGACCCAGAGCGGACATTACATACTCAGCCAACAACCAGAAAAGAGAGTCCCTTTATTAAAAAAAAGAAAAAAAAAGACATTCAGCCAGCACCTGGGGTTCACCCAGGCCCGCTCTGACCTTCTGTTCCCCCTCTAACACAGGCCAACGAGATAGCTCTGGGCAAAACTGTGTTCCCACTCACCTCCCACCCACCTCAGTCAGGCCTTGCTGAACCCAGAGCACCAGGAATGCTGACCATCCTTCCAGTTTGGGGCCCCAAGGCTGTAAGCTCACCCCAGTGGGCCAGCTCTCTGGGGTCCTTCCGGCACACTCCCGAGGGTAGTGACGGGGACGCAGCTGGAATCTGAGTCGCACAGTCTGCTCATTTCACCTTCACTCGTTACGAAAAAGGTCTTTACCCATGAAACATTCACCCCACTTTTGGTCCTTTAAAAAAACAAATTTTCTTAGGAACTTTTACACCAAAGTGTCTTCTGGAAAGCAAACGTTCAGCAATAAGATTTATTTCAGTACAATTTCATTTTATGTACATACAAGTGTACTTAAAGAGGGCCATGTATAAAATGAGATGCCTAGTTTGCCATTTCTTTGAAGTCTGAGGCACCTGAGGGTGAGCATACCTGAGGTTTATGATTGTTGCTTTCATGGAGTACTGTCTTCCCGCCTTTATCTCCAGACCCAAGGATGGGGAACAAAGGTGAAACAGGTCTGCACACTGCAAAATGTCTTCAGAAATCTGCAAACCCAGCTTCTTGCAGGAGTTAAAGGTTAAGGACCAGGACAATGAAAGGGTGTGTGGGGGAAGGAATAGCAAGTAACCAAAACAAGGTGTCTGCGACCAGCCCACCTTCTCTGTCAGGAGTGTGCACCTGGAGCTGGTCTCTGTGTTTGGGGAGCCCTTGTGCTTCACAGAAGCAGTGCTGAGCCAGGGTGGAGGAGCTGGTCACAGACACCACCTGCCAAGTACTCACTCTCAGTCCTGAGCTAAGGTTAAACCATAATTACATTTATTTGCTTATTTACTGTGACAGGCAATGTGCTCAGTACTTGGAGTGACTATATTCCCCCCCATTTTATTGTTTTAAACCACTTTATGAAGGTATCATTGACATACAGAAAGCTGTACATAATTAATACATGCAACTTTGTGAGTATGGAGACAGATTACACCCATGAAACCATCTACACCATAAACACATGTGTCACTCCAAAGGTGTCCTCCCGACCTATTCATTCCTTTATTTATTATTATTCCTATTATCATCATTCTTTGTGTGTATGGTTAAGAACACTTAAGATAGGAGCCATCCTCAGTAAACTTTAAGCACACAATACAGTATTGTTAACTACAGGCACCATATTATACAGCAGAACTCCAGAACTTGTTTTCATCTGGCATAACTGAAACTTTGTGCCCTTGCACTAACACCTCCCAATTTCTCAGGGACTCAGAAGGGGTGACCTGTTGCCTCGGGCCTTGACAGCTGGGAGGAGGCAGAGCCTTGGCGTCTTCCTGCGCTGTCCAGACCTACGTGCGGTCTGCAAATGCTCTGCCCCTGGCCGCCGCCCCTTGCTCACACGCCCTGGTGTAAAACCCCAAGTTTGGACCCCAGGCCACCCATGCATGAGTGGCAGAAACCCTTCCCCAGGGACCTCCCTCTGCCTCCTTTTTCTAGTCTTCTCCTTCCCTCCCTCCCATGCCTCTCCTTGCTTCCCCGTGAAGAAAGAGCTGGTGGAGAAAAGCGAAGCCCGGTGGTTGCAATCACACACACACACACACACACACACACACACACACACACACACACACACACACACACACACACCCTCCCTGCGGTGAGGGCTGCTCTGAGTGGTCGGTGCATTCACACATTAAGCCTCATGACGACCTCGGGAGGGCAGTCCTCACTGTTCCCCCATTTCACAGATGAGGGCCCGAGGCAGAGGACAGCAGTAGCGCATCCACCCTCACACAGGATGAGGCCCAGACGCCCCTAACCTGTGGCTCACCTGGCTCCAGCCACAGCCGCCTCGGGTTCTCGCAGACTCTGCTGGGTCTTTTCCACAAATCACTTCGACACCTACAGGCACTTAACTAACCTACGAGGGCAAGTTACTCAAGTTCGTCTGAAAAACACCCCCCGGCAGGTTTCTAACCAGCTATGAGCACGGGAAAAACTGAAGACAGATGGGAGAGCCCAGGTTACAGAAGAGGTTGAAGCAGCTGCTTCGTTGTCACAGTAGGAGAAGGGAGAGCTTGGCAAGGAAAAGAAGGTGCGTGGCTGGGAAGAAGGGGTGTGTGGACCCTCTCAAAGCCCCGTCCTCCACTCAAGCACAGACTTGGACCAAGCCCAAAGCAACGTGAGGACTCTGCAGTCAACAGGTTGAAGAAGGCGTACACCCTGGACCAAGGCCAAGTGCCAGCCAATGTCTTCAGAAGGGAAGAAAAATATAAAATAGGCAGCTCTGCTTGGTGTCTTTGAGATTGAGCTGCGAGGGGCAGACCCCAGCATCATGCCACTCCAGCACATGTTCATACCCAGAGGTACCTTCTCCACGGGGAACTGTGGACATTTGTAGAACATATCTGCCCTTTTTCTCCACAGAAGAAGAACCTGAGAGTCAGAGAACTGAGATATCCCGTGGAGGAGCACACACCGCTTACAGGTTGTAAATAGCTTCAGGAGGTCACCACTGCTGACCAAGCCCCAGCTGCATGCGCATTTAGGCACACAGGCGGGTCAAGAGTCAGGCAGGGTCCTTTTGTAAAGCTGCCTTGCTAAGCGTCCACTCTAATAAGGTTTTGGTTACAGAAATGCATCCTCATGGCAGAAGTTTTTAAAATGCAGAAGCTAACTGAGAAGTAAAAATTCCCTGTGATTCCCTCCCAAGAGATACCGCCACTAACCTACTGACCCATCCATCTCCTTTCAGCCTCAGGCTGAGCCCCTCTGACCTGGACTTCAGTCTGGCATGGACACCACACCCCGCACGACCCCTCGATGTCCAGTGCGGAGTGCCCAGCGTGCTGGGGCTTGGGGATGGGGTGGTCTGCGCCTGGGAGAGCCTTCTGAAGAGGGCAGCTCCGAAAGGCCCAGGCTGCGGAGCACGGTGTGAGGCTGCGTCTTGGTCACGCCTCTGCTGCTGACCAGCGGGTCCCGGAGCCTCGTGACTCAGGGGCGCTCCGCACCGCAGCCGCCACCTCGCTGCTAATCGGCCTGATTCATCTCTTTCTACCCCAGATACCACCCTGTGCATTATCAGTGATGCCAAGACCAAGCCTGCTAGCGCCAAATCCAGCAATCCCCCCTCCTGGCTTTGCAGACCCTGCTCTACAACAGCGGGGAGCATGGGGGCGAAGCGCACTCTGAGTGCACAGAATTCGGGGAGCTAACGAGGCCCTCAGGCCCCGACTCCTAAAGCCAGGGCACCGGGTCACTCACCAGCAGCGGACAGCAAAAGGCCCTTAAATCGGAGCAAGCTACAGGAGAGGACCATCGCCCCCTTGTGGGCAGGAAGGGGGTTGGGCTGTCTCCTGAGCTCCTCCTGGAGGCCAGCAGTGCCACATGCATAGGTTTCTCACCCTCAGCACTGCTGACGTTCTGGGCTGAATCGCTCCCTGTGGTGGGCTTTGTCCTGGGCATTGTAGTGTGTTTAGCAGCGTCCCTGGCCACCTGCCACTAGCCCACGCTCCAGACGTTGCTAGGTGTCTCTGGGGAGGGAGGGTAAACTGTTCTGTTCAGGGACCCCTGCACTCATCCTGCCGCTCCGGCCAGCCCAGGGCCACCGCACCTGCAGGACTCACCTCCTAACCAGGCACACCGCGGAGGGTGGGCGGGGAGGGTACAGGCTGGAGTCTCTTCTCCCCCAGAGTTGGCATCCGAAAATCCTAACTGCTGAATCTGCAACTCCCATGAGGTTGACATTTCTCCCCTCTCTTATCAGGGGCTTGAAAACAATTTATCTCTCTGTGGTTTCATTATTAAATCCCTTTTCTTTCTGATGAAGATGCCTTTGGTCCCTAAATACATAGAAGTTTAAGATTTTAAGTGTACTGCTACTTCTATTTTAGATACTGATGACTATGAGGGCAAACCTAGGCCTTTTGGGAAACACATTTTTCTGGGTCTATAACATGTTTCCTTTTTGATACTAGGGGGGCTCGGGTAGCAGTTTGGGATGGATTATTTGAAGCCAAAGATTTGAGGATTGCATCCTTACACCTGCCTATTTTCCCTCTCAGTCTCCATCTGAAACTAGCCTGGATACATGGAAAGTGTGGACCTCGGCAGCCAGGATCTCAGTGAAGGGACGCCGCTGGCTGAGCTCCGTCCATTCATGTGAAGGGCAAACTGCTCACTCCTGAACCTCTCCACCTTGGACCAGGTGTCGCATTGCAGGGAAGGTACAACCTACAGACACTTTTATTGGCAGACCTCTTTAAAGATTTCAAAATGGGGCCACATGGTGTACGTTTGTTGCCAGGATTTCACCATGCATACGGGAGGGAAGTGCTGTGGTGCCCACCTTACAAATAAAGAAAGCTGAGGTCCAGTTAAGTGGCTTGCCCAAGTTGACCTAGATTCTGGTCTTTCATGGGATGCCTGCAGGACACACAACAGGAATATAAGGCCTCTACACACTCCCAACACCTCTGATGAGATGGCTTCTGCCGTCAGGCCCCCATTTCCCGGCGGACACGCAGCACACTTACACGTGCTTCCTAACAAGTGAAAAGAGACACGAGCTACACACTGGGCACTTCCCTGAATCAGCGTTTCTACACGGGGTGTTCTGTGTGTAGCGAACTGCTTCAACTAAGGAATGCCTGAGTTAGGCCTCTGGGCCTGTGCTTGCTCCAAAAGCCTGCACTGTAACACGAAGAAATCTGCTTTACTCACAGTTGGAATGCCAGCCGACTTTCTCTTGGAGGAAGGGTGACTTCAGGTAGGAAGTCGTAGAAGGAATTCTTAGCAGAGTGCTTTTTCAGTAGAGCTCGCAATAAGGCAATGAGGCACAATTCCATGGCATGTTAAACGGGGTAGAAACGTTTTCCTAAAGCTGTTGGAGTGCTGAGGAAATCTAGTTCTCTCAAGTAAGAGGGTAGCATGTTGCCCTTTGCTCGGCATACACAGAGGGCAACTGAAGGGCCAACTGACCTGGTTGTTGCTCAGCAAACACAGAGGGGTCTGGGGGTACTCAGTGATCTGTAGGGAAAAGGGTGCCAACCAGGGTGCTTAGGAGTCCTGAAAAGGGTACTTCCTCTAAAATAAAACAGAAGAGTGACTAAGACATCATGGAAGCAGCTGCACGACTCCCTTTCTGCACGGCTACGCAGGGCATTACCTCGAGGCCAGTACTCACATTGAGTTTCCCTTTAGATCTAGAGCGTGGCAGGATGAGCTCCACCCCGGCCATCGAAGCACCCGGCTTAGCTAGAGAAAATTCATTTTCTTCCCAGAGCCATGCCTACAGTGGCTAGTGGCCTGTCAACAGCAGTCAATTTCAAGTAGCTTCAAGGCAGCATGAATGGAGCTTTCAAAATGGGAAAGCAAGGCTAGTTCCATCAGGCCCCCATTTCCACGGGCACACGCAGCATATATCCCTGTGCTTTCTAACAACTCCAAACAGACACAGGTTACCCAGTGGTTCCTTCCATGAATCAACTCCTCGAAGCAGGGTGTTCTGCATCTAGCGAACTGCCTCAACCAAGGAACGCCCCAGCTAGTCCGCTGGGCCCATAGCTCTTCAAAACCCTCCAGTGTTACACGAAGAACTGGGCTTTAGTTGCAGTCGAAACGCAAGCCGACATTCTCCTGGAGGCAAGGTGACTTCAGGCAGGAGGTCCTAGATGGAATGCAAAACCGAGGGTTTTTCTCAGTGTAGCTCAGACTTGGGCAATGAGCCAGACTTGCACGGCATGTTGGACCTGTTAGAACAGTGTTTGTGGACCTGTGGAAGTGCTGGGGAAATCAAGCTGTCCCAAGAAAGAGTGCACTCTGTTGCCCTACACTTGGCATACACAGAGTGGCTCCGAAGGACTACGGGTCTGGATGTGGCTTGGAAGGCCCACGGGGGCCTGAGTGTACTCAGTGTTCTTGCAGGGAATAGGGTGCCCACGCGAGGCTCCTAGATGTCCTGCAAAGCGTACTGACGCTAAAATAATGAAGAGCAGTGGCTACGGCCTCATGGAAACTGCTACACGCCTCCGCTGCTACGTGGAAATTCAGGGCCTTACCTCGAGACAACTGCTCACATTGAGTGTCCCGTTAGCGACACAGCATGGTAGGATTCCAACATTCTCCTCGAGCAGAGTGACTTCAGGAACGAGGTCCTCAAAGAATCCTAAGCAGAGTGTTTTCTCATGGCAGCTCAGACGGGGGTCGTAACGAACACATCCATGTCACGCCGCACTGGCTAGAAATGTGGTCCTGAGGCTGTTCCAGTGCTCTGGAAATGTAGCTGTCCTTAAGGAACGAGCAGTGTGTTGCCCATCACTCCGCATACACTGAGGGCCTCCGAGTGACCGACCTTTGGGCCTCGATGTTGCTCAGCAGGCCCACAGGGGTCTGGAGGTACTCACTGATCTTGGAGGGAAAATGACGCACACCCAAGGGGCCTACGCGTCCTGAAAAGGGTACTTCCTTTAAAATAAAGCAGAACAGGGGCTTCCCTGGTGGCGCAGTGCTTGAGAATCTGCCTGCCAATGCAGGGGACACGGGTTCGAGCCCTGGTCTGGGAGGATCCCACATGCCGCGGAGCAACTGGGCCCGTGAGCCACAACTACTGAGCCTGCGCCTCTGGAGCCTGTGCTCCGTGACAAGAGAGGCCGCGATACTGAGAGGCCTATGCACCGCGATGAAGAGCGGCCCCCACTTACCGCAACTGGAGAGAGCCCTAGCACAGAAACGCAGACCCAACATAGCAATCAATCAATCAATCAATAAATCTTCAAAAAACAATAAAAAATAAAATAAATAAAATACAATAAAGCAGAACAGCGACTAAGACCTCATTGAAAAAGCTGCATGCATCCCTTTCTGCACGGCTACTCAGGGACTACCTCGAGGCCAGTACTCACGTTGAGTTTCCCTTTAGCTCTAGAGCGTGGCAGGATGAGCTCCACTCCGGCCATCGAAGCACCCGGCTTACCTGGAGAATGCTCATTTTCTTCACAGAGCCATGCCTACAGTGGCTAGTGGCCTGTCAACAGCAGTCAATTTCAAGTAGCTTCAAGGCAGCATGAATGGAGCTTTCAAAATGGGAAAGCAAAGCTAGTTCCATCAGGCCCCCATTTCCACGGGCACACGCAGCATACATCTCTGTGCTTTCTACTAAGTGCAAACAGACACAGGTTACCCAGTGGTTCCTTCCCTGAATCAACTCCTCGAAGCAGGGTGTTCTGCATCTAGCGAAATGCCTCAACCAAGAAACGCCCCAGCTAGGCCTCCGGGCACGTGGCTGTTCAGAAGCCTGCAGTGTTACACGAGGAACTGGGCTTTCGTTGCAGTCGGAACGCAGGCCGACATTCTCCTGGAGGCAGGGTGACTTCAGGCAGGGACTCCCAGATGGAATGCGAATCCGAGGGTTATTCTAAGTGCAGCTCAGACTAGGGCAATGAGTCAGACTTGCACGGCATGTTGGACCTGCTAGAACGGTGTTCGTGTATCTGTGGGAGTGCTGAGGAAATCAAGCTGTCCCAAGAAAGAGTGCAGTCTGTTGCCCTACACTCGGCATACACAGAGTGGCTCCAAAGGACTACAGGTCTGGATGTGGCTTCGCAGGCCCACGGGGGCCTGAGTGTACTCAGTGTTCTTACAGGGAATAGGGTGGCCACGCGAGGCTCCTAGATGTCCTGCAAAGTGTACTGACGTTAAAATAATGCACAGCAACTGCTATGTCCTCCTGGGAACTGCTGCACCCCTCCACTTCTGCATGGCAATTCAGTGCCTTACCTCGAGACAACTGCTTACGCTGAATGTCCCTTTAGCGACACAGCATGCTAGGATGCTGACTTTCTTCTCGAGCAGAGTGACTTCAGGTACGAGGTCCTCGAAGAATCCTAAGCAGAGTGTTTTCTCATGGCAGCGCAGACGGGGTCCATGACGAACACTTCCATGGCACGTCGCACTGGCTAGAAATGTGGTCCTGAGGCTGTTCCAGTGCTCTGGAAATGTAGCTCTCCTTAAGGAACGAGCAGTGTGTTGCCCATCACTCCGCATACACTGAGGGCCTCCTAGGGACCGACCTTTGGGTCTTGATGTTGCTCAGCAGGCCCACAGGCGTCTGGAGGTACTCACTGATCTTGGAGGGAAAATGATGCAAACCCGAGGGGCCTATGAGTCCTGAAAAGGGTACTTCCTTTAAAATAAAGCAGAACAGGGGCTTCCCTGGTGGCGGAATGCTTGAGAATCTGCCTGCCAATGCAGGGGACACGGGTTCGAGCCCTGGTCTGGGAGGATCCCACATGCCACGGAGCAACTGGGCCCGTGAGCCACAACTACTGAGCCTGCGCCTCTGGAGGCTGTGCTCCGCGACAAGAGAGGCCGCGATAGTGAGAGGCCTATGCACCGCGATGAAGAGTGGCCGCCACTTACCGCAACTGGAGAGAGCCCTAGCACAGAAACGCACACCCAACATAGGAATCGATCAATCAATCAATAAATCTTAAAAAAACAATAAAAAATAAAATAAATAAAATAAAACAAAGCAGAACAGCGACTAACACCTCATGGAAAAAGCTGCATGCCTCCCTTTCTGCGCGGCTACACAGGCACTTACCTCGAGGCCAGTACTCACGTTGAGTTTCCCTTTAGCTCTAGAGCGTGGCAGGATGAGCTCCACCCCGCGCATCGAAGCACCTGGCTTACCTGGAGAATGCTCATTTTCTTCCCAAAGCCATGCCTACAGTGGCTAGTGGCCTGTCAACAACAGTCAATTTCAAGTAGCTTCAAGGCAGCATGAATGGAGCTTTCAAAATGGGAAAGCAAGGCTAGTTCTATCAGGCCCCCATTTGACGGGCACACGCAGCATACATCCCTGTGCTTTCTCACAAGTCCAAACAGACACAGGTTACCCAGTGGTTCCTTCCCTGAATCAACTCCTCGAAGCAGGGTGTTCTGCATCTAGCGAACTGCCTCAACCAAGGAACGCCACAGCTAAGCCTCCGGGCCCATGCCTCTTCAAAAGCCTGCAGTGTTACACGAGGAACTGGGCTTTCCTTGCAGTCAGAACGCAAACCGACGTTCTCCTGGAGGCAGGGTGACTTCAGGCAGGGGGTCCCAGATGGAATGCAAAGCCGAGGGTTATTCTAAGTGCAGCTCAGACTAGGGCAAAGAGTCAGACTTGCACGGAATATTGAACCTGCTAGAAAGGTGTTCGTCGACCAGTGGGAGTGTTGTGGAAATCAAGCTGTCCCAAGGAAGAGTGCAGTCTGTTACCCTACACTCGGCATACACAGAGTGGCTCCGAAGGGCTACGGGCCTGGATGTGTCTTAGTAGGCCCATGGGGGCCCGGGATACTCAGTGTTCTTGCAGGGAATAGGGTGCCCACGGGGGGTTGCTACATGTCCTGCAAAGCGTACTGACGTTAAAACAATGCAGAGCAACGGCTATGGCCTCCTGGAAACTGCTGCACGCCTCCGCTTCTGCATGGCAATTCAGGGCCTTACCTCGAGACAACTGCTTACGCTGAATGTCCCATTAGCGACACAGCATGCTAGGATGCTGACTTTCTCCTCCAGCAGAGTGACTTCAGGTACGAGGTTGTTGAAGAATCCTAAGCAGAGTGCTTTCTCACGGCAGCTCAGACGGGGGCCATGACGAGCACTTCCATGGCACGCCGCACTGGCTAGAAATGTGGTCCTGAGGCTGTTCCAGTGCTCTGGAAATGTCGCTGTCCTTAAGGAACGAGCAGTGTGTTGCCCATCACTCCGCATACACTGAGGGCCTCCGAGGGACCGACCTTTGGGCCTCGATGTTGCTCAGCAGGCCCACAGGGGTCTGGAGTACTCACTGAATTTGAAGGGAAAATGATGTACCGCCGGGGGCCTACGTGTCCTGAAAAGTGTACTTCATTTAAAATAAAGCAGAACAGGGGCTTCCCTGGTGGAGCAGTGATTGAGAATCTGCCTGCCAATGCAGGGGACACGGGTTCGAGCCCTGGTCTGGGAGGATCCCACATGCCGCGGAGCAACTGGGCCCGTGAGCCACAACTACTGAGCCTGCGCCTCTGGAGGCTGTGCTCCGTGACAAGAGAGGCCGCGATAGTGAGAGGCCTATGCACCGCGATGAAGAGCGGCCCCCACTTACCGCAACTGGAGAGAGCCCTAGCACAGAAACGCAGACCAAACATAGCAATCAATCAATCAATCAATAAATCTTAATAAAACAATAAAAAGTAAAATAAATAAAATAAAACAAAGCAGAACAGCGACTAACACCTCATGGAAAAAGCTGCATGCCTCCCTTTCTGCACGGCTACTCAGGGACTTACCTCGAGGCCAGTACTCACGTTGAGTTTCCCTTTAGCTCTAGAGCGTGGCAGGATGAGCTCCACCCCGGCCATCGAAGCACCCGGCTTACCTAGAGAATGCTCATTTTCTTCCCAGAGCCATGCCTACAGTGGCTAGTGGCCTGTCAACAGCAGTCAATTTCAAGTAGCTTCAAGGCAGCATGAATGGAGCTTTCAAAATAGGAAAGCAAAGCTAGTTCCATCAGTCCCCCATTTCAACGGGCACACGCAGCATACATCTCTGTGCTTTCTACCAAGTCCAAACAGACACAGGTTACCCAGTGGTTCCTTCCCTGAATCAACTCCTCGAAGCAGGGTGTTCTTCATCTAGCGAACTGCCTCAACCAAGGAACGCCCCATCTAGGCCTCCGGGCCCGTGGCTCTTCAAAAGCCTGCAGTGCTACACGAGGAACTGGACTTTCGTTGCAGTCGGAACGCAAGCCGACATTCTCCTGGAGGCAGGGTGACTTCAGGCAGGGAGTCCCAGATGGAATGCGAAGCCGAGGGTTATTCTAAGTGCAGCTCAGACTAGGGCAATGAGTCAGACTTGCACGGCATGTTGGACCTGCTAGAACGGTGTTCGTGTATCTTTGGGAGTGCTGAGGAAATCAAGCTGTCCCAAGAAAGAGTGCAGTCTGTTGCCCTACACTCGGCATACACAGAGTGGCTCCGAAGGACTACAGGTCTGGATGTGGCTTGGCAGGCCCACGGGTGCCTGAGTGTACTCAGTGTTCTTGCAGGGAATAGGGTGGCCACTCGAGGCTCCTAGATGTCCTGCAAAGCGTACTGACGATAAAATAATGCAGAGCAACGGCTATGGCCTCCTGGAAACTGCTGCACGCCTCCGCTTCTGCATGGCAATTCAGGGCCTTACCTAGAGACAACTGCTTACACTGAATGTCCCGTTAGCGACACAGCATGGTAGGATGCTGACTTTCTCCTCGAGCAGAGTGACTTCAGGTACGATGTCCTCGAAGAATCCTAAGCAGAGTGTTTTCACACGGCAGCTCAGACGGGGGCCATGACGAACACTTCAATGGCACGTCGCAATGGCTAGAAATGTGGTCCTGAGGCTGTTCCAGTGCTCTGGAAATGTAGCTCTCCTTAAGGAACGAGCAGTGTGTTGCCCATCACTCCGCATACACTGAGGGCCTCCGAGGGACCGACCTTTGGGCCTCGATGTTGCTCAGCAGGCCCACAGGGGTCTGGAGGTACTCACTGATCTTGGAGGGAAAATGATGCAAACCCGAGGGGCCTACGAGTCCTGAGAAGGGTACTTCCTTTAAAATAAAGCAGAACAGGGGCTTCCCTGGTGGCGGAATGCTTGAGAATCTGCCTGCCAATGCAGGGAACACGGATTCGAGCCCTGGTCTGGGAGGATCCCACATGCCGCGGAGCAACTGGGCCCGTGAGCCACAACTACTGAGCCTGCGCCTCTGGAGGCTGTGCTCCACGACAAGAGAGTCCGCGATAGTGAGAGGCCTACGCACCGCGATGAAGAGTGGCCCCCACTTACCGCAACTGGAGAGAGCCCTAGCACAGAAACGCACACCCAACATAGCAATCAATCAATCAATAAATCTTAAAAAAAGAATAAAAAATAAAAAAAATAAAATAAAATAAAGCAGGACAGCGACTAAGACCTCATGGAAAGAGCTGCATGCCTCCCTTTCTGCGCGGCTACTCAGGGACTTACCTCGAGGCCAGTACTCACGTTGAGTTTCCCTTTAGCTCTAGAGCGTGGCAGGATGAGCTCCACCCCGGCCATCGAAGCACCCGATTTACCTGGAGAAAACTCATTTTCTTCCCAGAGCCATGCCTACAGCAGCTGGGGGCCTATCAACAGCAGTCAATTTCAAGTAGCTTCAAGGCAGCATGAATGGAGCTTTCAAAATGGGAAAGCAAGGCTAGTTCCATAAGGCCCCCATTTGACAGGCACACAGAGCATACATCCCTGTGCTTTCTCACAAGTCCAAACAGACACAGGTTACCCAGTGATTCCTTCCCTGAATCAACTCCTCGAAGCAGGGTGTTCTGCATCTAGCGAACTGTGTGAACCAAGGAACGCCCCAGCTAAGCCTCTGGGCCCATGGCTCTTCAAAAGGATGCAGTGTTACCCGAGGAACTCGGCTCTAGTTGCAGTAGGAACGCAAACCGACATTCTCCTGGAGGCAGGGGGGTTTCAGGCAGGGGGTCCCGATGCAATGCGAAGCCGAGGGTTATTCTCAGTGCAACTCAGACTAGGGCAATGAGTCAGACTTGCACGGAATGTTGGACATGCTAGAAAGGTGTTTGTTGACCTGTGGGAGTGTTGAGGAAATCAAGCTGTCCCAAGAAAGAGTGCAGTCTGTTGCCCTACACTCGGCATACACAGAGTGGCTCCGAAGGGCTACGGGCCTGGATGGGGCTTAGAAGGCCCATGGGGGCCCGGGGGTACTCAGTGTTCTTGCAGGGAATATGGTGCTCACGCGGTGTTCTTAGATGTCCTGCAAAGCGTACTGACATGAAAACAATGCAGATCAACGGCTATGGCCTCCTGGAAACTGCTGCACGCCTCCGCATCTGCATGGCAATTCAGGGCCTTACCTTGAGAGAACTGCTCACACTGAGTGTCCCGTTAGTGACACAGCATGGTAGGATGCTGACTTTCTCCTCGAGCAGAGTGACTTCAGGTACGCGGTCCTCGAAGAATCCTAAGCAGAGTGTTTTCTCATGGCAGCTCAGACGGGGGCCATGACGAACATTTCCATGGCACGTCACACTGGCTAGAAATGTGGTCCTGAGGCTGCTCCAGTGCTCTGGAAATGTAGCTCTCTTTAGGGAACGTGCAGGGTGTTGCCCATCACTCGGCATATACAGAAGCCCTCCGAGGGATCGACCTTTGGGCCTCGATTTTGCTCAGCAGGCCCACAGGGGTCTGGAGGTACTCACTGATCTTGGAGGGAAAATGATGCACCGCCAGGGGCCTACGAGTCCTGAAAAGGGTACTTCTTTTAAAATAAAGCAGAACAGGGGCTTCCCTGGTGGCGCGGTGCTTGAGAATCTGCCTGCCTATGCAGGGGACACGGGTTCGAGCCCTGGTCTGGGAGGATCCCACATGCCGCGGAGCAACTGCGCCCGTGAGCCACAACTAGTGAGCCTGCGCCTCTGGAGGCTGTGCTCCGCAACAAGAGAGGCCGCGATAGTGAGAGGCCTACGCACCGCGATGAAGAGCGGCCCCTACTTAGCGAAACTGGAGAGAGCTCTAGCACAGAAACGAAGACCCAACATAGCAATCAATCAATCAATAAATCGTAAAAAAACAATAAAAAATTAAAAAAAGAAAATAAAATAAAGCAGGACAGCGACTAAGACCTCATCGAAAAGCTGCATGCCTCCCTTTCTGCGCGGCTACTCAGGGACTTACCTCGAGGCCAGTACTCACGTTGAGTTTCCCTTTAGCTCTAGAGCGTGGCAGGATGAGCTCCACCCCGGCCATCGAAGCACCAGAATTACCTGGAGAATGCTCATTTTCTTCCCAGAGCCATGCCTACAGAGGCTAGTGGCCTGTCAACAGCAGACAATTTCAAGTAGCTTCCAGGCAGCATGAATGGAGTTTTCAAAATGGGAAAGCAAGGCTAGTTCCATCAGGCCCCAATTTCCATGGGCACACGCAGCATACATCCCTGTGCTTTCTAACAAGTCCGAACAGACACAGGTTACACAGTGGTTCCTTCCCTGAATCAATTCCTCGAAGCAGGGTGTTCTGCATCTAGCGAACTGCCTCAACCAAGGAACGCCCCAGCTAGGCCTCTGGGCCCGTGGCTCTTCAAAAGCCTGCAGTGTTACACGAGGAACTGGGCTTTCGTTGCATTCGGAACGCAAGCCGACATTCTCCTGGAGGCAGGGTGAATTCAGGCAGGGGGTCCCAGATGGAATGCGAAGCCGAGGGTTTTTCTCAGTGCAGCTCAGACTAGGGCAATGAGTCAGACTTGCACGGCATGTTCGACCTGCTAAAACGGTGTTCGTGTATCTGTGGGACTGCTGAGGAAATCAAGCTGTCCCAAGAAAGAGTGCAGTCTGTTGCCCTACACTCGGCATACACAGAGTGGCTCCGAAGGACTACGGGTCTGGATGTGGCTTGACAGGCCCACGGGGGCCCGAGGGTACTCAGTGTTCTTGCAGGGAATAGGGTGGCCACGCGAGGCTCCTCGATGTCCTGCAAAGCGTACTGACGTTAAAACAATGCAGAGCAATGGCTATGGCCTCCTGGAAACTGCTGCACGCCTCCGCTTCTGCATGGCAATTCAGGGCCTTACCTCGAGACAACTGCTTACGCTGAATGTCCCGTTAGCGACACAGCTTGCTAGGATGCTGACTTTCTCCTCCAGCAGAGTGACTTCAGGTACGAGGTCGTTGAAGAATCCTAAGCAGAGTGTTTTCTCATGCAGCTCAGACGGGGGCCATGACGAGCACTTCCATGGCACGCCGCACTGGCTAGAAATGTGGTCCTGAGGCTCTTCCAGTGCTCTGGAAATGTAGCTGTCCTTAAGGAACGAGCAGTGTGTTGCCCATCACTCTGCATACACTGAGGGCCTCCGAGGGACCGACCTTTGGGCCTCGATGTTGCTCAGCAGGCCCACAGGGGTCTGGAGGTACTCACTGATCTTGGAGGGAAAATGATGCACCGCCAGGGGCCTACGAGTCCTGAGAAGGGTACTTCCTTTAAAATAAAGCAGAACAGGGGCTCCCCTGGTGGCGCAGTGGTTGAGAATCTGCCTGCCAATGCAGGGGACACGGGTTCGAGCCCTGGTCTGGGAGGATCCCACATGCCGCGGAGCAACTGGGCCCTTGAGCCACAACTACTGAGCCTGCGCCTCTGGAGGCTGTGCTCCGTGACAAGAGAGGCCGCGATACTGAGAGGCCTATGCACCGCGATGAAGAGCGGCCCCCACTTCCCGCAAGTGGAGAGAGCCCTAGCACAGAAACGCAGACCAAACATAGCAATCAATCAATCAATCAATAAATCTTAATAAAACAATAAAAAATAAAATAAATAAAATAAAACAAAGCAGAACAGCGACTAACACCTCATGGAAAAAGCTGCATGCCTCCCTTTCTGCGCGGCTACTCAGGGACTTACCTCGAGGCCAGTACTCACGTTGAGTTTCCCTTTAGCTCTAGAGCGTGGCAGGATGAGCTCCACCCCGGCCATCGAAGCACCCGGCGTACCTGGAGAATGCTCATTTTCTTCACAGAGCCATGCCTACAGTGGCGAGTGGCCTGTCAACAGCAGTCAATTTCAAGTAGCTTCAAGGCAGCATGAATGGAGCTTTCAAAATGGGAAAGCAAAGCTAGTTCCATCAGGCCCCCATTTCCACGGGCACACGCAGCATACATCTCTGTGCTTTCTACCAAGTCCAAACAGACACAGGTTACCCAGTGGTTCCTTCCCTGAATCAACTCCTCGAAGCAGGGTGTTCTGCATCTAGTGAACTGCCTCAACCAAGGAACGCCCCAGCTAGGCCTCCGGGCCCGTGGCTCTTCAAAAGCCTGCAGTGTTACACGAGGAACTGGGCTTTCGTTGCAGTCGGAACGCAAGCCGACATTCTCTTGGACGCAGTGTGACTTCAGGCAGGGAGTCCCAGATGGAATGCGAAGCCGAGGGTTATTCTAAGTGCAGCTCAGACTAGGGCAATGAGTCAGACTTGCACGGTATGTTGGACCTGCTAGAAAGGTGTTCGTCGACCAGTGGGAGTGTTGAGGAAATCAAGCTGTCCCAAGAAAGAGTGCAGTCTGTTGCCCTACACTTGGCATACACAGAGTGGCTCCGAAGGGCTACGGGCCTGGATGCGGCTTAACAGGCCCATCGGGGCCCGGTGGTACTCAGTGTTCTTGCAGGGAATAGGGTGCCCACGCGGGGTTCCTAGATGTCCTGCAAAGCGTACTGACATTAAAACAATGCAGAGCAACGGCTATGGCCTCCTGGAAACTGCTGCACGCCTCCGCTTCTGCATGGCAATTCAGGGCCTTACCTTGGGAGAACTGCTCACGCAGAGTGTCACGTTAGCGACACAGCATGGTAGGATGCTAACTTTCTCCTCAAGCAGAGTGACTTCAGGTACGAAGTCATCGAAGAATCCTAAGCAGTGTGTTTTCTCACGGCAGCTCAGACGGGGGCCATGACGAACACTTCCATGGCACGTCGCACTGGCTAGAAATGTGGTCCTGAGGCTGTTCCAGTGCTCTGGAAATGTAGCTCTCCTTAAGGAACGAGCAGTGTGTTGCCCGTCACTCCGCATACACTGAGGGCCTCCGAGGGACCGACCTTTGGGCTTCGATGTTGCTCAGCAGGCCCACAGGTGTCTGGAGGTACTGACTGATCTTGGAGGGAAAATGACGCCCACCCAAGGGGCCTACGAGTCCTGAAAAGGGTACTTCCTTTAAAATAAAGCAGAACAGGGGCTTCCCTGGTGGCGCAGTGGTTGAGAATCTGCCTGCCAATGCAGGGGACACGGGTTCGAGCCCTGGTCTGGGAGGATCCTACATGCCGCGGAGCACCTGGGCCCGTGAGCCACAAATACTGAGCCTGCGCCTCTGGATGCTGTGCTCCGCGACAAGAGAGGACACGATAGTGAGAGGCCTACGCAGCGCGATGAAGAGCGGCCCCCACTTACCGCAACTGGAGAGAGCTCTAGCACAGTAACGCAGACCCAACATGGCAATCAATCAATCAATCAATAAATCTTAAAAAAACAATAAAAAATAAATAAAATAAAATAACATAAAGCAGGACAGCGACTAAGACCTCATGGAAAGAGCTGCATGCCTCCCTTTCTGCGCGGCTACTCAGGGACTTACCTCGAGGCCAGTACTCACGTTGAGTTTCCCTTTAGCTCTAGAGCGTGGCAGGATGAGCTCCACCCCGGCCATCGAAGCACCCGGCTTACCTGGAGAATGCTCATTTTCTTCCCAGAGCCATGCCTACAGTGGCGAGTGGCCTGTCAACAGCAGTCAATTTCAAGTAGCTTCAAGGCAGCATGAATGGAGCTTTCAAAATGGGAAAGCAAAGCTAGTTCCATCAGGCCCCCATTTCCACGGGCACACGCAGCATACATCTCTGTGCTTTCTACCAAGTCCAAACAGACACAGGTTACCCAGTGGTTCCTTCCCTGAATCAACACCTCGAAGCAGGGTGTTCTGCATCTAGCGAACTGCCTCAACCAAGGAACGCCCCAGCTAGGCCTCCGGGCCCGTGGCTGTTCAAAAGCCTGCAGTGTTACATGAGGAACTGGGCTTTCGTTGCAGTCGGAACGCAAGCCGACATTCTCCTGGAGGCAGGGTGACTTCAGGCAGGGAGTCCCAGATGGAATGCGAAGCCGAGGGTTATTCTAAGTGCAGCTCAGATTAGGGCAATGAGTCAGACTTGCACGGCATGTTGGCACTGCTAGAACGGTGTTCGTGTATCTGTGGGAGTGCTGAGGAAATCAAGCTGTCCCAAGAAAGAGTGCAGTCTGTTGCCCTACACTCGGCATACACAGAGTGGCTCCGAAGGACTACGGGTTTGGATGTGGCTTGGCAGGCCCACGGGGGCCCGAGGGTACTCAGTGTTCTTGCAGGGAATAGGGTGGCCACGCGAGGCTCCTCGATGTCCTGCAAAGCGTACTGACGTTAAAATAATGCAGAGCAACCGCTATGGCCTCCTGGAAACTGCTGCACGCCTCCGCTTCTGCATGGCAATTCAGGGCCTTACCTCGAGACAACTGCTTACGCTGAATGTCCCGTTAGCGACACAGCATGGTAGGATGCTGACTTTCTCCTCGAGCAGAGTGACTTCAGGTACGAGGTCCTCGAAGAATCCAAAGCTGAGTGTTTTCTCACGGCAGCTCTGACGGGGGCCATGACGAACAATTCCATGGCACGTCTCATTGGCTAGAAATGTGGTCCTGAGGCTGTTCCAGTGCTCTGGAAATGTAGCTCTCCTTAAGGAACGAGCAGTGTGTTGCCCATCACTCCGCATACACAGACGGCCTCCGAGGGACCGACCTTTGCGCCTCGATGTTGCTCAGCAGGCCCACAGGGGTCTGGAGGTACTCACTGATCTTGGAGGGAAAATGACGCCCACCCGAGGGGCGTACGAGTCCTGAAAAGGGTACTTCCTTTAAAATAAAGCAGAACAGGGGCTTCCCTGGTGGCGCAGTGGTTGAAAATCTGCCTGCCAATGCAGGGGACACGGGTTCGAGCCGTGGTCTGGGAGGATCCCACATGCCGCGGAGCAACTGGGCCCGTGAGCCACAACTACTGAGCCTGCGCCTCTGGAGGCTGTGCTCCGCGACAAGAGAGGCCGCGATAGTGAGAGGCCTACGCACCGCGATGAAGAGTGGCCCCCACTTACCGCAACTGGAGAGAGCCCTAGCACAGAAACGCAGACCCAACATAGCAATCAATCAATCAATAAATCTTAAAAAAAGAATAAAAAATAAAAAAAATAAAATAAAATAAAGCAGGACAGCGACTAAGACCTCATGGAAAGAGCTGCATGCCTCCCTTTCTGCGCGGCTACTCAGGGACTTACCTCGAGGCCAGTACTCACGTTGAGTTTCCCTTTAGCTCTAGAGCGTGGCAGGATGAGCTCCACCCCGGCCATCGAAGCACCCGGCTTACCGGGAGAATGCTCATTTTCATCCCAGAGCCATGCCTACAGCAGCTGGGGCTCTATCAACAGCAGTCAATTTCAAGTAGCTTCAAGGGAGCATGAATGGAGTTTTCAAAATGGGAAAGCAAGGCTAGTTCCATCAGGCCCTCTTTTGAAGGGCACACGCAGCATACATTCCTGTGCTTTCTCACAAGTCCAAACAGACACAGGTTACCCAGTGGTTCCTTCCCTGAATCAACTCCTCGAAGCAGGATGTTCTGCATCTAGCGAACTGCCTCAACCAAAGAACGCCCCAGCTAAGCCTCCGGGCCCGTGGCTCTTCAAAAGCCTGCAGTGTTACACGAGGAACTAGGCTTTAGTTGCAGTCGGAACGCAAGCCGACATTCTCCTGGAGGCAGGGTGACTTCAGGCAGGGAGTCCCAGATGGAATGCGAAGCCGAGGGTTATTCTAAGTGCAGCTCAGACTAGGGCAATGAGTCAGACTTGAACGGCATGTTGGACCTGCTAGAACGGTGTTCGTGTATCTGTGGGAGTGCTGAGGAAATCAAGCTGTCCCAAGAAAGAGTGCAGTCTGTTGCCCTACACTCGGCATACACAGAGTGGCTCCGAAGGACTACAGGTCTGGATGTGGCTTGGCAGGCCCACGGGGGCCTGAGTGTACTCAGTGTTCTTGCAGGGAATAGGGTGCCCACGCGAGGCTCCTAGATGTCCTGCAAAGCGTACTGACGTTAAAATAATGCAGAGCAACGGCTATGGCCTCCTGTAAACTGCTGCACACCACCGCTTCTGCATGGCAATTCAGGGCCTTACCTCGAGACAACTGCTTACGCTGAATGTCCCGTTAGCGACACAGCATGGTAGGATGCTGACTTTCTCCTCGAGCAGAGTGACTTCAGGTACGAGGTCCTCGAAGAATCCTAAGCAGAGTGTTTTCTCATGGCAGCTCAGACGGGGGCCATGACGAACATTTCCATGGCACGTAGCACTGGCTAGAAATGTGGTCCTGAGGCTCTTCCAGTGCTCTGGAAATGTAGCTCTCTTTAGGGAACGTGCAGGGTGTTGCCCATCACTCGGCATATACAGAGGCCCTCCGAGGGACCGACCTTGGTGCCTCGATTTTGCTCAGCAGGCCCACAGGGGTCTGGAGGTACTCACTGATCTTGGAGGGAAAATGATGCACCGCCATGAGCCTACGAGTCCTGAGAAGGGTATTTCCTTTAAAATAAAGCAGAACAGGGGCTTCCCTGGTGGCGCAGTGGTTGAGAATCTGCCTGCCAATGCAGGGGACACGGGATCGAGCCCTGGTCTGGGAGGATACCACATGCCGCGGAGCAACTGGGCCCGTGAGCCACAACTACTGAGCCTGCGCCTCTGGAGGCTGTGCTCCGCGACAAGAGAGGCCGCGATAGTGAGAGGCCTACGCACCGCGATGAAGACCGGCCCCCACTTACCGCAACTGGAGAGAGCTCTAGCACAGAAACGCAGACCCAACATGGCAATCAATCAATCAATCAATAAATCTTAAAAAAACAATAAAAAATAAATAAAATAAAATAACATAAAGCAGGATAGCGACTAAGACCTCATGGAAAGAGCTGCATGCCTCCCTTTCTGCGCGGCTACTCAGGGACTTACCTCGAGGCCAGTACTCACGTTGAGTTTCCCTTTAGCTCTAGAGCGTGGCAGGATGAGCTCCACACCAGCCATCGAAGCAACCGATGTACCTGGAGAAAACTCATTTTCTTCCCAGAGCCATGCCTACAGCAGCTGCTGTTCTATCAAGAGCAGTCAATTTCAAGTAGCTTCAAGGGAGCATGAATGGAGCTTTCAAAGTGGGAAAGCAAGGCTAGTTCCATCAGGGCCCCTTTTGAAGGGCACACGCAGCATACATCCCTGTGCTTTCTCACAAGTCCAAACAGACACAGGTTACCCAGTGGTTCCTTCCCTGAATCAACTCCTTGAAGCAGGGTGTTCTGCATCTAGCGAACTGCCTCAACCAAGGAACGCCTCAGCTAAGCCTCCGGGCCCGTGGCTCTTCAAAAACCTCCAGTGTTACACGAGGAACTGGGCTTTAGTTGCAGTTGGAACGCAAGCCGACATTCTCCTGGAGTCAGGGTGACTTCAGGCAGGGGGTCTCAGATGAAATGCAAAGCCGAGGGTTATTCTAAGTGCAGCTCAGTCTAGTGCAATGAGTCAGACTTGCACGGAATATTGGACCTGCTAGAAAGGTGTTCGTCGACCAGTGGGAGTGTTGAGGAAATCAAGCTGTCCCAAGAAAGAGTGCAGTCTGTTGCCCTACACTTGGCATACACAGAGTGGCTCCGAAGGGCTACGGGCCTGGATGCGGCTTAACAGGCCCATCGGGGCCCGGTGGTACTCAGTGTTCTTGCAGGGAATAGGGTGCCCACGCGGGGTTCCTAGATGTCCTGCAAAGCGTACTGACATTAAAACAATGCAGAGCAACGGCTATGGCCTCCTGGAAACTGCTGCACGCCTCCGCTTCTGCATGGCAATTCAGGGCCTTACCTTGGGAGAACTGCTCACGCAGAGTGTCACGTTAGCGACACAGCATGGTAGGATGCTAACTTTCTCCTCAAGCAGAGTGACTTCAGGTACGAAGTCATCGAAGAATCCTAAGCAGTGTGTTTTCTCACGGCAGCTCAGACGGGGGCCATGACGAACACTTCCATGGCACGTCGCACTGGCTAGAAATGTGGTCCTGAGGCTGTTCCAGTGCTCTGGAAATGTAGCTCTCCTTAAGGAACGAGCAGTGTGTTGCCCGTCACTCCGCATACACTGAGGGCCTCCGAGGGACCGACCTTTGGGCTTCGATGTTGCTCAGCAGGCCCACAGGTGTCTGGAGGTACTGACTGATCTTGGAGGGAAAATGACGCCCACCCAAGGGGCCTACGAGTCCTGAAAAGGGTACTTCCTTTAAAATAAAGCAGAACAGGGGCTTCCCTGGTGGCGCAGTGGTTGAGAATCTGCCTGCCAATGCAGGGGACACGGGTTCGAGCCCTGGTCTGGGAGGATCCTACATGCCGCGGAGCACCTGGGCCCGTGAGCCACAACTACTGAGCCTGCGCCTCTGGAGGCTGTGCTCCGCGACAAGAGAGGCCGCGATAGTGAGAGGCCTACGCACCGCGATGAAGACCGGCCCCCACTTACCGCAACTGGAGAGAGCTCTAGCACAGAAACGCAGACCCAACATGGCAATCAATCAATCAATCAATAAATCTTAAAAAAACAATAAAAAATAAATAAAATAAAATAACATAAAGCAGGATAGCGACTAAGACCTCATGGAAAGAGCTGCATGCCTCCCTTTCTGCGCGGCTACTCAGGGACTTACCTCGAGGCCAGTACTCACGTTGAGTTTCCCTTTAGCTCTAGAGCGTGGCAGGATGAGCTCCACACCAGCCATCGAAGCAACCGATGTACCTGGAGAAAACTCATTTTCTTCCCAGAGCCATGCCTACAGCAGCTGCTGTTCTATCAAGAGCAGTCAATTTCAAGTAGCTTCAAGGGAGCATGAATGGAGCTTTCAAAGTGGGAAAGCAAGGCTAGTTCCATCAGGGCCCCTTTTGAAGGGCACACGCAGCATACATCCCTGTGCTTTCTCACAAGTCCAAACAGACACAGGTTACCCAGTGGTTCCTTCCCTGAATCAACTCCTCGAAGCAGGGTGTTCTGCATCTAGCGAACTGCCTCAACCAAGGAACGCCTCAGCTAAGCCTCCGGGCCCGTGGCTCTTCAAAAACCTCCAGTGTTACACGAGGAACTGGGCTTTAGTTGCAGTTGGAACGCAAGCCGACATTCTCCTGGAGTCAGGGTGACTTCAGGCAGGGGGTCTCAGATGAAATGCAAAGCCGAGGGTTATTCTAAGTGCAGCTCAGTCTAGTGCAATGAGTCAGACTTGCACGGAATATTGGACCTGCTAGAAAGGTGTTCGTCGACCAGTGGGAGTGTTGAGGAAATCAAGCTGTCCCAAGAAAGAGTGCAGTCTGTTGCCCTACACTTGGCATACACAGAGTGGCTCCGAAGGGCTACGGGCCTGGATGCGGCTTAACAGGCCCATCGGGGCCCGGTGGTACTCAGTGTTCTTGCAGGGAATAGGGTGCCCACGCGGGGTTCCTTGATGTCCTGCAAAGCGTACTGACATTAAAACAATGCAGAGCAACGGCTATGGCCTCCTGGAAACTGCTGCACGCCTCCGCTTCTGCATGGCAATTCAGGGCCTTACCTTGGGAGAACTGCTCACGCAGAGTGTCACGTTAGCGACACAGCATGGTAGGATGCTAACTTTCTCCTCAAGCAGAGTGACTTCAGGTACGAAGTCATCGAAGAATCCTAAGCAGTGTGTTTTCTCACGGCAGCTCAGACGGGGGCCATGACGAACACTTCCATGGCACGTCGCACTGGCTAGAAATGTGGTCCTGAGGCTGTTCCAGTGCTCTGGAAATGTAGCTCTCCTTAAGGAACGAGCAGTGTGTTGCCCGTCACTCCGCATACACTGAGGGCCTCCGAGGGACCGACCTTTGGGCTTCGATGTTGCTCAGCAGGCCCACAGGTGTCTGGAGGTACTGACTGATCTTGGAGGGAAAATGACGCCCACCCAAGGGGCCTACGAGTCCTGAAAAGGGTACTTCCTTTAAAATAAAGCAGAACAGGGGCTTCCCTGGTGGCGCAGTGGTTGAGAATCTGCCTGCCAATGCAGGGGACACGGGTTCGAGCCCTGGTCTGGGAGGATCCTACATGCCGCGGAGCACCTGGGCCCGTGAGCCACAAATACTGAGCCTGCGCCTCTGGATGCTGTGCTCCGCGACAAGAGAGGACACGATAGTGAGAGGCCTACGCAGCGCGATGAAGAGCGGCCCCCACTTACCGCAACTGGAGAGAGCTCTAGCACAGTAACGCAGACCCAACATGGCAATCAATCAATCAATCAATAAATCTTAAAAAAACAATAAAAAATAAATAAAATAAAATAACATAAAGCAGGACAGCGACTAAGACCTCATGGAAAGAGCTGCATGCCTCCCTTTCTGCGCGGCTACTCAGGGACTTACCTCGAGGCCAGTACTCACGTTGAGTTTCCCTTTAGCTCTAGAGCGTGGCAGGATGAGCTCCACCCCGGCCATCGAAGCACCCGGCTTACCTGGAGAATGCTCATTTTCTTCCCAGAGCCATGCCTACAGTGGCGAGTGGCCTGTCAACAGCAGTCAATTTCAAGTAGCTTCAAGGCAGCATGAATGGAGCTTTCAAAATGGGAAAGCAAAGCTAGTTCCATCAGGCCCCCATTTCCACGGGCACACGCAGCATACATCTCTGTGCTTTCTACCAAGTCCAAACAGACACAGGTTACCCAGTGGTTCCTTCCCTGAATCAACACCTCGAAGCAGGGTGTTCTGCATCTAGCGAACTGCCTCAACCAAGGAACGCCCCAGCTAGGCCTCCGGGCCCGTGGCTGTTCAAAAGCCTGCAGTGTTACATGAGGAACTGGGCTTTCGTTGCAGTCGGAACGCAAGCCGACATTCTCCTGGAGGCAGGGTGACTTCAGGCAGGGAGTCCCAGATGGAATGCGAAGCCGAGGGTTATTCTAAGTGCAGCTCAGATTAGGGCAATGAGTCAGACTTGCACGGCATGTTGGCACTGCTAGAACGGTGTTCGTGTATCTGTGGGAGTGCTGAGGAAATCAAGCTGTCCCAAGAAAGAGTGCAGTCTGTTGCCCTACACTCGGCATACACAGAGTGGCTCCGAAGGACTACGGGTTTGGATGTGGCTTGGCAGGCCCACGGGGGCCCGAGGGTACTCAGTGTTCTTGCAGGGAATAGGGTGGCCACGCGAGGCTCCTCGATGTCCTGCAAAGCGTACTGACGTTAAAATAATGCAGAGCAACCGCTATGGCCTCCTGGAAACTGCTGCACGCCTCCGCTTCTGCATGGCAATTCAGGGCCTTACCTCGAGACAACTGCTTACGCTGAATGTCCCGTTAGCGACACAGCATGGTAGGATGCTGACTTTCTCCTCGAGCAGAGTGACTTCAGGTACGAGGTCCTTGAAGAATCCAAAGCTGAGTGTTTTCTCACGGCAGCTCTGACGGGGGCCATGACGAACAATTCCATGGCACGTCTCATTGGCTAGAAATGTGGTCCTGAGGCTGTTCCAGGGCTCTGGAAATGTAGCTCTCCTTAAGGAACGAGCAGTGTGTTGCCCAATACTCCGCATGCACAGACGGCCTCCGAGGGACCGACCTTTGCGCCTTGATGTTGCTCAGCAGGCCCACAGGGGTCTGGAGGTACTCACTGATCTTGGAGGGAAAATGACGCCCACCCGAGGGGCGTACGAGTCCTGAAAAGGGTACTTCCTTTAAAATAACGCAGAACAGGGGCTTCCCTGGTGGCGCAGTGGTTGAGAATCTGCCTGCCAATGCAGGGGACACGGGTTCGAGCCGTGGTCTGGGAGGATCCCACATGCCGCGGAGCAACTGGGCCCGTGAGCCACAACTACTGAGCCTGCGCCTCTGGAGGCTGTGCTCCGCGACAAGAGAGGCCGCGATAGTGAGAGGCCTACGCACCGCGATGAAGAGCGGCCCCCAATTACCGCAACTGGAGAGAGCCCTAGCACAGAAACGCAGACCCAACATAGCAATCAATCAATCAATAAATCTTAAAAAAAGAATAAAAAATAAAAAAAATAAAATAAAATAAAGCAGGACAGCGACTAAGACCTCATGGAAAGAGCTGCATGCCTCCCTTTCTGCGCGGCTACTCAGGGACTTACCTCGAGGCCAGTACTCACGTTGAGTTTCCCTTTAGCTCTAGAGCGTGGCAGGATGAGCTCCACCCCGGCCATCGAAGCACCCGGCTTACCGGGAGAATGCTCATTTTCATCCCAGAGCCATGCCTACAGCAGCTGGGGCTCTATCAACAGCAGTCAATTTCAAGTAGCTTCAAGGGAGCATGAATGGAGTTTTCAAAATGGGAAAGCAAGGCTAGTTCCATCAGGCCCTCTTTTGAAGGGCACACGCAGCATACATCCCTGTGCTTTCTCACAAGTCCAAACAGACACAGGTTACCCAGTGGTTCCTTCCCTGAATCAACTCCTCGAAGCAGGGTGTTCTGCGTCTAGCGAACGGCCTCAACCAAAGAACGCCCCAGCTAAGCCTCCGGGCCCGTGGCTCTTCAAAAGCCTGCAGTGTTACACGAGGAACAGGGCTTTAGTTGCAGTCGGAACGCAAGCCGACATTCTCCTGGAGGCAGGGTGACTTCAGGCAGGGGATCTCAGATGAAATGCAAAGCCGAGGGTTATTCTAAGTGCAGCTCAGTCTAGTGCAATGAGTCAGACTTACACGGAATATTGGACCTGCTAGAAAGGTGTTCGTCGACCAGTGGGAGTGTTGAGGAAATCAAGCTGTCCCAAGAAAGAGTGCAGTCTGTTGCCCTACACTCAGCATACACAGAGTGGCTGCGAAGTACTACGGGCCTGGATGCGGCTTAGCAGGCCCATGGGGGCCCGGGGGTACTCAGTGTTCTTGCAGGGAATTGCGTGCCCACGCGGGGTTCCTAGATGTCCTGCAAAGCGTACTGACATTAAAACAATGCAGAGCAACGGCTATGGCCTCATGGAAAATGCTGCACGCCTCCGCTTCTGCATGGCAATTTAGGGCCTTACCTCGAGAGAACTGCTCACGCAGAGTGTCACGTTAGCGACACAGCATGGTAGGATGCTGACTTTCTCCTCAAGCAGAGTGATTTCAGGTACGAGGTCGTCGAAGAATCCTAAGAAGTGTGTTTTCTCACGGCAGCTCAGGCGGGGGCCATGACGAACACTTCCAGGGCACGCCGCACTGGCTAGAAATGTGGTCCTGAGGCTGTTCCAGTGCTCTGGAAATGTAGCTCTCCTTAAGGAACGAGCAGTGTGTTGCCCATCACTCCGCATACACAGACGGCCTCCGAGGGACCGACCTTTGGGCCTCGATGTTGCTCAGCAGGCACACAGGGGTCTGGAGGTACTCACTGATCTTGGAGGGAAAATGATGCACCGCCAGGAGCCTACGAGTCCTGAAAAGGGTACTTCCTTTAATATAAAGCAGAACAGGGGCTTCCCTGGGGGCGCAGTGCTTGAGAATCTGCCTGCCAATGCAGGGGACACGGGTTCGAGCCCTGGTCTGGGAGGATCCTGCATGCCACGGAGCAACTGGGCCCGTGAGCCACAACTACTGAGCCTGCGCCTCTGGACGCTGTGCTCCGTGACAAGAGAGGCCGCGATAGTGAGAGGCCTACACACCACAATAAAGAGTGGCCCCCAGTTACCGCATCTGGAGAGAGCTCTAGCACAGAAACGAAGACCCAATATAGCAATCAATCAATCAATCAATAAATCTTAAAAAAACAATAAAAAATAAAAAAAATAAAATAAAATAAAGCAGAACAGCGCCTAAGACCTCATGGAAAGAGCTGCATGCCTCCCTTTCTGCGCGGCTACTCAGGGACTTACCTCGAGGCCAGTACTCACGCTGAGTTTCCCTTTAGCTCTAGAGCGTGGCAGGATGAGCTCCACGCCGGCCATCGAAATACCCGGCTTACCTAGAGAAAACTCATTTTCTTCCCAGAGCCATGCCTACAGTGGCTAGTGGCCTGTCAACAGCAGTCAATTTCAAGTAGCTTCAAGGCAGCATGAATGGAGCTTTCAAAATGGGAAAGCAAGGCTAGTTCCATCATTCCCCCATTTCCACGGGCACATGCAGCATATTTCCCTGTGCTTTCTAACAAGTCCAAAGAGACACAGGTTACCCAGTGGATCCTTTCCTGAATCAACTCCTCGAAGCAGGGTGTTCTGCAAATAGCGAACTACCTCAAGCAAGGAACGACCCAGCTAAGCCTCCGGGCCCGTGGCTCTTCAAAAGCCTGCAGTATTACCCGAGGAACTCGGCTTTAGTTGCAGTAGGAACACAAACCGACATTCTCCTGGAGGCAGGGGGGTTTCAGGCAGGGGGTCCAGATGCAATGCGAAGCCGAGGGTTATTCTCAGTGCAACTCAGACTAGGGCAATGAGTCAGACTTGCACAGTATGTTGGACATGCTAGAAAGGTGTTCGTCGACCTGTGGGAGTGTTGAGGAAATCAAGCTGTCCCAAGAAAGAGTGCAGTCTGTTGCCCTACACTCGGCATAAACAGAGTGGCTCCGAATGGCTACAGACCTGGATGTGGCTTAGCAGGCCCGTGGGGGCCTGAGGGTACTCAGTGTTCTTACAGGGAATAGGGTGCCCACGCGGGGTTCCTAGATGTCCTGCAAAGCGTACTGACGGTAAAACAATGCAGAGCAGCGGCTACGGCCTCATGGAAAATGCTGCACGCCTCCGCTTCTGCATGGCAATTCAGGGCCTTACCTTGGGAGAACTGCTCACGCAGAGTGTCCCGTTAGCGACACAGCATGGTAGGATGCTAACTTTCTCCTCAAGCAGAGTGACTTCAGGTACGAAGTCGTCGAAGAATCCTAAGCAGTGTGTTTTCTCACGGCAGCTCAGACGGGGGCCATGATGAACATTTCCATGGCACGCCGCACTGGCTAGAAATGTGGTCCTGAGGCTGTTCCAGTGCTCTGGAAATGTAGGTCTCCTTAAGGAACGAGCAGTGTGTTGCCCATCACTCCGCATACACTGAGGGCCTCCGAGGGACCGACCTTTGGGCTTCGATGTTGCTCAGCAGGCCCACAGGTGTCTGGAGGTACTCACTGATCTTGGAGGGAAAATGACGCACACCCAAGGGGCCTATGAGTCCTGAAAAGGGTACTTCCTTTAAAATAAAGCAGAACAGGGGCTTCCCTGGGGGCGCAGTGCTTGAGAATCTGCCTGCCAATGCAGGGGACACGGGTTCGAGCCGTGGTCTGGGAGGATCCCACATGCCGTGGAGCAACTGGGCCCGTGAGCCACAACTACTGAGCCTGCGCCTCTGGAGGCTGTGCTCCGCGACAAGAGAGGCCGCGATAGTGAGAGGCTTATGCACCGCGATGAAGAGCGGCCCCCAATTACCGCAACTGGAGAGAGCCCTAGCACAGAAACGCAGACCCAACATAGCAATCAATCAATCAATAAATCTTAAAAAAACAATAAAAAATAAACTAAATAAAATAAAACAAAGCAGAACAGCGACTAACACCTCATGGAAAAAGCTGCATGCCTCCCTTTCTGTGCGGCTACTCAGGGACTTACCTGGAGGCCAGTACTCACGTTGAGTTTCCCTTTACCTCTAGACAGTGGCAGGATGAGTTCCACCCAGGCCATCGAAGCACCCGGCTTACCTGCAGAATGCTCATTTTCTTCCCAGAGCCATGCCTACAGTGGCTAGTGGCCTGTCAACAGCAGTCAATTCCAAGTAGCTTCAAGGCAGCATGAATGGAGCTTTCAAAATGGGAAAGCAAGGCTAGTTCCATCAGGCCCCCATTTCCATGGGCACACGCAGCATACATCTCTGTGCTTTCTACCAAGTCCAAACAGACACAGGTTACCCAGTGGTTCCTTCCCTGAATCAACTCCTCGAAGCAGGGTGTTCTGCGTCTAGCGAACTGCCTCAACCAAGGAAGGCCCCAGCTAAGCCTCCGGGCCCGTGGCTCTTCAAAAGCCTGCAGTGTTACACGACGAACTGGTCTTTAGTTGCAGTCGGAACGCAAGCCGACATTCTCCTGGAGGCAGGGTGACTTCAGGCAGGGAGTCCCAGATGGAATGCGAAGCCGAGGGTTATTCTAAGTGCAGCTCAGACTAGGGAAATGAGTCAGACTTGCACGGCGTGTTCGACCTGCTAGAACGGTGTTCGTGTATCTGTGGGAGTGCTGAGGAAATCAAGCTGTCCCACGAAAGAGTGCAGTCTGTTGCCCTACACTCGGCATACACAGAGTGGCTCCGAAGGACTACAGGTCTGGATGTGGCTTGGCAGGCCCACAGGGGCCTGAGTGTACTCAGTGTTCTTGCAGGGAATAGGGTGGCCACGCGAGGCTCCTCGATGTCCTGCAAAGCGCACTGACGTTAAAATAATGCAGAGCAACGGATATGTCCTCCTGGAAACTGCTGCACGCCTCCGCTTCTGCATGGCAATTCAGGGCCTTACCTCGAGACAACTGCTTACGCTGAATGTCCCGTTAGCGACACAGCATGGTAGGATGCTGACTTTCTCCTCGAGCAGAGTGACTTCAGGTACGAGGTCCTCGAAGAATCCTAAGCAGAGTGTTTTCTCATGGCAGCTCTGACGGGGGCCATGACGAACACTTCCATGGCACGTCGCACTAGCTAGAAATGTGGATCTGAGGCTGTTCCAGTGCTCTGGAAATGTAGCTCTCCTTAAGGAACGAGCAGTGTGTTGCCCATCACTCCGCATACACTGAGGGCCTCTGAGGAACCGACCTTTGGGCTTCGATGTTGCTCAGCAGGCCCACAGGTGTCTGGAGGTACTCACTGATCTTGGAGGGAAAATGACGCCCACCCAAGGGGCCTACGAGTCCTGAAAAGGGTACTTCCTTTAAAATAAAGCAGAACAGGGGCTTCCCTGGGGGCGCAGTGCTTGAGAATCTGCCTGCCAATGCAGGGGACACGGGTTCGAGCCGTGGTCTGGGAGGATCCCACATGCCGCGGAGCAACTGGGCCCGTGAGCCACAACTACTGAGCCTGCGCCTCTGGAGGCTGTGCTCTGCGACAAGAGAGGCCGCGATAGTGAGAGGCCTACGCACCGCGATGAAGAGTGGCCCCCACTTACAGCAACTGGAGAGAGCCCTAGCACAGAAACGCAGACCCAACATAGCAATCAATCAATCAATAAATCTTAAAAAAAGAATAAAAAATAAAAAAAATAAAATAAAATAAAGCAGGACAGCGACTAAGACCTCATGGAAAGAGCTGCATGCCTCCCTTTCTGCGCGGCTACTCAGGGACTTACCTCGAGGCCAGTACTCACGTTGAGTTTCCCTTTAGCTCTAGAGCGTGGCAGGATGAGCTCCACCCCGGCCATCGAAGCACCCGAATTACCTGGAGAAAACTCATTTTCTTCCCAGAGCCATGCCTACAGCAGCTGGGGTTCTATCAACAGCAGTCAATTTCAAGTAGCTTCAAGGCAGCATGAATGGAGCTTTCAAAATTGGAAAGCAAGGCTAGTTCCATCACGCCCCCTTTTGAAGGGCACACGCAGCATACATCCCTGTGCTTTCCCACAAGTCCAAACAGACACAGGTTACCCAGTGGTTCCTTCCCTGAATCAACTCCTCGAAGCAGGGTGTTCTGCATCTAGCGACCTGCCTCAACCAAGGAACGCCCCAGCTAAGCCTCTGGGCCCGTGGCTCTTCAAAAGCCTGCAGTGTTACACGACGAACTGGTCTTTAGTTGCAGTCGGAACGCAAGCCGACATTCTCCTGGAGGCAGGGTGACTTCAGGCTTGGTGTCTCAGATGAAATGCATACCCGAGGGTTATTCTAAGTGCAGCTCAGACTAGTGCAATGAGTCAGACTTGCTCGGAATATTGGACCTGCTAGAAAGGTGTTCGTCGACCAGTGGGAGTGTTGAGGAAATCAAGCTGTCCCAAGAAAGAGTGCAGTCTGTTGCCCTACACTCGGCATACACAGAGTGGCACCGAAGGGCTACAGGCCTGGATGTGGCTTAGCAGGCCCATGGGGGCCGGGGGTACTCAGTGTTCTTGCAGGGAATAGGGTGCCCACGCGGGCTTCCTAGATGTCCTGCAAAGCGTACTGACATTAAAACAATGCAGAGCAACGGCTATGGCCTCCTGGAAACTGCTGCACGCCTCCGCTTCTGCATGGCAATTCAGGGCCTTACTTTGAGAGGACTGCTCACGCTGAGTGTCCCGTTAGCGACACAGCATAGTAGCATGCCGACTTTCTCCTCAAGCAGAGTGACTTCAGGTACGAGGTCGTCGAAGAATCCTAAGCAGTGTGTTTTCTCACGGCAGCTCAGACGGGGGCCATGGCGAACACTTCCATAGCACGTAGCACTGGCTAGATATGTGGTCCTGAGGCTGTTCCAGTGCTCTGGAAATGTAGATCTCCTTAAGGAATGAGCAGTGTGTTGCCCGTCACTCCGCATACACTGAGGGCTTCCGAGGGACCCACCTTTGGGCCTCGATGTTGCTTAGCAGACACACAGGGATCTGGAGGTACTCACTAATATTGGAGGGAAAATGATGCACACCTAAGGGGCCGACGAGTCCTGAAACGGGTACTTCCTTTAAAATAAAGCAGAACAGGGGCTTCCCTGGGGGCGCAGTGCTTGAGAATCTGCCTGCCAATGCAGGGGACACGGGTTTGAGCCCTGGTCTGGGAGGATCCCGCATGCCACGGAGCAACTGGGCCCGTGAGCCACAACTACTGAGACTGCGCCTCTGGACGCTGTGCTCCACGACAAGAGATGCCGCGATAGTGAGAGGCCTACGCACCGCGATGAAGAGTGGACCCCACTTACCGCAACTGGAGAGAGCCCTAGCACAGAAACGCAGACCCAACATAGCAATAAATCAATCAATCAATAAATCTTAAAAAAAGAATAAAAAATAAAATAAATAAAATAAAACAAAGCAGAACAGCGACTAAGACCTCATGGAAAGAGCTGGATGCCTCCCTTTCTGTGCGGCTACTCAGGGACTTACCTCGAGGCCAGTACTCACGTTGAGTTTCCCTTTAGATCTAGAGCGTGGCAGGATGAGCTCCACCCCGGCCATCGAAGCACCCGGCTTACCTGGAGAATGCTCATTTTCTTCCCAGAGCCATGCCTACAGTGGCTAGTGGCCTGTCAATAGCAGTCATTTTCAAGGAGCTTCAAGGCAGCATGAATGGAGCGTTCAGAATGGGAAAGCAAAGCTAGTTCCATCAGGCCTCCATTTCCACGGGCACACGCAGCATACATCCCTGTGCTTTATAACAAGTCCAACAGACACAGGTTACCCAGTGGTTCCTTCCCTGAATCAACTCCTCGAAGCAGGGTGTTCTGCATCTAGCGAACTGCCTCAACCAAGGAACGCCCCAGCCAGGCCTCCGGGCCCATGGCTGTTCAAAAGCCTGCAGTGTTACACGAGGAAATGGGCTTTCCTTGCAGTCGGAATGCAAGCCGACATTCTCCTGGAGGAAGGGTGACTTCAGGCAGGAGGTCCCAGATGGAATGCGAATCCGAGGGTTATTCTAAGTGCAGCTCAGACTAGGGAAATGAGTCAGACTTGCACGGCGTGTTCGACCTGCTAGAACGGTGTTCGTGTATCTGTGGGAGTGCTGAGGAAATCAAGCTGTCCCAAGAAAGAGTGCAGTCTGTTGCCCTACACTCGGCATACACAGAGTGGCTCCGAAGGACTACGGGTCTGGATGTGGCTTGGCAGGCCCACGGGGGCCTCAGGGTACTGAGTGTTCTTGCAGGGAATAGGGTGGTCACGCGAGTCTCCTAGATGTCCTGCAAATCGTACTGACGTTAAAATAATGCAGAGCAACGGCTATGTCCTCCTGGAAACTGCTGCACGCCTCCACTTCTGCATGGCAATTCAGGGCCTTGCCTCGAGACAACTGCTTACGCTGAATGTCCTATTAGCGACACAGCATGGTAGGATGCAGACTTTCTCCTCGAGCAGAGTGACTTCAGGTACGAGGTCCTCGAAGAAACCTAAGCAGAGTGTTTTCTCATGGCAGCTCTGACGGGGGCCATGACGAACACTTCCATGGCATGTGGCACTGGCTAGAAATGTGGTCCTGAGGCTGTTCCAGTGCTCTGGAAATGTAGCTCTCCTTAAGGAACGAGCAGTGTGTTGCCCATCACTCCGCATACACAGACGGCCTCCGAGAGACCGACCTTTGGGCCTCGATGTTGCTCAGCAATCCCACAGGTGTCTGGAGGTACTCACTGATCTTGGAGGGAAAATGAGGCACACCCGAGGGGCCTACGAGTCCTGAAAAGGGTACTTCCTTTAAAATAAAGCAGAACAGGGGCATCCCTGGGGGCGCAGTGCTTGAGAATCTGCCTGCCAATGCAGGGGACACGGGTTCGAGCCGTGGTCTGGGAGGATCCCACATGCCGCGGAGCAACTGGGCCCGTGAGCCACAACTACTGAGCCTGCGCCTCTGGAGGCTGTGCTCTGCGACAAGAGAGGCCGCGATAGTGAGAGGCCTACGCACCGCGATGAAGAGTGGCCCCCACTTACAGCAACTGGAGAGAGCCCTAGCACAGAAACGCAGACCCAACATAGCAATCAATCAATCAATAAATCTTAAAAAAAGAATAAAAAATAAAAAAAATAAAATAAAATAAAGCAGGACAGCGACTAAGACCTCATGGAAAGAGCTGCATGCCTCCCTTTCTGCGCGGCTACTCAGGGACTTACCTCGAGGCCAGTACTCACGTTGAGTTTCCCTTTAGCTCTAGAGCGTGGCAGGATGAGCTCCACCCCGGCCATCGAAGCACCCGAATTACCTGGAGAAAACTCATTTTCTTCCCAGAGCCATGCCTACAGCAGCTGGGGTTCTATCAACAGCAGTCAATTTCAAGTAGCTTCAAGGCAGCATGAATGGAGCTTTCAAAATTGGAAAGCAAGGCTAGTTCCATCACGCCCCCTTTTGAAGGGCACACGCAGCATACATCCCTGTGCTTTCCCACAAGTCCAAACAGACACAGGTTACCCAGTGGTTCCTTCCCTGAATCAACTCCTCGAAGCAGGGTGTTCTGCATCTAGCGACCTGCCTCAACCAAGGAACGCCCCAGCTAAGCCTCTGGGCCCGTGGCTCTTCAAAAGCCTGCAGTGTTACACGACGAACTGGTCTTTAGTTGCAGTCGGAACGCAAGCCGACATTCTCCTGGAGGCAGGGTGACTTCAGGCTTGGTGTCTCAGATGAAATGCATACCCGAGGGTTATTCTAAGTGCAGCTCAGACTAGTGCAATGAGTCAGACTTGCTCGGAATATTGGACCTGCTAGAAAGGTGTTCGTCGACCAGTGGGAGTGTTGAGGAAATCAAGCTGTCCCAAGAAAGAGTGCAGTCTGTTGCCCTACACTCGGCATACACAGAGTGGCACCGAAGGGCTACAGGCCTGGATGTGGCTTAGCAGGCCCATGGGGGCCGGGGGTACTCAGTGTTCTTGCAGGGAATAGGGTGCCCACGCGGGCTTCCTAGATGTCCTGCAAAGCGTACTGACATTAAAACAATGCAGAGCAACGGCTATGGCCTCCTGGAAACTGCTGCACGCCTCCGCTTCTGCATGGCAATTCAGGGCCTTACTTTGAGAGGACTGCTCACGCTGAGTGTCCCGTTAGCGACACAGCATAGTAGGATGCTGACTTTCTCCTCAAGCAGAGTGACTTCAGGTACGAGGTCGTCGAAGAATCCTAAGCAGTGTGTTTTCTCACGGCAGCTCAGACGGGGGCCATGGCGAACACTTCCATAGCACGTAGCACTGGCTAGATATGTGGTCCTGAGGCTGTTCCAGTGCTCTGGAAATGTAGATCTCCTTAAGGAATGAGCAGTGTGTTGCCCGTCACTCCGCATACACTGAGGGCTTCCGAGGGACCCACCTTTGGGCCTCGATGTTGCTTAGCAGACACACAGGGATCTGGAGGTACTCACTGATATTGGAGGGAAAATGATGCACACCTAAGGGGCCGACGAGTCCTGAAACGGGTACTTCCTTTAAAATAAAGCAGAACAGGGGCTTCCCTGGGGGCGCAGTGCTTGAGAATCTGCCTGCCAATGCAGGGGACACGGGTTTGAGCCCTGGTCTGGGAGGATCCCGCATGCCACGGAGCAACTGGGCCCGTGAGCCACAACTACTGAGACTGCGCCTCTGGACGCTGTGCTCCACGACAAGAGATGCCGCGATAGTGAGAGGCCTACGCACCGCGATGAAGAGTGGACCCCACTTACCGCAACTGGAGAGAGCCCTAGCACAGAAACGCAGACCCAACATAGCAATAAATCAATCAATCAATAAATCTTAAAAAAAGAATAAAAAATAAAATAAATAAAATAAAACAAAGCAGAACAGCGACTAAGACCTCATGGAAAGAGCTGGATGCCTCCCTTTCTGTGCGGCTACTCAGGGACTTACCTCGAGGCCAGTACTCACGTTGAGTTTCCCTTTAGATCTAGAGCGTGGCAGGATGAGCTCCACTCCGGCCATCGAAGCACCCGGCTTACCTGGAGAATGCTCATTTTCTTCCCAGAGCCATGCCTACAGTGGCTAGTGGCCTGTCAATAGCAGTCATTTTCAAGGAGCTTCAAGGCAGCATGAATGGAGCGTTCAGAATGGGAAAGCAAAGCTAGTTCCATCAGGCCTCCATTTCCACGGGCACACGCAGCATACATCCCTGTGCTTTATAACAAGTCCAACAGACACAGGTTACCCAGTGGTTCCTTCCCTGAATCAACTCCTCGAAGCAGGGTGTTCTGCATCTAGCGAACTGCCTCAACCAAGGAACGCCCCAGCCAGGCCTCCGGGCCCATGGCTGTTCAAAAGCCTGCAGTGTTACACGAGGAAATGGGCTTTCCTTGCAGTCGGAATGCAAGCCGACATTCTCCTGGAGGAAGGGTGACTTCAGGCAGGAGGTCCCAGATGGAATGCGAATCCGAGGGTTATTCTAAGTGCAGCTCAGACTAGGGAAATGAGTCAGACTTGCACGGCGTGTTCGACCTGCTAGAACGGTGTTCGTGTATCTGTGGGAGTGCTGAGGAAATCAAGCTGTCCCAAGAAAGAGTGCAGTCTGTTGCCCTACACTCGGCATACACAGAGTGGCTCCGAAGGACTACGGGTCTGGATGTGGCTTGGCAGGCCCACGGGGGCCTCAGGGTACTGAGTGTTCTTGCAGGGAATAGGGTGGTCACGCGAGTCTCCTAGATGTCCTGCAAATCGTACTGACGTTAAAATAATGCAGAGCAACGGCTATGTCCTCCTGGAAACTGCTGCACGCCTCCACTTCTGCATGGCAATTCAGGGCCTTGCCTCGAGACAACTGCTTACGCTGAATGTCCTATTAGCGACACAGCATGGTAGGATGCAGACTTTCTCCTCGAGCAGAGTGACTTCAGGTACGAGGTCCTCGAAGAAACCTAAGCAGAGTGTTTTCTCATGGCAGCTCTGACGGGGGCCATGACGAACACTTCCATGGCATGTGGCACTGGCTAGAAATGTGGTCCTGAGGCTGTTCCAGTGCTCTGGAAATGTAGCTCTCCTTAAGGAACGAGCAGTGTGTTGCCCATCACTCCGCATACACAGACGGCCTCCGAGAGACCGACCTTTGGGCCTCGATGTTGCTCAGCAATCCCACAGGTGTCTGGAGGTACTCACTGATCTTGGAGGGAAAATGATGCACACCTAAGGGGCCGACGAGTCCTGAAAAGGGTACTTCCTTTAAAATAAAGCAGAACAGGGGCTCCCCTGGTGGCGCAGTGCTTGAGAATCTGCCTGCCAATGCAGGGGACACGGGTTCGAGCCGTGGTCTGTGAGGATCCCACATGCCGCGGAGCAACTGGGCCCGTGAGCCACAACTACTGAGCCTGCGCCTCTGGAGGCTGTGCTCCGCGACAAGAGAGGCCGCGATAGTGAGAGGCCTACGCACCGCGATGAAGACCGGCCCCCACTTACCGCAACTGGAGAGAGCCCTAGCACAGAAACGCAGACCCAACATAGCAATCAATCAATCAATCAATAAATCTTCAAAAAACAATAAAAAATAAAATAAATAAAATACAATAAAGCAGAACAGCGACTAAGACCTCATTGAAAAAGCTGCATGCATCCCTTTCTGCACGGCTACGCAGGGACTACCTCGAGGCCAGTACTCACGTTGAGTTTCCCTTTAGCTCTAGAGCGTGGCAGGATGAGCTCCACTCCGGCCATCGAAGCACCCGGCTTACCTGGAGAATGCTCATTTTCTTCCCAGAGCCATGCCTACAGTGGCTAGTGGCCTGTCAACAGCAGTCAATTTCAAGTAGCTTCAAGGCAGCATGAATGGAGCTTTCAAAATGGGAAAGCAAAGCTAGTTCCATCAGGCCCCCATTTCCACGGGCACACGCAGCATACATCTCTGTGCTTTCTACTAAGTCCAAACAGACACAGGTTACCCAGTGGTTCCTTCCCTGAATCAACTCCTCGAAGCAGGGTGTTCTGCATCTAGCGAAATGCCTCAACCAAGGAACGCCCCAGCTAGGCCTCCGGGCACGTGGCTGTTCAGAAGCCTGCAGTGTTACACGAGGAACTGGGCTTTCGTTGCAGTCGGAACGCAGGCCGACATTCTCCTGGAGGCAGGGTGACTTCAGGCAGGGACTCCCAGATGGAATGCGAATCCGAGGGTTATTCTAAGTGCAGCTCAGACTAGGGCAATGAGTCAGACTTGCACGGCATGTTGGACCTGCTAGAACGGTGTTTGTGTATCTGTGGGAGTGCTGAGGAAATCAAGCTGTCCCAAGAAAGAGTGCAGTCTGTTGCCCTACACTCGGCATACACAGAGTGGCTCCGAAGGACTACGGGTCTGGATGTGGCTTGGCAGGCCCACGGGGGCCTCAGGGTACTGAGTGTTCTTGCAGGGAATAGGGTGGTCACGCGAGTCTCCTAGATGTCCTGCAAATCGTACTGACGTTAAAATAATGCAGAGCAACGGCTATGTCCTCCTGGAAACTGCTGCACGCCTCCGCTTCTGCATGGCAATTCAGTGCCTTACCTCGAGACAACTGCTTAGGCTGAATGTCCCTTTAGCGACACAGCATGCTAGGATGCTGACTTTCTTCTCGAGCAGAGTGACTTCAGGTACGAGGTCCTCGAAGAATCCTAAGCAGAGTGTTTTCTCATGGCAGCGCAGACGGGGTCCATGACGAACACTTCCATGGCACGTCGCACTGGCTAGAAATGTGGTCCTGAGGCTGTTCCAGTGCTCTGGAAATGTAGCTCTCCTTAAGGAACGAGCAGTGTGTTGCCCATCACTCCGCATACACTGAGGGCCTCCTAGGGACCGACCTTTGGGTCTTGATGTTGCTCAGCAGGCCCACAGGCGTCTGGAGGTACTCACTGATCTTGGAGGGAAAATGATGCAAACCCGAGGGGCCTATGAGTCCTGAAAAGGGTAATTCCTTTAAAATAAAGCAGAACAGGGGCTTCCCTGGTGGCGGAATGCTTGAGAATCTGCCTGCCAATGCAGGGGACACGGGTTCGAGCCCTGGTCTGGGAGGATCCCACATGCCACGGAGCAACTGGGCCCGTGAGCCACAACTACTGAGCCTGCGCCTCTGGAGGCTGTGCTCCGTGACAAGAGAGGCCGCGATAGTGAGAGGCCTATGCACCGCGATGAAGAGTGGACGCCACTTACTGCAACTGGAGAGAGCCCTAGCACAGAAACGCACACCCAACATAGGAATCGATCAATCAATCAATAAATCTTAAAAAAACAATAAAAAATAAAATAAATAAAATAAAACAAAGCAGAACAGCGACTAACACCTCATGGAAAAAGCTGCATGCCTCCCTTTCTGCGCGGCTACACAGGCACTTACCTCGAGGCCAGTACTCACGTTGAGTTTCCCTTTAGCTCTAGAGCGTGGCAGGATGAGCTCCACCCCGCGCATCGAAGCACCTGGCTTACCTGGAGAATGCTCATTTTCTTCCCAAAGCCATGCCTACAGTGGCTAGTGGCCTGTCAACAACAGTCAATTTCAAGTAGCTTCAAGGCAGCATGAATGGAGCTTTCAAAATGGGAAAGCAAGGCTAGTTCTATCAGGCCCCCATTTGACGGGCACACGCAGCATACATCCCTGTGCTTTCTCACAAGTCCAAACAGACACAGGTTACCCAGTGGTTCCTTCCCTGAATCAACTCCTCGAAGCAGGGTGTTCTGCATCTAGCGAACTGCCTCAACCAAGGAACGCCACAGCTAAGCCTCCGGGCCCATGCCTCTTCAAAAGCCTGCAGTGTTACACGAGGAACTGGGCTTTCCTTGCATTCAGAACGCAAACCGACGTTCTCCTGGAGGCAGGGTGACTTCAGGCAGGGGGTCCCAGATGGAATGCAAAGCCGAGGGTTATTCTAAGTGCAGCTCAGACTAGGGCAAAGAGTCAGACTTGCACGGAATATTGAACCTGCTAGAAAGGTGTTCGTCGACCAGTGGGAGTGTTGAGGAAATCAAGCTGTCCCAAGAAAGAGTGCAGTCTGTTGCCCTACACTCGGCATACACAGAGTGGCTCCGAAGGGCTACGGGCCTGGATGTGTCTTAGTAGGCCCATGGGGGCCCGGGATACTCAGTGTTCTTGCAGGGAATAGGGTGCCCACGGGGGGTTGCTACATGTCCTGCAAAGCGTACTGACGTTAAAACAATGCAGAGCAACGGCTATGGCCTCCTGGAAACTGCTGCACGCCTCCGCTTCTGCATGGCAATTCAGGGCCTTACCTCGAGACAACTGCTTACGCTGAATGTCCCATTAGCGACACAGCATGCTAGGATGCTGACTTTCTCCTCCAGCAGAGTGACTTCAGGTACGAGGTTGTTGAAGAATCCTAAGCAGAGTGTTTTCTCACGGCAGCTCAGACGGGGGCCATGACGAGCACTTCCATGGCACGCCGCACTGGCTAGAAATGTGGTCCTGAGGCTGTTCCAGTGCTCTGGAAATGTCGCTGTCCTTAAGGAACGAGCAGTGTGTTGCCCATCACTCCGCATACACTGAGGGCCTCCGAGGGACCGACCTTTGGGCCTCGATGTTGCTCAGCAGGCCCACAGGGGTCTGGAGTACTCACTGAATTTGGAGGGAAAATGATGTACCGCCGGGGGCCTACGTGTCCTGAAAAGTGTACTTCATTTAAAATAAAGCAGAACAGGGGCTTCCCTGGTGGAGCAGTGATTGAGAATCTGCCTGCCAATGCAGGGGACACGGGTTCGAGCCCTGGTCTGGGAGGATCCCACATGCCGCGGAGCAACTGGGCCCGTGAGCCACAACTACTGAGCCTGCGCCTCTGGAGGCTGTGCTCCGTGACAAGAGAGGCCGCGATAGTGAGAGGCCTATGCACCGCGATGAAGAGCGGCCCCCACTTACCGCAACTGGAGAGAGCCCTAGCACAGAAACGCAGACCAAACATAGCAATCAATCAATCAATCAATAAATCTTAATAAAACAATAAAAAATAAAATAAATAAAATAAAACAAAGCAGAACAGCGACTAACACCTCATGGAAAAAGCTGCATGCCTCCCTTTCTGCGCGGCTACTCAGGGACTTACCTCGAGGCCAGTACTCACGTTGAGTTTCCCTTTAGCTCTAGAGCGTGGCAGGATGAGCTCCACCCCGGCCATCGAAGCACCCGGCTTACCTAGAGAATGCTCATTTTCTTCCCAGAGCCATGCCTACAGTGGCTAGTGGCCTGTCAACAGCAGTCAATTTCAAGTAGCTTCAAGGCAGCATGAATGGAGCTTTCAAAATGGGAAAGCAAAGCTAGTTCCATCAGTCCCCCATTTCAATGGGCACACGCAGCATACATCTCTGTGCTTTCTACCAAGTCCAAACAGACACAGGTTACCCAGTGGTTCCTTCCCTGAATCAACTCCTCGAAGCAGGGTGTTCTTCATCTAGCGAACTGCCTCAACCAAGGAACGCCCCATCTAGGCCTCCGGGCCCGTGGCTCTTCAAAAGCCTGGAGTGCTACACGAGGAACTGGACTTTCGTTGCAGTCGGAACGCAAGCCGACATTCTCCTGGAGGCAGGGTGACTTCAGGCAGGGAGTACCAGATGGAATGCGAAGCCGAGGGTTATTCTAAGTGCAGCTCAGACTAGGGCAATGAGTCAGACTTGCACGGCATGTTGGACCTGCTAGAACGGTGTTCGTGTATCTTTGGGAGTGCTGAGGAAATCAAGCTGTCCCAAGAAAGAGTGCAGTCTGTTGCCCTACACTCGGCATACACAGAGTGGCTCCGAAGGACTACAGGTCTGGATGTGGCTTGGCAGGCCCACGGGTGCCTGAGTGTACTCAGTGTTCTTGCAGGGAATAGGGTGGCCACTCGAGGCTCCTAGATGTCCTGCAAAGCGTACTGACGATAAAATAATGCAGAGCAACGGCTATGGCCTCCTGGAAACTGCTGCACGCCTCCGCTTCTGCATGTCAATTCAGGGCCTTACCTAGAGACAACTGCTTACACTGAATGTCCCGTTAGCGACACAGCATGGTAGGATGCTGACTTTCTCCTCGAGCAGAGTGACTTCAGGTACGATGTCCTCGAAGAATCCTAAGCAGAGTGTTTTCACACGGCAGCTCAGACGGGGGCCATGACGAACACTTCCATGGCACGTCGCAATGGCTAGAAATGTGGTCCTGAGGCTGTTCCAGTGCTCTGGAAATGTAGCTCTCCTTAAGGAACGAGCAGTGTGTTGCCCATCACTCCGCATACACTGAGGGCCTCCGAGGGACCGACCTTTGGGCCTCGATGTTGCTCAGCAGGCCCACAGGGGTCTGGAGGTACTCACTGATCTTGGAGGGAAAATGATGCAAACCCGAGGGGCCTACGAGTCCTGAGAAGGGTACTTCCTTTAAAATAAAGCAGAACAGGGGCTTCCCTGGTGGCGGAATGCTTGAGAATCTGCCTGCCAATGCAGGGGACACGGATTCGAGCCCTGGTCTGGGAGGATCCCACATGCCGCGGAGCAACTGGGCCCGTGAGCCACAACTACTGAGCCTGCGCCTCTGGAGGCTGTGCTCCACGACAAGAGAGTCCGCGATAGTGAGAGGCCTACGCACCGCGATGAAGAGTGGCCCCCACTTACCGCAACTGGAGAGAGCCCTAGCACAGAAACGCACACCCAACATAGCAATCAATCAATCAATAAATCTTAAAAAAAGAATAAAAAATAAAAAAAATAAAATAAAATAAAGCAGGACAGTGACTAAGACCTCATCGAAAGAGCTGCATGCCTCCCTTTCTGCGCGGCTACTCAGGGACTTACCTCGAGGCCAGTACTCACGTTGAGTTTCCCTTTAGCTCTAGAGCGTGGCAGGATGAGCTCCACCCCGGCCATCGAAGCACCCGATTTACCTGGAGAAAACTCATTTTCTTCCCATTGCCATGCCTACAGCAGCTGGGGGCCTATCAACAGCAGTCAATTTCAAGTAGCTTCAAGGCAGCATGAATGGAGCTTTCAAAATGGGAAAGCAAGGCTAGTTCCATAAGGCCCCCATTTGACAGGCACACAGAGCATACATCCCTGTGCTTTCTCACAAGTCCAAACAGACACAGGTTACCCAGTGATTCCTTCCCTGAATCAACTCCTCGAAGCAGGGTGTTCTGCATCTAGCGAACTGTGTGAACCAAGGAACGCCCCAGCTAAGCCTCTGGGCCCATGGCTCTTCAAAAGCATGCAGTGTTACCCGAGGAACTCGGCTCTAGTTGCAGTAGGAACGCAAACCGACATTCTCCTGGAGGCAGGGGGGTTTCAGGCAGGGGGTCCAGATGCAATGCGAAGCCGAGGGTTATTCTCAGTGCAACTCAGACTAGGGCAATGAGTCAGACTTGCACGGTATGTTGGACATGCTAGAAAGGTGTTTGTTGACCTGTGGGAGTGTTGAGGAAATCAAGCTGTCCCAAGAAAGAGTGCAGTCTGTTGCCCTACACTCGGCATACACAGAGTGGCTCCGAAGGGCTACAGACCTGGATGTGGCTTAGCAGGCCCGTGGGGGCCTCAGGGTACTCAGTGTTCTTACAGGGAATAGGTTGCCCACGCGGGGTTCCTAGATGTCCTGCAAAGCGTACTGACGTTAAAACAATACAGAGCAGCGGCTACGGCCTCATGGAAAATGCTGCAAGCCTCAGCTTCTGCATGGCAATTCAGGGCCTTACCTTGAGGCACGTGCTCTGGCTGAGTGTCCCATTAGCGACACAGCATGGTAGGATGCTGACTTTCTCCTCGAGCAGAGTGACTTCAGGTACGAGGTCCTCGAAGAATTCTAAGCGGAGTGTTTTCTCATAGCAGGTCAGACGGGGGCCATAAAGAAAACTTCCATGGCATGTCGCACTGGCTAGATATGTGGTCCTGAGGCTGTTCCAGTGCTCTGGAAATGTAGCTCTCTTTAGGGAACGTGCAGGGTGTTGCCCAACACTCGGCATATACAGAGGCCCTCCGAGGGACCGACCATTGGGCCTCGATGTTGCTCAGCAGGCCCACAGGGGTCTGGATGTACTCACTGATCTTGGAGGGAAAATAATGCACCGCCAGTGGCCTACGAGTCCTGAAAAGGGTACTTCCTTTAAAATAAAGCAGAACAGGGGCTTCCCTGGTGCCGCAGTGCTTGAGAATCTGCCTGCCAATGCAGGGGACACGGGTTCGAGCCCTGGTCTGGGAGGATCCCACATGCCGCGGAGCAACTGCGCCCGTAAGCCACAACTACTGAGCCTGCGCCTCTGGACGCTGTGCTCTGCAACAAGAGAGGCCGCGATAGTGAGAGGCCTACGCATCGCGATGAAGAGCGGACCCCACTTACCGAAACTGGAGAGAGCTCTAGCACAGAAACGAAGACCCAACATAGCAATCAATCAATCAATACATCGTAAAAAAACAATAAAAAATAAAAAAAAGAAAATAAAATAAAGCAGGACAGCGACTAAGACCTCATGGAAAGAGCTGCATGCCTCCCTTTCTGCGCGGCTACTCAGGGACTTACCTCGAGGCCAGTACTCACGTTGAGTTTCCTTTAGCTCTAGAGAGTGGCAGGTTGAGCTCCACCCCGGCCATCGAAGCACCCGAATTACCTGGAGAATGCTCATTTTCTTCCCAGAGCCATGCCTACAGTGGCTAGTGGCCTGTCAACAGCAGACAATTTCAAGTAGCTTCAAGGCAGCATGAATGGAGCTTTCAAAATGGGAAAGCAAGGCTAGTTCCATAAGGCCCCCATTTCCATAGGCACACGCAGCATACATCTCTGTGTTTTATAACAAGTCCAAACAGACACAGTTTACCCAGTGGTTCCTTCCCTGAATCAACTCCTTGAAGCAGGGTGTTCTGCATCTAGCGAACTGCCTCAACCAAGGAACGCCCCAGCTAGGCCTCCGGGCCCGTGGCTCTTCAAAAGCCTGCAGTGTTACACAAGGAACTGGGCTTTCGTTGCATTCGGAATGCAAGCCGACATTCTCCTTCAGGCAGGGTGACTTCAGGCAGGGGGTCGCAGATGGAATGCGAAGCCGAGGGTTTTTCTCAGTGCAGCTCAGACTAGGGCAATGAGTCAGACTTGCACGGCATGTTCGACCTGCTAAAACGGTGTTCGTGTATCTGTGGGATTGCTGAGGAAATCAAGCTCTCCCAAGAAAGAGTGCAGTCTGTTGCCCTACACTCGGCATACACAGAGTGACTCCGAAGGACTACAGGTCTGGATGTGGCTTGGCAGGCCCACGGGGGCCTGAGTGTACTCAGTGTTTTTGCAGGGAATAGGGTGGCCACGCGAGGCTCCTAGATGTCCTGCAAAGCGTACTGACGTTAAAATAATGCAGAGCAATGGCTATGGCCTCCTGGAAACTGCTGCACGCCTCCGCTTCTGCATGGCAATTCAGGGCCTTACCTGGAGACAACTGCTTACGCTGAATGTCCCGTTAGCGACACAGCATGGTAGGATGCTGACTTTCTCCTCGAGCAGAGAGACTTCAGGTACGATGTCCTCGAAGAATCCTAAGCAGAGTGTTTTCTCATGGCAGCTCAGACGGGGGCCATGACGAACATTTCCATGGCACGTCGCACTGGCTAGAAATGTGGTCCTGAGGCTGCTCCAGTGCTCTGGAAATGTAGCTCTCTTTAGGGAACGTGCAGGGTGTTGCCCATCACTCGGCATATACAGAGGCCCTCCGAGGGACCGACCTTTGGGCCTCGATGTTGCTCAGCAGGCCCACAGGGGTCTGGAGGTACTCACTGATCTTGGAGGGAAAATGATGCACCGCCAGGGGCCTACGAGTCCTGAAAAGGGTACTTCCTTTAAAATAAAGCAGAACAGGGGCTTCCCTGGTGGCGCAGTGCTTGAGAATCTGCCTGCCTATGCAGGGGACACGGGTTCGAGCCCTGGTCTGGGAGGATCCCACATGCCGCGGAGCAACTGCGCCCATGAGCCACAACTACTGAGCCTGCGCCTCTGGAGGCTGTGCTCCGCAACAAGAGAGGCCACGATAGTGAGAGGCCTACGCACCGCGATGAAGAGCGGCCCCCACTTACCGCAACTGGAGAGAGCTCTAGCACAGAAACGAAGACCCAACATATCAATCAATCAATAAATCGTAAAAAAACAATAAAAAATAAAAAAAAGAAAATAAAATAAAGCAGGACAGCGACTAAGACCTCATCGAAAGAGCTGCATGCCTCCCTTTCTGTGCGGCTACTCAGGGACGTACCTCGAGGCCAGTACTCACGTTGAGTTTCCCTTTAGCTCTAGAGCGTGGCAGGATGAGCTCCACCCCGGCCATCGAAGCACCCGAATTACCTGGAGAAAACTCATTTTCTTCCCAGAGCCATGCCTACAGCAGCTGGGGTTCTATCAACAGCAGTCAATTTCAAGTAGCTTCAAGGCAGCATGAATGGAGCTTTCAAAATGGCAAAGCAAGGCTAGTTCCATCAGGCCCCCTTTTGAAGGGCACACGCAGCATACATCCCTGTGCTTTCCCACAAGTCCAAACAGACACAGGTTACCCAGTGGTTCCTTCCCTGAATCAACTCCTCGAAGCAGGGTGTTCTGCATCTAGCGACCTGCCTCAACCAAGGAACGCCCCAGCTAAGCCTCTGGGCCCGTGGCTCTTCAAAAGCCTGCAGTGTTACACGACGAACTGGTCTTTAGTTGCAGTCGGAACGCAAGCCGACATTCTCCTGGAGGCAGGGTGACTTCAGGCTTGGTGTCTCAGATGAAATGCCAACCCGAGGGTTATTCTAAGTGCAGCTCAGACTAGTGCAATGAGTCAGACTTGCTCGGAATATTGGACCTGCTAGAAAGGTGTTCTTCGACCAGTGGGAGTGTTGAGGAAATCAAGCTGTCCCAAGAAAGAGTGCAGTCTGTTGCCCTACACTCGGCATAAACAGAGTGGCTCCGAAGGTCTACGGGTCTGGATGTGGCTTAGCAGGCCCATGGGGGCCGGGGGTACTCAGTGTTCTTGCAGGGAATAGGGTGCCCACGCGGGGTTCCTAGATGTCCTGCAAAGCGTACTGACATTAAAACAATGCAGAGCAACGGCTATGGCCTCCTGGAAACTGCTGCACGCCTCCGCTTCCGCATGGCAATTCAGGAACTTACTTTGAGAGGACTGCTCACGCTGAGTGTCCCGTTAGCGACACAGCATAGTAGGATGCTGACTTTCTCCTCAAGCAGAGTGACTTCAGGTACGAGGTCGTCGAAGAATCCTAAGCAGTGTGTTTTCTCACGGCAGCTCAGACGGGGGCCATGGCGAACACTTCCATAGCACGTAGCACTGGCTAGATATGTGGTCCTGAGGCTGTTCCAGTGCTCTGGAAATGTAGCTCTCCTTAAGGAATGAGCAGTGTGTTGCCCATCACTCAGCATACACTGAGGGCCTCCGAGGGACCAACCTTTGGGCCTCGATGTTGCTCAGCAGGCTCACAGGGATCTGGAGGTACTCACTGATATTGGAGGGAAAATGATGCACACCTAAGGGGCCGACGAGTCCTGAAAAGGGTACTTCCTTTAAAATAAAGCAGAACAGGGGCTTCCCTGGTGGCGCAGTGCTTGAGAATCTGCCTGCCAATGCAGGGGACACGGGTTTGAGCCCTGGTCTGGGAGGATCCCGCAAGCCACGGAGCAACTGGGCCCATGAGCCACAACTACTGAGACTGCGCATCTGGACGCTGTGCTCCGCGACAAGAGATGCCGCGATAGTGAGAGGCCTACGCACCGTGATGAAGAGTGGCCCCCACTTACCGCAACTGGAGAGAGCCCTAGCACAGAAACGCAGACCCAACATAGCAATAAATCAATAAATCAATAAATCTTAAAAAAAGAATAAAAAATAAAATAAATAAAATAAAACAAGGCAGAACAGCGACTAAGACCTCATGGAAAGAGTTGGAGGCCTCCCTTTCTGTGCGGCTACTCAGGGACTTACCTCGAGGCCAGTACTCACGTTGAGTTTCCCTTTAGATCTAGAGCGTGGCAGGATGAGCTCCACCCCGGCCATTGAAGCACCCGGCTTACCTGGAGAATGCTCATTTTCTTCCCAGAGCCATGCCTACAGTGGCTAGTGGCCTGTCAATAGCAGTCATTTTCAAGGAGCTTCAAGGCAGCATGAATGGAGCATTCAGAATGGGAAAGCAAAGCTAGTTCCATCAGGCCTCCATTTCCACGGGCACACGCAGCATACATCCCTGTGCTTTATAACAAGTCCAAAGAGACACAGGTTACCCAGTGGTTCCGTCCCTGAATCAACTCCTCGAAGCAGGGTGTTCTGCATCTAGCGAACTGCCTCAACCAAGGAACGCCCCAGCCAGGCCTCCGGGCCCATGGCTGTTCAAAAGCCTGCAGTGTTACACGAGGAAATGGGCTTTCCTTGCAGTCGGAATGCAAGCCGACATTCTCCTGGAGGAAGGGTGACTTCAGGCAGGGGGTCCCAGATGGAATGCGAATCCGAGGGTTATTCTAAGTGCAGCTCAGACTAGGGCAATGAGTCAGACTTGCACGGCGTGTTCGACCTGCTAGAACGGTGTTCGTGTATCTCTGGGAGTGCTGAGGAAATCAAGCTGTCCCAAGAAAGAGTGCAGTCTGTTGCCCTACACTCGGCATAAACAGAGTGGCTCCGAAGGTCTACGGGTCTGGATATGGCTTGGCAGGCCCACGGGGGCCTCAGGGTACTGAGTGTTCTTGCAGGGAATAGGGTGGTCACGCGAGTCTCCTAGATGTCCTGCAAATCGTACTGACGTTAAAATAATGCAGAGCAACGGCTATGTCCTCCTGGAAACTGCTGCACGCCTCCGCTTCTGCATGGCAATTCAGGGCCTTACCTCGAGACAACTGCTTACGTTGAATGTCCCGTTAGCGACACAGCATGGTAGGATGCTGACTTTCTCCTCGAGCAGAGTGACTTCAGGTACGAGGTCCTCGAAGAATCCTAAGCAGAGTGTTTTCTCATGGCAGCTCTGACAGGGGCCATGACGAACACTTCCATGGCATGTGGCACTGGCTAGAAATGTGGTCCTGAGGCTGTTCCAGTGCTCTGGAAATGTAGCTCTCCTTAAGGAACGAGCAGTGTGTTGCCCATCACTCCGCATACACAGACGGCCTCCGAGGGACCGACCTTTGGGCCTCGATGTTGCTCAGCAGGTCCACAGGGGTCTGGAGATACTCACTGATCTTGGAGGGAAAATGATGCACACCCGAGGGGCCTACGAGTCCTGAAAAGGGTACTTCCTTTAAAATAAAGCAGAACAGGGGCTTCCCTGGGGGCGCAGTGCTTGAGAATCTGCCTGCCAATGCAGGGGACACGGGTTCTAGCCGTGGTCTGGGAGGATCCTACATGCCGCGGAGCAACTGGGCCCTTGAGCCACAAATACTGAGCCTGCGCCTCTGGATGCTGTGCTCCGCGACAAGAGAGGCCACGATAGTGAGAGGACTATGCACCGCGATGAAGAGTGGCCCACACTTACCGCAACTGGAGAGAGCTCTAGCACAGAAACGAAGACCCAACATAGCAATCAATCAATCAATCAATAAATCTTAAAAAAAGAATAAAAAATAAAATAAATAAAATAAAACAAAGCAGAACAGCGACTAAGACCTCATGGAAAAAGCTGCATGCCTCCTTTTCTGCGCGGCTACTCAGGGACTTACCTCGAGGCCAGTACTCACGTTGAGTTTCCCTTTAGCTCTAGAGCGTGGCAGGATGAGCTCCACCCCTGCCATCCAAGCACCCGGCTTACCTGGAGAATGCTCATTTTCTTCCCAGAGCCATGCCTACTTTGGCTAGTGGCCTGTCAATAGCAGTCATTTTCAAGGAGCTTCAAGGCAGCATGAATGGAGATTTCAGACTGGGAAAGCAAAGCTAGTTCCATCAGGCCCCCATTTCCACGGGCACACGCAGAATACATCCCTGTGCTTTATAACAAGTCCAAACAGACACAGGTTACCCAGTGGTTCCTTCCCTGAATCAACTCCTCGAAGCAGGGTGTTCTGCATCTAGCGAACTGCCTCAACCAAGGAACGTCCCAGCTAGGCCTCCGGGCCCGTGGCTGTTCAAAAGCCTGCAGTGTTACACGAGGAACTGGGCTTTCCTTGCAGTCAGAACGCAAACCGACGTTCTCCTGGAGGCAGGGTGACTTCAGGCAGGGGGTCCCAGATGGAATGCAAAGCCGAGGGTTATTCTAAGTGCAGCTCAGACTAGGGCAAAGAGTCAGACTTGCACGGAATATTGAACCTGCTAGAAAGGTGTTCGTCGACCAGTGGGAGTGTTGAGGAAATCAAGCTGTCCCAAGAAAGAGTGCAGTCTGTTGCCCTACACTCGGCATACACAGAGTGGCTCCGAAGGGCTACGGGCGTGGATGTGTCTTAGTAGGCCCATGGGGGCCCGGGATACTCAGTGTTCTTGCAGGGAATAGGGTGCCCACGGGGGGTTGCTACATGTCCTGCAAAGCGTACTGACGTTAAAACAATGCAGAGCAACGGCTATGGCCTCCTGGAAACTGCTGCACGCCTCCGCTTCTGCATGGCAATTCAGGGCCTTACCTCGAGACAACTGCTTACGCTGAATGTCCCATTAGCGACACAGCATGCTAGGATGCTGACTTTCTCCTCCAGCAGAGTGACTTCAGGTACGAGGTTGTTGAAGAATCCTAAGCAGAGTGTTTTCTCACGGCAGCTCAGACGGGGGCCATGACGAGCACTTCCATGGCACGCCGCACTGGCTAGAAATGTGGTCCTGAGGCTGTTCCAGTGCTCTGGAAATGTCGCTGTCCTTAAGGAACGAGCAGTGTGTTGCCCATCACTCCGCATACACTGAGGGCCTCCGAGGGACCGACCTTTGGGCCTCGATGTTGCTCAGCAGGCCCACAGGGGTCTGGAGTACTCACTGAATTTGGAGGGAAAATGATGTACCGCCGGGGGCCTACGTGTCCTGAAAAGTGTACTTCATTTAAAATAAAGCAGAACAGGGGCTTCCCTGGTGGAGCAGTGATTGAGAATCTGCCTGCCAATGCAGGGGACACGGGTTCGAGCCCTGGTCTGGGAGGATCCCACATGCCGCGGAGCAACTGGGCCCGTGAGCCACAACTACTGAGCCTGCGCCTCTGGAGGCTGTGCTCCGTGACAAGAGAGGCCGCGATAGTGAGAGGCCTATGCACCGCGATGAAGAGCGGCCCCCACTTACCGCAACTGGAGAGAGCCCTAGCACAGAAACGCAGACCAAACATAGCAATCAATCAATCAATCAATAAATCTTAATAAAACAATAAAAAATAAAATAAATAAAATAAAACAAAGCAGAACAGCGACTAACACCTCATGGAAAAAGCTGCATGCCTCCCTTTCTGCGCGGCTACTCAGGGACTTACCTCGAGGCCAGTACTCACGTTGAGTTTCCCTTTAGCTCTAGAGCGTGGCAGGATGAGCTCCACCCCGGCCATCGAAGCACCCGGCTTACCTGGAGAATGCTCATTTTCTTCCCAGAGCCATGCCTACAGTGTCTAGTGGCCTGTCAACAGCAGTCAATTTCAAGTAGCTTCAAGGCAGCATGAATGGAGCTTTCAAAATGGGAAAGCAAAGCTAGTTCCATCAGTCCCCCATTTCAACGGGCACACGCAGCATACATTTCTGTGCTTTCTACCAAGTCCAAACAGACACAGGTTACCCAGTGGTTCCTTCCCTGAATCAACTCCTCGAAGCAGGGTGGTCTTCATCTAGCGAACTGCCTCAACCAAGGAACGCCCCATCTAGGCCTCCGGGCCCGTGGCTCTTCAAAAGCCTGCAGTGCTACACGAGGAACTGGACTTTCGTTGCAGTCGGAACGCAAGCCGACATTCTCCTGGAGGCAGGGTGACTTCAGGCAGGGAGTACCAGATGGAATGCGAAGCCGAGGGTTATTCTAAGTGCAGCTCAGACTAGGGCAATGAGTCAGACTTGCACGGCATGTTGGACCTGCTAGAACGGTGTTCGTGTATCTTTGGGAGTGCTGAGGAAATCAAGCTGTCCCAAGAAAGAGTGCAGTCTGTTGCCCTACACTCGGCATACACAGAGTGGCTCCGAAGGACTACAGGTCTGGATGTGGCTTGGCAGGCCCACGGGTGCCTGAGTGTACTCAGTGTTCTTGCAGGGAATAGGGTGGCCACTCGAGGCTCCTAGATGTCCTGCAAAGCGTACTGACGATAAAATAATGCAGAGCAACGGCTATGGCCTCCTGGAAACTGCTGCACGCCTCCGCTTCTGCATGTCAATTCAGGGCCTTACCTAGAGACAACTGCTTACACTGAATGTCCCGTTAGCGACACAGCATGGTAGGATGCTGACTTTCTCCTCGAGCAGAGTGACTTCAGGTACGATGTCCTCGAAGAATCCTAAGCAGAGTGTTTTCACACGGCAGCTCAGACGGGGGCCATGACGAACACTTCCATGGCACGTCGCAATGGCTAGAAATGTGGTCCTGAGGCTGTTCCAGTGCTCTGGAAATGTAGCTCTCCTTAAGGAACGAGCAGTGTGTTGCCCATCACTCCGCATACACTGAGGGCCTCCGAGGGACCGACCTTTGGGCCTCGATGTTGCTCAGCAGGCCCACAGGGGTCTGGAGGTACTCACTGATCTTGGAGGGAAAATGATGCAAACCCGAGGGGCCTACGAGTCCTGAGAAGGGTACTTCCTTTAAAATAAAGCAGAACAGGGGCTTCCCTGGTGGCGGAATGCTTGAGAATCTGCCTGCCAATGCAGGGGACACGGATTCGAGCCCTGGTCTGGGAGGATCCCACATGCCGCGGAGCAACTGGGCCCGTGAGCCACAACTACTGAGCCTGCGCCTCTGGAGGCTGTGCTCCACGACAAGAGAGTCCGCGATAGTGAGAGGCCTACGCACCGCGATGAAGAGTGGCCCCCACTTACCGCAACTGGAGAGAGCCCTAGCACAGAAACGCACACCCAACATAGCAATCAATCAATCAATAAATCTTAAAAAAAGAATAAAAAATAAAAAAAATAAAATAAAATAAAGCAGGACAGCGACTAAGACCTCATCGAAAGAGCTGCATGCCTCCCTTTCTGCGCGGCTACTCAGGGACTTACCTCGAGGCCAGTACTCACGTTGAGTTTCCCTTTAGCTCTAGAGCGTGGCAGGATGAGCTCCACCCCGGCCATCGAAGCACCCGATTTACCTGGAGAAAACTCATTTTCTTCCCAGAGCCATGCCTACAGCAGCTGGGGGCCTATCAACAGCAGTCAATTTCAAGTAGCTTCAAGGCAGCATGAATGGAGCTTTCAAAATGGGAAAGCAAGGCTAGTTCCATAAGGCCCCCATTTGACAGGCACACAGAGCATACATCCCTGTGCTTTCTCACAAGTCCAAACAGACACAGGTTACCCAGTGATTCCTTCCCTGAATCAACTCCTCGAAGCAGGGTGTTCTGCATCTAGCGAACTGTGTGAACCAAGGAACGCCCCAGCTAAGCCTCTGGGCCCATGGCTCTTCAAAAGCATGCAGTGTTACCCGAGGAACTCGGCTCTAGTTGCAGTAGGAACGCAAACCGACATTCTCCTGGAGGCAGGGGGGTTTCAGGCAGGGGGTCCAGATGCAATGCGAAGCCGAGGGTTATTCTCAGTGCAACTCAGACTAGGGCAATGAGTCAGACTTGCACGGTATGTTGGACATGCTAGAAAGGTGTTTGTTGACCTGTGGGAGTGTTGAGGAAATCAAGCTGTCCCAAGAAAGAGTGCAGTCTGTTGCCCTACACTCGGCATACACAGAGTGGCTCCGAAGGGCTACAGACCTGGATGTGGCTTAGCAGGCCCGTGGGGGCCTCAGGGTACTCAGTGTTCTTACAGGGAATAGGTTGCCCACGCGGGGTTCCTAGATGTCCTGCAAAGCGTACTGACGTTAAAACAATACAGAGCAGCGGCTACGGCCTCATGGAAAATGCTGCAAGCCTCAGCTTCTGCATGGCAATTCAGGGCCTTACCTTGAGGCACGTGCTCTGGCTGAGTGTCCCATTAGCGACACAGCATGGTAGGATGCTGACTTTCTCCTCGAGCAGAGTGACTTCAGGTACGAGGTCCTCGAAGAATTCTAAGCGGAGTGTTTTCTCATAGCAGGTCAGACGGGGGCCATAAAGAAAACTTCCATGGCATGTCGCACTGGCTAGATATGTGGTCCTGAGGCTGTTCCAGTGCTCTGGAAATGTAGCTCTCTTTAGGGAACGTGCAGGGTGTTGCCCAACACTCGGCATATACAGAGGCCCTCCGAGGGACCGACCATTGGGCCTCGATGTTGCTCAGCAGGCCCACAGGGGTCTGGATGTACTCACTGATCTTGGAGGGAAAATAATGCACCGCCAGTGGCCTACGAGTCCTGAAAAGGGTACTTCCTTTAAAATAAAGCAGAACAGGGGCTTCCCTGGTGCCGCAGTGCTTGAGAATCTGCCTGCCAATGCAGGGGACACGGGTTCGAGCCCTGGTCTGGGAGGATCCCACATGCCGCGGAGCAACTGCGCCCATAAGCCACAACTACTGAGCCTGCGCCTCTGGACGCTGTGCTCTGCAACAAGAGAGGCCGCGATAGTGAGAGGCCTACGCATCGCGATGAAGAGCGGACCCCACTTACCGAAACTGGAGAGAGCTCTAGCACAGAAACGAAGACCCAACATAGCAATCAATCAATCAATACATCGTAAAAAAACAATAAAAAATAAAAAAAAGAAAATAAAATAAAGCAGGACAGCGACTAAGACCTCATGGAAAGAGCTGCATGCCTCCCTTTCTGCGCGGCTACTCAGGGACTTACCTCGAGGCCAGTACTCACGTTGAGTTTCCCTTTAGCTCTAGAGAGTGGCAGGTTGAGCTCCACCCCGGCCATCGAAGCACCCGAATTACCTGGAGAATGCTCATTTTCTTCCCAGAGCCATGCCTACAGTGGCTAGTGGCCTGTCAACAGCAGACAATTTCAAGTAGCTTCAAGGCAGCATGAATGGAGCTTTCAAAATGGGAAAGCAAGGCTAGTTCCATAAGGCCCCCATTTCCATAGGCACACGCAGCATACATCTCTGTGTTTTATAACAAGTCCAAACAGACACAGGTTACCCAGTGGTTCCTTCCCTGAATCAACTCCTTGAAGCAGGGTGTTCTGCATCTAGCGAACTGCCTCAACCAAGGAACGCCCCAGCTAGGCCTCCGGGCCCGTGGCTCTTCAAAAGCCTTCAGTGTTACACAAGGAACTGGGCTCTCGTTGCATTCGGAATGCAAGCCGACATTCTCCTTCAGGCAGGGTGACTTCAGGCAGGGGGTCGCAGATGGAATGCGAAGCCGAGGGTTTTTCTCAGTGCAGCTCAGACTAGGGCAATGAGTCAGACTTGCACGGCATGTTCGACCTGCTAAAACGGTGTTCGTGTATCTGTGGGATTGCTGAGGAAATCAAGCTCTCCCAAGAAAGAGTGCAGTCTGTTGCCCTACACTCGGCATACACAGAGTGACTCCGAAGGACTACAGGTCTGGATGTGGCTTGGCAGGCCCACGGGGGCCTGAGTGTACTCAGTGTTTTTGCAGGGAATAGGGTGGCCACGCGAGGCGCCTAGATGTCCTGCAAAGCGTACTGACGTTAAAATAATGCAGAGCAATGGCTATGGCCTCCTGGAAACTGCTGCACGCCTCCGCTTCTGCATGGCAATTCAGGGCCTTACCTGGAGACAACTGCTTACGCTGAATGTCCCGTTAGCGACACAGCATGGTAGGATGCTGACTTTCTCCTCGAGCAGAGAGACTTCAGGTACGATGTCCTCGAAGAATCCTAAGCAGAGTGTTTTCTCATGGCAGCTCAGACGGGGGCCATGACGAACACTTCCATGGCACGTCGCACTGGCTAGAAATGTGGTCCTGAGGCTGCTCCAGTGCTCTGGAAATGTAGCTCTCTTTAGGGAACGTGCAGGGTGTTGCCCATCACTCGGCATATACAGAGGCCCTCCGAGGGACCGACCTTTGGGCCTCGATGTTGCTCAGCAGGCCCACAGGGGTCTGGAGGTACTCACTGATCTTGGAGGGAAAATGATGCACCGCCAGGGGCCTACGAGTCCTGAAAAGGGTACTTCCTTTAAAATAAAGCAGAACAGGGGCTTCCCTGGTGGCGCAGTGCTTGAGAATCTGCCTGCCTATGCAGGGGACACGGGTTCGAGCCCTGGTCTGGGAGGATCCCATATGCCGCGGAGCAACTGCGCCCATGAGCCACAACTACTGAGCCTGCGCCTCTGGAGGCTGTGCTCCGCAACAAGAGAGGCCACGATAGTGAGAGGCCTACGCACCGCGATGAAGAGCGGCCCCCACTTACCGCAACTGGAGAGAGCTCTAGCACAGAAACGAAGACCCAACATATCAATCAATCAATAAATCGTAAAAAAACAATAAAAAATAAAAAAAAGAAAATAAAATAAAGCAGTACAGCGACTAAGACCTCATCGAAAGAGCTGCATGCCTCCCTTTCTGTGCGGCTACTCAGGGACGTACCTCGAGGCCAGTACTCACGTTGAGTTTCCCTTTAGCTCTAGAGCGTGGCAGGATGAGCTCCACCCCGGCCATCGAAGCACCCGAATTACCTGGAGAAAACTCATTTTCTTCCCAGAGCCATGCCTACAGCAGCTGGGGTTCTATCAACAGCAGTCAATTTCAAGTAGCTTCAAGGCAGCATGAATGGAGCTTTCAAAATGGGAAAGCAAGGCTAGTTCCATCAGGCCCCCTTTTGAAGGGCACACGCAGCATACATCCCTGTGCTTTCCCACAAGTCCAAACAGACCCAGGTTACCCAGTGGTTCCTTCCCTGAATCAACTCCTCGAAGCAGGGTGTTCTGCATCTAGCGACCTGCCTCAACCAAGGAACGCCCCAGCTAAGCCTCTGGGCCCGTGGCTCTTCAAAAGCCTGCAGTGTTACACGACGAACTGGTCTTTAGTTGCAGTCGGAACGCAAGCCGACATTCTCCTGGAGGCAGGGTGACTTCAGGCTTGGTGTCTCAGATGAAATGCCAACCCGAGGGTTATTCTAAGTGCAGCTCAGACTAGTGCAATGAGTCAGACTTGCTCGGAATATTGGACCTGCTAGAAAGGTGTTCTTCGACCAGTGGGAGTGTTGAGGAAATCAAGCTGTCCCAAGAAAGAGTGCAGTCTGTTGCCCTACACTCGGCATAAACAGAGTGGCTCCGAAGGTCTACGGGTCTGGATGTGGCTTAGCAGGCCCATGGGGGCCGGGGGTACTCAGTGTTCTTGCAGGGAATAGGGTGCCCACGCGGGGTTCCTAGATGTCCTGCAAAGCGTACTGACATTAAAACAATGCAGAGCAACGGCTATGGCCTCCTGGAAACTGCTGCACGCCTCCGCTTCCGCATGGCAATTCAGGAACTTACTTTGAGAGGACTGCTCACGCTGAGTGTCCCGTTAGCGACACAGCATAGTAGGATGCTGACTTTCTCCTCAAGCAGAGTGACTTCAGGTACGAGGTCGTCGAAAAATCCTAAGCAGTGTGTTTTCTCACGGCAGCTCAGACGGGGGCCATGGCGAACACTTCCATAGCACGTAGCACTGGCTAGATATGTGGTCCTGAGGCTGTTCCAGTGCTCTGGAAATGTAGCTCTCCTTAAGGAATGAGCAGTGTGTTGCCTATCACTCAGCATACACTGAGGGCCTCCGAGGGACCAACCTTTGGGCCTCGATGTTGCTCAGCAGGCTCACAGGGATCTGGAGGTACTCACTGATATTGGAGGGAAAATGATGCACACCTAAGGGGCCGACGAGTCCTGAAAAGGGTACTTCCTTTAAAATAAAGCAGAACAGGGGCTTCCCTGGTGGCGCAGTGCTTGAGAATCTGCCTGCCAATGCAGGGGACACGGGTTTGAGCCCTGGTCTGGGAGGATCCCGCAAGCCACGGAGCAACTGGGCCCATGAGCCACAACTACTGAGACTGCGCATCTGGACGCTGTGCTCCGCGACAAGAGATGCCGCGATAGTGAGAGGCCTACGCACCGTGATGAAGAGTGGCCCCCACTTACCGCAACTGGAGAGAGCCCTAGCACAGAAACGCAGACCCAACATAGCAATAAATCAATAAATCAATAAATCTTAAAAAAAGAATAAAAAATAAAATAAATAAAATAAAACAAGGCTGAACAGCGACTAAGACCTCATGGAAAGAGTTGGAGGCCTCCCTTTCTGTGCGGCTACTCAGGGACTTACCTCGAGGCCAGTACTCACGTTGAGTTTCCCTTTAGATCTAGAGCGTGGCAGGATGAGCTCCACCCCGGCCATTGAAGCACCCGGCTTACCTGGAGAATGCTCATTTTCTTCCCAGAGCCATGCCTACAGTGGCTAGTGGCCTGTCAATAGCAGTCATTTTCAAGGAGCTTCAAGGCAGCATGAATGGAGCATTCAGAATGGGAAAGCAAAGCTAGTTCCATCAGGCCTCCATTTCCACGGGCACACGCAGCATACATCCCTGTGCTTTATAACAAGTCCAAAGAGACACAGGTTACCCAGTGGTTCCGTCCCTGAATCAACTCCTCGAAGCAGGGTGTTCTGCATCTAGCGAACTGCCTCAACCAAGGAACGCCCCAGCCAGGCCTCCGGGCCCATGGCTGTTCAAAAGCCTGCAGTGTTACACGAGGAAATGGGCTTTCCTTGCAGTCGGAATGCAAGCCGACATTCTCCTGGAGGAAGGGTGACTTCAGGCAGGGGGTCCCAGATGGAATGCGAATCCGAGGGTTATTCTAAGTGCAGCTCAGACTAGGGCAATGAGTCAGACTTGCACGGCGTGTTCGACCTGCTAGAACGGTGTTCGTGTATCTCTGGGAGTGCTGAGGAAATCAAGCTGTCCCAAGAAAGAGTGCAGTCTGTTGCCCTACACTCGGCATAAACAGAGTGGCTCCGAAGGTCTACGGGTCTGGATATGGCTTGGCAGGCCCACGGGGGCCTCAGGGTACTGAGTGTTCTTGCAGGGAATAGGGTGGTCACGCGAGTCTCCTAGATGTCCTGCAAATCGTACTGACGTTAAAATAATGCAGAGCAACGGCTATGTCCTCCTGGAAACTGCTGCACGCCTCCGCTTCTGCATGGCAATTCAGGGCCTTACCTCGAGACAACTGCTTACGTTGAATGTCCCGTTAGCGACACAGCATGGTAGGATGCTGACTTTCTCCTCGAGCAGAGTGACTTCAGGTACGAGGTCCTCGAAGAATCCTAAGCAGAGTGTTTTCTCATGGCAGCTCTGACAGGGGCCATGACGAACACTTCCATGGCATGTGGCACTGGCTAGAAATGTGGTCCTGAGGCTCTTCCAGTGCTCTGGAAATGTAGCTCTCCTTAAGGAACGAGCAGTGTGTTGCCCATCACTCCGCATACACAGACGGCCTCCGAGGGACCGACCTTTGGGCCTCGATGTTGCTCAGCATGTCCACAGGGGTCTGGAGATACTCACTGATCTTGGAGGGAAAATGATGCACACCCGAGGGGCCTACGAGTCCTGAAAAGGGTACTTCCTTTAAAATAAAGCAGAACAGGGGCTTCCCTGGGGGCGCAGTGCTTGAGAATCTGCCTGCCAATGCAGGGGACACGGGTTCTAGCCGTGGTCTGGGAGGATCCTACATGCCGCGGAGCAACTGGGCCCTTGAGCCACAAATACTGAGCCTGCGCCTCTGGATGCTGTGCTCCGCGACAAGAGAGGCCACGATAGTGAGAGGACTATGCACCGCGATGAAGAGTGGCCCACACTTACCGCAACTGGAGAGAGCTCTAGCACAGAAACGAAGACCCAACATAGCAATCAATCAATCAATCAATAAATCTTAAAAAAAGAATAAAAAATAAAATAAATAAAATAAAACAAAGCAGAACAGCGACTAAGACCTCATGGAAAAAGCTGCATGCCTCCTTTTCTGCGCGGCTACTCAGGGACTTACCTCGAGGCCAGTACTCACGTTGAGTTTCCCTTTAGCTCTAGAGCGTGGCAGGATGAGCTCCACCCCTGCCATCGAAGCACCCGGCTTACCTGGAGAATGCTCATTTTCTTCCCAGAGCCATGCCTACTTTGGCTAGTGGCCTGTCAATAGCAGTCATTTTCAAGGAGCTTCAAGGCAGCATGAATGGAGATTTCAGACTGGGAAAGCAAAGCTAGTTTCATCAGGCCCCCATTTCCACGGGCACACGCAGAATACATCCCTGTGCTTTATAACAAGTCCAAACAGACACAGGTTACCCAGTGGTTCCTTCCCTGAATCAACTCCTCGAAGCAGGGTGTTCTGCATCTAGCGAACTGCCTCAACCAAGGAACGTCCCAGCTAGGCCTCCGGGCCCGTGGCTGTTCAAAAGCCTGCAGTGTTACACGAGGAACTGGGCTTTCCTTGCAGTCAGAACGCAAACCGACGTTCTCCTGGAGGCAGGGTGACTTCAGGCAGGGGGTCCCAGATGGAATGCAAAGCCGAGGGTTATTCTAAGTGCAGCTCAGACTAGGGCAAAGAGTCAGACTTGCACGGAATATTGAACCTGCTAGAAAGGTGTTCGTCGACCAGTGGGAGTGTCGAGGAAATCAAGCTGTCCCAAGAAAGAGTGCAGTCTGTTGCCCTACACTCGGCATACACAGAGTGGCTCCGAAGGGCTACGGGCCTGGATGTGTCTTAGTAGGCCCATGGGGGCCCGGGATACTCAGTGTTCTTGCAGGGAATAGGGTGCCCACGGGGGGTTGCTACATGTCCTGCAAAGCGTACTGACGTTAAAACAATGCAGAGCAACGGCTATGGCCTCCTGGAAACTGCTGCACGCCTCCGCTTCTGCATGGCAATTCAGGGCCTTACCTCGAGACAACTGCTTACGCTGAATGTCCCATTAGCGACACAGCATGCTAGGATGCTGGCTTTCTCCTCCAGCAGAGTGACTTCAGGTACGAGGTTGTTGAAGAATCCTAAGCAGAGTGTTTTCTCACGGCAGCTCAGACGGGGGCCATGACGAGCACTTCCATGGCACGCCGCACTGGCTAGAAATGTGGTCCTGAGGCTGTTCCAGTGCTCTGGAAATGTCGCTGTCCTTAAGGAACGAGCAGTGTGTTGCCCATCACTCCGCATACACTGAGGGCCTCCGAGGGACCGACCTTTGGGCCTCGATGTTGTTCAGCAGGCCCACAGGGGTCTGGAGTACTCACTGAATTTGGAGGGAAAATGATGTACCGCCGGGGGCCTACGTGTCCTGAAAAGTGTACTTCATTTAAAATAAAGCAGAACAGGGGCTTCCCTGGTGGAGCAGGGATTGAGAATCTGCCTGCCAATGCAGGGGACACGGGTTCGAGCCCTGGTCTGGGAGGATCCCACATGCCGCGGAGCAACTGGGCCCGTGAGCCACAACTACTGAGCCTGCGCCTCTGGAGGCTGTGCTCCGTGACAAGAGAGGCCGCGATAGTGAGAGGCCTATGCACCGCGATGAAGAGCGGCCCCCACTTACCGCAACTGGAGAGAGCCCTAGCACAGAAACGCAGACCAAACATAGCAATCAATCAATCAATCAATAAATCTTAATAAAACAATAAAAAATAAAATAAATAAAATAAAACAAAGCAGAACAGCGACTAACACCTCATGGAAAAAGCTGCATGCCTCCCTTTCTGCGCGGCTACTCAGGGACTTACCTCGAGGCCAGTACTCACGTTGAGTTTCCCTTTAGCTCTAGAGCGTGGCAGGATGAGCTCCACCCCGGCCATCGAAGCACCCGGCTTACCTAGAGAATGCTCATTTTCTTCCCAGAGCCATGCCTACAGTGGCTAGTGGCCTGTCAACAGCAGTCAATTTCAAGTAGCTTCAAGGCAGCATGAATGGAGCTTTCAAAATGGGAAAGCAAAGCTAGTTCCATCAGTCCCCCATTTCAATGGGCACACGCAGCATACATCTCTGTGCTTTCTACCAAGTCCAAACAGACACAGGTTACCCAGTGGTTCCTTCCCTGAATCAACTCCTCGAAGCAGGGTGTTCTTCATCTAGCGAACTGCCTCAACCAAGGAACGCCCCATCTAGGCCTCCGGGCCCGTGGCTCTTCAAAAGCCTGCAGTGCTACACGAGGAACTGGACTTTCGTTGCAGTCGGAACGCAAGCCGACATTCTCCTGGAGGCAGGGTGACTTCAGGCAGGGAGTACCAGATGGAATGCGAAGCCGAGGGTTATTCTAAGTGCAGCTCAGACTAGGGCAATGAGTCAGACTTGCACGGCATGTTGGACCTGCTAGAACGGTGTTCGTGTATCTTTGGGAGTGCTGAGGAAATCAAGCTGTCCCAAGAAAGAGTGCAGTCTGTTGCCCTACACTCGGCATACACAGAGTGGCTCCGAAGGACTACAGGTCTGGATGTGGCTTGGCAGGCCCACGGGTGCCTGAGTGTACTCAGTGTTCTTGCAGGGAATAGGGTGGCCACTCGAGGCTCCTAGATGTCCTGCAAAGCGTACTGACGATAAAATAATGCAGAGCAACGGCTATGGCCTCCTGGAAACTGCTGCACGCCTCCGCTTCTGCATGGCAATTCAGGGCCTTACCTAGAGACAACTGCTTACACTGAATGTCCCGTTAGCGACACAGCATGGTAGGATGCTGACTTTCTCCTCGAGCAGAGTGACTTCAGGTACGATGTCCTCGAAGAATCCTAAGCAGAGTGTTTTCACACGGCAGCTCAGACGGGGGCCATGACGAACACTTCCATGGCACGTCGCAATGGCTAGAAATGTGGTCCTGAGGCTGTTCCAGTGCTCTGGAAATGTAGCTCTCCTTAAGGAACGAGCAGTGTGTTGCCCATCACTCCGCATACACTGAGGGCCTCCGAGGGACCGACCTTTGGGCCTCGATGTTGCTCAGCAGGCCCACAGGGGTCTGGAGGTACTCACTGATCTTGGAGGGAAAATGATGCAAACCCGAGGGGCCTACGAGTCCTGAGAAGGGTACTTCCTTTAAAATAAAGCAGAACAGGGGCTTCCCTGGTGGCGGAATGCTTGAGAATCTGCCTGCCAATGCAGGGGACACGGATTCGAGCCCTGGTCTGGGAGGATCCCACATGCCGCGGAGCAACTGGGCCCGTGAGCCACAACTACTGAGCCTGCGCCTCTGGAGGCTGTGCTCCACGACAAGAGAGTCCGCGATAGTGAGAGGCCTACGCACCGCGATGAAGAGTGGCCCCCACTTACCGCAACTGGAGAGAGCCCTAGCACAGAAACGCACACCCAACATAGCAATCAATCAATCAATAAATCTTAAAAAAAGAATAAAAAATAAAAAAAATAAAATAAAATAAAGCAGGACAGCGACTAAGACCTCATCGAAAGAGCTGCATGCCTCCCTTTCTGCGCGGCTACTCAGGGACTTACCTCGAGGCCAGTACTCACGTTGAGTTTCCCTTTAGCTCTAGAGCGTGGCAGGATGAGCTCCACCCCGGCCATCGAAGCACCCGATTTACCTGGAGAAAACTCATTTTCTTCCCAGAGCCATGCCTACAGCAGCTGGGGGCCTATCAACAGCAGTCAATTTCAAGTAGCTTCAAGGCAGCATGAATGGAGCTTTCAAAATGGGAAAGCAAGGCTAGTTCCATAAGGCCCCCATTTGACAGGCACACAGAGCATACATCCCTGTGCTTTCTCACAAGTCCAAACAGACACAGGTTACCCAGTGATTCCTTCCCTGAATCAACTCCTCGAAGCAGGGTGTTCTGCATCTAGCGAACTGTGTGAACCAAGGAACGCCCCAGCTAAGCCTCTGGGCCCATGGCTCTTCAAAAGCATGCAGTGTTACCCGAGGAACTCGGCTCTAGTTGCAGTAGGAACGCAAACCGACATTCTCCTGGAGGCAGGGGGGTTTCAGGCAGGGGGTCCAGATGCAATGCGAAGCCGAGGGTTATTCTCAGTGCAACTCAGACTAGGGCAATGAGTCAGACTTGCACGGTATGTTGGACATGCTAGAAAGGTGTTTGTTGACCTGTGGGAGTGTTGAGGAAATCAAGCTGTCCCAAGAAAGAGTGCAGTCTGTTGCCCTACACTCGGCATACACAGAGTGGCTCCGAAGGGCTACAGACCTGGATGTGGCTTAGCAGGCCCGTGGGGGCCTCAGGGTACTCAGTGTTCTTACAGGGAATAGGTTGCCCACGCGGGGTTCCTAGATGTCCTGCAAAGCGTACTGACGTTAAAACAATACAGAGCAGCGGCTACGGCCTCATGGAAAATGCTGCAAGCCTCAGCTTCTGCATGGCAATTCAGGGCCTTACCTTGAGGCACGTGCTCTGGCTGAGTGTCCCATTAGCGACACAGCATGGTAGGATGCTGACTTTCTCCTCGAGCAGAGTGACTTCAGGTACGAGGTCCTCGAAGAATTCTAAGCGGAGTGTTTTCTCATAGCAGGTCAGACGGGGGCCATAAAGAAAACTTCCATGGCATGTCGCACTGGCTAGATATGTGGTCCTGAGGCTGTTCCAGTGCTCTGGAAATGTAGCTCTCTTTAGGGAACGTGCAGGGTGTTGCCCAACACTCGGCATATACAGAGGCCCTCCGAGGGACCGACCATTGGGCCTCGATGTTGCTCAGCAGGCCCACAGGGGTCTGGATGTACTCACTGATCTTGGAGGGAAAATAATGCACCGCCAGTGGCCTACGAGTCCTGAAAAGGGTACTTCCTTTAAAATAAAGCAGAACAGGGGCTTCCCTGGTGCCGCAGTGCTTGAGAATCTGCCTGCCAATGCAGGGGACACGGGTTCGAGCCCTGGTCTGGGAGGATCCCACATGCCGCGGAGCAACTGCGCCCGTAAGCCACAACTACTGAGCCTGCGCCTCTGGACGCTGTGCTCTGCAACAAGAGAGGCCGCGATAGTGAGAGGCCTACGCATCGCGATGAAGAGCGGACCCCACTTACCGAAACTGGAGAGAGCTCTAGCACAGAAACGAAGACCCAACATATCAATCAATCAATAAATCGTAAAAAAACAATAAAAAATAAAAAAAAGAAAATAAAATAAAGCAGGACAGCGACTAAGACCTCATCGAAAGAGCTGCATGCCTCCCTTTCTGTGCGGCTACTCAGGGACGTACCTCGAAGCCAGTACTCACGTTGAGTTTCCCTTTAGCTCTAGAGCGTGGCAGGATGAGCTCCACCCCGGCCATCGAAGCACCCGAATTACCTGGAGAAAACTCATTTTCTTCCCAGAGCCATGCCTACAGCAGCTGGGGTTCTATCAACAGCAGTCAATTTCAAGTAGCTTCAAGGCAGCATGAATGGAGCTTTCAAAATGGGAAAGCAAGGCTAGTTCCATCAGGCCCCCTTTTGAAGGGCACACGCAGCATACATCCCTGTGCTTTCCCAGAAGTCCAAACAGACCCAGGTTACCCAGTGGTTCCTTCCCTGAATCAACTCCTCGAAGCAGGGTGTTCTGCATCTAGCGACCTGCCTCAACCAAGGAACGCCCCAGCTAAGCCTCTGGGCCCGTGGCTCTTCAAAAGCCTGCAGTGTTACACGACGAACTGGTCTTTAGTTGCAGTCGGAACGCAAGCCGACATTCTCCTGGAGGCAGGGTGACTTCAGGCTTGGTGTCTCAGATGAAATGCCAACCCGAGGGTTATTCTAAGTGCAGCTCAGACTAGTGCAATGAGTCAGACTTGCTCGGAATATTGGACCTGCTAGAAAAGTGTTCTTCGACCAGTGGGAGTGTTGAGGAAATCAAGCTGTCCCAAGAAAGAGTGCAGTCTGTTGCCCTACACTCGGCATAAACAGAGTGGCTCCGAAGGTCTACGGGTCTGGATGTGGCTTAGCAGGCCCATGGGGGCCGGGGGTACTCAGTGTTCTTGCAGGGAATAGGGTGCCCACGCGGGGTTCCTAGATGTCCTGCAAAGCGTACTGACATTAAAACAATGCAGAGCAACGGCTATGGCCTCCTGGAAACTGCTGCACGCCTCCGCTTCCGCATGGCAATTCAGGAACTTACTTTGAGAGGACTGCTCACGCTGAGTGTCCCGTTAGCGACACAGCATAGTAGGATGCTGACTTTCTCCTCAAGCAGAGTGACTTCAGGTACGAGGTCGTCGAAGAATCCTAAGCAGTGTGTTTTCTCACGGCAGCTCAGACGGGGGCCATGGCGAACACTTCCATAGCACGTAGCACTGGCTAGATATGTGGTCCTGAGGCTGTTCCAGTGCTCTGGAAATGTAGCTCTCCTTAAGGAATGAGCAGTGTGTTGCCCATCACTCAGCATACACTGAGGGCCTCCGAGGGACCAACCTTTGGGCCTCGATGTTGCTCAGCAGGCTCACAGGGATCTGGAGGTACTCACTGATATTGGAGGGAAAATGATGCACACCTAAGGGGCCGACGAGTCCTGAAAAGGGTACTTCCTTTAAAATAAAGCAGAACAGGGGCTTCCCTGGTGGCGCAGTGCTTGAGAATCTGCCTGCCAATGCAGGGGACACGGGTTTGAGCCCTGGTCTGGGAGGATCCCGCAAGCCACGGAGCAACTGGGCCCATGAGCCACAACTACTGAGACTGCGCATCTGGACGCTGTGCTCCGCGACAAGAGATGCCGCGATAGTGAGAGGCCTACGCACCGTGATGAAGAGTGGCCCCCACTTACCGCAACTGGAGAGAGCCCTAGCACAGAAACGCAGACCCAACATAGCAATAAATCAATAAATCAATAAATCTTAAAAAAAGAATAAAAAATAAAATAAATAAAATAAAACAAGGCAGAACAGCGACTAAGACCTCATGGAAAGAGTTGGAGGCCTCCCTTTCTGTGCGGCTACTCAGGGACTTACCTCGAGGCCAGTACTCACGTTGAGTTTCCCTTTAGATCTAGAGCGTGGCAGGATGAGCTCCACCCCGGCCATTGAAGCACCCGGCTTACCTGGAGAATGCTCATTTTATTCCCAGAGCCATGCCTACAGTGGCTAGTGGCCTGTCAATAGCAGTCATTTTCAAGGAGCTTCAAGGCAGCATGAATGGAGCATTCAGAATGGGAAAGCAAAGCTAGTTCCATCAGGCCTCCATTTCCACGGGCACACGCAGCATACATCCCTGTGCTTTATAACAAGTCCAAAGAGACACAGGTTACCCAGTGGTTCCGTCCCTGAATCAACTCCTCGAAGCAGGGTGTTCTGCATCTAGCGAACTGCCTCAACCAAGGAACGCCCCAGCCAGGCCTCCGGGCCCATGGCTGTTCAAAAGCCTGCAGTGTTACACGAGGAAATGGGCTTTCCTTGCAGTCGGAATGCAAGCCGACATTCTCCTGGAGGAAGGGTGACTTCAGGCAGGGGGTCCCAGATGGAATGCGAATCCGAGGGTTATTCTAAGTGCAGCTCAGACTAGGGCAATGAGTCAGACTTGCACGGCGTGTTCGACCTGCTAGAACGGTGTTCGTGTATCTCTGGGAGTGCTGAGGAAATCAAGCTGTCCCAAGAAAGAGTGCAGTCTGTTGCCCTACACTCGGCATAAACAGAGTGGCTCCGAAGGTCTACGGGTCTGGATATGGCTTGGCAGGCCCACGGGGGCCTCAGGGTACTGAGTGTTCTTGCAGGGAATAGGGTGGTCACGCGAGTCTCCTAGATGTCCTGCAAATCGTACTGACGTTAAAATAATGCAGAGCAACGGCTATGTCCTCCTGGAAACTGCTGCACGCCTCCGCTTCTGCATGGCAATTCAGGGCCTTACCTCGAGACAACTGCTTACGTTGAATGTCCCGTTAGCGACACAGCATGGTAGGATGCTGACTTTCTCCTCGAGCAGAGTGACTTCAGGTACGAGGTCCTCGAAGAATCCTAAGCAGAGTGTTTTCTCATGGCAGCTCTGACAGGGGCCATGACGAACACTTCCATGGCATGTGGCACTGGCTAGAAATGTGGTCCTGAGGCTGTTCCAGTGCTCTGGAAATGTAGCTCTCCTTAAGGAACGAGCAGTGTGTTGCCCATCACTCCGCATACACAGACGGCCTCCGAGGGACCGACCTTTGGGCCTCGATGTTGCTCAGCAGGTCCACAGGGGTCTGGAGATACTCACTGATCTTGGAGGGAAAATGATGCACACCCGAGGGGCCTACGAGTCCTGAAAAGGGTACTTCCTTTAAAATAAAGCAGAACAGGGGCTTCCCTGGGGGCGCAGTGCTTGAGAATCTGCCTGCCAATGCAGGGGACACGGGTTCTAGCCGTGGTCTGGGAGGATCCTACATGCCGCGGAGCAACTGGGCCCTTGAGCCACAAATACTGAGCCTGCGCCTCTGGATGCTGTGCTCCGCGACAAGAGAGGCCACGATAGTGAGAGGACTATGCACCGCGATGAAGAGTGGCCCACACTTACCGCAACTGGAGAGAGCTCTAGCACAGAAACGAAGACCCAACATAGCAATCAATCAATCAATCAATAAATCTTAAAAAAAGAATAAAAAATAAAATAAATAAAATAAAACAAAGCAGAACAGCGACTAAGACCTCATGGAAAAAGCTGCATGCCTCCTTTTCTGCGCGGCTACTCAGGGACTTACCTCGAGGCCAGTACTCACGTTGAGTTTCCCTTTAGCTCTAGAGCGTGGCAGGATGAGCTCCACCCCTGCCATCGAAGCACCCGGCTTACCTGGAGAATGCTCATTTTCTTCCCAGAGCCATGCCTACTTTGGCTAGTGGCCTGTCAATAGCAGTCATTTTCAAGGAGCTTCAAGGCAGCATGAATGGAGATTTCAGACTGGGAAAGCAAAGCTAGTTCCATCAGGCCCCCATTTCCACGGGCACACGCAGAATACATCCCTGTGCTTTATAACAAGTCCAAACAGACACAGGTTACCCAGTGGTTCCTTCCCTGAATCAACTCCTCGAAGCAGGGTGTTCTGCATCTAGCGAACTGCCTCAACCAAGGAACGTCCCAGCTAGGCCTCCGGGCCCGTGGCTGTTCAAAAGCCTGCAGTGTTACACGAGGAACTGGGCTTTCCTTGCAGTCAGAACGCAAACCGACGTTCTCCTGGAGGCAGGGTGACTTCAGGCAGGGGGTCCCAGATGGAATGCAAAGCCGAGGGTTATTCTAAGTGCAGCTCAGACTAGGGCAAAGAGTCAGACTTGCACGGAATATTGAACCTGCTAGAAAGGTGTTCGTCGACCAGTGGGAGTGTCGAGGAAATCAAGCTGTCCCAAGAAAGAGTGCAGTCTGTTGCCCTACACTCGGCATACACAGAGTGGCTCCGAAGGGCTACGGGCCTGGATGTGTCTTAGTAGGCCCATGGGGGCCCGGGATACTCAGTGTTCTTGCAGGGAATAGGGTGCCCACGGGGGGTTGCTACATGTCCTGCAAAGCGTACTGACGTTAAAACAATGCAGAGCAACGGCTATGGCCTCCTGGAAACTGCTGCACGCCTCCGCTTCTGCATGGCAATTCAGGGCCTTACCTCGAGACAACTGCTTACGCTGAATGTCCCATTAGCGACACAGCATGCTAGGATGCTGACTTTCTCCTCCAGCAGAGTGACTTCAGGTACGAGGTTGTTGAAGAATCCTAAGCAGAGTGTTTTCTCACGGCAGCTCAGACGGGGGCCATGACGAGCACTTCCATGGCACGCCGCACTGGCTAGAAATGTGGTCCTGAGGCTGTTCCAGTGCTCTGGAAATGTCGCTGTCCTTAAGGAACGAGCAGTGTGTTGCCCATCACTCCGCATACACTGAGGGCCTCCGAGGGACCGACCTTTGGGCCTCGATGTTGCTCAGCAGGCCCACAGGGTTCTGGAGTACTCACTGAATTTGGAGGGAAAATGATGTACCGCCGGGGGCCTACGTGTCCTGAAAAGTGTACTTCATTTAAAATAAAGCAGAACAGGGGCTTCCCTGGTGGAGCAGTGATTGAGAATCTGCCTGCCAATGCAGGGGACACGGGTTCGAGCCCTGGTCTGGGAGGATCCCACATGCCGCGGAGCAACTGGGCCCGTGAGCCACAACTACTGAGCCTGCGCCTCTGGAGGCTGTGCTCCGTGACAAGAGAGGCCGCGATAGTGAGAGGCCTATGCACCGCGATGAAGAGCGGCCCCCACTTACCGCAACTGGAGAGAGCCCTAGCACAGAAACGCAGACCAAACATAGCAATCAATCAATCAATCAATAAATCTTAATAAAACAATAAAAAATAAAATAAATAAAATAAAACAAAGCAGAACAGCGACTAACACCTCATGGAAAAAGCTGCATGCCTCCCTTTCTGCGCGGCTACTCAGGGACTTACCTCGAGGCCAGTACTCACGTTGAGTTTCCCTTTAGCTCTAGAGCGTGGCAGGATGAGCTCCACCCCGGCCATCGAAGCACCCGGCTTACCTGGAGAATGCTCATTTTCTTCCCAGAGCCATGCCTACAGTGTCTAGTGGCCTGTCAACAGCAGTCAATTTCAAGTAGCTTCAAGGCAGCATGAATGGAGCTTTCAAAATGGGAAAGCAAAGCTAGTTCCATCAGTCCCCCATTTCAACGGGCACACGCAGCATACATCTCTGTGCTTTCTACCAAGTCCAAACAGACACAGGTTACCCAGTGGTTCCTTCCCTGAATCAACTCCTCGAAGCAGGGTGGTCTTCATCTAGCGAACTGCCTCAACCAAGGAACGCCCCATCTAGGCCTCCGGGCCCGTGGCTCTTCAAAAGCCTGCAGTGCTACACGAGGAACTGGACTTTCGTTGCAGTCGGAACGCAAGCCGACATTCTCCTGGAGGCAGGGTGACTTCAGGCAGGGAGTACCAGATGGAATGCGAATCCGAGGGTTATTCTAAGTGCAGCTCAGACTAGGGCAATGAGTCAGACTTGCACGGCATGTTGGACCTGCTAGAACGGTGTTCGTGTATCTTTGGGAGTGCTGAGGAAATCAAGCTGTCCCAAGAAAGAGTGCAGTCTGTTGCCCTACACTCGGCATACACAGAGTGGCTCCGAAGGACTACAGGTCTGGATGTGGCTTGGCAGGCCCACGGGTGCCTGAGTGTACTCAGTGTTCTTGCAGGGAATAGGGTGGCCACTCGAGGCTCCTAGATGTCCTGCAAAGCGTACTGACGATAAAATAATGCAGAGCAACGGCTATGGCCTCCTGGAAACTGCTGCACGCCTCCGCTTCTGCATGGCAATTCAGGGCCTTACCTAGAGACAACTGCTTACACTGAATGTCCCGTTAGCGACACAGCATGGTAGGATGCTGACTTTCTCCTCGAGCAGAGTGACTTCAGGTACGATGTCCTCGAAGAATCCTAAGCAGAGTGTTTTCACACGGCAGCTCAGACGGGGGCCATGACGAACACTTCCATGGCACGTCGCAATGGCTAGAAATGTGGTCCTGAGGCTGTTCCAGTGCTCTGGAAATGTAGCTCTCCTTAAGGAACGAGCAGTGTGTTGCCCATCACTCCGCATACACTGAGGGCCTCCGAGGGACCGACCTTTGGGCCTCGATGTTGCTCAGCAGGCCCACAGGGGTCTGGAGGTACTCACTGATCTTGGAGGGAAAATGATGCAAACCCGAGGGGCCTACGAGTCCTGAGAAGGGTACTTCCTTTAAAATAAAGCAGAACAGGGGCTTCCCTGGTGGCGGAATGCTTGAGAATCTGCCTGCCAATGCAGGGGACACGGATTCGAGCCCTGGTCTGGGAGGATCCCACATGCCGCGGAGCAACTGGGCCCGTGAGCCACAACTACTGAGCCTGCGCCTCTGGAGGCTGTGCTCCACGACAAGAGAGTCCGCGATAGTGAGAGGCCTACGCACCGCGATGAAGAGTGGCCCCCACTTACCGCAACTGGAGAGAGCCCTAGCACAGAAACGCACACCCAACATAGCAATCAATCAATCAATAAATCTTAAAAAAAGAATAAAAAATAAAAAAAATAAAATAAAATAAAGCAGGACAGCGACTAAGACCTCATCGAAAGAGCTGCATGCCTCCCTTTCTGCGCGGCTACTCAGGGACTTACCTCGAGGCCAGTACTCACGTTGAGTTTCCCTTTAGCTCTAGAGCGTGGCAGGATGAGCTCCACCCCGGCCATCGAAGCACCCGATTTACCTGGAGAAAACTCATTTTCTTCCCAGAGCCATGCCTACAGCAGCTGGGGGCCTATCAACAGCAGTCAATTTCAAGTAGCTTCAAGGCAGCATGAATGGAGCTTTCAAAATGGGAAAGCAAGGCTAGTTCCATAAGGCCCCCATTTGACAGGCACACAGAGCATACATCCCTGTGCTTTCTCACAAGTCCAAACAGACACAGGTTACCCAGTGATTCCTTCCCTGAATCAACTCCTCGAAGCAGGGTGTTCTGCATCTAGCGAACTGTGTGAACCAAGGAACGCCCCAGCTAAGCCTCTGGGCCCATGGCTCTTCAAAAGCATGCAGTGTTACCCGAGGAACTCGGCTCTAGTTGCAGTAGGAACGCAAACCGACATTCTCCTGGAGGCAGGGGGGTTTCAGGCAGGGGGTCCAGATGCAATGCGAAGCCGAGGGTTATTCTCAGTGCAACTCAGACTAGGGCAATGAGTCAGACTTGCACGGTATGTTGGACATGCTAGAAAGGTGTTTGTTGACCTGTGGGAGTGTTGAGGAAATCAAGCTGTCCCAAGAAAGAGTGCAGTCTGTTGCCCTACACTCGGCATACACAGAGTGGCGCCGAAGGGCTACAGACCTGGATGTGGCTTAGCAGGCCCGTGGGGGCCTCAGGGTACTCAGTGTTCTTACAGGGAATAGGTTGCCCACGCGGGGTTCCTAGATGTCCTGCAAAGCGTACTGACGTTAAAACAATACAGAGCAGCGGCTACGGCCTCATGGAAAATGCTGCAAGCCTCAGCTTCTGCATGGCAATTCAGGGCCTTACCTTGAGGCACGTGCTCTGGCTGAGTGTCCCATTAGCGACACAGCATGGTAGGATGCTGACTTTCTCCTCGAGCAGAGTGACTTCAGGTACGAGGTCCTCGAAGAATTCTAAGCGGAGTGTTTTCTCATAGCAGGTCAGACGGGGGCCATAAAGAAAACTTCCATGGCATGTCGCACTGGCTAGATATGTGGTCCTGAGGCTGTTCCAGTGCTCTGGAAATGTAGCTCTCTTTAGGGAACGTGCAGGGTGTTGCCCAACACTCGGCATATACAGAGGCCCTCCGAGGGACCGACCATTGGGCCTCGATGTTGCTCAGCAGGCCCACAGGGGTCTGGATGTACTCACTGATCTTGGAGGGAAAATAATGCACCGCCAGTGGCCTACGAGTCCTGAAAAGGGTACTTCCTTTAAAATAAAGCAGAACAGGGGCTTCCCTGGTGCCGCAGTGCTTGAGAATCTGCCTGCCAATGCAGGGGACACGGGTTCGAGCCCTGGTCTGGGAGGATCCCACATGCCGCGGAGCAACTGCGCCCGTAAGCCACAACTACTGAGCCTGCGCCTCTGGACGCTGTGCTCTGCAACAAGAGAGGCCGCGATAGTGAGAGGCCTACGCATCGCGATGAAGAGCGGACCCCACTTACCGAAACTGGAGAGAGCTCTAGCACAGAAACGAAGACCCAACATAGCAATCAATCAATCAATACATCGTAAAAAAACAATAAAAAATAAAAAAAAGAAAATAAAATAAAGCAGGACAGCGACTAAGACCTCATGGAAAGAGCTGCATGCCTCCCTTTCTGCGCGGCTACTCAGGGACTTACCTCGAGGCCAGTACTCACGTTGAGTTTCCCTTTAGCTCTAGAGCGTGGCAGGATGAGCTCCACCCCGGCCATCGAAGCACCCGATTTACCTGGAGAAAACTCATTTTCTTCCCAGAGCCATGCCTACAGCAGCTGGGGGCCTATCAACAGCAGTCAATTTCAAGTAGCTTCAAGGCAGCATGAATGGAGCTTTCAAAATTGGAAAGCAAAGCTAGTTCCATCAGGCCCCCATTTCCACGGGCACACGCAGCATACATCTCTGTGCTTTCTACCAAGTCCAAACAGACACAGGTTACCCAGTGGTTCCTTCCCTGAATCAACTCCTCGAAGCAGGGTGTTCTGCATCTAGCGAACTGCCTCAACCAAGGAACGCCCCAGCTAGGCCTCCGGGCCCGTGGCTCTTCAAAAGCCTGAAGTGTTACACGAGGAACTGGGCTTTCGTTGCATTCGGAACGCAAGCCGACATTCTTCTGGAGGCAGGGTGACTTCAGGCAGGGAGTCCCAGATGGAATGCGAAGCCGAGGGTTATTCTAAGTGCAGCTCAGACTAGGGCAATGAGTCAGACTTGCACGGCATGTTGGACCTGCTAGAACGGTGTTCGTGTATCTGTGGGAGTGCTGAGGAAATCAAGCTGTCCCAAGAAAGAGTGCAGTCTGTTGCCCTACACTCGGCATACACAGAGTGGCTCCGAAGGACTACAGGTCTGGATGTGGCTTGGCAGGCCCACGGGGGCCTGAGTGTACTCAGTGTTCCTGCAGGGAATAGGGTGGCCACGCGAGGCTCCTAGATGTCCTGCAAAGCGTACTGACGTTAACATAATGCAGAGCAACGGCTATGTCCTCCTGGAAACTGCTGCACGCCTCCGCTTCTGCATGGCAATTCAGGGCCTTACCTCGAGACAACTGCTTACGCTGAATGTCCCGTTAGCGACACAGCATGGTAGGATGCTGACTTTCTCCTCGAGCAGAGTGACTTCAGGTACGAGGTCCTCGAAGAACCCTAAGCAGAGTGTTTTCTCATGGCAGCTCAGACGGAGGCCATGACGAACACTTCCATGGCACGTCGCACTGGCTAGAAATGTGGTCCTGAGGCTGTTCCAGTGCTCTGGAAATGTAGCTCTCCTTAAGGAACGAGCAGTGTGTTGCCCATCACTCCGCATACACAGACGGCCTCCGAGGGACCGACCTTTGGGCCTCGATGTTGCTCAGCAGGCCCACAGGGGTCTGGAGGTACTCACTGATCTTGGAGGGAAAATGAGGCACACCCGAGGGGCCTACGAGTCCTGAAAAGGGTACTTCCTTTAAAATAAAGCAGAACAGGGGCTTCCCTGGTGGCGCAGTGCTTGAGAATCTGCCTGCCAATGCAGGGGACACAGGTTCGAGCCATGGTCTGGGAGGATCCCACATGCCGCGGAGCAACTGGTCCCGTGAGCCACAACTACTGAGCCTGCGCCTCTGGAGGCTGTGCTCCGCAACAAGAGAGGCCGCGATAGTGAGAGGCCTACGCACCGCGATGAAGACCGGCCCCCACTTACCGCAACTGGAGAGAGGTCTAGCACAGAAACGAAGACCCAACATAGCAATCAATCAATCAATCAATCAATCTTAAAAAAACAATAAAAAATAAAAAAAATAAAATAAAATAAAGCAGGACAGCGACTAAGACCTCATGGAAAGAGCTGCATGCCTCCCTTTCTGCGCGGCTACTCAGGGACTTACCTCGAGGCCAGTACTCACGTTGAGTTTCCCTTTAGCTCTAGAGCGTGGCAGGATGAGCTCCACCCCGGCCATCGAAGCACCCGGCTTACCTGGAGAATGCTCATTTTCTTCCCAGAGCCTTGCCTACAGTGGCTAGTGGCCTGTCAACAGCAGTCAATTTCAAGTAGCTTCAAGGCAGCATGAATGGAGCTTTCAAAATGGGAAAGCAAAGCTAGTTCCATCAGGCCCCCATTTCCACGGGCACATGCAGCATACATCTCTGTGCTTTCTACCAAGTCCAAACAGACACAGGTTACCCAGTGGTTCCTTCCCTGAATCAACTCCTCGAAGCAGGGTGTTCTGCATCTAGCGAACTGCCTCAACCAAGGAACGCCCCAGCTAGGCCTCCGGGCCCGTGGCTCTTCAAAAGCCTGAAGTGTTACACGAGGAACTGGGCTTTCGTTGCATTCGGAACGCAAGCCGACATTCTTCTGGAGGCAGGGTGACTTCAGGCAGGGAGTCCCAGATGGAATGCGAAGCCGAGGGTTATTCTAAGTGCAGCTCAGACTAGGGCAATGAGTCAGACTTGCACGGCATGTTGGACCTGCTAGAACGGTGTTCGTGTATCTGTGGGAGTGCTGAGGAAATCAAGCTGTCCCAAGAAAGAGTGCAGTCTGTTGCCCTACACTCGGCATACACAGAGTGGCTCCGAAGGACTACAGGTCTGGATGTGGCTTGGCAGGCCCACGGGGGCCTGAGTGTACTCAGTGTTCCTGCAGGGAATAGGGTGGCCACGCGAGGCTCCTAGATGTCCTGCAAAGCGTACTGACGTTAACATAATGCAGAGCAACGGCTATGTCCTCCTGGAAACTGCTGCACGCCTCCGCTTCTGCATGGCAATTCAGGGCCTTACCTCGAGACAACTGCTTACGCTGAATGTCCCGTTAGCGACACAGCATGGTAGGATGCTGACTTTCTCCTCGAGCAGAGTGACTTCAGGTACGAGGTCCTCGAAGAACCCTAAGCAGAGTGTTTTCTCATGGCAGCTCAGACGGAGGCCATGACGAACACTTCCATGGCACGTCGCACTGGCTAGAAATGTGGTCCTGAGGCTGTTCCAGTGCTCTGGAAATGTAGCTCTCCTTAAGGAACGAGCAGTGTGTTGCCCATCACTCCGCATACACAGACGGCCTCCGAGGGACCGACCTTTGGGCCTCGATGTTGCTCAGCAGGCCCACAGGGGTCTGGAGGTACTCACTGATCTTGGAGGGAAAATGAGGCACACCCGAGGGGCCTACGAGTCCTGAAAAGGGTACTTCCTTTAAAATAAAGCAGAACAGGGGCTTCCCTGGTGGCGCAGTGCTTGAGAATCTGCCTGCCAATGCAGGGGACACAGGTTCGAGCCATGGTCTGGGAGGATCCCACATGCCGCGGAGCAACTGGTCCCGTGAGCCACAACTACTGAGCCTGCGCCTCTGGAGGCTGTGCTCCGCAACAAGAGAGGCCGCGATAGTGAGAGGCCTACGCACCGCGATGAAGACCGGCCCCCACTTACCACAACTGGAGAGAGGTCTAGCACAGAAACGAAGACCCAACATAGCAATCAATCAATCAATCAATCAATCTTAAAAAAACAATAAAAAATAAAAAAAATAAAATAAAATAAAGCAGGACAGCGACTAAGACCTCATGGAAAGAGCTGCATGCCTCCCTTTCTGCGCGGCTACTCAGGGACTTACCTCGAGGCCAGTACTCACGTTGAGTTTCCCTTTAGCTCTAGAGCGTGGCAGGATGAGCTCCACCCCGGCCATCGAAGCACCCGGCTTACCTGGAGAATGCTCATTTTCTTCCCAGAGCCTTGCCTACAGTGGCTAGTGGCCTGTCAACAGCAGTCAATTTCAAGTAGCTTCAAGGCAGCATGAATGGAGCTTTCAAAATGGGAAAGCAAAGCTAGTTCCATCAGGCCCCCATTTCCACGGGCACATGCAGCATACATCTCTGTGCTTTCTACCAAGTCCAAACAGACACAGGTTACCCAGTGGTTCCTTCCCTGAATCAACTCCTCGAAGCAGGGTGTTCTGCATCTAGCGAACTGCCTCAACCAAGGAACGCCCCAGCTAGGCCTCCGGGCCCGTGGCTGTTCAAAAGCCTGCAGTGTTACACGAGGAACTGGGCTTTCATTGCAGTCGGAATGCAAGCCAACATTCTCCTGGAGGCAGGGTGACTTCAGGCAGGGGGTCCGAGATGGAATGTGAATCCGAGGGTTATTCTAAGTGCAGCTCAGACTAGGGCAATGAGTCAGACTTGCACGGCATATTCGACCGGCTAGAACGGTGTTTGTGTATCTGTGGGAGTGCTGAGGAAATCAAGCTGTCCCAAGAAAGAGTGCAGTCTGTTGCCCTACACTCGGCATAAACAGAGTGGCTCCGAAGGTCTACGGGTCTGGATGTGGCTTGGAAGGCCCACGGGGGCCTGAGTGTACTCAGTGTTCTTGCAGGAAATAGGGTGGCCACGCGAGGCTCCTAGATGTCCTGCAAAGCGTACTGACGTTAACATAATGCAGAGCAATGGCTATGTCCTCCTGGAAACTGCTGCACGCCTCCGCTTCTGCATGGCAATTCAGGGCCTTACCTCGAGACAACTGCTTACGCTGAATGTCCCGTTAGCGACACAGCATGGTAGGATGCTGACTTTCTCCTCGAGCAGAGTGACTTCAGGTACGAGGTCCTCGAAGAACCCTAAGCAGAGTGTTTTCTCATGGCAGCTCAGACGGGGGTCGTAACGAACACATCCATGTCACGCCGCACTGGCTAGAAATGTGGTCCTGAGGCTGTTCCAGTGCTCTGGAAATGTAGCTGTCCTTAAGGAACGAGCAGTGTGTTGCCCATCACTCCGCATACACTGAGGGCCTCCGAGGGACCGACCTTTGGGCCTCGATGTTGCTCAGCAGGCCCACAGGGGTCTGGAGGTACTCACTGATCTTGGAGGGAAAATGACGCACACCCAAGGGGCCTACGCGTCCTGAAAAGGGTACTTCCTTTAAAATAAAGCATAACAGGGGCTTCCCTGGTGGCGCAGTGCTTGAGAATCTGCCTGCCAATGCAGGGGACACGGGTTCGAGCCCTGGTCTGGGAGGATCCCACATGCCGCGGAGCAACTGGGCCCGTGAGCCACAACTACTGAGCCTGCGCCTCTGGAGCCTGTGCTCCGTGACAAGAGAGGCCGCGATACTGAGAGGCCTATGCACCGCGATGAAGAGCGGCCCCCACTTACCGCAACTGGAGAGAGCCCTAGCACAGAAACGCAGACCCAACATAGCAATCAATCAATCAATCAATAAATCTTCAAAAAACAATAAAAAATAAAATAAATAAAATACAATAAAGCAGAACAGCGACTAAGACCTCATTGAAAAAGCTGCATGCATCCCTTTCTGCACGGCTACTCAGGGACTACCTCGAGGCCAGTACTCACGTTGAGTTTCCCTTTAGCTCTAGAGCGTGGCAGGATGAGCTCCACTCCGGCCATCGAAGCACCCGGCTTACCTGGAGAATGCTCATTTTCTTCCCAGAGCCATGCCTACAGTGGCTAGTGGCCTGTCAACAGCAGTCAATTTCAAGTAGCTTCAAGGCAGCATGAATGGAGCTTTCAAAATGGGAAAGCAAAGCTAGTTCCATCAGGCCCCCATTTCCACGGGCACACGCAGCATACATCTCTGTGCTTTCTACTAAGTCCAAACAGACACAGGTTACCCAGTGGTTCCTTCCCTGAATCAACTCCTCGAAGCAGGGTGTTCTGCATCTAGCGAAATGCCTCAACCAAGGAACGCCCCAGCTAGGCCTCCGGGCACGTGGCTGTTCAGAAGCCTGCAGTGTTACACGAGGAACTGGGCTTTCGTTGCAGTCGGAACGCAGGCCGACATTCTCCTGGAGGCAGGGTGACTTCAGGCAGGGGGTCGCAGATGGAATGCGAAGCCGAGGGTTATTCTAAGTGCAGCTCAGACTAGGGCAATGAGTCAGACTTGCACGGCATGTTGGACCTGCTAGAACGGTGTTCGTGTATCTGTGGGAGTGCTGAGGAAATCAAGCTGTCCCAAGAAAGAGTGCAGTCTGTTGCCCTACACTCGGCATACACAGAGTGGCTCCAAAGGACTACAGGTCTGGATGTGGCTTCGCAGGCCCACGGGGGCCTGAGTGTACTCAGTGTTCTTACAGGGAATAGGGTGGCCACGCGAGGCTCCTAGATGTCCTGCAAAGTGTACTGACGTTAAAATAATGCACAGCAACTGCTATGTCCTCCTGGAAACTGCTGCACCCCTCCACTTCTGCATGGCAATTCAGTGCCTTACCTCAAGACAACTGCTTACGCTGAATGTCCCTTTAGCGACACAGCATGCTAGGATGCTGACTTTCTTCTCGAGCAGAGTGACTTCAGGTACGAGGTCCTCGAAGAATCCTAAGCAGAGTGTTTTCTCATGGCAGCGCAGACGGGGTCCATGACGAACACTTCCATGGCACGTCGCACTGGCTAGAAATGTGGTCCTGAGGCTGTTCCAGTGCTCTGGAAATGTAGCTCTCCTTAAGGAACGAGCAGTGTGTTGCCCATCACTCCGCATACACTGAGGGCCTCCTAGGGACCGACCTTTGGGTCTTGATGTTGCTCAGCAGGCCCACAGGCGTCTGGAGGTACTCACTGATCTTGGAGGGAAAATGATGCAAACCCGAGGGGCCTATGAGTCCTGAAAAGGGTACTTCCTTTAAAATAAAGCAGAACAGGGGCTTCCCTGGTGGCGGAATGCTTGAGAATTTGCCTGCCAATGCAGGGGACACGGGTTCGAGCCCTGGTCTGGGAGGATCCCACATGCCACGGAGCAACTGGGCCCGTGAGCCACAACTACTGAGCCTGCGCCTCTGGAGGCTGTGCTCCGCGACAAGAGAGGCCGCGATAGTGAGAGGCCTATGCACCGCGATGAAGAGTGGCCGCCACTTACCGCAACTGGAGAGAGCCCTAGCACAGAAACGCACACCCAACATAGGAATCGATCAATCAATCAATAAATCTTAAAAAAACAATAAAAAATAAAATAAATAAAATAAAACAAAGCAGAACAGCGACTAACACCTCATGGAAAAAGCTGCATGCCTCCCTTTCTGCGCGGCTACACAGGCACTTACCTCGAGGCCAGTACTCACGTTGAGTTTCCCTTTAGCTCTAGAGCGTGGCAGGATGAGCTCCACCCCGCGCATCGAAGCACCTGGCTTACCTGGAGAATGCTCATTTTCTTCCCAAAGCCATGCCTACAGTGGCTAGTGGCCTGTCAACAACAGTCAATTTCAAGTAGCTTCAAGGCAGCATGAATGGAGCTTTCAAAATGGGAAAGCAAGGCTAGTTCTATCAGGCCCCCATTTGACGGGCACACGCAGCATACAACCCTGTGCTTTCTCACAAGTCCAAACAGACACAGGTTACCCAGTGGTTCCTTCCCTGAATCAACTCCTCGAAGCAGGGTGTTCTGCATCTAGCGAACTGCCTCAACCAAGGAACGCCACAGCTAAGCCTCCGGGCCCATGCCTCTTCAAAAGCCTGCAGTGTTACACGAGGAACTGGGCTTTCCTTGCAGTCAGAACGCAAACCGACGTTCTCCTGGAGGCAGGGTGACTTCAGGCAGGGGGTCCCAGATGGAATGCAAAGCCGAGGGTTATTCTAAGTGCAGCTCAGACTAGGGCAAAGAGTCAGACTTGCACGGAATATTGAACCTGCTAGAAAGGTGTTCGTCGACCAGTGGGAGTGTCGAGGAAATCAAGCTGTCCCAAGAAAGAGTGCAGTCAGTTGCCCTACACTCGGCATACACAGAGTGGCTCCGAAGGACTACAGGTCTGGATGTGGCTTGGCAGGCCCACGGGTGCCTGAGTGTACTCAGTGTTCTTGCAGGGAATAGGGTGGCCACTCGAGGCTCCTAGATGTCCTGCAAAGCGTACTGACGATAAAATAATGCAGAGCAACGGCTATGGCCTCCTGGAAACTGCTGCACGCCTCCGCTTCTGCATGGCAATTCAGGGCCTTACCTAGAGACAACTGCTTACACTGAATGTCCCGTTAGCGACACAGCATGGTAGGATGCTGACTTTCTCCTCGAGCAGAGTGACTTCAGGTACGATGTCCTCGAAGAATCCTAAGCAGAGTGTTTTCACACGGCAGCTCAGACGGGGGCCATGACGAACACTTCCATGGCACGTTGCAATGGCTAGAAATGTGGTCCTGAGGCTGTTCCAGTGCTCTGGAAATGTAGCTCTCCTTAAGGAACGAGCAGTGTGTTGCCCATCACTCCGCATACACTGAGGGCCTCCGAGGGACCGACCTTTGGGCCTCGATGTTGCTCAGCAGGCCCACAGGGGTCTGGAGGTACTCACTGATCTTGGAGGGAAAATGAGGCACACCCGAGGGGCCTACGAGTCCTGAAAAGGGTACTTCCTTTAAAATAAAGCAGAACAGGGGCTTCCCTGGTGGCACAGTGCTTGAGAATCTGCCTGCCAATGCAGGGGACACAGGTTCGAGCCCTGGTCTGGGAGGATCCCACATGCCGCGGAGCAACTGGGCCCGTGAGCCACAACTACTGAGCCTGCGCCTCTGGAGGCTGTGCTCCACGACAAGAGAGTCCGCGATAGTGAGAGGCCTACGCACCGCGATGAAGAGTGGCCCCCACTTACCGCAACTGGAGAGAGCTCTAGCACAGAAACGAAGACCCAACATAGCAATCAATCAATCAATCAATAAATCTTAAAAAAAGAATAAAAAATAAAAAAAATAAAATAAAATAAAGCAGGACAGCGACTAAGACCTCATCGAAAGAGCTGCATGCCTCCCTTTCTGCGCGGCTACTCAGGGACTTACCTCGAGGCCAGTACTCACGTTGAGTTTCCCTTTAGCTCTAGAGCGTGGCAGGATGAGCTCCACCCCGGCCATCGAAGCACCCGATTTACCTGGAGAAAACTCATTTTCTTCCCAGAGCCATGCCTACAGCAGCTGGGGGCCTATCAACAGCAGTCAATTTCAAGTAGCTTCAGGCAGCATGAATGGAGCTTTCAAAATGGGAAAGCAAGGCTAGTTCCATAAGGCCCCCATTTGACAGGCACACAGAGCATACATCCCTGTGCTTTCTCACAAGTCCAAACAGACACAGGTTACCCAGTGATTCCTTCCCTGAATCAACTCCTCGAAGCAGGGTGTTCTGCATCTAGCGAACTGTGTGAACCAAGGAACGCCCCAGCTAAGCCTCTGGGCCCATGGCTCTTCAAAAGCATGCAGTGTTACCCGAGGAACTCGGCTCTAGTTGCAGTAGGAACGCAAACTGACATTCTCCTGGAGGCAGGGGGGTTTCAGGCAGGGGGTCCAGATGCAATGCGAAGCCGAGGGTTATTCTCAGTGCAACTCAGACTAGGGCAATGAGTCAGACTTGCACGGTATGTTGGACATGCTAGAAAGGTGTTTGTTGACCTGTGGGAGTGTTGAGGAAATCAAGCTGTCCCAAGAAAGAGTGCAGTCTGTTGCCCTACACTCGGCATACACAGAGTGGCTCCGAAGGGCTACAGACCTGGATGTGGCTTAGCAGGCCCGTGGGGGCCTCAGGGTACTCAGTGTTCTTACAGGGAATAGGTTGCCCACGCGGGGTTCCTAGATGTCCTGCAAAGCGTACTGACGTTAAAACAATACAGAGCAGCGGCTACGGCCTCATGGAAAATGCTGCAAGCCTCAGCTTCTGCATGGCAATTCAGGGCCTTACCTTGAGGCACGTGCTCTGGCTGAGTGTCCCATTAGCGACACAGCATGGTAGGATGCTGACTTTCTCCTCGAGCAGAGTGACTTCAGGTACGAGGTCCTCGAAGAATTCTAAGCGGAGTGTTTTCTCATAGCAGGTCAGACGGGGGCCATAAAGAAAACTTCCATGGCATGTCGCACTGGCTAGATATGTGGTCCTGAGGCTGTTCCAGTGCTCTGGAAATGTAGCTCTCTTTAGGGAACGTGCAGGGTGTTGCCCAACACTCGGCATATACAGAGGCCCTCCGAGGGACCGACCATTGGGCCTCGATGTTGCTCAGCAGGCCCACAGGGGTCTGGATGTACTCACTGATCTTGGAGGGAAAATAATGCACCGCCAGTGGCCTACGAGTCCTGAAAAGGGTACTTCCTTTAAAATAAAGCAGAACAGGGGCTTCCCTGGTGCCGCAGTGCTTGAGAATCTGCCTGCCAATGCAGGGGACACGGGTTCGAGCCCTGGTCTGGGAGGATCCCACATGCCGCGGAGCAACTGCGCCCGTAAGCCACAACTACTGAGCCTGCGCCTCTGGACGCTGTGCTCTGCAACAAGAGAGGCCGCGATAGTGAGAGGCCTACGCATCGCGATGAAGAGCGGACCCCACTTACCGAAACTGGAGAGAGCTCTAGCACAGAAACGAAGACCCAACATAGCAATCAATCAATCAATACATCGTAAAAAAACAATAAAAAATAAAAAAAAGAAAATAAAATAAAGCAGGACAGCGACTAAGACCTCATGGAAAGAGCTGCATGCCTCCCTTTCTGCGCGGCTACTCAGGGACTTACCTCGAGGCCAGTACTCACGTTGAGTTTCCCTTTAGCTCTAGAGAGTGGCAGGTTGAGCTCCACCCCGGCCATCGAAGCACCCGAATTACCTGGAGAATGCTCATTTTCTTCCCAGAGCCATGCCTACAGTGGCTAGTGGCCTGTCAACAGCAGACAATTTCAAGTAGCTTCAAGGCAGCATGAATGGAACTTTCAAAATGGGAAAGCAAGGCTAGTTCCATAAGGCCCCCATTTCCATAGGCACACGCAGCATACATCTCTGTGATTTATAACAAGTCCAAACAGACACAGGTTACCCAGTGGTTCCTTCCCTGAATCAACTCCTTGAAGCAGGGTGTTCTGCATCTAGCGAACTGCCTCAACCAAGGAACGCCCCAGCTAGGCCTCCGGGCCCGTGGCTCTTCAAAAGCCTGCAGTGTTACACAAGGAACTGGGCTTTCGTTGCATTCGGAATGCAAGCCAACATTCTCCTTCAGGCAGGGTGACTTCAGGCAGGGGGTCGCAGATGGAATGCGAAGCCGAGGGTTTTTCTCAGTGCAGCTCAGACTAGGGCAATGAGTCAGACTTGCACGGCATGTTCGACCTGCTAAAACGGTGTTCGTGTATCTGTGGGATTGCTGAGGAAATCAAGCTCTCCCAAGAAAGAGTGCAGTCTGTTGCCCTACACTCGGCATACACAGAGTGACTCCGAAGGACTACAGGTCTGGATGTGGCTTGGCAGGCCCACGGGGGCCTGAGTGTACTCAGTGTTTTTGCAGGGAATAGGGTGGCCACGCGAGGCTCCTAGATGTCCTGCAAAGCGTACTGACGTTAAAATAATGCAGAGCAATGGCTATGGCCTCCTAGAAACTGCTGCACGCCTCCGCTTCTGCATGGCAATTCAGGGCCTTACCTGGAGACAACTGCTTACGCTGAATGTCCCGTTAGCGACACAGCATGGTAGGATGCTGACTTTCTCCTCGAGCAGAGAGACTTCAGGTACGATGTCCTCGAAGAATCCTAAGCAGAGTGTTTTCTCATGGCAGCTCAGACGGGGGCCATGACGAACATTTCCATGGCACGTCGCACTGGCTAGAAATGTGGTCCTGAGGCTGCTCCAGTGCTCTGGAAATGTAGCTCTCTTTAGGGAACGTGCAGGGTGTTGCCCATCACTCGGCATATACAGAGGCCCTCCGAGGGACCGACCTTTGGGCCTCGATGTTGCTCAGCAGGCCCACAGGGGTCTGGAGGTACTCACTGATCTTGGAGGGAAAATGATGCACCGCCAGGGGCCTACGAGTCCTGAAAAGGGTACTTCCTTTAAAATAAAGCAGAACAGGGGCTTCCCTGGTGGCGCAGTGCTTGAGAATCTGCCTGCCTATGCAGGGGACACGGGTTCGAGCCCTGGTCTGGGAGGATCCCACATGCCGCGGAGCAACTGCGCCCATGAGCCACAACTACTGAGCCTGCGCCTCTGGAGGCTGTGCTCCGCAACAAGAGAGGCCACGATAGTGAGAGGCCTACGCACCGCGATGAAGAGCGGCCCCCACTTACCGCAACTGGAGAGAGCTCTAGCACAGAAACGAAGACCCAACATATCAATCAATCAATCAATCTTAAAAAAACAATAAAAAATAAAAAAAAGAAAATAAAATAAAGCAGGACAGCGACTAAGACCTCATCGAAAGAGCTGCATGCCTCCCTTTCTGTGCGGCTACTCAGGGACGTACCTCGAGGCCAGTACTCACGTTGAGTTTCCCTTTAGCTCTAGAGCGTGGCAGGATGAGCTCCACCCCGGCCATCGAAGCACCCGAATTACCTGGAGAAAACTCATTTTCTTCCCAGAGCCATGCCTACAGCAGCTGGGGTTCTATCAACAGCAGTCAATTTCAAGTAGCTTCAAGGCAGCATGAATGGAGCTTTCAAAATGGGAAAGCAAGGCTAGTTCCATCAGGCCCCCTTTTGAAGGGCACACGCAGCATACATCCCTGTGCTTTCCCACAAGTCCAAACAGACACAGGTTACCCAGTGGTTCCTTCCCTGAATCAACTCCTCGAAGCAGGGTGTTCTGCATCTAGCGACCTGCCTCAACCAAGGAACGCCCCAGCTAAGCCTCTGGGCCCGTGGCTCTTCAAAAGCCTGCAGTGTTACACGACGAACTGGTCTTTAGTTGCAGTCGGAACGCAAGCCGACATTCTCCTGGAGGCAGGGTGACTTCAGGCTTGGTGTCTCAGATGAAATGCCAACCCGAGGGTTATTCTAAGTGCAGCTCAGACTAGTGCAATGAGTCAGACTTGCTCGGAATATTGGACCTGCTAGAAAGGTGTTCTTCGACCAGTGGGAGTGTTGAGGAAATCAAGCTGTCCCAAGAAAGAGTGCAGTCTGTTGCCCTACACTCGGCATAAACAGAGTGGCTCCGAAGGTCTACGGGTCTGGATGTGGCTTAGCAGGCCCATGGGGGCCGGGGGTACTCAGTGTTCTTGCAGGGAATAGGGTGCCCACGCGGGGTTCCTAGATGTCCTGCAAAGCGTACTGACATTAAAACAATGCAGAGCAACGGCTATGGCCTCCTAGAAACTGCTGCACGCCTCCGCTTCCGCATGGCAATTCAGGAACTTACTTTGAGAGGACTGCTCACGCTGAGTGTCCCGTTAGCGACACAGCATAGTAGGATGCTGACTTTCTCCTCAAGCAGAGTGACTTCAGGTACGAGGTCGTCGAAGAATCCTAAGCAGTGTGTTTTCTCACGGCAGCTCAGACGGGGGCCATGGCGAACACTTCCATAGCACGTAGCACTGGCTAGATATGTGGTCCTGAGGCTGTTCCAGTGCTCTGGAAATGTAGCTCTCCTTAAGGAATGAGCAGTGTGTTGCCCATCACTCAGCATACACTGAGGGCCTCCGAGGGACCAACCTTTGGGCCTCGATGTTGCTCAGCAGGCTCACAGGGATCTGGAGGTACTCACTGATATTGGAGGGAAAATGATGCACACCTAAGGGGCCGACGAGTCCTGAAAAGGGTACTTCCTTTAAAATAAAGCAGAACAGGGGCTTCCCTGGTGGCGCAGTGCTTGAGAATCTGCCTGCCAATGCAGGGGACACGGGTTTGAGCCCTGGTCTGGGAGGATCCCGCAAGCCACGGAGCAACTGGGCCCATGAGCCACAACTACTGAGACTGCGCATCTGGACGCTGTGCTCCGCGACAAGAGATGCCGCGATAGTGAGAGGCCTACGCACCGTGATGAAGAGTGGCCCCCACTTACCGCAACTGGAGAGAGCCCTAGCACAGAAACGCAGACCCAACATAGCAATAAATCAATAAATCAATAAATCTTAAAAAAAGAATAAAAAATAAAATAAATAAAATAAAACAAGGCAGAACAGCGACTAAGACCTCATGGAAAGAGTTGGAGGCCTCCCTTTCTGTGCGGCTACTCAGGGACTTACCTCGAGGCCAGTACTCACGTTGAGTTTCCCTTTAGATCTAGAGCGTGGCAGGATGAGCTCCACCCCGGCCATTGAAGCACCCGGCTTACCTGGAGAATGCTCATTTTCTTCCCAGAGCCATGCCTACAGTGGCTAGTGGCCTGTCAATAGCAGTCATTTTCAAGGAGCTTCAAGGCAGCATGAATGGAGCATTCAGAATGGGAAAGCAAAGCTACTTCCATCAGGCCTCCATTTCCACGGGCACACGCAGCATACATCCCTGTGCTTTATAACAAGTCCAAAGAGACACAGGTTACCCAGTGGTTCCGTCCCTGAATCAACTCCTCGAAGCAGGGTGTTCTGCATCTAGCGAACTGCCTCAACCAAGGAACGCCCCAGCCAGGCCTCCGGGCCCATGGCTGTTCAAAAGCCTGCAGTGTTACACGAGGAAATGGGCTTTCCTTGCAGTCGGAATGCAAGCCGACATTCTCCTGGAGGAAGGGTGACTTCAGGCAGGGGGTCCCAGATGGAATGCGAATCCGAGGGTTATTCTAAGTGCAGCTCAGACTAGGGCAATGAGTCAGACTTGCACGGCGTGTTCGACCTGCTAGAACGGTGTTCGTGTATCTCTGGGAGTGCTGAGGAAATCAAGCTGTCCCAAGAAAGAGTGCAGTCTGTTGCCCTACACTCGGCATAAACAGAGTGGCTCCGAAGGTCTACGGGTCTGGATATGGCTTGGCAGGCCCACGGGGGCCTCAGGGTACTGAGTGTCCTTGCAGGGAATAGGGTGGTCACGCGAGTCTCCTAGATGTCCTGCAAATCGTACTGACGTTAAAATAATACAGAGCAACGGCTATGTCCTCCTGGAAACTGCTGCACGCCTCCGCTTCTGCATGGCAATTCAGGGCCTTACCTCGAGACAACTGCTTACGTTGAATGTCCCGTTAGCGACACAGCATGGTAGGATGCTGACTTTCTCCTCGAGCAGAGTGACTTCAGGTACGAGGTCCTCGAAGAATCCTAAGCAGAGTGTTTTCTCATGGCAGCTCTGACAGGGGCCATGACGAACACTTCCATGGCATGTGGCACTGGCTAGAAATGTGGTCCTGAGGCTGTTCCAGTGCTCTGGAAATGTAGCTCTCCTTAAGGAACGAGCAGTGTGTTGCCCATCACACCGCATACACAGACGGCCTCCGAGGGACCGACCTTTGGGCCTCGATGTTGCTCAGCAGGCCCACAGGGGTCTGGAGATACTCACTGATCTTGGAGGGAAAATGATGCACACCCGAGGGGCCTACGAGTCCTGAAAAGGGTACTTCCTTTAAAATAAAGCAGAACAGGGGCTTCCCTGGTGGCGCAGTGGTTGAGAATCTGCCTGCCAATGCTGGGGACACGGGTTCGAGCCCTGGTCTGGGAGGATCCTACATGCCGCGGAGCAACGGGGCCCGTGAGCCACAAATACTGAGCCTGCGCCTCTGGAAGCTGGCTCCACAACAAGAGAGGCCGCGATAGTGAGAGGCCTAGGCACCGCGATGAAGAGCGGTCCCCACTTACCGCAAATGGAGAGAGCTCTAGCACAGAAACGAAGACCCAACATAGCAATCAATCAATCAATAAATCTTAAAAAAACAATAAAAAATAAAAAAAAGAAAAGAAAATAAAGCAGGACAGGGACTAAAACCTCATGGAAAGAGCTGCATGCCTCTCTTTCTGCGCGGCTACTCAGGGACTTCCTCGAGGCGAGTACTCACGTTGAGTTTCGCTTTAGCTCTAGAGCGTGGCAGGATGAGCTCCACCCCGGCCATCGAAGCACCTGGCTTACCTGGAGAATGCTCATTTTCTTCCCAGAGCCATGCCTACAGCAGCTGTGGGCCTATCAACAGCAGTCAATTTCAAGTAGCTTCAAGGCAGCATGAATGGAGCTTTCAAAATGGGAAAACAAGGCTAGTTCCATAAGGCCCCCATTTGACGGGCACACAGAGCATACATCCCTGTGCTTTCTCACAAGTCCAAACAGACACAGGTTACCCAGTGATTCCTTCCCTGAATCAAATCCTCGAAGCAGGGTGTTCTGCGTCTAGCGAACTTCGTGAACCAAAGAACGCCGCAGCTAAGCCTCCGGGCCCGTGGCTCTTCAAAACCCTGCAGTGTTACACGAGGAACTGGGCTTTCGTTGCAGTCGGAACGCAAGCCGACATTCTCCTGGAGGCAGGGTGACTTCAGGCAGGGAGTCCCAGATGGAATGCGAAGCCGAGGGTTATTCTAAATGCAGCTCAGACTAGGGCAATGAGTCAGACTTGCACGGAATACTGGACCTACTAGAAAGGTGTTCGTCGACCAGTGGGAGTATTGAGGAAATCAAGCTGTCCCAAGAAAGAGTGCAGTCTGTTGCCCTACACTCGGCATACAGAGAGTGGCTCCGAAGGGCTACGGGCCTGGATGTGGCTTAGCAGGCCCATGGGTCCCCGGGGGAAATCAGTGTTCTTGCAGGGAATAGGGTGGCCACGTGAGACTCCTAGATGTCCTGCAAAGCGTACTGACGTTAACATAATGCAGAGCAATGGCTATGTCCTCCTGGAAACTGCTGCACGCCTCCGCTTCTGCATGGCAATTCAGGGCCTTACCTCGAGACAACTGCTTACGCTGAATGTCCCGTTAGCGACACAGCATGGTAGGATGCTGACTTTCTCCTCGAGCAGAGTGACTTCAGGTACGAGGTCCTCGAAGAACCCTAAGCAGAGTGTTTTCTCATGGCAGCTCAGACGGGGGCCATGACGAACTCTTCCATGGCACGTCGCACTGGCTAGAAATGTGGTCCTGAGGCTGTTCCAGTGCTCTGGAAATGTAGCTCTCCTTAAGGAACGAGCAGTGTGTTGCCCATCACTCCGCATACACAGACGGCCTCCAAGAGACCGACCTTTGGGCCTCGATGTTGCTCAGCAGGCCCACAGGGGTCTGGAGGTACTCACTGATCTTGGGGGGAAAATGATGCACACCTAAGGGGCCGACGAGTCCTGAAAAGGGTACTTCCTTTAAAATAAAGCAGAACAGGGGCTCCCCTGGTGGCGCAGTGCTTGAGAATCTGCCTGCCAATGCAGGGGACACGGGTTCGAGCCCTGGTCTGGGAGGATCCCACATGCCGTGGAGCAACTGGGCCCGTGAGCCACAACTACTGAGCCTGCGCCTCTAGAGGCTGTGCTCCGCGACAAGAGAGGCCGCGATAGTGAGAGGCCTACGCAGCGCGATGAAGAGCGGCCCCCACTTACCGCAACTGGAGAGAGCTCTAGCACAGAAACGAAGACCCAACATAGCAATCAATCAATCAATCAATCAATCTTAAAAAAACAATAAAAAATAAAAAAAATAAAATAAAATAAAGCAGGAAAGCGACTAAGACCTCATGGAAAGAGCTGCATGCCTCCCTTTCTGCGCGGCTACTCAGGGACTTACCTCGAGGCCAGTACTCACGTTGAGTTTCCCTTTAGCTCTAGAGCGTGGCAGGATGAGCTCCACCCCGGCCATCGAAGCACCCGGCTTACCTGGAGAATGCTCACTTTCTTCCCAGAGCCTTGCCTACAGTGGCTAGTGGCCTGTCAACAGCAGTCAATTTCAAGTAGCTTCAAGGCAGCATGAATGGAGCTTTCAAAATGGGAAAGCAAAGCTAGTTCCATCAGGCCCCCATTTCCACGGGCACATGCAGCATACATCTCTGTGCTTTCTACCAAGTCCAAACAGACACAGGTTACCCAGTGGTTCCTTCCCTGAATCAACTCCTCGAAGCAGGGTGTTCTGCATCTAGCGAACTGCCTCAACCAAGGAACGCCCCAGCTAGGCCTCCGGGCCCGTGGCTCTTCAAAAGCCTGCAGTGTTACACGAGGAACTGGGCTTTCGTTGCATTCGGAACGCAAGCCGACATTCTTCTGGAGGCAGGGTGACTTCAGGCAGGGAGTCCCAGATGGAATGCGAAGCCGAGGGTTATTCTAAGTGCAGCTCAGACTAGGGCAATGAGTCAGACTTGAACGGCATGTTGGACCTGCTAGAACGGTGTTCGTGTATCTGTGGGAGTGCTGAGGAAATCAAGCTGTCCCAAGAAAGAGTGCAGTCTGTTGCCCTACACTCAGCATACACAGAGTGGCTCCGAAGGACTACAGGTCTGGATGTGGCTTGGCAGGCCCACGGGGGCCTGAGTGTACTCAGTGTTCTTGCAGGGAATAGGGTGGCCACGCGAGGCTCCTAGATGTCCTGCAAAGCGTACTGACGTTAACATAATGCAGAGCAATGGCTATGTCCTCCTGGAAACTGCTGAACGCCTCCGCTTCTGCATGGCAATTCAGGGCCTTACCTCGAGACAACTGCTTACGCTGAATGTCCCGTTAGCGACACAGCATGGTAGGATGCTGACCTTCTCCTCGAGCAGAGTGACTTCAGGTACGAGGTCCTCGAAGAACCCTAAGCAGAGTGTTTTCTCATGGCAGCTCAGACGGAGGCCATGACGAACACTTCCATGGCACGTCGCACTGGCTAGAAATGTGGTCCTGAGGCTGTTCCAGTGCTCTGGAAATGTAGCTCTCCTTAAGGAACGAGCAGTGTGTTGCCCATCACTCCGCATACACAGACGGCCTCCGAGGGACCGACCTTTGGGCCTCGATGTTGCTCAGCAGGTCCACAGGGGTCTGGAGATACTCACTGATCTTGGAGGGAAAATGATGCACACCCGAGGGGCCTACGAGTCCTGAAAAGGGTACTTCCTTTAAAATAAAGCAGAACAGGGGCTTCCCTGGGGGCGCAGTGCTTGAGAATCTGCCTGCCAATGCAGGGGACACGGGTTCGAGGCGTGGTCTGGGAGGATCCTACATGCCGCGGAGCAACTGGGCCCTTGAGCCACAAATACTGAGCCTGCGCCTCTGGATGCTGTGCTCCGCGACAAGAGAGGCCACGATAGTGAGAGGACTATGCACCGCGATGAAGAGTGGCCCACACTTACCGCAACTGGAGAGAGCTCTAGCACAGAAACGAAGACCCAACATAGCAATCAATCAATCAATCAATAAATCTTAAAAAAAGAATAAAAAATAAAATAAATAAAATAAAACAAAGCAGAACAGCGACTAAGACCTCATGGAAAAAGCTGCATGCCTCCTTTTCTGCGCGGCTACTCAGGGACTTACCTCGAGGCCAGTACTCACGTTGAGTTTCGCTTTAGCTCTAGAGCGTGGCAGGATGAGCTCCACCCCGGCCATCGAAGCACCCGGCTTACCTGGAGAATGCTCATTTTCTTCCCAGAGCCATGCCTACTTTGGCTAGTGGCCTGTCAATAGCAGTCATTTTCAAGGAGCTTCAAGGCAGCATGAATGGAGATTTCAGAATGGGAAAGCAAAGCTAGTTCCATCAGGCCCCCATTTCCACGGGCACACGCAGAATACATCCCTGTGCTTTATAACAAGTCCAAACAGACACAGGTTACCCAGTGGTTCCTTCCCTGAATCAACTCCTCGAAGCAGGGTGTTCTGCATCTAGCGAACTGCCTCAACCAAGGAACGCCCCAGCTAGGCCTCCGGGCCCGTGGCTGTTCAAAAGCCTGCAGTGTTACACGAGGAACTGGGCTTTCATTGCAGTCGGAATGCAAGCCAACATTCTCCTGGAGGCAGGGTGACTTCAGGCAGGGGGTCCGAGATGGAATGTGAATCCGAGGGTTATTCTAAGTGCAGCTCAGACTAGGGCAATGAGTCAGACTTGCACGGCATATTCGACCGGCTAGAACGGTGTTTGTGTATCTGTGGGAGTGCTGAGGAAATCAAGCTGTCCCAAGAAAGAGTGCAGTCTGTTGCCCTACACTCGGCATAAACAGAGTGGCTCCGAAGGTCTACGGGTCTGGATGTGGCTTGGAAGGCCCACGGGGGCCTAAGTGTACTCAGTGTTCTTGCAGGGAATAGGGTGGCCACGCGAGGCTCCTAGATGTCCTGCAAAGCGTACTGACGTTAACATAATGCAGAGCAATGGCTATGTCCTCCTGGAAACTGCTGCACGCCTCCGCTTCTGCATGGCAATTCAGGGCCTTACCTCGAGACAACTGCTTACGCTGAATGTCCCGTTAGCGACACAGCATGGTAGGATGCTGACTTTCTCCTCGAGCAGAGTGACTTCAGGTACGAGGTCCTCGAAGAACCCTAAGCAGAGTGTTTTCTCATGGCAGCTCAGACGGGGGCCATGACGAACACTTCCATGGCACGTCGCACTGGCTAGAAATGTGGTCCTGAGGCTGTTCCAGTGCTCTGGAAATGTAGCTCTCCTTAAGGAACGAGCAGTGTGTTGCCCATCACTCCGCATACACAGACGGCCTCCGAGAGACCGACCTTTGGGCCTCGATGTTGCTCAGCAGGCCCACAGGGGTCTGGAGGTACTCACTGATCTTGGAGGGAAAATGATGCACACCTAAGGGGCCGACGAGTCCTGAAAAGGGTACTTCCTTTAAAATAAAGCAGAACAGGGGCTCCCCTGGTGGCGCAGTGCTTGAGAATCTGCCTGCCAATGCAGGGGACACGGGTTCGAGCCCTGGTCTGGGAGGATCCCACATGACGTGGAGCAACTGGGCCCGTGAGCCACAACTACTGAGCCTGCGCCTCTGGAGGCTGTGCTCCGCGACAAGAGAGGCCGCGATAGTGAGAGGCCTACGCAGCGCGATGAAGAGCGGCCCCCACTTACCGCAACTGGAGAGAGCTCTAGCACAGAAACGAAGACCCAACATAGCAATCAATCAATCAATCAATCAATCTTAAAAAAACAATAAAAAATAAAAAAAATAAAATAAAACAAAGCAGAACAGCGACTAAGACCTCATGGAAAGAGCTGCATGCTTCCCTTTCTGTGCGGCTACTCAGGGACGTACCTCGAGGCCAGTACTCACGTTGAGTTTCCCTTTAGCTCTAGAGCGTGGCAGGATGAGCTCCACCCCGGCCATCGAAGCACCCGAATTACCTGGAGAAAACTCATTTTCTTCCCAGAGCCATGCCTACAGCAGCTGGGGTTCTATCAACAGCAGTCAATTTCAAGTAGCTTCAAGGCAGCATGAATGGAGCTTTCAAAATGGGAAAGCAAGGCTAGTTCCATCAGGCCCCCTTTTGAAGGGCACACGCAGCATACATCCCTGTGCTTTCCCACAAGTCCAAACAGACACAGGTTACCCAGTGGTTCCTTCCCTGAATCAACTCCTCGAAGCAGGGTGTTCTGCATCTAGCGACCTGCCTCAACCAAGGAACGCCCCAGCTAAGCCTCTGGGCCCGTGGCTCTTCAAAAGCCTGCAGTGTTACACGACGAACTGGTCTTTAGTTGCAGTCGGAACGCAAGCCGACATTCTCCTGGAGGCAGGGTGACTTCAGGCTTGGTGTCTCAGATGAAATGCCAACCCGAGGGTTATTCTAAGTGCAGCTCAGACTAGTGCAATGAGTCAGACTTGCTCGGAATATTGGACCTGCTAGAAAGGTGTTCTTCGACCAGTGGGAGTGTTGAGGAAATCAAGCTGTCCCAAGAAAGAGTGCAGTCTGTTGCCCTACACTCGGCATAAACAGAGTGGCTCCGAAGGTCTACGGGTCTGGATGTGGCTTAGCAGGCCCATGGGGGCCGGGGGTACTCAGTGTTCTTGCAGGGAATAGGGTGCCCACGCGGGGTTCCTAGATGTCCTGCAAAGCGTACTGACATTAAAACAATGCAGAGCAACGGCTATGGCCTCCTGGAAACTGCTGCACGCCTCCGCTTCCGCATGGCAATTCAGGAACTTACTTTGAGAGGACTGCTCACGCTGAGTGTCCCGTTAGCGACACAGCATAGTAGGATGCTGACTTTCTCCTCAAGCAGAGTGACTTCAGGTACGAGGTCGTCGAAGAATCCTAAGCAGTGTGTTTTCTCACGGCAGCTCAGACGGGGGCCATGGCGAACACTTCCATAGCACGTAGCACTGGCTAGATATGTGGTCCTGAGGCTGTTCCAGTGCTCTGGAAATGTAGCTCTCCTTAAGGAATGAGCAGTGTGTTGCCCATCACTCAGCATACAATGAGGGCCTCCGAGGGACCAACCTTTGGGCCTCGATGTTGCTCAGCAGGCTCACAGGGATCTGGAGGTACTCACTGATATTGGAGGGAAAATGATGCACACCTAAGGGGCCGACGAGTCCTGAAAAGGGTACTTCCTTTAAAATAAAGCAGAACAGGGGCTTCCCTGGTGGCGCAGTGCTTGAGAATCTGCCTGCCAATGCAGGGGACACGGGTTTGAGCCCTGGTCTGGGAGGATCCCGCAAGCCACGGAGCAACTGGGCCCATGAGCCACAACTACTGAGACTGCGCATCTGGACGCTGTGCTCCGCGACAAGAGATGCCGCGATAGTGAGAGGCCTACGCACCGCGATGAAGAGTGGCCCCCACTTACCGCAACTGGAGAGAGCCCTAGCACAGAAACGCAGACCCAACATAGCAATAAATCAATAAATCAATAAATCTTAAAAAAAGAATAAAAAATAAAATAAATAAAATAAAACAAGGCAGAACAGCGACTAAGACCTCATGGAAAGAGTTGGAGGCCTCCCTTTCTGTGCGGCTACTCAGGGACTTACCTCGAGGCCAGTACTCACGTTGAGTTTCCCTTTAGATCTAGAGCGTGGCAGGATGAGCTCCACCCCGGCCATTGAAGCACCCGGCTTACCTGGAGAATGCTCATTTTATTCCCAGAGCCATGCCTACAGTGGCTAGTGGCCTGTCCATAGCAGTCATTTTCAAGGAGCTTCAAGGCAGCATGAATGGAGCATTCAGAATGGGAAAGCAAAGCTAGTTCCATCAGGCCTCCATTTCCACGGGCACACGCAGCATACATCCCTGTGCTTTATAACAAGTCCAAAGAGACACAGGTTACCCAGTGGTTCCGTCCCTGAATCAACTCCTCGAAGCAGGGTGTTCTGCATCTAGCGAACTGCCTCAACCAAGGAACGCCCCAGCCAGGCCTCCGGGCCCATGGCTGTTCAAAAGCCTGCAGTGTTACACGAGGAACTGGGCTTTCCTTGCAGTCGGAATGCAAGCCGACATTCTCCTGGAGGAAGGGTGACTTCAGGCAGGGGGTCCCAGATGGAATGCGAATCCGAGGGTTATTCTAAGTGCAGCTCAGACTAGGGCAATGAGTCAGACTTGCACGGCGTGTTCGACCTGCTAGAACGGTGTTCGTGTATCTCTGGGAGTGCTGAGGAAATCAAGCTGTCCCAAGAAAGAGTGCAGTCTGTTGCCCTACACTCGGCATAAACAGAGTGGCTCCGAAGGTCTACGGGTCTGGATATGGCTTGGCAGGCCCACGGGGGCCTCAGGGTACTGAGTGTTCTTGCAGGGAATAGGGTGGTCACGCGAGTCTCCTAGATGTCCTGCAAATCGTACTGACGTTAAAATAATGCAGAGCAACGGCTATGTCCTCCTGGAAACTGCTGCACGCCTCCGCTTCTGCATGGCAATTCAGGGCCTTACCTCGAGACAACTGCTTACGTTGAATGTCCCGTTAGCGACACAGCATGGTAGGATGCTGACTTTCTCCTCGAGCAGAGTGACTTCAGGTACGAGGTCCTCGAAGAATCCTAAGCAGAGTGTTTTCTCATGGCAGCTCTGACAGGGGCCATGACGAACACTTCCATGGCATGTGGCACTGGCTAGAAATGTGGTCCTGAGGCTGTTCCAGTGCTCTGGAAATGTAGCTCTCCTTAAGGAACGAGCAGTGTGTTGCCCATCACTCCGCATACACAGACGGCCTCCGAGGGACCGACCTTTGGGCCTCGATGTTGCTCAGCAGGTCCACAGGGGTCTGGAGATACTCACTGATCTTGGAGGGAAAATGATGCACACCCGAGGGGCCTACGAGTCCTGAAAAGGGTACTTCCTTTAAAATAAAGCAGAACAGGGGCTTCCCTGGGGGCGCAGTGCTTGAGAATCTGCCTGCCAATGCAGGGGACACGGGTTCGAGCCGTGGTCTGGGAGGATCCTACATGCCGCGGAGCAACTGGGCCCTTGAGCCACAAATACTGAGCCTGCGCCTCTGGATGCTGTGCTCCGCGACAAGAGAGGCCACGATAGTGAGAGGACTATGCACCGCGATGAAGAGTGGCCCACACTTACCGCAACTGGAGAGAGCTCTAGCACAGAAACGAAGACCCAACATAGCAATCAATCAATCAATCAATAAATCTTAAAAAAAGAATAAAAAATAAAATAAATAAAATAAAACAAAGCAGAACAGCGACTAAGACCTCATGGAAAAAGCTGCATGCCTCCTTTTCTGCGCGGCTACTCAGGGACTTACCTCGAGGCCAGTACTCACGTTGAGTTTCCCTTTAGCTCTAGAGCGTGGCAGGATGAGCTCCACCCCTGCCATCGAAGCACCCGGCTTACCTGGAGAATGCTCATTTTCTTCCCAGAGCCATGCCTACTTTGGCTAGTGGCCTGTCAATAGCAGTCATTTTCAAGGAGCTTCAAGGCAGCATGAATGGAGATTTCAGACTGGGAAAGCAAAGCTAGTTCCATCAGGCCCCCATTTCCACGGGCACACGCAGAATACATCCCTGTGCTTTATAACAAGTCCAAACAGACACAGGTTACCCAGTGGTTCCTTCCCTGAATCAACTCCTCGAAGCAGGGTGTTCTGCATCTAGCGAACTGCCTCAACCAAGGAACGTCCCAGCTAGGCCTCCGGGCCCGTGGCTGTTCAAAAGCCTGCAGTGTTACACGAGGAACTGGGCTTTCATTGCAGTCGGAATGCAAGCCAACATTCTCCTGGAGGCAGGGTGACTTCAGGCAGGGGGTCCGAGATGGAATGTGAATCCGAGGGTTATTCTAAGTGCAGCTCAGACTAGGGCAATGAGTCAGACTTGCACGGCATATTCGACCGGCTAGAATGGTGTTTGTGTATCTGTGGGAGTGCTGAGGAAATCAAGCTGTCCCAAGAAAGAGTGCAGTCTGTTGCCCTACACTCGGCATAAACAGAGTGGCTCCGAAGGTCTACGGGTCTGGATGTGGCTTGGAAGGCCCACGGGGGCCTGAGTGTACTCAGTGTTCTTGCAGGGAATAGGGTGGCCACGCGAGGCTCCTAGATGTCCTGCAAAGCGTACTGACGTTAACATAATGCAGAGCAATGGCTATGTCCTCCTGGAAACTGCTGCACGCCTCCGCTTCTGCATGGCAATTCAGGGCCTTACCTCGAGACAACTGCTTACGCTGAATGTCCCGTTAGCGACACAGCATGGTAGGATGCTGACTTTCTCCTCGAGCAGAGTGACTTCAGGTACGAGGTCCTCGAAGAACCCTAAGCAGAGTGTTTTCTCATGGCAGCTCAGACGGGGGCCATGACGAACACTTCCATGGCACGTCGCACTGGCTAGAAATGTGGTCCTGAGGCTGTTCCAGTGCTCTGGAAATGTAGCTCTCCTTAAGGAACGAGCAGTGTGTTGCCCATCACTCCGCATACACAGACGGCCTCCGAGAGACCGACCTTTGGGCCTCGATGTTGCTCAGCAGGCCCACAGGGGTCTGGAGGTACTCACTGATATTGGAGGGAAAATGATGCACACCCGAGGTGCCTACGAGTCCTGAAAAGGGTACTTCCTTTAAAATAAAGCAGAACAGGGGCTTCCCTGGTGGCACAGTGCTTGAGAATCTGCCTGCCAATGCAGGGGACACGGGTTCGAGCCCTGGTCTGGGAGGATCCCACATGCCGCGGAGCAACTGGGCCCGTGAGCCACAACTACTGAGCCTGCGCCTCTGGAGGCTGTGCTCCGCAACAAGAGAGGCCGCGATAGTGAGAGGCCTACGCACCGCGATGAAGAGCTGCCCCCACTTACCTCAACTGGAGAGAGCTCTAACACAGAAACGAAGACCCAACATAGCAATCAATCAATCAATCAATCAATCTTAAAAAAACAATAAAAAATAAAAAAAATAAAATAAAACAAAGCAGAACAGCGACTAAGACCTCATGGAAAGAGCTGCATGCCTCCCTTTCTGTGCGGCTACTCAGGGACGTACCTCGAGGCCAGTACTCACGTTGAGTTTCCCTTTAGCTCTAGAGCGTGGCAGGATGAGCTCCACCCCGGCCATCGAAGCACCCGAATTACCTGGAGAAAACTCATTTTCTTCCCAGAGCCATGCCTACAGCAGCTGGGGTTCTATCAACAGCAGTCAATTTCAAGTAGCTTCAAGGCAGCATGAATGGAGCTTTCAAAATGGGAAAGCAAGGCTAGTTCCATCAGGCCCCCTTTTGAAGGGCACACGCAGCATACATCCCTGTGCTTTCCCACAAGTCCAAACAGACACAGGTTACCCAGTGGTTCCTTCCCTGAATCAACTCCTCGAAGCAGGGTGTTCTGCATCTAGCGACCTGCCTCAACCAAGGAACGCCCCAGCTAAGCCTCTGGGCCCGTGGCTCTTCAAAAGCCTGCAGTGTTACAAGACGAACTGGTCTTTAGTTGCAGTCGGAACGCAAGCCGACATTCTCCTGGAGGCAGGGTGACTTCAGGCTTGGTGTCTCAGATGAAATGCCAACCCGAGGGTTATTCTAAGTGCAGCTCAGACTAGTGCAATGAGTCAGACTTGCTCGGAATATTGGACCTGCTAGAAAGGTGTTCTTCGACCAGTGGGAGTGTTGAGGAAATCAAGCTGTCCCAAGAAAGAGTGCAGTCTGTTGCCCTACACTCGGCATAAACAGAGTGGCTCCGAAGGTCTACGGGTCTGGATGTGGCTTAGCAGGCCCATGGGGGCCGGGGGTACTCAGTGTTCTTGCAGGGAATAGGGTGCCCACGCGGGGTTCCTAGATGTCCTGCAAAGCGTACTGACATTAAAACAATGCAGAGCAACGGCTATGGCCTCCTGGAAACTGCTGCACGCCTCCGCTTCCGCATGGCAATTCAGGAACTTACTTTGAGAGGACTGCTCACGCTGAGTGTCCCGTTAGCGACACAGCATAGTAGGATGCTGACTTTCTCCTCAAGCAGAGTGACTTCAGGTACGAGGTCGTCGAAGAATCCTAAGCAGTGTGTTTTCTCACGGCAGCTCAGACGGGGGCCATGGCGAACACTTCCATAGCACGTAGCACTGGCTAGATATGTGGTCCTGAGGCTGTTCCAGTGCTCTGGAAATGTAGCTCTCCTTAAGGAATGAGCAGTGTGTTGCCCATCACTCAGCATACACTGAGGGCCTCCGAGGGACCAACCTTTGGGCCTCGATGTTGCTCAGCAGGCTCACAGGGATCTGGAGGTACTCACTGATATTGGAGGGAAAATGATGCACACCTAAGGGGCCGACGAGTCCTGAAAAGGGTACTTCCTTTAAAATAAAGCAGAACAGGGGCTTCCCTGGTGGCGCAGTGCTTGAGAATCTGCCTGCCAATGCAGGGGACACGGGTTTGAGCCCTGGTCTGGGAGGATCCCGCAAGCCACGGAGCAACTGGGCCCATGAGCCACAACTACTGAGACTGCGCATCTGGACGCTGTGCTCCGCGACAAGAGATGCCGCGATAGTGAGAGGCCTACGCACCGCGATGAAGAGTGGCCCCCACTTACCGCAACTGGAGAGAGCCCTAGCACAGAAACGCAGACCCAACATAGCAATAAATCAATAAATCAATAAATCTTAAAAAAAGAATAAAAAATAAAATAAATAAAATAAAACAAGGCAGAACAGCGACTAAGACCTCATGGAAAGAGTTGGAGGCCTCCCTTTCTGTGCGGCTACTCAGGGACTTACCTCGAGGCCAGTACTCACGTTGAGTTTCCCTTTAGATCTAGAGCGTGGCAGGTTGAGCTCCACCCCGGCCATTGAAGCACCCGGCTTACCTGGAGAATGCTCATTTTATTCCCAGAGCCATGCCTACAGTGGCTAGTGGCCTGTCAATAGCAGTCATTTTCAAGGAGCTTCAAGGCAGCATGAATGGAGCATTCAGAATGGGAAAGCAAAGCTAGTTCCATCAGGCCTCCATTTCCACGGGCACACGCAGCATACATCCCTGTGCTTTATAACAAGTCCAAAGAGACACAGGTTACCCAGTGGTTCCGTCCCTGAATCAACTCCTCGAAGCAGGGTGTTCTGCATCTAGCGAACTGCCTCAACCAAGGAACGCCCCAGCCAGGCCTCCGGGCCCATGGCTGTTCAAAAGCCTGCAGTGTTACACGAGGAAATGGGCTTTCCTTGCAGTCGGAATGCAAGCCGACATTCTCCTGGAGGAAGGGTGACTTCAGGCAGGGGGTCCCAGATGGAATGCGAATCCGAGGGTTATTCTAAGTGCAGCTCAGACTAGGGCAATGAGTCAGACTTGCACGGCGTGTTCGACCTGCTAGAACGGTGTTCGTGTATCTCTGGGAGTGCTGAGGAAATCAAGCTGTCCCAAGAAAGAGTGCAGTCTGTTGCCCTACACTCGGCATAAACAGAGTGGCTCCGAAGGTCTACGGGTCTGGATATGGCTTGGCAGGCCCACGGGGGCCTCAGGGTACTGAGTGTTCTTGCAGGGAATAGGGTGGTCACGCGAGTCTCCTAGATGTCCTGCAAATCGTACTGACGTTAAAATAATGCAGAGCAATGGCTATGTCCTCCTGGAAACTGCTGCACGCCTCCGCTTCTGCATGGCAATTCAGGGCCTTACCTCGAGACAACTGCTTACGTTGAATGTCCCGTTAGCGACACAGCATGGTAGGATGCTGACTTTCTCCTCGAGCAGAGTGACTTCAGGTACGAGGTCCTCGAAGAATCCTAAGCAGAGTGTTTTCTCATGGCAGCTCTGACAGGGGCCATGACGAACACTTCCATGGCATGTGGCACTGGCTAGAAATGTGGTCCTGAGGCTGTTCCAGTGCTCTGGAAATGTAGCTCTCCTTAAGGAACGAGCAGTGTGTTGCCCATCACTCCGCATACACAGACGGCCTCCGAGGGACCGACCTTTGGGCCTCGATGTTGCTCAGCAGGTCCACAGGGGTCTGGAGATACTCACTGATCTTGGAGGGAAAATGATGCACACCCGAGGGGCCTACGAGTCCTGAAAAGGGTACTTCCTTTAAAATAAAGCAGAACAGGGGCTTCCCTGGGGGCGCAGTGCTTGAGAATCTGCCTGCCAATGCAGGGGACACGGGTTCGAGCCGTGGTCTGGGAGGATCCTACATGCCGCGGAGCAACTGGGCCCTTGAGCCACAAATACTGAGCCTGCGCCTCTGGATGCTGTGCTCCGCGACAAGAGAGGCCACGATAGTGAGAGGACTATGCACCGCGATGAAGAGTGGCCCACACTTACCGCAACTGGAGAGAGCTCTAGCACAGAAACGAAGACCCAACATAGCAATCAATCAATCAATCAATAAATCTTAAAAAAAGAATAAAAAATAAAATAAATAAAATAAAACAAAGCAGAACAGCGACTAAGACCTCATGGAAAAAGCTGCATGCCTCCTTTTCTGCGCGGCTACTCAGGGACTTACCTCGAGGCCAGTACTCACGTTGAGTTTCCCTTTAGCTCTAGAGCGTGGCAGGATGAGCTCCACCCCTGCCATCGAAGCACCCGGCTTACCTGGAGAATGCTCATTTTCTTCCCAGAGCCATGCCTACTTTGGCTAGTGGCCTGTCAATAGCAGTCATTTTCAAGGAGCTTCAAGGCAGCATGAATGGAGATTTCAGACTGGGAAAGCAAAGCTAGTTCCATCAGGCCCCCATTTCCACGGGCACACGCAGAATACATCCCTGTGCTTTATAACAAGTCCAAACAGACACAGGTTACCCAGTGGTTCCTTCCCTGAATCAACTCCTCGAAGCAGGGTGTTCTGCATCTAGCGAACTGCCTCAACCAAGGAACGTCCCAGCTAGGCCTCCGGGCCCGTGGCTGTTCAAAAGCCTGCAGTGTTACACGAGGAACTGGGCTTTCATTGCAGTCGGAATGCAAGCCAACATTCTCCTGGAGGCAGGGTGACTTCAGGCAGGGGGTCCGAGATGGAATGTGAATCCGAGGGTTATTCTAAGTGCAGCTCAGACTAGGGCAATGAGTCAGACTTGCACGGCATATTCGACCGGCTAGAACGGTGTTTGTGTATCTGTGGGAGTGCTGAGGAAATCAAGCTGTCCCAAGAAAGAGTGCAGTCTGTTGCCCTACACTCGGCATAAACAGAGTGGCTCCGAAGGTCTACGGGTCTGGATGTGGCTTGGAAGGCCCACGGGGGCCTGAGTGTACTCAGTGTTCTTGCAGGGAATAGGGTGGCCACGCGAGGCTCCTAGATGTCCTGCAAAGCGTACTGACGTTAACATAATGCAGAGCAATGGCTATGTCCTCCTGGAAACTGCTGCACGCCTCCGCTTCTGCATGGCAATTCAGGGCCTTACCTCGAGACAACTGCTTACGCTGAATGTCCCGTTAGCGACACAGCATGGTAGGATGCTGACTTTCTCCTCGAGCAGAGTGACTTCAGGTACGAGGTCCTCGAAGAACCCTAAGCAGAGTGTTTTCTCATGGCAGCTCAGACGGGGGCCATGACGAACACTTCCATGGCACGTCGCACTGGCTAGAAATGTGGTCCTGAGGCTGTTCCAGTGCTCTGGAAATGTAGCTCTCCTTAAGGAACGAGCAGTGTGTTGCCCATCACTCCGCATACACAGACGGCCTCCGAGAGACCGACCTTTGGGCCTCGATGTTGCTCAGCAGGCCCACAGGGGTCTGGAGGTACTCACTGATATTGGAGGGAAAATGATGCACACCCGAGGTGCCTACGAGTCCTGAAAAGGGTACTTCCTTTAAAATAAAGCAGAACAGGGGCTTCCCTGGTGGCACAGTGCTTGAGAATCTGCCTGCCAATGCAGGGGACACGGGTTCGAGCCCTGGTCTGGGAGGATCCCACATGCCGCGGAGCAACTGGGCCCGTGAGCCACAACTACTGAGCCTGCGCCTCTGGAGGCTGTGCTCCGCAACAAGAGAGGCCGCGATAGTGAGAGGCCTACGCACCGCGATGAAGAGCTGCCCCCACTTACCTCAACTGGAGAGAGCTCTAACACAGAAACGAAGACCCAACATAGCAATCAATCAATCAATCAATCAATCTTAAAAAAACAATAAAAAATAAAAAAAATAAAATAAAACAAAGCAGAACAGCGACTAAGACCTCATGGAAAGAGCTGCATGCCTCCCTTTCTGTGCGGCTACTCAGGGACGTACCTCGAGGCCAGTACTCACGTTGAGTTTCCCTTTAGCTCTAGAGCGTGGCAGGATGAGCTCCACCCCGGCCATCGAAGCACCCGAATTACCTGGAGAAAACTCATTTTCTTCCCAGAGCCATGCCTACAGCAGCTGGGGTTCTATCAACAGCAGTCAATTTCAAGTAGCTTCAAGGCAGCATGAATGGAGCTTTCAAAATGGGAAAGCAAGGCTAGTTCCATCAGGCCCCCTTTTGAAGGGCACACGCAGCATACATCCCTGTGCTTTCCCACAAGTCCAAACAGACACAGGTTACCCAGTGGTTCCTTCCCTGAATCAACTCCTCGAAGCAGGGTGTTCTGCATCTAGCGACCTGCCTCAACCAAGGAACGCCCCAGCTAAGCCTCTGGGCCCGTGGCTCTTCAAAAGCCTGCAGTGTTACACGACGAACTGGTCTTTAGTTGCAGTCGGAACGCAAGCCGACATTCTCCTGGAGGCAGGGTGACTTCAGGCTTGGTGTCTCAGATGAAATGCATACCCGAGGGTTATTCTAAGTGCAGCTCAGACTAGTGCAATGAGTCAGACTTGCTCGGAATATTGGACCTGCTAGAAAGGTGTTCTTCGACCAGTGGGAGTGTTGAGGAAATCAAGCTGTCCCAAGAAAGAGTGCAGTCTGTTGCCCTACACTCGGCATAAACAGAGTGGCTCCGAAGGTCTACGGGTCTGGATGTGGCTTAGCAGGCCCATGGGGGCCGGGGGTACTCAGTGTTCTTGCAGGGAATAGGGTGCCCACGCGGGGTTCCTAGATGTCCTGCAAAGCGTACTGACATTAAAACAATGCAGAGCAACGGCTATGGCCTCCTAGAAACTGCTGCACGCCTCCGCTTCCGCATGGCAATTCAGGAACTTACTTTGAGAGGACTGCTCACGCTGAGTGTCCCGTTAGCGACACAGCATAGTAGGATGCTGACTTTCTCCTCAAGCAGAGTGACTTCAGGTACGAGGTCGTCGAAGAATCCTAAGCAGTGTGTTTTCTCACGGCAGCTCAGACGGGGGCCATGGCGAACACTTCCATAGCACGTAGCACTGGCTAGATATGTGGTCCTGAGGCTGTTCCAGTGCTCTGGAAATGTAGCTCTCCTTAAGGAATGAGCAGTGTGTTGCCCATCACTCAGCATACACTGAGGGCCTCCGAGGGACCAACCTTTGGGCCTCGATGTTGCTCAGCAGGCTCACAGGGATCTGGAGGTACTCACTGATATTGGAGGGAAAATGATGCACACCTAAGGGGCCGACGAGTCCTGAAAAGGGTACTTCCTTTAAAATAAAGCAGAACAGGGGCTTCCCTGGTGGCGCAGTGCTTGAGAATCTGCCTGCCAATGCAGGGGACACGGGTTTGAGCCCTGGTCTGGGAGGATCCCGCAAGCCACGGAGCAACTGGGCCCATGAGCCACAACTACTGAGACTGCGCATCTGGACGCTGTGCTCCGCGACAAGAGATGCCGCGATAGTGAGAGGCCTACGCACCGTGATGAAGAGTGGCCCCCACTTACCGCAACTGGAGAGAGCCCTAGCACAGAAACGCAGACCCAACATAGCAATAAATCAATAAATCAATAAATCTTAAAAAAAGAATAAAAAATAAAATAAATAAAATAAAACAAGGCAGAACAGCGACTAAGACCTCATGGAAAGAGTTGGAGGCCTCCCTTTCTGTGCGGCTACTCAGGGACTTACCTCGAGGCCAGTACTCACGTTGAGTTTCCCTTTAGATCTAGAGCGTGGCAGGATGAGCTCCACCCCGGCCATTGAAGCACCCGGCTTACCTGGAGAATGCTCATTTTCTTCCCAGAGCCATGCCTACAGTGGCTAGTGGCCTGTCAATAGCAGTCATTTTCAAGGAGCTTCAAGGCAGCATGAATGGAGCATTCAGAATGGGAAAGCAAAGCTACTTCCATCAGGCCTCCATTTCCACGGGCACACGCAGCATACATCCCTGTGCTTTATAACAAGTCCAAAGAGACACAGGTTACCCAGTGGTTCCGTCCCTGAATCAACTCCTCGAAGCAGGGTGTTCTGCATCTAGCGAACTGCCTCAACCAAGGAACGCCCCAGCCAGGCCTCCGGGCCCATGGCTGTTCAAAAGCCTGCAGTGTTACACGAGGAAATGGGCTTTCCTTGCAGTCGGAATGCAAGCCGACATTCTCCTGGAGGAAGGGTGACTTCAGGCAGGGGGTCCCAGATGGAATGCGAATCCGAGGGTTATTCTAAGTGCAGCTCAGACTAGGGCAATGAGTCAGACTTGCACGGCGTGTTCGACCTGCTAGAACGGTGTTCGTATATCTCTGGGAGTGCTGAGGAAATCAAGCTGTCCCAAGAAAGAGTGCAGTCTGTTGCCCTACACTCGGCATAAACAGAGTGGCTCCGAAGGTCTACGGGTCTGGATATGGCTTGGCAGGCCCACGGGGGCCTCAGGGTACTGAGTGTCCTTGCAGGGAATAGGGTGGTCACGCGAGTCTCCTAGATGTCCTGCAAATCGTACTGACGTTAAAATAATGCAGAGCAACGGCTATGTCCTCCTGGAAACTGCTGCACGCCTCCGCTTCTGCATGGCAATTCAGGGCCTTACCTCGAGACAACTGCTTACGTTGAATGTCCCGTTAGCGACACAGCATGGTAGGATGCTGACTTTCTCCTCGAGCAGAGTGACTTCAGGTACGAGGTCCTCGAAGAATCCTAAGCAGAGTGTTTTCTCATGGCAGCTCTGACAGGGGCCATGACGAACACTTCCATGGCATGTGGCACTGGCTAGAAATGTGGTCCTGAGGCTGTTCCAGTGCTCTGGAAATGTAGCTCTCCTTAAGGAACGAGCAGTGTGTTGCCCATCACACCGCATACACAGACGGCCTCCGAGGGACCGACCTTTGGGCCTCGATGTTGCTCAGCAGGCCCACAGGGGTCTGGAGATACTCACTGATCTTGGAGGGAAAATGATGCACACCCGAGGGGCCTACGAGTCCTGAAAAGGGTACTTCCTTTAAAATAAAGCAGAACAGGGGCTTCCCTGGTGGCGCAGTGGTTGAGAATCTGCCTGCCAATGCAGGGGACACGGGCTCGAGCCCTGGTCTGGGAGGATCCTACATGCCGCGGAGCAACGGGGCCCGTGAGCCACAAATACTGAGCCTGCGCCTCTGGAGGCTGGCTCCACAACAAGAGAGGCCGCGATAGTGAGAGGCCTAGGCACCGCGATGAAGAGCGGTCCCCACTTACCGCAAATGGAGAGAGCTCTAGCACAGAAACGAAGACCCAACATAGCAATCAATCAATCAATAAATCTTAAAAAAACAATAAAAAATAAAAAAAAGAAAAGAAAAGAAAGCAGGACAGGGACTAAAACCTCATGGAAAGAGCTGCATGCCTCCCTTTCTGCGCGGCTACTCAGGGACTTCCTCGAGGCGAGTACTCACGTTGAGTTTCCCTTTAGCTCTAGAGCGTGGCAGGATGAGCTCCACCCCGGCCATCGAAGCACCTGGCTTACCTGGAGAATGTTCATTTTCTTCCCAGAGCCATGCCTACAGCAGCTGGGGGCCTATCAACAGCAGTCAATTTCAAGTAGCTTCAAGGCAGCATGAATGGAGCTTTCAAAATGGGAAAACAAGGCTAGTTCCATAAGGCCCCCATTTGACGGGCACACAGAGCATACATCCCTGTGCTTTCTCACAAGTCCAAACAGACACAGGTTACCCAGTGATTCCTTCCCTGAATCAAATCCTCGAAGCACGGTGTTCTGCGTCTAGCGAACTTCGTGAACCAAAGAACGCCGCAGCTAAGCCTCCGGGCCCGTGGCTCTTCAAAACCCTGCAGTGTTACACGAGGAACTGGGCTTTCGTTGCAGTCGGAACGCAAGCCGACATTCTCCTGGAGGCAGGGTGACTTCAGGCAGGGAGTCCCAGATGGAATGCGAAGCCGAGGGTTATTCTAAATGCAGCTCAGACTAGGGCAATGAGTCAGACTTGCACGGAATACTGGACCTACTAGAAAGGTGTTCGTCGACCAGTGGGAGTATTGAGGAATTCAAGCTGTCCCAAGAAAGAGTGCAGTCTGTTGCCCTACACTCGGCATACAGAGAGTGGCTCCGAAGGGCTACGGGCCTGGATGTGGCTTAGCAGGCCCATGGGTCCCCGGGGGAAATCAGTGTTCTTGCAGGGAATAGGGTGGCCACGCGAGACTCCTAGATGTCCTGCAAAGCGTACTGACGTTAACATAATGCAGAGCAATGGCTATGTCCTCCTGGAAACTGCTGCACGCCTCCGCTTCTGCATGGCAATTCAGGGCCTTACCTCGAGACAACTGCTTACGCTGAATGTCCCGTTAGCGACACAGCATGGTAGGATGCTGACTTTCTCCTCGAGCAGAGTGACTTCAGGTACGAGGTCCTCGAAGAACCCTAAGCAGAGTGTTTTCTCATGGCAGCTCAGACGGGGGCCATGACGAACACTTCCATGGCACGTCGCACTGGCTAGAAATGTGGTCCTGAGGCTGTTCCAGTGCTCTGGAAATGTAGCTCTCCTTAAGGAACGAGCAGTGTGTTGCCCATCACTCCGCATACACAGACGGCCTCCGAGAGACCGACCTTTGGGCCTCGATGTTGCTCAGCAGGCCCACAGGGGTCTGGAGGTACTCGCTGACATTGGGGGGAAAATGATGCACACCTAAGGGGCCGACGAGTCCTGAAAAGGGTACTTCCTTTAAAATAAAGCAGAACAGGGGCTCCCCTGGTGGCGCAGTGCTTGAGAATCTGCCTGCCAATGCAGGGGACACGGGTTCGAGCCCTGGTCTGGGAGGATCCCACATGCCGTGGAGCAACTGGGCCCGTGAGCCACAACTACTGAGCCTGCGCCTCTGGAGGCTGTGCTCCGCGACAAGAGAGGCCGCGATAGTGAGAGGCCTACGCAGCGCGATGAAGAGCGGCCCCCACTTACCGCAACTGGAGAGAGCTCTAGCACAGAAACGAAGACCCAACATAGCAATCAATCAATCAATCAATCAATCTTAAAAAAACAATAAAAAATAAAAAAAATAAAATAAAATAAAGCAGGAAAGCGACTAAGACCTCATGGAAAGAGCTGCATGCCTCCCTTTCTGCGCGGCTACTCAGGGACTTACCTCGAGGCCAGTACTCACGTTGAGTTTCCCTTTAGCTCTAGAGCGTGGCAGGATGAGCTCCACCCCGGCCATCGAAGCACCCGGCTTACCTGGAGAATGCTCACTTTCTTCCCAGAGCCTTGCCTACAGTGGCTAGTGGCCTGTCAACAGCAGTCAATTTCAAGTAGCTTCAAGGCAGCATGAATGGAGCTTTCAAAATGGGAAAGCAAAGCTAGTTCCATCAGGCCCCCATTTCCACGGGCACATGCAGCATACATCTCTGTGCTTTCTACCAAGTCCAAACAGACACAGGTTACCCAGTGGTTCCTTCCCTGAATCAACTCCTCGAAGCAGGGTGTTCTGCATCTAGCGACCTGCCTCAACCAAGGAACGCCCCAGCTAAGCCTCTGGGCCCGTGGCTCTTCAAAAGCCTGCAGTGTTACACGACGAACTGGTCTTTAGTTGCAGTCGGAACGCAAGCCGACATTCTCCTGGAGGCAGGGTGACTTCAGGCTTGGTGTCTCAGATGAAATGCCAACCCGAGGGTTATTCTAAGTGCAGCTCAGACTAGTGCAATGAGTCAGACTTGCTCGGAATATTGGACCTGCTAGAAAGGTGTTCTTCGACCAGTGGGAGTGTTGAGGAAATCAAGCTGTCCCAAGAAAGAGTGCAGTCTGTTGCCCTACACTCGGCATAAACAGAGTGGCTCCGAAGGTCTACGGGTCTGGATGTGGCTTAGCAGGCCCATGGGGGCCGGGGGTACTCAGTGTTCTTGCAGGGAATAGGGTGCCCACGCGGGGTTCCTAGATGTCCTGCAAAGCGTACTGACATTAAAACAATGCAGAGCAACGGCTATGGCCTCCTAGAAACTGCTGCACGCCTCCGCTTCCGCATGGCAATTCAGGAACTTACTTTGAGAGGACTGCTCACGCTGAGTGTCCCGTTAGCGACACAGCATAGTAGGATGCTGACTTTCTCCTCAAGCAGAGTGACTTCAGGTACGAGGTCGTCGAAGAATCCTAAGCAGTGTGTTTTCTCACGGCAGCTCAGACGGGGGCCATGGCGAACACTTCCATAGCACGTAGCACTGGCTAGATATGTGGTCCTGAGGCTGTTCCAGTGCTCTGGAAATGTAGCTCTCCTTAAGGAATGAGCAGTGTGTTGCCCATCACTCAGCATACACTGAGGGCCTCCGAGGGACCAACCTTTGGGCCTCGATGTTGCTCAGCAGGCTCACAGGGATCTGGAGGTACTCACTGATATTGGAGGGAAAATGATGCACACCTAAGGGGCCGACGAGTCCTGAAAAGGGTACTTCCTTTAAAATAAAGCAGAACAGGGGCTTCCCTGGTGGCGCAGTGCTTGAGAATCTGCCTGCCAATGCAGGGGACACGGGTTTGAGCCCTGGTCTGGGAGGATCCCGCAAGCCACGGAGCAACTGGGCCCATGAGCCACAACTACTGAGACTGCGCATCTGGACGCTGTGCTCCGCGACAAGAGATGCCGCGATAGTGAGAGGCCTACGCACCGCGATGAAGAGTGGCCCCCACTTACCGCAACTGGAGAGAGCCCTAGCACAGAAACGCAGACCCAACATAGCAATAAATCAATAAATCAATAAATCTTAAAAAAAGAATAAAAAATAAAATAAATAAAATAAAACAAGGCAGAACAGCGACTAAGACCTCATGGAAAGAGTTGGAGGCCTCCCTTTCTGTGCGGCTACTCAGGGACTTACCTCGAGGCCAGTACTCACGTTGAGTTTCCCTTTAGATCTAGAGCGTGGCAGGATGAGCTCCACCCCGGCCATTGAAGCACCCGGCTTACCTGGAGAATGCTCATTTTCTTCCCAGAGCCATGCCTACAGTGGCTAGTGGCCTGTCAATAGCAGTCATTTTCAAGGAGCTTCAAGGCAGCATGAATGGAGCATTCAGAATGGGAAAGCAAAGCTACTTCCATCAGGCCTCCATTTCCACGGGCACACGCAGCATACATCCCTGTGCTTTATAACAAGTCCAAAGAGACACAGGTTACCCAGTGGTTCCGTCCCTGAATCAACTCCTCGAAGCAGGGTGTTCTGCATCTAGCGAACTGCCTCAACCAAGGAACGCCCCAGCCAGGCCTCCGGGCCCATGGCTGTTCAAAAGCCTGCAGTGTTACACGAGGAAATGGGCTTTCCTTGCAGTCGGAATGCAAGCCGACATTCTCCTGGAGGAAGGGTGACTTCAGGCAGGGGGTCCCAGATGGAATGCGAATCCGAGGGTTATTCTAAGTGCAGCTCAGACTAGGGCAATGAGTCAGACTTGCACGGCGTGTTCGACCTGCTAGAACGGTGTTCGTGTATCTCTGGGAGTGCTGAGGAAATCAAGCTGTCCCAAGAAAGAGTGCAGTCTGTTGCCCTACACTCGGCATAAACAGAGTGGCTCCGAAGGTCTACGGGTCTGGATATGGCTTGGCAGGCCCACGGGGGCCTCAGGGTACTGAGTGTTCTTGCAGGGAATAGGGTGGTCACGCGAGTCTCCTAGATGTCCTGCAAATCGTACTGACGTTAAAATAATGCAGAGCAACGGCTATGTCCTCCTGGAAACTGCTGCACGCCTCCGCTTCTGCATGGCAATTCAGGGCCTTACCTCGAGACAACTGCTTACGTTGAATGTCCCGTTAGCGACACAGCATGGTAGGATGCTGACTTTCTCCTCGAGCAGAGTGACTTCAGGTACGAGGTCCTCGAAGAATCCTAAGCAGAGTGTTTTCTCATGGCAGCTCTGACAGGGGCCATGACGAACACTTCCATGGCATGTGGCACTGGCTAGAAATGTGGTCCTGAGGCTGTTCCAGTGCTCTGGAAATGTAGCTCTCCTTAAGGAACGAGCAGTGTGTTGCCCATCACTCCGCATACACAGACGGCCTCCGAGGGACCGACCTTTGGGCCTCGATGTTGCTCAGCAGGTCCACAGGGGTCTGGAGATACTCACTGATCTTGGAGGGAAAATGATGCACACCCGAGGGGCCTACGAGTCCTGAAAAGGGTACTTCCTTTAAAATAAAGCAGAACAGGGGCTTCCCTGGGGGCGCAGTGCTTGAGAATCTGCCTGCCAATGCAGGGGACACGGGTTCTAGCCGTGGTCTGGGAGGATCCTACATGCCGCGGAGCAACTGGGCCCTTGAGCCACAAATACTGAGCCTGCGCCTCTGGATGCTGTGCTCCGCGACAAGAGAGGCCACGATAGTGAGAGGACTATGCACCGCGATGAAGAGTGGCCCACACTTACCGCAACTGGAGAGAGCTCTAGCACAGAAACGAAGACCCAACATAGCAATCAATCAATCAATCAATAAATCTTAAAAAAAGAATAAAAAATAAAATAAATAAAATAAAACAAAGCAGAACAGCGACTAAGACCTCATGGAAAAAGCTGCATGCCTCCTTTTCTGCGCGGCTACTCAGGGACTTACCTCGAGGCCAGTACTCACGTTGAGTTTCCCTTTAGCTCTAGAGCGTGGCAGGATGAGCTCCACCCCTGCCATCGAAGCACCCGGCTTACCTGGAGAATGCTCATTTTCTTCCCAGAGCCATGCCTACTTTGGCTAGTGGCCTGTCAATAGCAGTCATTTTCAAGGAGCTTCAAGGCAGCATGAATGGAGATTTCAGACTGGGAAAGCAAAGCTAGTTCCATCAGGCCCCCATTTCCACGGGCACACGCAGAATACATCCCTGTGCTTTATAACAAGTCCAAACAGACACAGGTTACCCAGTGGTTCCTTCCCTGAATCAACTCCTCGAAGCAGGGTGTTCTGCATCTAGCGAACTGCCTCAACCAAGGAACGCCCCAGCTAGGCCTCCGGGCCCGTGGCTGTTCAAAAGCCTGCAGTGTTACACGAGGAACTGGGCTTTCATTGCAGTCGGAATGCAAGCCAACATTCTCCTGGAGGCAGGGTGACTTCAGGCAGGGGGTCCGAGATGGAATGTGAATCCGAGGGTTATTCTAAGTGCAGCTCAGACTAGGGCAATGAGTCAGACTTGCACGGCATATTCGACCGGCTAGAACGGTGTTTGTGTATCTGTGGGAGTGCTGAGGAAATCAAGCTGTCCCAAGAAAGAGTGCAGTCTGTTGCCCTACACTCGGCATAAACAGAGTGGCTCCGAAGGTCTACGGGTCTGGATGTGGCTTGGAAGGCCCACGGGGGCCTGAGTGTACTCAGTGTTCTTGCAGGGAATAGGGTGGCCACGCGAGGCTCCTAGATGTCCTGCAAAGCGTACTGACGTTAACATAATGCAGAGCAATGGCTATGTCCTCCTGGAAACTGCTGCACGCCTCCGCTTCTGCATGGCAATTCAGGGCCTTACCTCGAGACAACTGCTTACGCTGAATGTCCCGTTAGCGACACAGCATGGTAGGATGCTGACTTTCTCCTCGAGCAGAGTGACTTCAGGTACGAGGTCCTCGAAGAACCCTAAGCAGAGTGTTTTCTCATGGCAGCTCAGACGGGGGCCATGACGAACACTTCCATGGCACGTCGCACTGGCTAGAAATGTGGTCCTGAGGCTGTTCCAGTGCTCTGGAAATGTAGCTCTCCTTAAGGAACGAGCAGTGTGTTGCCCATCACTCCGCATACACAGACGGCCTCCGAGAGACCGACCTTTGGGCCTCGATGTTGCTCAGCAGGCCCACAGGGGTCTGGAGGAACTCACTGATATTGGAGGGAAAATGATGCACACCCGAGGTGCCTACGAGTCCTGAAAAGGGTACTTCCTTTAAAATAAAGCAGAACAGGGGCTTCCCTGGTGGCACAGTGCTTGAGAATCTGCCTGCCAATGCAGGGGACACGGGTTCGAGCCCTGGTCTGGGAGGATCCCACATGCCGCGGAGCAACTGGGCCCGTGAGCCACAACTACTGAGCCTGCGCCTCTGGAGGCTGTGCTCCGCAACAAGAGAGGCCGCGATAGTGAGAGGCCTACGCACCGCGATGAAGAGCTGCCCCCACTTACCTCAACTGGAGAGAGCTCTAACACAGAAACGAAGACCCAACATAGCAATCAATCAATCAATCAATCAATCTTAAAAAAACAATAAAAAATAAAAAAAATAAAATAAAACAAAGCAGAACAGCGACTAAGACCTCATGGAAAGAGCTGCATGCCTCCCTTTCTGTGCGGCTACTCAGGGACGTACCTCGAGGCCAGTACTCACGTTGAGTTTCCCTTTAGCTCTAGAGCGTGGCAGGATGAGCTCCACCCCGGCCATCGAAGCACCCGAATTACCTGGAGAAAACTCATTTTCTTCCCAGAGCCATGCCTACAGCAGCTGGGGTTCTATCAACAGCAGTCAATTTCAAGTAGCTTCAAGGCAGCATGAATGGAGCTTTCAAAATGGGAAAGCAAGGCTAGTTCCATCAGGCCCCCTTTTGAAGGGCACACGCAGCATACATCCCTGTGCTTTCCCACAAGTCCAAACAGACCCAGGTTACCCAGTGGTTCCTTCCCTGAATCAACTCCTCGAAGCAGGGTGTTCTGCATCTAGCGACCTGCCTCAACCAAGGAACGCCCCAGCTAAGCCTCTGGGCCCGTGGCTCTTCAAAAGCCTGCAGTGTTACACGACGAACTGGTCTTTAGTTGCAGTCGGAACGCAAGCCGACATTCTCCTGGAGGCAGGGTGACTTCAGGCTTGGTGTCTCAGATGAAATGCCAACCCGAGGGTTATTCTAAGTGCAGCTCAGACTAGTGCAATGAGTCAGACTTGCTCGGAATATTGGACCTGCTAGAAAGGTGTTCTTCGACCAGTGGGAGTGTTGAGGAAATCAAGCTGTCCCAAGAAAGAGTGCAGTCTGTTGCCCTACACTCGGCATAAACAGAGTGGCTCCGAAGGTCTACGGGTCTGGATGTGGCTTAGCAGGCCCATGGGGGCCGGGGGTACTCAGTGTTCTTGCAGGGAATAGGGTGCCCACGCGGGGTTCCTAGATGTCCTGCAAAGCGTACTGACATTAAAACAATGCAGAGCAACGGCTATGGCCTCCTGGAAACTGCTGCACGCCTCCGCTTCCGCATGGCAATTCAGGAACTTACTTTGAGAGGACTGCTCACGCTGAGTGTCCCGTTAGTGACACAGCATAGTAGGATGCTGACTTTCTCCTCAAGCAGAGTGACTTCAGGTACGAGGTCGTCGAAGAATCCTAAGCAGTGTGTTTTCTCACGGCAGCTCAGACGGGGGCCATGGCGAACACTTCCATAGCACGTAGCACTGGCTAGATATGTGGTCCTGAGGCTGTTCCAGTGCTCTGGAAATGTAGCTCTCCTTAAGGAATGAGCAGTGTGTTGCCCATCACTCAGCATACAATGAGGGCCTCCGAGGGACCAACCTTTGGGCCTCGATGTTGCTCAGCAGGCTCACAGGGATCTGGAGGTACTCACTGATATTGGAGGGAAAATGATGCACACCTAAGGGGCCGACGAGTCCTGAAAAGGGTACTTCCTTTAAAATAAAGCAGAACAGGGGCTTCCCTGGTGGCGCAGTGCTTGAGAATCTGCCTGCCAATGCAGGGGACACGGGTTTGAGCCCTGGTCTGGGAGGATCCCGCAAGCCACGGAGCAACTGGGCCCATGAGCCACAACTACTGAGACTGCGCATCTGGACGCTGTGCTCCGCGACAAGAGATGCCGCGATAGTGAGAGGCCTACGCACCGCGATGAAGAGTGGCCCCCACTTACCGCAACTGGAGAGAGCCCTAGCACAGAAACGCAGACCCAACATAGCAATAAATCAATAAATCAATAAATCTTAAAAAAAGAATAAAAAATAAAATAAATAAAATAAAACAAGGCAGAACAGCGACTAAGACCTCATGGAAAGAGTTGGAGGCCTCCCTTTCTGTGCGGCTACTCAGGGACTTACCTCGAGGCCAGTACTCACGTTGAGTTTCCCTTTAGATCTAGAGCGTGGCAGGATGAGCTCCACCCCGGCCATTGAAGCACCCGGCTTACCTGGAGAATGCTCATTTTATTCCCAGAGCCATGCCTACAGTGGCTAGTGGCCTGTCAATAGCAGTCATTTTCAAGGAGCTTCAAGGCAGCATGAATGGAGCATTCAGAATGGGAAAGCAAAGCTAGTTCCATCAGGCCTCCATTTCCACGGGCACACGCAGCATACATCCCTGTGCTTTATAACAAGTCCAAAGAGACACAGGTTACCCAGTGGTTCCGTCCCTGAATCAACTCCTCGAAGCAGGGTGTTCTGCATCTAGCGAACTGCCTCAACCAAGGAAAGCCCCAGCCAGGCCTCCGGGCCCATGGCTGTTCAAAAGCCTGCAGTGTTACACGAGGAAATGGGCTTTCCTTGCAGTCGGAATGCAAGCCGACATTCTCCTGGAGGAAGGGTGACTTCAGGCAGGGGGTCCCAGATGGAATGCGAATCCGAGGGTTATTCTAAGTGCAGCTCAGACTAGGGCAATGAGTCAGACTTGCACGGCGTGTTCGACCTGCTAGAACGGTGTTCGTGTATCTCTGGGAGTGCTGAGGAAATCAAGCTGTCCCAAGAAAGAGTGCAGTCTGTTGCCCTACACTCGGCATAAACAGAGTGGCTCCGAAGGTCTACGGGTCTGGATATGGCTTGGCAGGCCCACGGGGGCCTCAGGGTACTGAGTGTCCTTGCAGGGAATAGGGTGGTCACGCGAGTCTCCTAGATGTCCTGCAAATCGTACTGACGTTAAAATAATGCAGAGCAACGGCTATGTCCTCCTGGAAACTGCTGCACGCCTCCGCTTCTGCATGGCAATTCAGGGCCTTACCTCGAGACAACTGCTTACGTTGAATGTCCCGTTAGCGACACAGCATGGTAGGATGCTGACTTTCTCCTCGAGCAGAGTGACTTCAGGTACGAGGTCCTCGAAGAATCCTAAGCAGAGTGTTTTCTCATGGCAGCTCTGACAGGGGCCATGACGAACACTTCCATGGCATGTGGCACTGGCTAGAAATGTGGTCCTGAGGCTGTTCCAGTGCTCTGGAAATGTAGCTCTCCTTAAGGAACGAGCAGTGTGTTGCCCATCACACCGCATACACAGACGGCCTCCGAGGGACCGACCTTTGGGCCTCGATGTTGCTCAGCAGGCCCACAGAGGTCTGGAGATACTCACTGATCTTGGAGGGAAAATGATGCACACCCGAGGGGCCTACGAGTCCTGAAAAGGGTACTTCCTTTAAAATAAAGCAGAACAGGGGCTTCCCTGGTGGCGCAGTGGTTGAGAATCTGCCTGCCAATGCAGGGGACACGGGTTCGAGCCCTGGTCTGGGAGGATCCTACATGCCGCGGAGCAACGGGGCCCGTGAGCCACAAATACTGAGCCTGCGCCTCTGGAGGCTGGCTCCACAACAAGAGAGGCCGCGATAGTGAGAGGCCTAGGCACTGCGATGAAGAGCGGCCCCCACTTACCGCAACTGGAGAGAGCTCTAGCACAGAAACGAAGACCCAACATAGCAATCAATCAATCAATAAATCTTAAAAAAACAATAAAAAATAAAAAAAAGAAAAGAAAATAAAGCAGGACAGGGACTAAAACCTCATGGAAAGAGCTGCATGCCTCTCTTTCTGCGCGGCTACTCAGGGACTTCCTCGAGGCGAGTACTCACGTTGAGTTTCCCTTTAGCTCTAGAGCGTGGCAGGATGAGCTCCACCCCAGCCATCGAAGCACCTGGCTTACCTGGAGAATGCTCATTTTCTTCCCAGAGCCATGCCTACAGCAGCTGGGGGCCTATCAACAGCAGTCAATTTCAAGTAGCTTCAAGGCAGCATGAATGGAGCTTTCAAAATGGGAAAACAAGGCTAGTTCCATAAGGCCCCCATTTGACGGGCACACAGAGCATACATCCCTGTGCTTTCTCACAAGTCCAAACAGACACAGGTTACCCAGTGATTCCTTCCCTGAATCAAATCCTCGAAGCAGGGTGTTCTGCATCTAGCAAACTTCGTGAACCAAAGAACGCCGCAGCTAAGCCTCCGGGCCCGTGGCTCTTCAAAACCCTGCAGTGTTACACGAGGAACTGGGCTTTCGTTGCAGTCGGAACGCAAGCCGACATTCTCCTGGAGGCAGGGTGACTTCAGGCAGGGAGTCCCAGATGGAATGCGAAGCCGAGGGTTATTCTAAATGCAGCTCAGACTAGGGCAATGAGTCAGACTTGCACGGAATACTGGACCTACTAGAAAGGTGTTCGTCGACCAGTGGGAGTATTGAGGAAATCAAGCTGTCCCAAGAAAGAGTGCAGTCTGTTGCCCTACACTCGGCATACAGAGAGTGGCTCCGAAGGGCTACGGGCCTGGATGTGGCTTAGCAGGCCCATGGGTCCCCGGGGGAAATCAGTGTTCTTGCAGGGAATAGGGTGGCCACGCGAGACTCCTAGATGTCCTGCAAAGCGTACTGACGTTAACATAATGCAGAGCAATGGCTATGTCCTCCTGGAAACTGCTGCACGCCTCCGCTTCTGCATGGCAATTCAGGGCCTTACCTCGAGACAACTGCTTACGCTGAATGTCCCGTTAGCGACACAGCATGGTAGGATGCTGACTTTCTCCTCGAGCAGAGTGACTTCAGGTACGAGGTCCTCGAAGAACCCTAAGCAGAGTGTTTTCTCATGGCAGCTCAGACGGGGGCCATGACGAACACTTCCATGGCACGTCGCACTGGCTAGAAATGTGGTCCTGAGGCTGTTCCAGTGCTCTGGAAATGTAGCTCTCCTTAAGGAACGAGCAGTGTGTTGCCCATCACTCCGCATACACAGACGGCCTCCGAGAGACCGACCTTTGGGCCTCGATGTTGCTCAGCAGGCCCACAGGGGTCTGGAGGTACTCACTGATCTTGGAGGGAAAATGATGCACACCTAAGGGGCCGACGAGTCCTGAAAAGGGTACTTCCTTTAAAATAAAGCAGAACAGGGGCTCCCCTGGTGGCGCAGTGCTTGAGAATCTGCCTGCCAATGCAGGGGACACGGGTTCGAGCCCTGGTCTGGGAGGATCCCACATGCCGTGGAGCAACTGGGCCCGTGAGCCACAACTACTGAGCCTGCGCCTCTGGAGGCTGTGCTCCGCGACAAGAGAGGCCGCGATAGTGAGAGGCCTACGCAGCGCGATGAAGAGCGGCCCCCACTTACCGCAACTGGAGAGAGCTCTAGCACAGAAACGAAGACCCAACATAGCAATCAATCAATCAATCAATCAATCTTAAAAAAACAATAAAAAATAAAAAAAATAAAATAAAATAAAGCAGGAAAGCGACTAAGACCTCATGGAAAGAGCTGCATGCCTCCCTTTCTGCGCGGCTACTCAGGGACTTACCTCGAGGCCAGTACTCACGTTGAGTTTCCCTTTAGCTCTAGAGCGTGGCAGGATGAGCTCCACCCCGGCCATCGAAGCACCCGGCTTACCTGGAGAATGTTCACTTTCTTCCCACAGCCTTGCCTACAGTGGCTAGTGGCCTGTCAACAGCAGTCAATTTCAAGTAGCTTCAAGGCAGCATGAATGGAGCTTTCAAAATGGGAAAGCAAAGCTAGTTCCATCAGGCCCCCGTTTCCACGGGCACATGCAGCATACATCTCTGTGCTTTCTACCAAGTCCAAACAGACACAGGTTACCCAGTGGTTCCTTCCCTGAATCAACTCCTCGAAGCAGGGTGTTCTGCATCTAGCGAACTGCCTCAACCAAGGAACGCCCCAGCTAGGCCTCCGGGCCCGTGGCTCTTCAAAAGCCTGAAGTGTTACACGAGGAACTGGGCTTTCGTTGCATTCGGAACGCAAGCCGACATTCTTCTGGAGGCAGGGTGACTTCAGGCAGGGAGTCCCAGATGGAATGCGAAGCCGAGGGTTATTCTAAGTGCAGCTCAGACTAGGGCAATGAGTCAGACTTGCACGGCATGTTGGACCTGCTAGAACGGTGTTCGTGTATCTGTGGGAGTGCTGAGGAAATCAAGCTGTCCCAAGAAAGAGTGCAGTCTGTTGCCCTACACTCGGCATACACAGAGTGGCTCCGAAGGACTACAGGTCTGGATGTGGCTTGGCAGGCCCACGGGGGCCTGAGTGTACTCAGTGTTCCTGCAGGGAATAGGGTGGCCACGCGAGGCTCCTAGATGTCCTGCAAATCGTACTGACGTTAAAATAATGCAGAGCAACGGCTATGTCCTCCTGGAAACTGCTGCACGCCTCCGCTTCTGCATGGCAATTCAGGGCCTTACCTCGAGACAACTGCTTACGTTGAATGTCCCGTTAGCGACACAGCATGGTAGGATGCTGACTTTCTCCTCGAGCAGAGTGACTTCAGGTACGAGGTCCTCGAAGAATCCTAAGCAGAGTGTTTTCTCATGGCAGCTCTGACAGGGGCCATGACGAACACTTCCATGGCATGTGGCACTGGCTAGAAATGTGGTCCTGAGGCTGTTCCAGTGCTCTGGAAATGTAGCTCTCCTTAAGGAACGAGCAGTGTGTTGCCCATCACACCGCATACACAGACGGCCTCCGAGGGACCGACCTTTGGGCCTCGATGTTGCTCAGCAGACCCACAGAGGTCTGGAGATACTCACTGATCTTGGAGGGAAAATGATGCACACCCGAGGGGCCTACGAGTCCTGAAAAGGGTACTTCCTTTAAAATAAAGCAGAACAGGGGCTTCCCTGGTGGCGCAGTGGTTGAGAATCTGCCTGCCAATGCAGGGGACACGGGTTCGAGCCCTGGTCTGGGAGGATCCTACATGCCGCGGAGCAACGGGGCCCGTGAGCCACAAATACTGAGCCTGCGCCTCTGGAGGCTGGCTCCACAACAAGAGAGGCCGCGATAGTGAGAGGCCTAGGCACTGCGATGAAGAGCGGCCCCCACTTACCGCAACTGGAGAGAGCTCTAGCACAGAAACGAAGACCCAACATAGCAATCAATCAATCAATAAATCTTAAAAAAACAATAAAAAATAAAAAAAAGAAAAGAAAATAAAGCAGGACAGGGACTAAAACCTCATGGAAAGAGCTGCATGCCTCTCTTTCTGCGCGGCTACTCAGGGACTTCCTCGAGGCGAGTACTCACGTTGAGTTTCCCTTTAGCTCTAGAGCGTGGCAGGATGAGCTCCACCCCAGCCATCGAAGCACCTGGCTTACCTGGAGAATGCTCATTTTCTTCCCAGAGCCATGCCTACAGCAGCTGGGGGCCTATCAACAGCAGTCAATTTCAAGTAGCTTCAAGGCAGCATGAATGGAGCTTTCAAAATGGGAAAACAAGGCTAGTTCCATAAGGCCCCCATTTGACGGGCACACAGAGCATACATCCCTGTGCTTTCTCACAAGTCCAAACAGACACAGGTTACCCAGTGATTCCTTCCCTGAATCAAATCCTCGAAGCAGGGTGTTCTGCATCTAGCAAACTTCGTGAACCAAAGAACGCCGCAGCTAAGCCTCCGGGCCCGTGGCTCTTCAAAACCCTGCAGTGTTACACGAGGAACTGGGCTTTCGTTGCAGTCGGAACGCAAGCCGACATTCTCCTGGAGGCAGGGTGACTTCAGGCAGGGAGTCCCAGATGGAATGCGAAGCCGAGGGTTATTCTAAATGCAGCTCAGACTAGGGCAATGAGTCAGACTTGCACGGAATACTGGACCTACTAGAAAGGTGTTCGTCGACCAGTGGGAGTATTGAGGAAATCAAGCTGTCCCAAGAAAGAGTGCAGTCTGTTGCCCTACACTCGGCATACAGAGAGTGGCTCCGAAGGGCTACGGGCCTGGATGTGGCTTAGCAGGCCCATGGGTCCCCGGGGGAAATCAGTGTTCTTGCAGGGAATAGGGTGGCCACGCGAGACTCCTAGATGTCCTGCAAAGCGTACTGACGTTAACATAATGCAGAGCAATGGCTATGTCCTCCTGGAAACTGCTGCACGCCTCCGCTTCTGCATGGCAATTCAGGGCCTTACCTCGAGACAACTGCTTACGCTGAATGTCCCGTTAGCGACACAGCATGGTAGGATGCTGACTTTCTCCTCGAGCAGAGTGACTTCAGGTACGAGGTCCTCGAAGAACCCTAAGCAGAGTGTTTTCTCATGGCAGCTCAGACGGGGGCCATGACGAACACTTCCATGGCACGTCGCACTGGCTAGAAATGTGGTCCTGAGGCTGTTCCAGTGCTCTGGAAATGTAGCTCTCCTTAAGGAACGAGCAGTGTGTTGCCCATCACTCCGCATACACAGACGGCCTCCGAGAGACCGACCTTTGGGCCTCGATGTTGCTCAGCAGGCCCACAGGGGTCTGGAGGTACTCACTGATCTTGGAGGGAAAATGATGCACACCTAAGGGGCCGACGAGTCCTGAAAAGGGTACTTCCTTTAAAATAAAGCAGAACAGGGGCTCCCCTGGTGGCGCAGTGCTTGAGAATCTGCCTGCCAATGCAGGGGACACGGGTTCGAGCCCTGGTCTGGGAGGATCCCACATGCCGTGGAGCAACTGGGCCCGTGAGCCACAACTACTGAGCCTGCGCCTCTGGAGGCTGTGCTCCGCGACAAGAGAGGCCGCGATAGTGAGAGGCCTACGCAGCGCGATGAAGAGCGGCCCCCACTTACCGCAACTGGAGAGAGCTCTAGCACAGAAACGAAGACCCAACATAGCAATCAATCAATCAATCAATCAATCTTAAAAAAACAATAAAAAATAAAAAAAATAAAATAAAATAAAGCAGGAAAGCGACTAAGACCTCATGGAAAGAGCTGCATGCCTCCCTTTCTGCGCGGCTACTCAGGGACTTACCTCGAGGCCAGTACTCACGTTGAGTTTCCCTTTAGCTCTAGAGCGTGGCAGGATGAGCTCCACCCCGGCCATCGAAGCACCCGGCTTACCTGGAGAATGTTCACTTTCTTCCCACAGCCTTGCCTACAGTGGCTAGTGGCCTGTCAACAGCAGTCAATTTCAAGTACCTTCAAGGCAGCATGAATGGAGCTTTCAAAATGGGAAAGCAAAGCTAGTTCCATCAGGCCCCCATTTCCACGGGCACATGCAGCATACATCTCTGTGCTTTCTACCAAGTCCAAACAGACACAGGTTACCCAGTGGTTCCTTCCCTGAATCAACTCCTCGAAGCAGGGTGTTCTGCATCTAGCGAACTGCCTCAACCAAGGAACGCCCCAGCTAGGCCTCCGGGCCCGTGGCTCTTCAAAAGCCTGAAGTGTTACACGAGGAACTGGGCTTTCGTTGCATTCGGAACGCAAGCCGACATTCTTCTGGAGGCAGGGTGACTTCAGGCAGGGAGTCCCAGATGGAATGCGAAGCCGAGGGTTATTCTAAGTGCAGCTCAGACTAGGGCAATGAGTCAGACTTGCACGGCATGTTGGACCTGCTAGAACGGTGTTCGTGTATCTGTGGGAGTGCTGAGGAAATCAAGCTGTCCCAAGAAAGAGTGCAGTCTGTTGCCCTACACTCGGCATACACAGAGTGGCTCCGAAGGACTACAGGTCTGGATGTGGCTTGGCAGGCCCACGGGGGCCTGAGTGTACTCAGTGTTCCTGCAGGGAATAGGGTGGCCACGCGAGGCTCCTAGATGTCCTGCAAAGCGTACTGACGTTAACATAATGCAGAGCAACGGCTATGTCCTCCTGGAAACTGCTGCACGCCTCCGCTTCTGCATGGCAATTCAGGGCCTTACCTCGAGACAACTGCTTACGCTGAATGTCCCGTTAGCGACACAGCATGGTAGGATGCTGACTTTCTCCTCGAGCAGAGTGACTTCAGGTACGAGGTCCTCGAAGAACCCTAAGCAGAGTGTTTTCTCATGGCAGCTCAGACGGAGGCCATGACGAACACTTCCATGGCACGTCGCACTGGCTAGAAATGTGGTCCTGAGGCTGTTCCAGTGCTCTGGAAATGTAGCTCTCCTTAAGGAACGAGCAGTGTGTTGCCCATCACTCCGCATACACAGACGGCCTCCGAGGGACCGACCTTTGGGCCTCGATGTTGCTCAGCAGGCCCACAGGGGTCTGGAGGTACTCACTGATCTTGGAGGGAAAATGAGGCACACCCGAGGGGCCTACGAGTCCTGAAAAGGGTACTTCCTTTAAAATAAAGCAGAACAGGGGCTTCCCTGGTGGCGCAGTGCTTGAGAATCTGCCTGCCAATGCAGGGGACACAGGTTCGAGCCCTGGTCTGGGAGGATCCCACATGCCGCGGAGCAACTGGTCCCGTGAGCCACAACTACTGAGCCTGCGCCTCTGGAGGCTGTGCTCTGCAACAAGAGAGGCCGCGATAGTGAGAGGCCTACGCACCGCGATGAAGACCGGCCCCCACTTACCGCAACTGGAGAGAGGTCTAGCACAGAAACGAAGACCCAACATAGCAATCAATCAATCAATCAATCAATCTTAAAAAAACAATAAAAAATAAAAAAAATAAAATAAAATAAAGCAGGACAGCGACTAAGACCTCATGGAAAGAGCTGCATGCCTCCCTTTCTGCGCGGCTACTCAGGGACTTACCTCGAGGCCAGTACTCACGTTGAGTTTCCCTTTAGCTCTAGAGCGTGGCAGGATGAGCTCCACCCCGGCCATCGAAGCACCCGGCTTACCTGGAGAATGCTCATTTTCTTCCCAGAGCCTTGCCTACAGTGGCTAGTGGCCTGTCAACAGCAGTCAATTTCAAGTAGCTTCAAGGCAGCATGAATGGAGCTTGCAAAATGGGAAAGCAAAGCTAGTTCCATCAGGCCCCCATTTCCACGGGCACACGCAGCATACATCTCTGTGCTTTCTACCAAGTCCAAACAGACACAGGTTACCCAGTGGTTCCTTCCCTGAATCAACTCCTCGAAGCAGGGTGTTCTGCATCTAGCGAACTGCCTCAACCAAGGAACGCCCCAGCTAGGCCTCCGGGCCCGTGGCTCTTCAAAAGCCTGCAGTGTTACACGAGGAACTGGGCTTTCGTTGCAGTCGGAACGCAAGCCGACATTCTCCTGGAGGCAGGGTGACTTCAGACAGGGAGTCCCAGATGGAATGTGAATCCGAGGGTTATTCTAAGTGCAGCTCAGACTAGGGCAATGAGTCAGACTTGCACGGCATGTTCGACCGGCTAGAACGGTGTTCGTGTATCTGTGGGAGTGCTGAGGAAATCAAGCTGTCCCAAGAAAGAGTGCAGTCTGTTGCCCTACACTCGGCATACACAGAGTGGCTCCGAAGGTCTACGGGTCTGGATGTGGCTTGGCAGGCCCACGGGGGCCTGAGGGTACTCAGTGTTCTTGCAGGGAATAGGGTGCCCACGCGAGGCTCCTAGATGTCCTGCAAAGCGTACTGACATTAAAATAATGCAGAGCAAAGGCTATGTCCTCCTGGAAACTGCTGCACGCCTCCGCTTCTGCATGGCACTTCAGGGCCTTACCTCGAGACAACTGCTTACGCTGAATGTCCCATTAGCGACACAGCATGGTAGGATGCTGACTTTCTCCTCGAGCAGAGTGACTTCAGGTACGAGGTCCTCGAAGAATCCTAATCAGAGTGTTTTCTCATGGCAGCTCAGACGGGGGCCATGACGAACATTTGCATGGCACGTCGCACTGGCTAGAAATGTGGTCCTGAGGCTGTTCCAGTGCTCTGGAAATGTAGCTCTCCTTAAGGAACGAGCAGTGTGTTGCCCATCACTCCGCATACACAGACGGCCTCCAAGAGACCGACCTTTGGGCCTCGATGTTGCTCAGCAGGCCCACAGGGGTCTGGAGGTACTCACTGATCTTGGAGGGAAAATGATGCACACCTAAGGGGCCGACGAGTCCTGAAAAGGGTACTTCCTTTAAAATAAAGCAGAACAGGGGCTCCCCTGGTGGCGCAGTGCTTGAGAATCTGCCTGCCAATGCAGGGGACACGGGTTCGAGCCCTGGTCTGGGAGGATCCCACATGCCGTGGAGCAACTGGGCCCGTGAGCCACAACTACTGAGCCTGCGCCTCTGGAGGCTGTGCTCCACGACAAGAGAGGCCGCGATAGGGAGAGGCCTACGCAGCGCGATGAAGAGCGGCCCCCACTTACCGCAACTGGAGAGAGCTCTAGCACAGAAACGAAGACCCAACATAGCAATCAATCAATCAATCAATCAATCTTAAAAAAACAATAAAAAATAAAAAAAATAAAATAAAATAAAGCAGGACAGCGACTAAGACCACATGGAAAGGGCTGCATGCCTCCCTTTCTGCACGGCTACTCAGGGACTTACCTCGAGGCCAGTACTCACGTTGAGTTTCCCTTTAGCTCTAGAGCGTGGCAGGATGAGCTCCACCCCAGCCATCGAAGCACCCGGCTTACCTGGAGAATGCTCATTTTCTTCCCAGAGCCTTGCCTACAGTGGCTAGTGGCCTGTCAACAGCAGTCAATTTCAAGTAGCTTCAAGGCAGCATGAATGGAGCTTTCAAAATGGGAAAGCAAAGCTAGTTCCATCAGGCCCCCATTTCCACGGGCACACGCAGCATACATCTCTGTGCTTTCTACCAAGTCCAAACAGACACAGGTTACCCAGTGGTTCCTTCCCGGAATCAACTCCTCGAAGCAGGGTGTTCTGCATCTAGCGAACTGCCTCAACCAAGGAACGCCCCAGCTAGGCCTCCGGGCCCGTGGCTCTTCAAAACCCTGAAGTGTTACACGAGGAACTGGGCTTTCGTTGCATTCGGAACGCAAGCCGACATTCTTCTGGAGGCAGGGTGACTTCAGGCAGGGAGTCCCAGATGGAATGCGAAGCCGAGGGTTATTCTAAGTGCAGCTCAGACTAGGGCAATGAGTCAGACTTGAACGGCATGTTGGACCTGCTAGAACGGTGTTCGTGTATCTGTGGGAGTGCTGAGGAAATCAAGCTGTCCCAAGAAAGAGTGCAGTCTGTTGCCCTACACTCGGCATACACAGAGTGGCTCCGAAGGACTACAGGTCTGGATGTGGCTTGGCAGGCCCACGGGGGCCTGAGTGTACTCAGTGTTCCTGCAGGGAATAGGGTGGCCACGCGAGGCTCCTAGATGTCCTGCAAAGCGTACTGACGTTAACATAATGCAGAGCAACGGCTATGTCCTCCTGGAAACTGCTGCACGCCTCCGCTTCTGCATGGCAATTCAGGGCCTTACCTCGAAACAACTGCTTACGCTGAATGTCCCGTTAGCGACACAGCATGGTAGGATGCTGACTTTCTCCTCGAGCAGAGTGACTTCAGGTACGAGGTCCTCGAAGAACCATAAGCAGAGTGTTTTCTCATGGCAGCTCAGACGGGGGTCATGACGAACACTTCCATGGCACGTCGCACTGGCTAGAAATGTGGTCCTGAGGCTGTTCCAGTGCTCTGGAAATGTAGCTCTCCTTAAGGAACGAGCAGTGTGTTGCCCATCACTCCGCATACACAGACGGCCTCCGAGGGACTGAACATTGGGCCTCGATGTTGCTCAGCAGGTCCACAGGTGTCTGGAGGTACTCACTGATCTTGGAGGGAAAATGATGCACACCCGAGGGGCCTACGAGTCCTGAAAAGGGTACTTCCTTTAAAATAAAGCAGAACAGGGGCTTCCCTGGTGGCACAGTGGTTGAGAATCTGCCTGCCAATGCAGGGGACACGGTTTCGAGCCGTGGTCTGGGAGGATCCTACATGCCACGGAGCAACTGGGCCCGTGAGCCACAAATACTGAGCCTGTGCCTCGGGAGGCTGTGCTCCGCGACAAGAGAGGCCACGATAGTGAGAGGCCTACGCACCGCGATGAAGAGTGGCCCCCACTTACCGCAACTGGAGAGAGCCCTAGCACAGAAACGAAGACCCAACATAGCAATCAATCAATCAATCAATAAATCTTAAAAAAAGAATAAAAAATAAAATAAATAAAATAAAACAAAGCAGAACAGCGACTAAGACCTCATGGAAAAAGCTGCATGCCTCCTTTTCTGCGCGGCTACTCAGGGACTTACCTCGAGGCCAGTACTCACGTTGAGTTTCCCTTTAGCTCTAGAGCGTGGCAGGATGAGCTCCACCCCGGCCATCGAAGCACCCGGCTTACCTGGAGAATGCTCATTTTCTGCCCAGGGCCATGCCTACAGTGGCTAGTGGCCTGTCAATAGCAGTCATTTTCAAGGAGCTTCAAGGCAGCATGAATGGAGATTTCAGAATGGGAAAGCAAAGCTAGTTCCATCAGGCCCCCATTTCCACGGGCACACGCAGCATACATCCCTGTGCTTTATAACAAGTCCAAACAGACACAGGTTACCCAGTGGTTCCTTCCCTGAATCAACTCCTCGAAGCAGGGTGTTCTGCATCTAGCGAACTGCCTCAACCAAGGAACGCCCCAGCTAGGCCTCCGGGCCCGTGGCTGTTCAAAAGCCTGCAGTGTTACACGAGGAACTGGGCTTTCATTGCAGTCGGAATGCAAGCCAACATTCTCCTGGAGGCAGGGTGACTTCAGGCAGGGGGTCCGAGATGGAATGTGAATCCGAGGGTTATTCTAAGTGCAGCTCAGACTAGGGCAATGAGTCAGACTTGCACGGCATGTTCGACCGGCTAGAACGGTGTTTGTGTATCTGTGGGAGTGCTGAGGAAATCAAGCTGTCCCAAGAAAGAGTGCAGTCTGTTGCCCTACACTCGGCATAAACAGAGTGGCTCCGAAGGTCTACGGGTCTGGATGTGGCTTTGCAGGCCCACGGGGGCCTGAGGGTACTCAGTGTTCTTGCAGGGAATAGGGTGCCCACGCGAGGCTCCTAGATGTCCTGCAAAGTGTACTGACGTTAACATAATGCAGAGCAATGGCTATGTCCTCCTGGAAACTGCTGCACGCCTCCGCTTCTGCATGGCAATTCAGGGCCTTACCTCGAGACAACTGCTTACGCTGAATGTCCCGTTAGCGACACAGCATGGTAGGATGCTGACTTTCTCCTCGAGCAGAGTGACTTCAGGTACGAGGTCCTCGAAGAACCCTAAGCAGAGTGTTTTCTCATGGCAGCTCAGACGGGGGCCATGACGAACACTTCCATGGCACGTCGCACTGGCTAGAAATGTGGTCCTGAGGCTGTTCCAGTGCTCTGGAAATGTAGCTCTCCTTAAGGAACGAGCAGTGTGTTGCCCATCACTCCGCATACACAGACGGCCTCCGAGGGACCGACCTTTGGGCCTCGATGTTGCTCAGCAGGCCCACAGGGGTCTGGAGGTACTCACTGATCTTGGAGGGAAAATGATGCACACCTAAGGGGCCGACGAGTCCTGAAAAGGGTACTTCCTTTAAAATAAAGCAGAACAGGGGCTCCCCTGGTGGCGCAGTGCTTGAGAATCTGCCTGCCAATGCAGGGGACACGGGTTCGAGCCCTGGTCTGGGAGGATCCCACATGCCGCGGAGCAACTGGGCCCGTGAGCCACAACTACTGAGCCTGCGCCTCTGGAGGCTGTGCTCCGCGACATGAGAGGCCGCGATAGTGAGAGGCCTACGCACCGCGATGAAGACCGGCCCCCACTTACCGCAACTGGAGAGAGCTCTAGCACAGAAACGAAGACCCAACATAGCAATCAATCAATCAATCAATCAATCTTAAAAAAACAATAAAAAATAAAAAAAATAAAATAAAATAAAGCAGGACAGCGACTAAGACCTCATGGAAAGAGCTGCATGCCTCCCTTTCTGCGCGGCTACTCAGGGACTTACCTCGAGGCCAGTACTCACGTTGAGTTTCCCTTTAGCTCTAGAGCGTGACAGGATGAGCTCCACCCCGGCCATCGAAGCACCCGGCTTACCTGGAGAATGCTCATTTTCTTCCCAGAGCCTTGCCTACAGTGACTAGTGGCCTGTCAACAGCAGTCAATTTCAAGTAGCTTCAAGGCAGCATGAATGGAGCTTTCAAAATGGGAAAGCAAAGCTAGTTCCATCAGGCCCCCATTTCCACGGGCACACGCAGCATACATCTCTGTGCTTTATAACAAGTCCAAACAGACACAGGTTACCCAGTGGTTCCTTCCCTGAATCAACTCCTCGAAGCAGGGTGTTCTGCATCTAGCGAACTGCCTCAACCAAGGAACGCCCCAGCTAGGCCTCCGGGCCCGTGGCTCTTCAAAAGCCTGAAGTGTTACACGAGGAACTGGGCTTTCGTTGCATTCGGAACGCAAGCCGACATTCTTCTGGAGGCAGGGTGACTTCAGGCAGGGAGTCCCAGATGGAATGCGAAGCCGAGGGTTATTCTAAGTGCAGCTCAGACTAGGGCAATGAGTCAGACTTGCACGGCATGTTGGACCTGCTAGAACGGTGTTCGTGTATCTGTGGGAGTGCTGAGGAAATCAAGCTGTCCCAAGAAAGAGTGCAGTCTGTTGCCCTACACTCGGCATACACAGAGTGGCTCCGAAGGACTACAGGTCTGGATGTGGCTTGGCAGGCCCAAGGGGGCCTGAGTGTACTCAGTGTTCTTGCAGGGAATAGGGTGGCCACGCGAGGCTCCTAGATGTCCTGCAAAGCATACTGACGTTAACATAATGCAGAGCAATGGCTATGTCCTCCTGGAAACTGCTGCACGCCTCCGCTTCTGCATGGCAATTCAGGGCCTTACCTCGAGACAACTGCTTACGCTGAATGTCCCGTTAGCGACACAGCATGGTAGGATGCTGACTTTCTCCTCGAGCAGAGTGACTTCAGGTACGAGGTCCTCGAAGAACCCTAAGCAGAGTGTTTTCTCATGGCAGCTCAGACGGGGGCCATGACGAACACTTCCATGTCACGTCGCACTGGCTAGAAATGTGGTCCTGAGGCTGTTCCAGTGCTCTGGAAATGTAGCTCTCCTTAAGGAACGAGCAGTGTGTTGCCCATCACTCCGCATACACAGACGGCCTCCGAGGGACCGACCTTTGGGCCTCGATGTTGCTCAGCAGGCCCACAGGGGTATGGAGTTCCTCAGTGATCTTGGAGGGAAAATGATGCACCGCCGGGTGCCAACGAGTCCTGAAAAGGGTACTTCCTTTAAAATAAAGCAGAACAGGGGCTTCCCTGGTGGCGCAGTGGTTGAGAATCTGCCTGCCAATGCAGGGGACACGGGTTCGAGCCCTGGTCTGGGATGATCCTACATGCCGCGGAGCAACTGGGCCCGTGAACCACAAATACTGAGCCTGCGCCTCTGGATGCTGTGCTCCGCGACAAGAGAGGCCACGATAGTGAGAGGCCTACGCACCGCGATGAAGAGTGGCCCCCACTTACGGCAACTGGAGAGAGCCCTAGCACAGAAACGCAGACCCAACATAGCAATAAATCAATCAATCAATAAATCTTAAAAAAAGAATAAAAAATAAAATAAATAAAATAAAACAAAGCAGAACAGCGACTAAGACCTCATAGAAAAAGCTGCATGCCTCCCTTTCTGCGCGGCTACTCAGGGACTTACCTCGAGGCCAGTACTCACGTTGAGTTTCCCTTTAGCTCTAGAGCGTGGCAGGATGAGCTCCACCCCGGCCATCGAAGCACCCGGCTTACCTGGAGAATGCTCATTTTCTTCCCAGAGCCATGCCTACAGTGGCTAGTGGCTTGTCAATAGCAGTCATTTTCAAGGAGCTTCAAGGCAGCATGAATGGAGCTTTCAGAATGGGAAAGCAAAGCTAGTTCCATCAGGCCCCCATTTCTACGGGCACACGCAGCATACATCCCTGTGCTTTATAACAAGTCCAAACAGACACAGGTTACCCAGTGGTTCCTTCCCTGAATCAACTCCTCGAAGCAGGGTGTTCTGCATCTAGCGAACTGCCTCAACCAAGGAACGCCCCAGCTAGGCCTCCGGGCCCGTGGCTGTACAAAAGCCTGCAGTGTTACACGAGGAACTGGGCTTTCCTTGCAGTCGGAATGCAAGCCGACATTCTCCTGGAGGCAGGGTGACTTCAAGCAGGGGATCCTAGATGGAATGCGAATCCGAGGGTTATTCTAAGTGCAGCTCAGACTAGGGCAATGAGTCAGACTTGCACAGCATGTTCGACCTGCTAGAACGGTGTTCGTGTATCTGTGGGAGTGCTGAGGAAATCAAGCTGTCCCAAGAAAGAGTGCAGTCTGTTGCCCTACACTCGGCATACACAGAGTGGCTCCGAAGGGCTACGGGCCTGGTTGCGGCTTAACAGGCCCATGGGGGCCCGGGGGTACTCAGTGTTCTTGCAGGGAATAGGGTGCCCACGCGGGGTTCCTAGATGTCATGCAAAGCGTACTGACATTAAAACAATGCAGAGCAACGGCTATGGCCTCCTGGAAACTGCTGCACGCCTCCGCTTCTGCATGGCAATTCAGGGCCTTACCTTGAGAGAACTGCTCACGCTGAGTGTCCCGTTAGCGACACAGCATGGTAGGATGCTGACTTTCTCCTCAAGCAGAGTGACTTCAGGTACGAGGTCGTCGAAGAATCCTAAGCAGTCTGTTTTCTCACGGCAGCTCAGACGGGGGCCATGACGAACACTTCCATGGCACGCCGCACTGGCTAGAAATGTGGTCCTGAGGCTGTTACAGTGCTCTGGAAATGTAGCTCTCCTTAAGGAACGAGCAGTGTGTTGCCCATCACTCCTCATACACTGAGGGCCTCCGAGGCAACGACCTTTGGGCTTCGATGTTGCTCAGCAGGCCCACAGGTGTCTGGAGGTACTCAGTGATCTTGGAGGGAAAATGACGCACACCCAAGGGGCCTACGAGTCCTGAAAAGGGTACTTCCTTTAAAATAAAGCAGAACAGGGGCTTCCCTGGGGGCGCAGTGCTTGAGAATCTGCCTGCCAATGCAGGGGACACGGGTTCAAGCCATGGTCTGGGAGGATCCCACATGCCGCAGAGCAACTGGGCCCGTGAGCCACAACTACTGAGCCTGTGCCTTTGGAGGCTGTGCTCCGCGACAAAAGAGGCCACGATAGTGAGAGGCGTATGCACCGCGATGAAGAGTGGCCCCCACTTACCGCAACTGCAGAGAGCCCTAGCACAGAAACGCAGATCAAACATAGCAATCAATCAATCAATCAATAAATCTTAAAAAAAGAATAAAAAATAAAATAAATAAAATAAAACAAAGCAGAACAGCGACTAACACCTCATGGAAAAAGCTGCATGCCTCCCTTTCTGCGCGGCTACTCAGGGACTTACCTCGAGGCCAGTACTCACGTTGAGTTTCCCTTTAGCTCTAGAGCGTGGCAGGATGAGCTCCACCCCGGCCATCGAAGCACCCGGCTTACCTGGAGAATGCTCATTTTCTTCCCAGAGCCATGCCTACAGTGGCTAGTGGCCTGTCAACAGCAGTCAATTTCAAGTAGCTTCAAGGCAGCATGAATGGAGCTTTCAAAATGGGAAAGCAAGGCTAGTTCCATCAGGCCCCCATTTCCACGGGCACACGCAGCATACATCTCTGTGCTTTCTACCAAGTCTAAACAGACACAGGTTACCCAGTGGTTCCTTCCCTTAATCAACTCCTCGAAGCAGGGTGTTCTGCATCTAGCGAACTGCCTCAACCAAGGAACGCCCCAGCTAGGCCTCCGGGCCCGTGGCTGTTCAAAAGCCTGCAGTGTTACACGAGGAACTGGGCTTTCCTTGCAGTCGGAATGCAAGCCGACATTCTCCTGGAGGCAGGGTGACTTCAGGCAGGGGATCCTAGATGGAATGCGAATCCGAGGGTTATTCTAAGTGCAGCTCAGACTAGGGCAATGAGTCAGACTTGCACGGCATGTTCGACCTGCTAGAACGGTGTTCGTGTATCTGTGGGAGTGCTGAGGAAATCAAGCTGTCCCAAGAAAGAGTGCAGTCTGTTGCCCTACACTCGGCATAAACAGAGTGGCTCCGAAGGTCTACGGGTCTGGATGTGGCTTGGCAGGCCCACGGGTGCCTGAGGGTACTCAGTGTTCTTGCAGGGAATAGGGTGCCCACGCGAGGCTCCTAGATGTCCTGCAAAGCGTACTGACGTTAAAATAATGCAGAGCAATGGCTATGGCCTCCTGGAAACTGCTGCACGCCTCCGCTTCTGCATGGCAATTCAGGGCCTTACCTCGAGACTACTGCTTACGCTGAATGTCCCGTTAGCGACACAGCATGGTAGGATGCTGACTTTCTCCTCGAGCAGAGTGACTTCAGGTACGAGGTCCTCGAAGAATCCTAAGCAGAGTGTTTTCTCATGGCAGCTCAGACGGGGGCCATGACGAACATTTGCATGGCACGTCGCACTGGCTAGAAATGTGGTCCTGAGGCTGTTCCAGTGCTCTGGAAATGTAGCTCTCCTTAAGGAACGAGCAGTGTGTTGCCCATCACTCCGCATACACAGACGGCCTCCGAGAGACCGACCTTTGGGCCTCGATGTTGCTCAGCAGGCCCACAGGGGTCTGGAGGTACTCACTGATCTTGGAGGGAAAATGATGCACACCTAAGGGGCCGACGAGTCCTGAAAAGGGTACTTCCTTTAAAATAAAGCAGAACAGGGGCTCCCCTGGTGGCGCAGTGCTTGAGAATCTGCCTGCCAATGCAGGGGACACGGGTTCGAGCCCTGGTCTGGGAGGATCCCACATGCCGCGGAGCAACGGGGCCCGTGAGCCACAACTACTGAGCCTGCGCCTCTGGAGGCTGTGCTCCGCGACAAGAGAGGCCGCGATAGTGAGAGGCCTATGCAGCACGATGAAGAGCGGCCCCCACTTACAGCAACTGGAGAGAGCTCTAGCACAGAAACGAAGACCCAACATAGCAATCAATCAATCAATCAATCAATCTTAAAAAAACAAAAAAAAATAAAAAAAATAAAATAAAATAAAGCAGGACAGCGACTAAGACCTCATGGAAAGAGCTGCATGCCTCCCTTTCTGCGCGGCTACTCAGGGACTTACCTCGAGGCCAGTACTCACGTTGAGTTTCCCTTTAGCTCTAGAGCATGGCAGGATGAGCTCCACCCCGGCCATCGAAGCACCCGGCTTACCTGGAGAATGCTCATTTTCTTCCCAGAGCCATGCCTACAGTGGCTAGTGGCCTGTCAACAGCAGTCAATTTCAAGTAGCTTCAAGGCAGCATGAATGGAGCTTTCAGAATGGGAAAGCAAAGCTAGTTCCATCAGGCCCCCATTTCCAAGGGCACATGCAGCATACATCTCTGTGCTTTCTACCAAGTCCAAATAGACACAGGTTACCCAGTGGTTCCTTCCCTGAATCAACTCCTCGAAGCAGGGTGTTCTGCATCTAGTGAACTGCCTCAACCAAGGAACGCCCCAGCTAGGCCTCCGGGCCCGTGGCTGTTCAAAAGCCTGCAGTGTTACACGAGGAACTGGGCTTTCATTGCAGTCGGAATGCAAGCCAACATTCTCCAGGAGGCAGGGTGACTTCAGGCAGGGGGTCCGAGATGGAATGTGAATCCGAGGGTTATTCTAATTGCAGCTCAGACTAGGGCAATGAGTCAGACTTGCACGGCATGTTCGACTGGCTATAACGGTGTTCGTGTATCTCTGGGAGTGCTGAGGAAATCAAGCTGTCCCAAGAAAGAGTGCAGTCTGTTGCCCTACACTCGGCATAAAGAGAGTGGCTCCGAAGGTCTACGGGTCTGGATGTGGCTTGGCAGGCCCACGGGGGCCTGAGGGTACTCAGTGTTCTTGCAGGCAATAGGGTGCCCACGCGAGGCTCCTAGATGTCCTGCAAAGCGTACTGACATTAAAATAATGCAGAGCAACGGCTATGTCCTCCTGGAAACTGCTGCACGCCTCCGCTTCTGCATGGCAATTCAGGGCCTTACCTCGAGACAACTGCTTACGCTGAATGTCCCGTTAGCGACACAGCATGGTAGGATGCTGACTTTCTCCTCGAGCAGAGTGACTTCAGGTACGAGGTCCTCGAAGAATCCTAAGCAGAGTGTTTTCTCATGGCAGCTCAGACGGGGGCCATGACGAACATTTGCATGGCACGTCGCACTGGCTAGAAATGTGGTCCTGAGGCTGTTCCAGTGCTCTGGAAATGTAGCTCTCCTTAAGGAACGAGCAGTGTGTTGCCCATCACTCCGCATACACAGACGGCCTCCGAGAGACCGACCTTTGGGCCTCGATGTTGCTCAGCAGGCCCACAGGGGTCTGGAGGTACTCACTGATCTTGGAGGGAAAATGATGCACACCTAAGGGGCTGACGAGTCCTGAAAAGGGTACTTCCTTTAAAATAAAGCAGAACAGGGGCTCCCCTGGTGGCGCAGTGCTTGAGAATCTGCCTGCCAATGCAGGGGACACGGGTTCGAGCCCTGGTCTGGGAGGATCCCACATGCCGCGGAGCAACGGGGCCCGTGAGCCACAACTACTGAGCCTGCGCCTCTGGAGGCTGTGCTCCGCAACAAGAGATGCCGCGATAGTGAGAGGCCTATGCAGCACGATGAAGAGCGGCCCCCACTTACAGCAACTGGAGAGAGCTCTAGCACAGAAACGAAGACCCAACATAGCAATCAATCAATCAATCAATCTTAAAAAAACAATAAGAAATAAAAGAAATAAAATAAAATAAAGCAGGACAGCGACTAAGACCTCATGGAAAGAGCTGCAAGCCTCCCTTTCTGCGCGGCTACTCAGGGACTTACCTCGAGGCCAGTACTCACGTTGAGTTTCCCTTTAGCTCTAGAGCGTGGCAGGATGAGCTCCACCCCGGCCATCGAAGCACCCGATGTACGTGGAGAAAGCTCATTTTCTTCCCAGAGCCATGACTATAGCAGCTGGGGTTCTATCAACAGCAATCAATTTCAAGTAGCTTCAAGGCAGCATGAATGGAGCTTTCAAAATGGGAAAGCAAAGCTAGTTCCATCAGGCCCCCATTTCCACGGGCACACGCAGCATACATCTCTGTGCTTTCTACAAAGTCCAAACAGACACAGGTTACCCAGTGGTTCCTTCCCTGAATCAACTCCTCAAAGCAGGGTTTTCTGCATCTAGTGAACTGCCTCAACCAAGGAACGCCCCAGCTAGGCCTCCGGGCCCGTGGCTCTTCAAAAGCCTGACGTGTTACACGAGGAACTGGGCTTTCGTTGCAGTCGGAAAGCAAGCCGACATTCTCCTGGAGGCAGGGTGACTTCAGGCAGGGAGTCCCAGATGGAATGCGAAGCCGAGGGTTATTCTAAGTGCAGCTCAGACTAGGGCAATGAGTCAGACTTGCACGGCATGTTCGACCGGCTAGAACGGTGTTTGTGTATCTGTGGGAGTGCTGAGGAAATCAAGCTGTCCCAAGAAAGAGTGCAGTCTGTTGCCCTACACTCGGCATAAACAGAGTGACTCCGAAGGTCTACGGGTCTGGATGTGGCTTGGCAGGCCCACGGGGGCCTGAGGGTACTCAGTGTTCTTGCAGGGAATAGGGTGCCCACGCGAGGCTCCTAGATGTCCTGCAAAGCGTACTGACGTTAAAATAATGCAGAGCAATGGCTATGGCCTCCTGGAAACTGCTGCACGCCTCCGCTTCTGCATGGCAATTCAGGGCCTTACCTCGAGACAAGTGCTTACGCTGAATGTCCCGTTAGCGACACAGCATGGTAGGATGCTGACTTTCTCCTCGAGCAGAGTGACTTCAGGTACGAGGTCCTCAAAGAACCCTAAGCAGAGTGTTTTCTCATGGCAGCTCAGACGTGGGCCATGACGAACACTTCCATGGCACGTCGCACTGGCTAGAAATGTGGTCCTGAGGCTGTTCCAGTGCTCTGGAAATGTAGCTCTCCTTAAGGAACGAGCAGTGTGTTGCCCATCACTCCGCATACACAGACGGCCTCCGAGAGACCGACCTTTGGGCCTCGATGTTGCTCAGCAGGCCCACAGGGGTCTGGAGGTACTCACTGATCTTGGAGGGAAAATGATGCACACCAAAGGGGCCGACGAGTCCTGAAAAGGGTACTTCCTTTAAAATAAAGCAGAACAGGGGCTCCCCTGGTGGCGCAGTGCTTGAGAATCTGCCTGCCAATGCAGGGGCACGGGTTCGAGCCCTGGTCTGGGAGGATCCCACATGCCGTGGAGCAACTGGGCCCGTGAGCCACAACTACTGAGCCTGCGCCTCTGGAGGCTGTGCTCCACGACAAGAGAGGCCGCGATAGTGAGAGGCCTACGCAGCGCGATGAAGAGCGGCCCCCACTTACCGCAACTGGAGAGAGCTCTAGCACAGAAACGAAGACCCAACATAGCAATCAATCAATCAATCAATCAATCTTAAAAAAACAATAAAAAATAAAAAAAATAAAATAAAATAAAGCAGGACAGCGACTAAGACCACATGGAAAGGGCTGCATGCCTCCCTTTCTGCACGGCTACTCAGGCACTTACCTCGAGGCCAGTACTCACGTTGAGTTTCCCTTTAGCTCTAGAGCGTGGCAGGATGAGCTCCACCCCAGCCATCGAAGCACCCAGCTTACCTGGAGAATGCTCATTTTCTTCCCAGAGCCTTGCCTACAGTGGCTAGTGGCCTGTCAACAGCAGTCAATTTCAAGTAGCTTCAAGGCAGCATGAATGGAGCTTTCAAAATGGGAAAGCAAAGCTAGTTCCATCAGGCCCCCATTTCCACGGGCACACGCAGCATACATCTCTGTGCTTTCTACCAAGTCCAAACAGACACAGGTTACCCAGTGGTTCCTTCCCGGAATCAACTCCTCGAAGCAGGGTGTTCTGCATCTAGCGAACTGCCTCAACCAAGGAACGCCCCAGCTAGGCCTCCGGGCCCGTGGCTCTTCAAAAGCCTGAAGTGTTACACGAGGAACTGGGCTTTCGTTGCATTCGGAACGCAAGCCGACATTCTTCTGGAGGCAGGGTGACTTCAGGCAGGGAGTCCCAGATGGAATGCGAAGCCGAGGGTTATTCTAAGTGCAGCTCAGACTAGGGCAATGAGTCAGACTTGCACGGCATGTTGGACCTGCTAGAACGGTGTTCGTGTATCTGTGGGAGTGCTGAGGAAATCAAGCTGTCCCAAGAAAGAGTGCAGTCTGTTGCCCTACACTCGGCATACACAGAGTGGCTCCGAAGGACTACAGGTCTGGATGTGGCTTGGCAGGCCCAAGGGGGCCTGAGTGTACTCAGTGTTCTTGCAGGGAATAGGGTGGCCACGCGAGGCTCCTAGATGTCCTGCAAAGCATACTGACGTTAACATAATGCAGAGCAATGGCTATGTCCTCCTGGAAACTGCTGCACGCCTCCGCTTCTGCATGGCAATTCAGGGCCTTACCTCGAGACAACTGCTTACGCTGAATGTCCCGTTAGCGACACAGCATGGTAGGATGCTGACTTTCTCCTCGAGCAGAGTGACTTCAGGTACGAGGTCCTCGAAGAACCCTAAGCAGAGTGTTTTCTCATGGCAGCTCAGACGGGGGCCATGACGAACACTTCCATGTCACGTCGCACTGGCTAGAAATGTGGTCCTGAGGCTGTTCCAGTGCTCTGGAAATGTAGCTCTCCTTAAGGAACGAGCAGTGTGTTGCCCATCACTCCGCATACACAGACGGCCTCCGAGGGACCGACCTTTGGGCCTCGATGTTGCTCAGCAGGCCCACAGGGGTATGGAGTTCCTCAGTGATCTTGGAGGGAAAATGATGCACCGCCGGGTGCCAACGAGTCCTGAAAAGGGTACTTCCTTTAAAATAAAGCAGAACAGGGGCTTCCCTGGTGGCGCAGTGGTTGAGAATCTGCCTGCCAATGCAGGGGACACGGGTTCGAGCCCTGGTCTGGGATGATCCTACATGCCGCGGAGCAACTGGGCCCGTGAACCACAAATACTGAGCCTGCGCCTCTGGATGCTGTGCTCCGCGACAAGAGAGGCCACGATAGTGAGAGGCCTACGCACCGCGATGAAGAGTGGCCCCCACTTACGGCAACTGGAGAGAGCCCTAGCACAGAAACGCAGACCCAACATAGCAATAAATCAATCAATCAATAAATCTTAAAAAAAGAATAAAAAATAAAATAAATAAAATAAAACAAAGCAGAACAGCGACTAAGACCTCATAGAAAAAGCTGCATGCCTCCCTTTCTGCGCGGCTACTCAGGGACTTACCTCGAGGCCAGTACTCACGTTGAGTTTCCCTTTAGCTCTAGAGCGTGGCAGGATGAGCTCCACCCCGGCCATCGAAGCACCCGGCTTACCTGGAGAATGCTCATTTTCTTCCCAGAGCCATGCCTACAGTGGCTAGTGGCTTGTCAATAGCAGTCATTTTCAAGGAGCTTCAAGGCAGCATGAATGGAGCTTTCAGAATGGGAAAGCAAAGCTAGTTCCATCAGGCCCCCATTTCTACGGGCACACGCAGCATACATCCCTGTGCTTTATAACAAGTCCAAACAGACACAGGTTACCCAGTGGTTCCTTCCCTGAATCAACTCCTCGAAGCAGGGTGTTCTGCATCTAGCGAACTGCCTCAACCAAGGAACGCCCCAGCTAGGCCTCCGGGCCCGTGGCTGTACAAAAGCCTGCAGTGTTACACGAGGAACTGGGCTTTCCTTGCAGTCGGAATGCAAGCCGACATTCTCCTGGAGGCAGGGTGACTTCAAGCAGGGGATCCTAGATGGAATGCGAATCCGAGGGTTATTCTAAGTGCAGCTCAGACTAGGGCAATGAGTCAGACTTGCACAGCATGTTCGACCTGCTAGAACGGTGTTCGTGTATCTGTGGGAGTGCTGAGGAAATCAAGCTGTCCCAAGAAAGAGTGCAGTCTGTTGCCCTACACTCGGCATACACAGAGTGGCTCCGAAGGGCTACGGGCCTGGTTGCGGCTTAACAGGCCCATGGGGGCCCGGGGGTACTCAGTGTTCTTGCAGGGAATAGGGTGCCCACGCGGGGTTCCTAGATGTCATGCAAAGCGTACTGACATTAAAACAATGCAGAGCAACGGCTATGGCCTCCTGGAAACTGCTGCACGCCTCCGCTTCTGCATGGCAATTCAGGGCCTTACCTTGAGAGAACTGCTCACGCTGAGTGTCCCGTTAGCGACACAGCATGGTAGGATGCTGACTTTCTCCTCAAGCAGAGTGACTTCAGGTACGAGGTCGTCGAAGAATCCTAAGCAGTCTGTTTTCTCACGGCAGCTCAGACGGGGGCCATGACGAACACTTCCATGGCACGCCGCACTGGCTAGAAATGTGGTCCTGAGGCTGTTACAGTGCTCTGGAAATGTAGCTCTCCTTAAGGAACGAGCAGTGTGTTGCCCATCACTCCTCATACACTGAGGGCCTCCGAGGCAACGACCTTTGGGCTTCGATGTTGCTCAGCAGGCCCACAGGTGTCTGGAGGTACTCAGTGATCTTGGAGGGAAAATGACGCACACCCAAGGGGCCTACGAGTCCTGAAAAGGGTACTTCCTTTAAAATAAAGCAGAACAGGGGCTTCCCTGGGGGCGCAGTGCTTGAGAATCTGCCTGCCAATGCAGGGGACACGGGTTCAAGCCATGGTCTGGGAGGATCCCACATGCCGCAGAGCAACTGGGCCCGTGAGCCACAACTACTGAGCCTGTGCCTTTGGAGGCTGTGCTCCGCGACAAAAGAGGCCACGATAGTGAGAGGCGTATGCACCGCGATGAAGAGTGGCCCCCACTTACCGCAACTGCAGAGAGCCCTAGCACAGAAACGCAGATCAAACATAGCAATCAATCAATCAATCAATAAATCTTAAAAAAAGAATAAAAAATAAAATAAATAAAATAAAACAAAGCAGAACAGCGACTAACACCTCATGGAAAAAGCTGCATGCCTCCCTTTCTGCGCGGCTACTCAGGGACTTACCTCGAGGCCAGTACTCACGTTGAGTTTCCCTTTAGCTCTAGAGCGTGGCAGGATGAGCTCCACCCCGGCCATCGAAGCACCCGGCTTACCTGGAGAATGCTCATTTTCTTCCCAGAGCCATGCCTACAGTGGCTAGTGGCCTGTCAACAGCAGTCAATTTCAAGTAGCTTCAAGGCAGCATGAATGGAGCTTTCAAAATGGGAAAGCAAGGCTAGTTCCATCAGGCCCCCATTTCCACGGGCACACGCAGCATACATCTCTGTGCTTTCTACCAAGTCTAAACAGACACAGGTTACCCAGTGGTTCCTTCCCTTAATCAACTCCTCGAAGCAGGGTGTTCTGCATCTAGCGAACTGCCTCAACCAAGGAACGCCCCAGCTAGGCCTCCGGGCCCGTGGCTGTTCAAAAGCCTGCAGTGTTACACGAGGAACTGGGCTTTCCTTGCAGTCGGAATGCAAGCCGACATTCTCCTGGAGGCAGGGTGACTTCAGGCAGGGGATCCTAGATGGAATGCGAATCCGAGGGTTATTCTAAGTGCAGCTCAGACTAGGGCAATGAGTCAGACTTGCACGGCATGTTCGACCTGCTAGAACGGTGTTCGTGTATCTGTGGGAGTGCTGAGGAAATCAAGCTGTCCCAAGAAAGAGTGCAGTCTGTTGCCCTACACTCGGCATAAACAGAGTGGCTCCGAAGGTCTACGGGTCTGGATGTGGCTTGGCAGGCCCACGGGTGCCTGAGGGTACTCAGTGTTCTTGCAGGGAATAGGGTGCCCACGCGAGGCTCCTAGATGTCCTGCAAAGCGTACTGACGTTAAAATAATGCAGAGCAATGGCTATGGCCTCCTGGAAACTGCTGCACGCCTCCGCTTCTGCATGGCAATTCAGGGCCTTACCTCGAGACTACTGCTTACGCTGAATGTCCCGTTAGCGACACAGCATGGTAGGATGCTGACTTTCTCCTCGAGCAGAGTGACTTCAGGTACGAGGTCCTCGAAGAATCCTAAGCAGAGTGTTTTCTCATGGCAGCTCAGACGGGGGCCATGACGAACATTTGCATGGCACGTCGCACTGGCTAGAAATGTGGTCCTGAGGCTGTTCCAGTGCTCTGGAAATGTAGCTCTCCTTAAGGAACGAGCAGTGTGTTGCCCATCACTCCGCATACACAGACGGCCTCCGAGAGACCGACCTTTGGGCCTCGATGTTGCTCAGCAGGCCCACAGGGGTCTGGAGGTACTCACTGATCTTGGAGGGAAAATGATGCACACCTAAGGGGCCGACGAGTCCTGAAAAGGGTACTTCCTTTAAAATAAAGCAGAACAGGGGCTCCCCTGGTGGCGCAGTGCTTGAGAATCTGCCTGCCAATGCAGGGGACACGGGTTCGAGCCCTGGTCTGGGAGGATCCCACATGCCGCGGAGCAACGGGGCCCGTGAGCCACAACTACTGAGCCTGCGCCTCTGGAGGCTGTGCTCCGCGACAAGAGAGGCCGCGATAGTGAGAGGCCTATGCAGCACGATGAAGAGCGGCCCCCACTTACAGCAACTGGAGAGAGCTCTAGCACAGAAACGAAGACCCAACATAGCAATCAATCAATCAATCAATCAATCTTAAAAAAACAAAAAAAAATAAAAAAAATAAAATAAAATAAAGCAGGACAGCGACTAAGACCTCATGGAAAGAGCTGCATGCCTCCCTTTCTGCGCGGCTACTCAGGGACTTACCTCGAGGCCAGTACTCACGTTGAGTTTCCCTTTAGCTCTAGAGCATGGCAGGATGAGCTCCACCCCGGCCATCGAAGCACCCGGCTTACCTGGAGAATGCTCATTTTCTTCCCAGAGCCATGCCTACAGTGGCTAGTGGCCTGTCAACAGCAGTCAATTTCAAGTAGCTTCAAGGCAGCATGAATGGAGCTTTCAGAATGGGAAAGCAAAGCTAGTTCCATCAGGCCCCCATTTCCAAGGGCACATGCAGCATACATCTCTGTGCTTTCTACCAAGTCCAAATAGACACAGGTTACCCAGTGGTTCCTTCCCTGAATCAACTCCTCGAAGCAGGGTGTTCTGCATCTAGTGAACTGCCTCAACCAAGGAACGCCCCAGCTAGGCCTCCGGGCCCGTGGCTGTTCAAAAGCCTGCAGTGTTACACGAGGAACTGGGCTTTCATTGCAGTCGGAATGCAAGCCAACATTCTCCAGGAGGCAGGGTGACTTCAGGCAGGGGGTCCGAGATGGAATGTGAATCCGAGGGTTATTCTAATTGCAGCTCAGACTAGGGCAATGAGTCAGACTTGCACGGCATGTTCGACTGGCTATAACGGTGTTCGTGTATCTCTGGGAGTGCTGAGGAAATCAAGCTGTCCCAAGAAAGAGTGCAGTCTGTTGCCCTACACTCGGCATAAAGAGAGTGGCTCCGAAGGTCTACGGGTCTGGATGTGGCTTGGCAGGCCCACGGGGGCCTGAGGGTACTCAGTGTTCTTGCAGGCAATAGGGTGCCCACGCGAGGCTCCTAGATGTCCTGCAAAGCGTACTGACATTAAAATAATGCAGAGCAACGGCTATGTCCTCCTGGAAACTGCTGCACGCCTCCGCTTCTGCATGGCAATTCAGGGCCTTACCTCGAGACAACTGCTTACGCTGAATGTCCCGTTAGCGACACAGCATGGTAGGATGCTGACTTTCTCCTCGAGCAGAGTGACTTCAGGTACGAGGTCCTCGAAGAATCCTAAGCAGAGTGTTTTCTCATGGCAGCTCAGACGGGGGCCATGACGAACATTTGCATGGCACGTCGCACTGGCTAGAAATGTGGTCCTGAGGCTGTTCCAGTGCTCTGGAAATGTAGCTCTCCTTAAGGAACGAGCAGTGTGTTGCCCATCACTCCGCATACACAGACGGCCTCCGAGAGACCGACCTTTGGGCCTCGATGTTGCTCAGCAGGCCCACAGGGGTCTGGAGGTACTCACTGATCTTGGAGGGAAAATGATGCACACCTAAGGGGCTGACGAGTCCTGAAAAGGGTACTTCCTTTAAAATAAAGCAGAACAGGGGCTCCCCTGGTGGCGCAGTGCTTGAGAATCTGCCTGCCAATGCAGGGGACACGGGTTCGAGCCCTGGTCTGGGAGGATCCCACATGCCGCGGAGCAACGGGGCCCGTGAGCCACAACTACTGAGCCTGCGCCTCTGGAGGCTGTGCTCCGCAACAAGAGATGCCGCGATAGTGAGAGGCCTATGCAGCACGATGAAGAGCGGCCCCCACTTACAGCAACTGGAGAGAGCTCTAGCACAGAAACGAAGACCCAACATAGCAATCAATCAATCAATCAATCTTAAAAAAACAATAAGAAATAAAAGAAATAAAATAAAATAAAGCAGGACAGCGACTAAGACCTCATGGAAAGAGCTGCAAGCCTCCCTTTCTGCGCGGCTACTCAGGGACTTACCTCGAGGCCAGTACTCACGTTGAGTTTCCCTTTAGCTCTAGAGCGTGGCAGGATGAGCTCCACCCCGGCCATCGAAGCACCCGATGTACGTGGAGAAAGCTCATTTTCTTCCCAGAGCCATGACTATAGCAGCTGGGGTTCTATCAACAGCAATCAATTTCAAGTAGCTTCAAGGCAGCATGAATGGAGCTTTCAAAATGGGAAAGCAAAGCTAGTTCCATCAGGCCCCCATTTCCACGGGCACACGCAGCATACATCTCTGTGCTTTCTACAAAGTCCAAACAGACACAGGTTACCCAGTGGTTCCTTCCCTGAATCAACTCCTCAAAGCAGGGTTTTCTGCATCTAGTGAACTGCCTCAACCAAGGAACGCCCCAGCTAGGCCTCCGGGCCCGTGGCTCTTCAAAAGCCTGACGTGTTACACGAGGAACTGGGCTTTCGTTGCAGTCGGAAAGCAAGCCGACATTCTCCTGGAGGCAGGGTGACTTCAGGCAGGGAGTCCCAGATGGAATGCGAAGCCGAGGGTTATTCTAAGTGCAGCTCAGACTAGGGCAATGAGTCAGACTTGCACGGCATGTTCGACCGGCTAGAACGGTGTTTGTGTATCTGTGGGAGTGCTGAGGAAATCAAGCTGTCCCAAGAAAGAGTGCAGTCTGTTGCCCTACACTCGGCATAAACAGAGTGACTCCGAAGGTCTACGGGTCTGGATGTGGCTTGGCAGGCCCACGGGGGCCTGAGGGTACTCAGTGTTCTTGCAGGGAATAGGGTGCCCACGCGAGGCTCCTAGATGTCCTGCAAAGCGTACTGACGTTAAAATAATGCAGAGCAATGGCTATGGCCTCCTGGAAACTGCTGCACGCCTCCGCTTCTGCATGGCAATTCAGGGCCTTACCTCGAGACAAGTGCTTACGCTGAATGTCCCGTTAGCGACACAGCATGGTAGGATGCTGACTTTCTCCTCGAGCAGAGTGACTTCAGGTACGAGGTCCTCAAAGAACCCTAAGCAGAGTGTTTTCTCATGGCAGCTCAGACGTGGGCCATGACGAACACTTCCATGGCACGTCGCACTGGCTAGAAATGTGGTCCTGAGGCTGTTCCAGTGCTCTGGAAATGTAGCTCTCCTTAAGGAACGAGCAGTGTGTTGCCCATCACTCCGCATACACAGACGGCCTCCGAGAGACCGACCTTTGGGCCTCGATGTTGCTCAGCAGGCCCACAGGGGTCTGGAGGTACTCACTGATCTTGGAGGGAAAATGATGCACACCAAAGGGGCCGACGAGTCCTGAAAAGGGTACTTCCTTTAAAATAAAGCAGAACAGGGGCTCCCCTGGTGGCGCAGTGCTTGAGAATCTGCCTGCCAATGCAGGGGCACGGGTTCGAGCCCTGGTCTGGGAGGATCCCACATGCCGTGGAGCAACTGGGCCCGTGAGCCACAACTACTGAGCCTGCGCCTCTGGAGGCTGTGCTCCACGACAAGAGAGGCCGCGATAGTGAGAGGCCTACGCAGCGCGATGAAGAGCGGCCCCCACTTACCGCAACTGGAGAGAGCTCTAGCACAGAAACGAAGACCCAACATAGCAATCAATCAATCAATCAATCAATCTTAAAAAAACAATAAAAAATAAAAAAAATAAAATAAAATAAAGCAGGACAGCGACTAAGACCACATGGAAAGGGCTGCATGCCTCCCTTTCTGCACGGCTACTCAGGCACTTACCTCGAGGCCAGTACTCACGTTGAGTTTCCCTTTAGCTCTAGAGCGTGGCAGGATGAGCTCCACCCCAGCCATCGAAGCACCCAGCTTACCTGGAGAATGCTCATTTTCTTCCCAGAGCCTTGCCTACAGTGGCTAGTGGCCTGTCAACAGCAGTCAATTTCAAGTAGCTTCAAGGCAGCATGAATGGAGCTTTCAAAATGGGAAAGCAAAGCTAGTTCCATCAGGCCCCCATTTCCACGGGCACACGCAGCATACATCTCTGTGCTTTCTACCAAGTCCAAACAGACACAGGTTACCCAGTGGTTCCTTCCCGGAATCAACTCCTCGAAGCAGGGTGTTCTGCATCTAGCGAACTGCCTCAACCAAGGAACGCCCCAGCTAGGCCTCCGGGCCCGTGGCTCTTCAAAAGCCTGAAGTGTTACACGAGGAACTGGGCTTTCGTTGCATTCGGAACGCAAGCCGACATTCTTCTGGAGGCAGGGTGACTTCAGGCAGGGAGTCCCAGATGGAATGCGAAGCCGAGGGTTATTCTAAGTGCAGCTCAGACTAGGGCAATGAGTCAGACTTGCACGGCATGTTGGACCTGCTAGAACGGTGTTCGTGTGTCTGTGGGAGTGCTGAGGAAATCAAGCTGTCCCAAGAAAGAGTGCAGTCTGTTGCCCTACACTCGGCATACACAGAGTGGCTCCGAAGGACTACAGGTCTGGATGTGGCTTGGCAGGCCCACGGGGGCCTGAGTGTACTCAGTGTTCCTGCAGGGAATAGGGTGGCCACGCGAGGCTCCTAGATGTCCTGCAAAGCGTACTGACGTTAACATAATGCAGAGCAACGGCTATGTCCTCCTGGAAACTGCTGCACGCCTCCGCTTCTGCATGGCAATTCAGGGCCTTACCTCGAGACAACTGCTTACGCTGAATGTCCCGTTAGCGACACAGCATGGTAGGATGCTGACTTTCTCCTCGAGCAGAGTGACTTCAGGTACGAGGTCCTCGAAGAACCATAAGCAGAGTGTTTTCTCATGGCAGCTCAGACGGGGGTCATGACGAACACTTCCATGGCACGTCGCACTGGCTAGAAATGTGGTCCTGAGGCTGTTCCAGTGCTCTGGAAATGTAGCTCTCCTTAAGGAACGAGCAGTGTGTTGCCCATCACTCCGCATACACAGACGGCCTCCGAGGGACTGACCATTGGGCCTCGATGTTGCTCAGCAGGTCCACAGGTGTCTGGAGGTACTCACTGATCTTGGAGGGAAAATGATGCACACCCGAGGGGCCTACGAGTCCTGAAAAGGGTACTTCCTTTAAAATAAAGCAGAACAGGGTCTTCCCTGGTGGCGCAGTGGTTGAGAATCTGCCTGCCAATGCAGGGGACACGGTTTCGAGCCGTGGTCTGGGAGGATCCTACATGCCACGGAGCAACTGGGCCCGTAAGCAACAAATACTGAGCCTGTGCCTCTGGAGGCTGTGCTCCGCGACAAGAGAGGCCACGATAGTGAGAGGCCTACGCACCGCGATGAAGAGTGGCCCCCACTTACCGCAACTGGAGAGAGCCCTAGCACAGAAACGAAGACCCAACATAGCAATCAATCAATCAATCAATCAATCTTAAAAAAACAATAAAAAATAAAATAAATAAAATAAAATAAAGCAGGACAGCGACTAAGACCTCATGGAAAAAGCTGCATGCCTCCTTTTCTGCGCGGCTACTCAGGGACTTACCTCGAGGCCAGTACTCACGTTGAGTTTCCCTTTAGCTCTAGAGCGTGGCAGGATGAGCTCCACCCCGGCCATCGAAGCACCCGGCTTACCTGGAGAATGCTCATTTTCTTCCCAGAGCCATGCCTACAGTGGCTAGTGGCCTGTCAATAGCAGTCATTTTCAAGGAGCTTCAAGGCAGCATGAATGGAGATTTCAGAATGGGAAAGCAAAGCTAGTTCCATCAGGCCCCCATTTCCACGGGCACACGCAGCATACATCCCTGTGCTTTATAACAAGTCCAAACAGACACAGGTTACCCAGTGGTTCCTTCCCTGAATCAACTCCTCGAAGCAGGGTGTTCTGCATCTAGCGAACTGCCTCAACCAAGGAACGCCCCAGCTAGGCCTCCGGGCCCGTGGCTGTTCAAAAGCCTGCAGTGTTACACGAGGAAATGGGCTTTCATTGCAGTCGGAATGCAAGCCAACATTCTCCTGGAGGCAGGGTGACTTCAGGCAGGGGGTCCGAGATGGAATGTGAATCCGAGGGTTATTCTAAGTGCAGCTCAGACTAGGGCAATGAGTCAGACTTGCACGGCATGTTCGACCGGCTAGAACGGTGTTTGTGTATCTGTGGGAGTGCTGAGGAAATCAAGCTGTCCCAAGAAAGAGTGCAGTCTGTTGCCCTACACTCGGCATAAACAGAGTGGCTCCGAAGGTCTACGGGTCTGGATGTGGCTTTGCAGGCCCACGGGGGCCTGAGGGTACTCAGTGTTCTTGCAGGGAATAGGGTGCCCACGCGAGGCTCCTAGATGTCCTGCAAAGCGTACTGACGTTAACATAATGCAGAGCAATGGCTATGTCCTCCTGGAAACTGCTGCACGCCTCCGCTTCTGCATGGCAATTCAGGGCCTTACCTCGAGACAACTGCTTACGCTGAATGTCCCGTTAGCGACACAGCATGGTAGGATGCTGACTTTCTCCTCGAGCAGAGTGACTTCAGGTACGAGGTCCTCGAAGAACCCTAAGCAGAGTGTTTTCTCATGGCAGCTCAGACGGGGGCCATGACGAACACTTCCATGGCACGTCGCACTGGCTAGAAATGTGGTCCTGAGGCTGTTCCAGTGCTCTGGAAATGTAGCTCTCCTTAAGGAACGAGCAGTGTGTTGCCCATCACTCCGCATACACAGACGGCCTCCGAGGGACCGACCTTTGGGCCTCGATGTTGCTCAGCAGGCCCACAGGGGTCTGGAGGTACTCACTGATCTTGGAGGGAAAATGATGCACACCTAAGGGGCCGACGAGTCCTGAAAAGGGTACTTCCTTTAAAATAAAGCAGAACAGGGGCTCCCCTGGTGGCGCAGTGCTTGAGAATCTGCCTGCCAATGCAGGGGACACGGGTTCGAGCCCTGGTCTGGGAGGATCCCACATGCCGCGGAGCAACTGGGCCCATGAGCCACAACTACTGAGCCTGCGCCTCTGGAGGCTGTGCTCCGCGACATGAGAGGCCGCGATAGTGAGAGGCCTACGCACCGCGATGAAGACCGGCCCCCACTTACCGCAACTGGAGAGAGCTCTAGCACAGAAACGAAGACCCAACATAGCAATCAATCAATCAATCAATCAATCTTAAAAAAACAATAAAAAATAAAAAAAATAAAATAAAATAAAGCAGGACAGCGACTAAGACCTCATGGAAAGAGCTGCATGCCTCCCTTTCTGCGCGGCTACTCAGGGACTTACCTCGAGGCCAGTACTCACGTTGAGTTTCCCTTTAGCTCTAGAGCGTGACAGGATGAGCTCCACCCCGGCCATCGAAGCACCCGGCTTACCTGGAGAATGCTCATTTTCTTCCCAGAGCCATGCCTACAGCAGCTGGGGGCCTATCAACAGCAGTCAATTTCAAGTAGCTTCAAGGCAGCATGAATGGAGCTTTCAAAATGGGAAAGCAAAGCTAGTTCCATCAGGCCCCCATTTCCACGGGCACACGCAGCATACACCTCTGTGCTTTATAACAAGTCCAAACAGACACAGGTTACCCAGTGGTTCCTTCCCTGAATCAACTCCTCGAAGCAGGGTGTTCTGCATCTAGCGAACTGCCTCAACCAAGGAACGCCCCAGCTAGGCCTCCGGGCCCGTGGCTCTTCAAAAGCCTGAAGTGTTACACGAGGAACTGGGCTTTCGTTGCATTCGGAACGCAAGCCGACATTCTTCTGGAGGCAGGGTGACTTCAGGCAGGGAGTCCCAGATGGAATGCGAAGCCGAGGGTTATTCTAAGTGCAGCTCAGACTAGGGCAATGAGTCAGACTTGCACGGCATGTTGGACCTGCTAGAACGGTGTTCGTGTATCTGTGGGAGTGCTGAGGAAATCAAGCTGTCCCAAGAAAGAGTGCAGTCTGTTGCCCTACACTCGGCATACACAGAGTGGCTCCGAAGGACTACAGGTCTGGATGTGGCTTGGCAGGCCCACGGGGGCCTGAGTGTACTCAGTGTTCCTGCAGGGAATAGGGTGGCCACGCGAGGCTCCTAGATGTCCTGCAAAGCGTACTGACGTTAACATAATGCAGAGCAACGGCTATGTCCTCCTGGAAACTGCTGCACGCCTCCGCTTCTGCATGGCAATTCAGGGCCTTACCTCGAGACAACTGCTTACGCTGAATGTCCCGTTAGCGACACAGCATGGTAGGATGCTGACTTTCTCCTCGAGCAGAGTGACTTCAGGTACGAGGTCCTCGAAGAATCCTAAGCAGAGTGTTTTCTCATGGCAGCTCTGACGGGGGCCATGACGAACACTTCCATGGCATGTCGCACTGGCTAGAAATGTGGTCCTGAGGCTGTTCCAGTGCTCTGGAAATGTAGCTCTCTTTAATGAACGAGCAGTGTGTTGCCCATCACTCTGCATACACAGACGGCCTCCAAGGGACCGACCTTTGGGCCTCGATGTTGCTCAGCAGGCCCACAGGGGTATGGAGGTCCTCAGTGATCTTGGAGGGAAAATGATGCACCGCCGGGTGCCAACGAGTCCTGAAAAGGGTACTTCCTTTAAAATAAAGCAGAACAGGGGCTTCCCTGGTGGCGCAGTGGTTGAGAATCTGCCTGCCAATGCAGGGGACACGGGTTCGAGCCCTGGTCTGGGATGATCCTACATGCCGCGGAGCAACTGGGCCCGTGAACCACAAATACTGAGCCTGCGCCTCTGGATGCTGTGCTCCGCGACAAGAGAGGCCACGATAGTGAGAGGCCTACGCACCGCGATGAAGAGTGGCCCCCACTTACGGCAACTGGAGAGAGCCCTAGCACAGAAACGCAGACCCAACATAGCAATAAATCAATCAATCAATAAATCTTAAAAAAAGAATAAAAAATAAAATAAATAAAATAAAACAAAGCAGAACAGCGACTAAGACCTCATAGAAAAAGCTGCATGCCTCCCTTTCTGCGCGGCTACTCAGGGACTTACCTCGAGGCCAGTACTCACGTTGAGTTTCCCTTTAGCTCTAGAGCGTGGCAGGATGAGCTCCACCCCGGCCATCGAAGCACCCGGCTTACCTGGAGAATGCTCATTTTCTTCCCAGAGCCATGCCTACAGTGGCTAGTGGCTTGTCAATAGCAGTCATTTTCAAGGAGCTTCAAGGCAGCATGAATGGAGCTTTCAGAATGGGAAAGCAAAGCTAGTTCCATCAGGCCCCCATTTCTACGGGCACACGCAGCATACATCCCTGTGCTTTATAACAAGTCCAAACAGACACAGGTTACCCAGTGGTTCCTTCCCTGAATCAACTCCTCGAAGCAGGGTGTTCTGCATCTAGCGAACTGCCTCAACCAAGGAACGCCCCAGCTAGGCCTCCGGGCCCGTGGCTGTACAAAAGCCTGCAGTGTTACACGAGGAACTGGGCTTTCCTTGCAGTCGGAATGCAAGCCGACATTCTCCTGGAGGCAGGGTGACTTCAAGCAGGGGATCCTAGATGGAATGCGAATCCGAGGGTTATTCTAAGTGCAGCTCAGACTAGGGCAATGAGTCAGACTTGCACAGCATGTTCGACCTGCTAGAACGGTGTTCGTGTATCTGTGGGAGTGCTGAGGAAATCAAGCTGTCCCAAGAAAGAGTGCAGTCTGTTGCCCTACACTCGGCATACACAGAGTGGCTCCGAAGGGCTACGGGCCTGGTTGCGGCTTAACAGGCCCATGGGGGCCCGGGGGTACTCAGTGTTCTTGCAGGGAATAGGGTGCCCACGCGGGGTTCCTAGATGTCATGCAAAGCGTACTGACATTAAAACAATGCAGAGCAACGGCTATGGCCTCCTGGAAACTGCTGCACGCCTCCGCTTCTGCATGGCAATTCAGGGCCTTACCTTGAGAGAACTGCTCACGCTGAGTGTCCCGTTAGCGACACAGCATGGTAGGATGCTGACTTTCTCCTCAAGCAGAGTGACTTCAGGTACGAGGTCGTCGAAGAATCCTAAGCAGTCTGTTTTCTCACGGCAGCTCAGACGGGGGCCATGACGAACACTTCCATGGCACGCCGCACTGGCTAGAAATGTGGTCCTGAGGCTGTTACAGTGCTCTGGAAATGTAGCTCTCCTTAAGGAACGAGCAGTGTGTTGCCCATCACTCCTCATACACTGAGGGCCTCCGAGGCAACGACCTTTGGGCTTCGATGTTGCTCAGCAGGCCCACAGGTGTCTGGAGGTACTCAGTGATCTTGGAGGGAAAATGACGCACACCCAAGGGGCCTACGAGTCCTGAAAAGGGTACTTCCTTTAAAATAAAGCAGAACAGGGGCTTCCCTGGGGGCGCAGTGCTTGAGAATCTGCCTGCCAATGCAGGGGACACGGGTTCAAGCCATGGTCTGGGAGGATCCCACATGCCGCAGAGCAACTGGGCCCGTGAGCCACAACTACTGAGCCTGTGCCTTTGGAGGCTGTGCTCCGCGACAAAAGAGGCCACGATAGTGAGAGGCGTATGCACCGCGATGAAGAGTGGCCCCCACTTACCGCAACTGCAGAGAGCCCTAGCACAGAAACGCAGATCAAACATAGCAATCAATCAATCAATCAATAAATCTTAAAAAAAGAATAAAAAATAAAATAAATAAAATAAAACAAAGCAGAACAGCGACTAACACCTCATGGAAAAAGCTGCATGCCTCCCTTTCTGCGCGGCTACTCAGGGACTTACCTCGAGGCCAGTACTCACGTTGAGTTTCCCTTTAGCTCTAGAGCGTGGCAGGATGAGCTCCACCCCGGCCATCGAAGCACCCGGCTTACCTGGAGAATGCTCATTTTCTTCCCAGAGCCATGCCTACAGTGGCTAGTGGCCTGTCAACAGCAGTCAATTTCAAGTAGCTTCAAGGCAGCATGAATGGAGCTTTCAAAATGGGAAAGCAAGGCTAGTTCCATCAGGCCCCCATTTCCACGGGCACACGCAGCATACATCTCTGTGCTTTCTACCAAGTCTAAACAGACACAGGTTACCCAGTGGTTCCTTCCCTTAATCAACTCCTCGAAGCAGGGTGTTCTGCATCTAGCGAACTGCCTCAACCAAGGAACGCCCCAGCTAGGCCTCCGGGCCCGTGGCTGTTCAAAAGCCTGCAGTGTTACACGAGGAACTGGGCTTTCCTTGCAGTCGGAATGCAAGCCGACATTCTCCTGGAGGCAGGGTGACTTCAGGCAGGGGATCCTAGATGGAATGCGAATCCGAGGGTTATTCTAAGTGCAGCTCAGACTAGGGCAATGAGTCAGACTTGCACGGCATGTTCGACCTGCTAGAACGGTGTTCGTGTATCTGTGGGAGTGCTGAGGAAATCAAGCTGTCCCAAGAAAGAGTGCAGTCTGTTGCCCTACACTCGGCATAAACAGAGTGGCTCCGAAGGTCTACGGGTCTGGATGTGGCTTGGCAGGCCCACGGGTGCCTGAGGGTACTCAGTGTTCTTGCAGGGAATAGGGTGCCCACGCGAGGCTCCTAGATGTCCTGCAAAGCGTACTGACGTTAAAATAATGCAGAGCAATGGCTATGGCCTCCTGGAAACTGCTGCACGCCTCCGCTTCTGCATGGCAATTCAGGGCCTTACCTCGAGACTACTGCTTACGCTGAATGTCCCGTTAGCGACACAGCATGGTAGGATGCTGACTTTCTCCTCGAGCAGAGTGACTTCAGGTACGAGGTCCTCGAAGAATCCTAAGCAGAGTGTTTTCTCATGGCAGCTCAGACGGGGGCCATGACGAACATTTGCATGGCACGTCGCACTGGCTAGAAATGTGGTCCTGAGGCTGTTCCAGTGCTCTGGAAATGTAGCTCTCCTTAAGGAACGAGCAGTGTGTTGCCCATCACTCCGCATACACAGACGGCCTCCGAGAGACCGACCTTTGGGCCTCGATGTTGCTCAGCAGGCCCACAGGGGTCTGGAGGTACTCACTGATCTTGGAGGGAAAATGATGCACACCTAAGGGGCCGACGAGTCCTGAAAAGGGTACTTCCTTTAAAATAAAGCAGAACAGGGGCTCCCCTGGTGGCGCAGTGCTTGAGAATCTGCCTGCCAATGCAGGGGACACGGGTTCGAGCCCTGGTCTGGGAGGATCCCACATGCCGCGGAGCAACGGGGCCCGTGAGCCACAACTACTGAGCCTGCGCCTCTGGAGGCTGTGCTCCGCGACAAGAGAGGCCGCGATAGTGAGAGGCCTATGCAGCACGATGAAGAGCGGCCCCCACTTACAGCAACTGGAGAGAGCTCTAGCACAGAAACGAAGACCCAACATAGCAATCAATCAATCAATCAATCAATCTTAAAAAAACAAAAAAAAATAAAAAAAATAAAATAAAATAAAGCAGGACAGCGACTAAGACCTCATGGAAAGAGCTGCATGCCTCCCTTTCTGCGCGGCTACTCAGGGACTTACCTCGAGGCCAGTACTCACGTTGAGTTTCCCTTTAGCTCTAGAGCATGGCAGGATGAGCTCCACCCCGGCCATCGAAGCACCCGGCTTACCTGGAGAATGCTCATTTTCTTCCCAGAGCCATGCCTACAGTGGCTAGTGGCCTGTCAACAGCAGTCAATTTCAAGTAGCTTCAAGGCAGCATGAATGGAGCTTTCAGAATGGGAAAGCAAAGCTAGTTCCATCAGGCCCCCATTTCCAAGGGCACATGCAGCATACATCTCTGTGCTTTCTACCAAGTCCAAATAGACACAGGTTACCCAGTGGTTCCTTCCCTGAATCAACTCCTCGAAGCAGGGTGTTCTGCATCTAGTGAACTGCCTCAACCAAGGAACGCCCCAGCTAGGCCTCCGGGCCCGTGGCTGTTCAAAAGCCTGCAGTGTTACACGAGGAACTGGGCTTTCATTGCAGTCGGAATGCAAGCCAACATTCTCCAGGAGGCAGGGTGACTTCAGGCAGGGGGTCCGAGATGGAATGTGAATCCGAGGGTTATTCTAATTGCAGCTCAGACTAGGGCAATGAGTCAGACTTGCACGGCATGTTCGACTGGCTAGAACGGTGTTCGTGTATCTCTGGGAGTGCTGAGGAAATCAAGCTGTCCCAAGAAAGAGTGCAGTCTGTTGCCCTACACTCGGCATAAAGAGAGTGGCTCCGAAGGTCTACGGGTCTGGATGTGGCTTGGCAGGCCCACGGGGGCCTGAGGGTACTCAGTGTTCTTGCAGGCAATAGGGTGCCCACGCGAGGCTCCTAGATGTCCTGCAAAGCGTACTGACATTAAAATAATGCAGAGCAACGGCTATGTCCTCCTGGAAACTGCTGCACGCCTCCGCTTCTGCATGGCAATTCAGGGCCTTACCTCGAGACAACTGCTTACGCTGAATGTCCCGTTAGCGACACAGCATGGTAGGATGCTGACTTTCTCCTCGAGCAGAGTGACTTCAGGTACGAGGTCCTCGAAGAATCCTAAGCAGAGTGTTTTCTCATGGCAGCTCAGACGGGGGCCATGACGAACATTTGCATGGCACGTCGCACTGGCTAGAAATGTGGTCCTGAGGCTGTTCCAGTGCTCTGGAAATGTAGCTCTCCTTAAGGAACGAGCAGTGTGTTGCCCATCACTCCGCATACACAGACGGCCTCCGAGAGACCGACCTTTGGGCCTCGATGTTGCTCAGCAGGCCCACAGGGGTCTGGAGGTACTCACTGATCTTGGAGGGAAAATGATGCACACCTAAGGGGCTGACGAGTCCTGAAAAGGGTACTTCCTTTAAAATAAAGCAGAACAGGGGCTCCCCTGGTGGCGCAGTGCTTGAGAATCTGCCTGCCAATGCAGGGGACACGGGTTCGAGCCCTGGTCTGGGAGGATCCCACATGCCGCGGAGCAACGGGGCCCGTGAGCCACAACTACTGAGCCTGCGCCTCTGGAGGCTGTGCTCCGCAACAAGAGATGCCGCGATAGTGAGAGGCCTATGCAGCACGATGAAGAGCGGCCCCCACTTACAGCAACTGGAGAGAGCTCTAGCACAGAAACGAAGACCCAACATAGCAATCAATCAATCAATCAATCTTAAAAAAACAATAAGAAATAAAAGAAATAAAATAAAATAAAGCAGGACAGCGACTAAGACCTCATGGAAAGAGCTGCAAGCCTCCCTTTCTGCGCGGCTACTCAGGGACTTACCTCGAGGCCAGTACTCACGTTGAGTTTCCCTTTAGCTCTAGAGCGTGGCAGGATGAGCTCCACCCCGGCCATCGAAGCACCCGATGTACGTGGAGAAAGCTCATTTTCTTCCCAGAGCCATGACTATAGCAGCTGGGGTTCTATCAACAGCAATCAATTTCAAGTAGCTTCAAGGCAGCATGAATGGAGCTTTCAAAATGGGAAAGCAAAGCTAGTTCCATCAGGCCCCCATTTCCACGGGCACACGCAGCATACATCTCTGTGCTTTCTACAAAGTCCAAACAGACACAGGTTACCCAGTGGTTCCTTCCCTGAATCAACTCCTCAAAGCAGGGTTTTCTGCATCTAGTGAACTGCCTCAACCAAGGAACGCCCCAGCTAGGCCTCCGGGCCCGTGGCTCTTCAAAAGCCTGACGTGTTACACGAGGAACTGGGCTTTCGTTGCAGTCGGAAAGCAAGCCGACATTCTCCTGGAGGCAGGGTGACTTCAGGCAGGGAGTCCCAGATGGAATGCGAAGCCGAGGGTTATTCTAAGTGCAGCTCAGACTAGGGCAATGAGTCAGACTTGCACGGCATGTTCGACCGGCTAGAACGGTGTTTGTGTATCTGTGGGAGTGCTGAGGAAATCAAGCTGTCCCAAGAAAGAGTGCAGTCTGTTGCCCTACACTCGGCATAAACAGAGTGGCTCCGAAGGTCTACGGGTCTGGATGTGGCTTGGCAGGCCCACGGGGGCCTGAGGGTACTCAGTGTTCTTGCAGGGAATACGGTGCCCACGCGAGGCTCCTAGATGTCCTGCAAAGCGTACTGACGTTAAAATAATGCAGAGCAATGGCTATGGCCTCCTGGAAACTGCTGCACGCCTCCGCTTCTGCATGGCAATTCAGGGCCTTACCTCGAGACAAGTGCTTACGCTGAATGTCCCGTTAGCGACACAGCATGGTAGGATGCTGACTTTCTCCTCGAGCAGAGTGACTTCAGGTACGAGGTCCTCAAAGAACCCTAAGCAGAGTGTTTTCTCATGGCAGCTCAGACGTGGGCCATGACGAACACTTCCATGGCACGTCGCACTGGCTAGAAATGTGGTCCTGAGGCTGTTCCAGTGCTCTGGAAATGTAGCTCTCCTTAAGGAACGAGCAGTGTGTTGCCCATCACTCCGCATACACAGACGGCCTCCGAGAGACCGACCTTTGGGCCTCGATGTTGCTCAGCAGGCCCACAGGGGTCTGGAGGTACTCACTGATCTTGGAGGGAAAATGATGCACACCAAAGGGGCCGACGAGTCCTGAAAAGGGTACTTCCTTTAAAATAAAGCAGAACAGGGGCTCCCCTGGTGGCGCAGTGCTTGAGAATCTGCCTGCCAATGCAGGGGACACGGGTTCGAGCCCTGGTCTGGGAGGATCCCACATGCCGTGGAGCAACTGGGCCCGTGAGCCACAACTACTGAGCCTGCGCCTCTGGAGGCTGTGCTCCACGACAAGAGAGGCCGCGATAGTGAGAGGCCTACGCAGCGCGATGAAGAGCGGCCCCCACTTACCGCAACTGGAGAGAGCTCTAGCACAGAAACGAAGACCCAACATAGCAATCAATCAATCAATCAATCAATCTTAAAAAAACAATAAAAAATAAAAAAAATAAAATAAAATAAAGCAGGACAGCGACTAAGACCACATGGAAAGGGCTGCATGCCTCCCTTTCTGCACGGCTACTCAGGGACTTACCTCGAGGCCAGTACTCACGTTGAGTTTCCCTTTAGCTCTAGAGCGTGGCAGGATGAGCTCCACCCCAGCCATCGAAGCACCCGGCTTACCTGGAGAATGCTCATTTTCTTCCCAGAGCCTTGCCTACAGTGGCTAGTGGCCTGTCAACAGCAGTCAATTTCAAGTAGCTTCAAGGCAGCATGAATGGAGCTTTCAAAATGGGAAAGCAAAGCTAGTTCCATCAGGCCCCCATTTCCACGGGCACACGCAGCATACATCTCTGTGCTTTCTACCAAGTCCAAACAGACACAGGTTACCCAGTGGTTCCTTCCCGGAATCAACTCCTCGAAGCAGGGTGTTCTGCATCTAGCGAACTGCCTCAACCAAGGAACGCCCCAGCTAGGCCTCCGGGCCCGTGGCTCTTCAAAAGCCTGAAGTGTTACACGAGGAACTGGGCTTTCGTTGCATTCGGAACGCAAGCCGACATTCTTCTGGAGGCAGGGTGACTTCAGGCAGGGAGTCCCAGATGGAATGCGAAGCCGAGGGTTATTCTAAGTGCAGCTCAGACTAGGGCAATGAGTCAGACTTGCACGGCATGTTGGACCTGCTAGAACGGTGTTCGTGTATCTGTGGGAGTGCTGAGGAAATCAAGCTGTCCCAAGAAAGAGTGCAGTCTGTTGCCCTACACTCGGCATACACAGAGTGGCTCCGAAGGACTACAGGTCTGGATGTGGCTTGGCAGGCCCACGGGGGCCTGAGTGTACTCAGTGTTCCTGCAGGGAATAGGGTGGCCACGCGAGGCTCCTAGATGTCCTGCAAAGCGTACTGACGTTAACATAATGCAGAGCAACGGCTATGTCCTCCTGGAAACTGCTGCACGCCTCCGCTTCTGCATGGCAATTCAGGGCCTTACCTCGAGACAACTGCTTACGCTGAATGTCCCGTTAGCGACACAGCATGGTAGGATGCTGACTTTCTCCTCGAGCAGAGTGACTTCAGGTACGAGGTCCTCGAAGAACCATAAGCAGAGTGTTTTCTCATGGCAGCTCAGACGGGGGTCATGACGAACACTTCCATGGCACGTCGCACTGGCTAGAAATGTGGTCCTGAGGCTGTTCCAGTGCTCTGGAAATGTAGCTCTCCTTAAGGAACGAGCAGTGTGTTGCCCATCACTCCGCATACACAGACGGCCTCCGAGGGACTGACCATTGGGCCTCGATGTTGCTCAGCAGGTCCACAGGTGTCTGGAGGTACTCACTGATCTTGGAGGGAAAATGATGCACACCCGAGGGGCCTACGAGTCCTGAAAAGGGTACTTCCTTTAAAATAAAGCAGAACAGGGTCTTCCCTGGTGGCGCAGTGGTTGAGAATCTGCCTGCCAATGCAGGGGACACGGTTTCGAGCCGTGGTCTGGGAGGATCCTACATGCCACGGAGCAACTGGGCCCGTAAGCAACAAATACTGAGCCTGTGCCTCTGGAGGCTGTGCTCCGCGACAAGAGAGGCCACGATAGTGAGAGGCCTACGCACCGCGATGAAGAGTGGCCCCCACTTACCGCAACTGGAGAGAGCCCTAGCACAGAAACGAAGACCCAACATAGCAATCAATCAATCAATCAATCAATCTTAAAAAAACAATAAAAAATAAAATAAATAAAATAAAATAAAGCAGGACAGCGACTAAGACCTCATGGAAAAAGCTGCATGCCTCCTTTTCTGCGCGGCTACTCAGGGACTTACCTCGAGGCCAGTACTCACGTTGAGTTTCCCTTTAGCTCTAGAGCGTGGCAGGATGAGCTCCACCCCGGCCATCGAAGCACCCGGCTTACCTGGAGAATGCTCATTTTCTTCCCAGAGCCATGCCTACAGTGGCTAGTGGCCTGTCAATAGCAGTCATTTTCAAGGAGCTTCAAGGCAGCATGAATGGAGATTTCAGAATGGGAAAGCAAAGCTAGTTCCATCAGGCCCCCATTTCCACGGGCACACGCAGCATACATCCCTGTGCTTTATAACAAGTCCAAACAGACACAGGTTACCCAGTGGTTCCTTCCCTGAATCAACTCCTCGAAGCAGGGTGTTCTGCATCTAGCGAACTGCCTCAACCAAGGAACGCCCCAGCTAGGCCTCCGGGCCCGTGGCTGTTCAAAAGCCTGCAGTGTTACACGAGGAAATGGGCTTTCATTGCAGTCGGAATGCAAGCCAACATTCTCCTGGAGGCAGGGTGACTTCAGGCAGGGGGTCCGAGATGGAATGTGAATCCGAGGGTTATTCTAAGTGCAGCTCAGACTAGGGCAATGAGTCAGACTTGCACGGCATGTTCGACCGGCTAGAACGGTGTTTGTGTATCTGTGGGAGTGCTGAGGAAATCAAGCTGTCCCAAGAAAGAGTGCAGTCTGTTGCCCTACACTCGGCATAAACAGAGTGGCTCCGAAGGTCTACGGGTCTGGATGTGGCTTTGCAGGCCCACGGGGGCCTGAGGGTACTCAGTGTTCTTGCAGGGAATAGGGTGCCCACGCGAGGCTCCTAGATGTCCTGCAAAGCGTACTGACGTTAACATAATGCAGAGCAATGGCTATGTCCTCCTGGAAACTGCTGCACGCCTCCGCTTCTGCATGGCAATTCAGGGCCTTACCTCGAGACAACTGCTTACGCTGAATGTCCCGTTAGCGACACAGCATGGTAGGATGCTGACTTTCTCCTCGAGCAGAGTGACTTCAGGTACGAGGTCCTCGAAGAACCCTAAGCAGAGTGTTTTCTCATGGCAGCTCAGACGGGGGCCATGACGAACACTTCCATGGCACGTCGCACTGGCTAGAAATGTGGTCCTGAGGCTGTTCCAGTGCTCTGGAAATGTAGCTCTCCTTAAGGAACGAGCAGTGTGTTGCCCATCACTCCGCATACACAGACGGCCTCCGAGGGACCGACCTTTGGGCCTCGATGTTGCTCAGCAGGCCCACAGGGGTCTGGAGGTACTCACTGATCTTGGAGGGAAAATGATGCACACCTAAGGGGCCGACGAGTCCTGAAAAGGGTACTTCCTTTAAAATAAAGCAGAACAGGGGCTCCCCTGGTGGCGCAGTGCTTGAGAATCTGCCTGCCAATGCAGGGGACACGGGTTCGAGCCCTGGTCTGGGAGGATCCCACATGCCGCGGAGCAACTGGGCCCATGAGCCACAACTACTGAGCCTGCGCCTCTGGAGGCTGTGCTCCGCGACATGAGAGGCCGCGATAGTGAGAGGCCTACGCACCGCGATGAAGACCGGCCCCCACTTACCGCAACTGGAGAGAGCTCTAGCACAGAAACGAAGACCCAACATAGCAATCAATCAATCAATCAATCAATCTTAAAAAAACAATAAAAAATAAAAAAAATAAAATAAAATAAAGCAGGACAGCGACTAAGACCTCATGGAAAGAGCTGCATGCCTCCCTTTCTGCGCGGCTACTCAGGGACTTACCTCGAGGCCAGTACTCACGTTGAGTTTCCCTTTAGCTCTAGAGCGTGACAGGATGAGCTCCACCCCGGCCATCGAAGCACCCGGCTTACCTGGAGAATGCTCATTTTCTTCCCAGAGCCATGCCTACAGCAGCTGGGGGCCTATCAACAGCAGTCAATTTCAAGTAGCTTCAAGGCAGCATGAATGGAGCTTTCAAAATGGGAAAGCAAAGCTAGTTCCATCAGGCCCCCATTTCCACGGGCACACGCAGCATACACCTCTGTGCTTTATAACAAGTCCAAACAGACACAGGTTACCCAGTGGTTCCTTCCCTGAATCAACTCCTCGAAGCAGGGTGTTCTGCATCTAGCGAACTGCCTCAACCAAGGAACGCCCCAGCTAGGCCTCCGGGCCCGTGGCTCTTCAAAAGCCTGAAGTGTTACACGAGGAACTGGGCTTTCGTTGCATTCGGAACGCAAGCCGACATTCTTCTGGAGGCAGGGTGACTTCAGGCAGGGAGTCCCAGATGGAATGCGAAGCCGAGGGTTATTCTAAGTGCAGCTCAGACTAGGGCAATGAGTCAGACTTGCACGGCATGTTGGACCTGCTAGAACGGTGTTCGTGTATCTGTGGGAGTGCTGAGGAAATCAAGCTGTCCCAAGAAAGAGTGCAGTCTGTTGCCCTACACTCGGCATACACAGAGTGGCTCCGAAGGACTACAGGTCTGGATGTGGCTTGGCAGGCCCACGGGGGCCTGAGTGTACTCAGTGTTCCTGCAGGGAATAGGGTGGCCACGCGAGGCTCCTAGATGTCCTGCAAAGCGTACTGACGTTAACATAATGCAGAGCAACGGCTATGTCCTCCTGGAAACTGCTGCACGCCTCCGCTTCTGCATGGCAATTCAGGGCCTTACCTCGAGACAACTGCTTACGCTGAATGTCCCGTTAGCGACACAGCATGGTAGGATGCTGACTTTCTCCTCGAGCAGAGTGACTTCAGGTACGAGGTCCTCGAAGAATCCTAAGCAGAGTGTTTTCTCATGGCAGCTCTGACGGGGGCCATGACGAACACTTCCATGGCATGTCGCACTGGCTAGAAATGTGGTCCTGAGGCTGTTCCAGTGCTCTGGAAATGTAGCTCTCTTTAATGAACGAGCAGTGTGTTGCCCATCACTCTGCATACACAGACGGCCTCCAAGGGACCGACCTTTGGGCCTCGATGTTGCTCAGCAGGCCCACAGGGGTATGGAGGTCCTCAGTGATCTTGGAGGGAAAATGATGCACCGCCGGGTGCCAACGAGTCCTGAAAAGGGTACTTCCTTTAAAATAAAGCAGAACAGGGGCTTCCCTGGTGGCGCAGTGGTTGAGAATCTGCCTGCCAATGCAGGGGACACGGGTTCGAGCCCTGGTCTGGGATGATCCTACATGCCGCGGAGCAACTGGGCCCGTGAACCACAAATACTGAGCCTGCGCCTCTGGATGCTGTGCTCCGCGACAAGAGAGGCCACGATAGTGAGAGGCCTACGCACCGCGATGAAGAGTGGCCCCCACTTACGGCAACTGGAGAGAGCCCTAGCACAGAAACGCAGACCCAACATAGCAATAAATCAATCAATCAATAAATCTTAAAAAAAGAATAAAAAATAAAATAAATAAAATAAAACAAAGCAGAACAGCGACTAAGACCTCATAGAAAAAGCTGCATGCCTCCCTTTCTGCGCGGCTACTCAGGGACTTACCTCGAGGCCAGTACTCACGTTGAGTTTCCCTTTAGCTCTAGAGCGTGGCAGGATGAGCTCCACCCCGGCCATCGAAGCACCCGGCTTACCTGGAGAATGCTCATTTTCTTCCCAGAGCCATGCCTACAGTGGCTAGTGGCTTGTCAATAGCAGTCATTTTCAAGGAGCTTCAAGGCAGCATGAATGGAGCTTTCAGAATGGGAAAGCAAAGCTAGTTCCATCAGGCCCCCATTTCTACGGGCACACGCAGCATACATCCCTGTGCTTTATAACAAGTCCAAACAGACACAGGTTACCCAGTGGTTCCTTCCCTGAATCAACTCCTCGAAGCAGGGTGTTCTGCATCTAGCGAACTGCCTCAACCAAGGAACGCCCCAGCTAGGCCTCCGGGCCCGTGGCTGTACAAAAGCCTGCAGTGTTACACGAGGAACTGGGCTTTCCTTGCAGTCGGAATGCAAGCCGACATTCTCCTGGAGGCAGGGTGACTTCAAGCAGGGGATCCTAGATGGAATGCGAATCCGAGGGTTATTCTAAGTGCAGCTCAGACTAGGGCAATGAGTCAGACTTGCACAGCATGTTCGACCTGCTAGAACGGTGTTCGTGTATCTGTGGGAGTGCTGAGGAAATCAAGCTGTCCCAAGAAAGAGTGCAGTCTGTTGCCCTACACTCGGCATACACAGAGTGGCTCCGAAGGGCTACGGGCCTGGTTGCGGCTTAACAGGCCCATGGGGGCCCGGGGGTACTCAGTGTTCTTGCAGGGAATAGGGTGCCCACGCGGGGTTCCTAGATGTCATGCAAAGCGTACTGACATTAAAACAATGCAGAGCAACGGCTATGGCCTCCTGGAAACTGCTGCACGCCTCCGCTTCTGCATGGCAATTCAGGGCCTTACCTTGAGAGAACTGCTCACGCTGAGTGTCCCGTTAGCGACACAGCATGGTAGGATGCTGACTTTCTCCTCAAGCAGAGTGACTTCAGGTACGAGGTCGTCGAAGAATCCTAAGCAGTCTGTTTTCTCACGGCAGCTCAGACGGGGGCCATGACGAACACTTCCATGGCACGCCGCACTGGCTAGAAATGTGGTCCTGAGGCTGTTACAGTGCTCTGGAAATGTAGCTCTCCTTAAGGAACGAGCAGTGTGTTGCCCATCACTCCTCATACACTGAGGGCCTCCGAGGCAACGACCTTTGGGCTTCGATGTTGCTCAGCAGGCCCACAGGTGTCTGGAGGTACTCAGTGATCTTGGAGGGAAAATGACGCACACCCAAGGGGCCTACGAGTCCTGAAAAGGGTACTTCCTTTAAAATAAAGCAGAACAGGGGCTTCCCTGGGGGCGCAGTGCTTGAGAATCTGCCTGCCAATGCAGGGGACACGGGTTCAAGCCATGGTCTGGGAGGATCCCACATGCCGCAGAGCAACTGGGCCCGTGAGCCACAACTACTGAGCCTGTGCCTTTGGAGGCTGTGCTCCGCGACAAAAGAGGCCACGATAGTGAGAGGCGTATGCACCGCGATGAAGAGTGGCCCCCACTTACCGCAACTGCAGAGAGCCCTAGCACAGAAACGCAGATCAAACATAGCAATCAATCAATCAATCAATAAATCTTAAAAAAAGAATAAAAAATAAAATAAATAAAATAAAACAAAGCAGAACAGCGACTAACACCTCATGGAAAAAGCTGCATGCCTCCCTTTCTGCGCGGCTACTCAGGGACTTACCTCGAGGCCAGTACTCACGTTGAGTTTCCCTTTAGCTCTAGAGCGTGGCAGGATGAGCTCCACCCCGGCCATCGAAGCACCCGGCTTACCTGGAGAATGCTCATTTTCTTCCCAGAGCCATGCCTACAGTGGCTAGTGGCCTGTCAACAGCAGTCAATTTCAAGTAGCTTCAAGGCAGCATGAATGGAGCTTTCAAAATGGGAAAGCAAGGCTAGTTCCATCAGGCCCCCATTTCCACGGGCACACGCAGCATACATCTCTGTGCTTTCTACCAAGTCTAAACAGACACAGGTTACCCAGTGGTTCCTTCCCTTAATCAACTCCTCGAAGCAGGGTGTTCTGCATCTAGCGAACTGCCTCAACCAAGGAACGCCCCAGCTAGGCCTCCGGGCCCGTGGCTGTTCAAAAGCCTGCAGTGTTACACGAGGAACTGGGCTTTCCTTGCAGTCGGAATGCAAGCCGACATTCTCCTGGAGGCAGGGTGACTTCAGGCAGGGGATCCTAGATGGAATGCGAATCCGAGGGTTATTCTAAGTGCAGCTCAGACTAGGGCAATGAGTCAGACTTGCACGGCATGTTCGACCTGCTAGAACGGTGTTCGTGTATCTGTGGGAGTGCTGAGGAAATCAAGCTGTCCCAAGAAAGAGTGCAGTCTGTTGCCCTACACTCGGCATAAACAGAGTGGCTCCGAAGGTCTACGGGTCTGGATGTGGCTTGGCAGGCCCACGGGTGCCTGAGGGTACTCAGTGTTCTTGCAGGGAATAGGGTGCCCACGCGAGGCTCCTAGATGTCCTGCAAAGCGTACTGACGTTAAAATAATGCAGAGCAATGGCTATGGCCTCCTGGAAACTGCTGCACGCCTCCGCTTCTGCATGGCAATTCAGGGCCTTACCTCGAGACTACTGCTTACGCTGAATGTCCCGTTAGCGACACAGCATGGTAGGATGCTGACTTTCTCCTCGAGCAGAGTGACTTCAGGTACGAGGTCCTCGAAGAATCCTAAGCAGAGTGTTTTCTCATGGCAGCTCAGACGGGGGCCATGACGAACATTTGCATGGCACGTCGCACTGGCTAGAAATGTGGTCCTGAGGCTGTTCCAGTGCTCTGGAAATGTAGCTCTCCTTAAGGAACGAGCAGTGTGTTGCCCATCACTCCGCATACACAGACGGCCTCCGAGAGACCGACCTTTGGGCCTCGATGTTGCTCAGCAGGCCCACAGGGGTCTGGAGGTACTCACTGATCTTGGAGGGAAAATGATGCACACCTAAGGGGCCGACGAGTCCTGAAAAGGGTACTTCCTTTAAAATAAAGCAGAACAGGGGCTCCCCTGGTGGCGCAGTGCTTGAGAATCTGCCTGCCAATGCAGGGGACACGGGTTCGAGCCCTGGTCTGGGAGGATCCCACATGCCGCGGAGCAACGGGGCCCGTGAGCCACAACTACTGAGCCTGCGCCTCTGGAGGCTGTGCTCCGCGACAAGAGAGGCCGCGATAGTGAGAGGCCTATGCAGCACGATGAAGAGCGGCCCCCACTTACAGCAACTGGAGAGAGCTCTAGCACAGAAACGAAGACCCAACATAGCAATCAATCAATCAATCAATCAATCTTAAAAAAACAAAAAAAAATAAAAAAAATAAAATAAAATAAAGCAGGACAGCGACTAAGACCTCATGGAAAGAGCTGCATGCCTCCCTTTCTGCGCGGCTACTCAGGGACTTACCTCGAGGCCAGTACTCACGTTGAGTTTCCCTTTAGCTCTAGAGCATGGCAGGATGAGCTCCACCCCGGCCATCGAAGCACCCGGCTTACCTGGAGAATGCTCATTTTCTTCCCAGAGCCATGCCTACAGTGGCTAGTGGCCTGTCAACAGCAGTCAATTTCAAGTAGCTTCAAGGCAGCATGAATGGAGCTTTCAGAATGGGAAAGCAAAGCTAGTTCCATCAGGCCCCCATTTCCAAGGGCACATGCAGCATACATCTCTGTGCTTTCTACCAAGTCCAAATAGACACAGGTTACCCAGTGGTTCCTTCCCTGAATCAACTCCTCGAAGCAGGGTGTTCTGCATCTAGTGAACTGCCTCAACCAAGGAACGCCCCAGCTAGGCCTCCGGGCCCGTGGCTGTTCAAAAGCCTGCAGTGTTACACGAGGAACTGGGCTTTCATTGCAGTCGGAATGCAAGCCAACATTCTCCAGGAGGCAGGGTGACTTCAGGCAGGGGGTCCGAGATGGAATGTGAATCCGAGGGTTATTCTAATTGCAGCTCAGACTAGGGCAATGAGTCAGACTTGCACGGCATGTTCGACTGGCTAGAACGGTGTTCGTGTATCTCTGGGAGTGCTGAGGAAATCAAGCTGTCCCAAGAAAGAGTGCAGTCTGTTGCCCTACACTCGGCATAAAGAGAGTGGCTCCGAAGGTCTACGGGTCTGGATGTGGCTTGGCAGGCCCACGGGGGCCTGAGGGTACTCAGTGTTCTTGCAGGCAATAGGGTGCCCACGCGAGGCTCCTAGATGTCCTGCAAAGCGTACTGACATTAAAATAATGCAGAGCAACGGCTATGTCCTCCTGGAAACTGCTGCACGCCTCCGCTTCTGCATGGCAATTCAGGGCCTTACCTCGAGACAACTGCTTACGCTGAATGTCCCGTTAGCGACACAGCATGGTAGGATGCTGACTTTCTCCTCGAGCAGAGTGACTTCAGGTACGAGGTCCTCGAAGAATCCTAAGCAGAGTGTTTTCTCATGGCAGCTCAGACGGGGGCCATGACGAACATTTGCATGGCACGTCGCACTGGCTAGAAATGTGGTCCTGAGGCTGTTCCAGTGCTCTGGAAATGTAGCTCTCCTTAAGGAACGAGCAGTGTGTTGCCCATCACTCCGCATACACAGACGGCCTCCGAGAGACCGACCTTTGGGCCTCGATGTTGCTCAGCAGGCCCACAGGGGTCTGGAGGTACTCACTGATCTTGGAGGGAAAATGATGCACACCTAAGGGGCTGACGAGTCCTGAAAAGGGTACTTCCTTTAAAATAAAGCAGAACAGGGGCTCCCCTGGTGGCGCAGTGCTTGAGAATCTGCCTGCCAATGCAGGGGACACGGGTTCGAGCCCTGGTCTGGGAGGATCCCACATGCCGCGGAGCAACGGGGCCCGTGAGCCACAACTACTGAGCCTGCGCCTCTGGAGGCTGTGCTCCGCAACAAGAGATGCCGCGATAGTGAGAGGCCTATGCAGCACGATGAAGAGCGGCCCCCACTTACAGCAACTGGAGAGAGCTCTAGCACAGAAACGAAGACCCAACATAGCAATCAATCAATCAATCAATCTTAAAAAACAATAAGAAATAAAAGAAATAAAATAAAATAAAGCAGGACAGCGACTAAGACCTCATGGAAAGAGCTGCAAGTCTCCCTTTCTGCGCGGCTACTCAGGGACTTACCTCGAGGCCAGTACTCACGTTGAGTTTCCCTTTAGCTCTAGAGCGTGGCAGGATGAGCTCCACCCCGGCCATCGAAGCACCCGATGTACGTGGAGAAAGCTCATTTTCTTCCCAGAGCCATGACTATAGCAGCTGGGGTTCTATCAACAGCAATCAATTTCAAGTAGCTTCAAGGCAGCATGAATGGAGCTTTCAAAATGGGAAAGCAAAGCTAGTTCCATCAGGCCCCCATTTCCACGGGCACACGCAGCATACATCTCTGTGCTTTATAACAAGTCCAAACAGACACAGGTTACCCAGTGGTTCCTTCCCTGAATCAACTCCTCGAAGCAGGGTGTTCTGCATCTAGCGAACTGCCTCAACCAAGGAACGCCCCAGCTAGGCCTCCGGGCCCGTGGCTCTTCAAAAGCCTGAAGTGTTACACGAGGAACTGGGCTTTCGTTGCATTCGGAACGCAAGCCGACATTCTTCTGGAGGCAGGGTGACTTCAGGCAGGGAGTCCCAGATGGAATGCGAAGCCGAGGGTTATTCTAAGTGCAGCTCAGACTAGGGCAATGAGTCAGACTTGCACGGCATGTTGGACCTGCTAGAACGGTGTTCGTGTATCTGTGGGAGTGCTGAGGAAATCAAGCTGTCCCAAGAAAGAGTGCAGTCTGTTGCCCTACACTCGGCATACACAGAGTGGCTCCGAAGGACTACAGGTCTGGATGTGGCTTGGCAGGCCCAAGGGGGCCTGAGTGTACTCAGTGTTCTTGCAGGGAATAGGGTGGCCACGCGAGGCTCCTAGATGTCCTGCAAAGCATACTGACGTTAACATAATGCAGAGCAATGGCTATGTCCTCCTGGAAACTGCTGCACGCCTCCGCTTCTGCATGGCAATTCAGGGCCTTACCTCGAGACAACTGCTTACGCTGAATGTCCCGTTAGCGACACAGCATGGTAGGATGCTGACTTTCTCCTCGAGCAGAGTGACTTCAGGTACGAGGTCCTCGAAGAACCCTAAGCAGAGTGTTTTCTCATGGCAGCTCAGACGGGGGCCATGACGAACACTTCCATGGCACGTCGCACTGGCTAGAAATGTGGTCCTGAGGCTGTTCCAGTGCTCTGGAAATGTAGCTCTCCTTAAGGAACGAGCAGTGTGTTGCCCATCACTCCGCATACACAGACGACCTCCGAGGGACCGACCTTTGGGCCTCGATGTTGCTCAGCAGGCCCACAGGGGTCTGGAGGTACTCACTGATCTTGGAGGGAAAATGATGCACACCCGAGGGGCCTACGAGTCCTAAAAAGGGTACTTCCTTTAAAATAAAGCAGAACAGGGGCTTCCCTGGTGGCGCAGTGGTTGAGAATCTGCCTGCCAATGCAGGGGACACGGGTTCGAGCCCTGGTCTGGGAGGATCCTACATGCCGCGGAGCAACTGGGCCCGTGAGCCGCAAATACTGAGCCTGCGCCTCTGGAGGCTGTGCTCCGCGACAAGAGAGGCCACGATAGTGAGAGGCCCACGCACCGCGATGAAGAGTGGCCCCCACTTACCGCAACTGGAGAGAGCCCTAGCACAGAAACGAAGACCCAACATAGCAATCAATCAATCAATCAATAAATCTTAAGAAAAGAATAAAAAATAAAATAAATAAAATAAAACAAAGCAGAACAGCGACTAAGACCTCATGGAAAAAGCTGCATGCCTCCCTTTCTGCGCGGCTACTCAGGGACTTACCTCGAGGCCAGTACTCACGTTGAGTTTCCCTTTAGCTCTAGAGCGTGGCAGGATGAGCTCCACCCCGGCCATCGAAGCACCCGGCTTACCTGGAGAATGCTCATTTTCTTCCCAGAGCCTTGCCTACAGTGGCTAGTGGCCTGTCAACAGCAGTCAATTTCAAGTAGCTTCAAGGCAGCATGAATGGAGCTTTCAAAATGGGAAAGCAAAGCTAGTTCCATCAGGCCCCCATTTCCACGGGCACACGCAGCATACATCTCTGTGATTTCTACCAAGTCCAAACAGACACAGGTTACCCAGTGGTTCCTTCCCTGAATCAACTCCTCGAAGCAGGGTGTTCTGCATCTAGCGAACTGCCTCAACCAAGGAACGCCCCAGCTAGGCCTCCGGGCCCGTGGCTCTTCAAAAGCCTGCAGTGTTACACGAGGAACTGGGCTTTCGTTGCAGTCGGAACGCAAGCCGACATTCTCCTGGAGGCAGGGTGACTTCAGACAGGGAGTCCCAGATGGAATGTGAATCCGAGGGTTATTCTAAGTGCAGCTCAGACTAGGGCAATGAGTCAGACTTGCACGGCATGTTCGACCGGCTAGAACGGTGTTCGTGTATCTGTGGGAGTGCTGAGGAAATCAAGCTGTCCCAAGAAAGAGTGCAGTCTGTTGCCCTACACTCGGCATAAACAGAGTGGCTCCGAAAGTCTACGGGTCTGGATGTGGCTTGGCAGGCCCACGGGGGCCTGAGGGTACTCAGTGTTCTTGCAGGGAATAGGGTGCCCACGCGAGGCTCCTAGATGTCCTGCAAAGCGTACTGACATTAAAATAATGCAGAGCAAAGGCTATGTCCTCCTGGAAACTGCTGCACGCCTCCGCTTCTGCATGGCACTTCAGGGCCTTACCTCGAGACAACTGCTTACGCTGAATGTCCCATTAGTGACACAGCATGGTAGGATGCTGACTTTCTCCTCGAGCAGAGTGACTTCAGGTACGAGGTCCTCGAATAATCCTAATCAGAGTGTTTTCTCATGGCAGCTCAGACGGGGGCCATGACGAACATTTGCATGGCACGTCGCACTGGCTAGAAATGTGGTCCTGAGGCTGTTCCAGTGCTCTGGAAATGTAGCTCTCCTTAAGGAACGAGCAGTGTGTTGCCCATCACTCCGCATACACAGACGGCCTCCGAGAGACCGACCTTTGGGCCTCGATGTTGCTCAGCAGGCCCACAGGGGTCTGGAGGTACTCACTGATCTTGGAGGGAAAATGATGCACACCTAAGGGGCCGACGAGTCCTGAAAAGGGTACTTCCTTTAAAATAAAGCAGAACAGGGGCTCCCCTGGTGGCGCAGTGCTTGAGAATCTGCCTGCCAATGCAGGGGACACGGGTTCGAGCCCTGGTCTGGGAGGATCCCACATGCCGTGGAGCAACTGGGCCCGTGAGCCACAACTACTGAGCCTGCGCCTCTGGAGGCTGTGCTCCGCGACAAGAGAGGCCGCGATAGTGAGAGGCCTACGCAGCGCGATGAAGAGCGGCCCCCACTTACCGCAACTGGAGAGAGCTCTAGCACAGAAACGAAGACCCAACATAGCAATCAATCAATCAATCAATCAATCTTAAAAAAACAATAAAAAATAAAAAAAATAAAATAAAATAAAGCAGGACAGCGACTAAGACCACATGGAAAGGGCTGCATGCCTCCCTTTGTGCACGGCTACTCAGGGACTTACCTCGAGGCCAGTACTCACGTTGAGTTTCCCTTTAGCTCTAGAGCGTGGCAGGATGAGCTCCACCCCAGCCATCGAAGCACCCGGCTTACCTGGAGAATGCTCATTTTCTTCCCAGAGCCTTGCCTACAGTGGCTAGTGGCCTGTCAACAGCAGTCAATTTCAAGTAGCTTCAAGGCAGCATGAATGGAGCTTTCAAAATGGGAAAGCAAAGCTAGTTCCATCAGGCCCCCATTTCCACGGGCACACGCAGCATACATCTCTGTGCTTTCTACCAAGTCCAAACAGACACAGGTTACCCAGTGGTTCCTTCCCGGAATCAACTCCTCGAAGCAGGGTGTTCTGCATCTAGCGAACTGCCTCAACCAAGGAACGCCCCAGCTAGGCCTCCGGGCCCGTGGCTCTTCAAAAGCCTGAAGTGTTACACGAGGAACTGGGCTTTCGTTGCATTCGGAACGCAAGCCGACATTCTTCTGGAGGCAGGGTGACTTCAGGCAGGGAGTCCCAGATGGAATGCGAAGCCGAGGGTTATTCTAAGTGCAGCTCAGACTAGGGCAATGAGTCAGACTTGCACGGCATGTTGGACCTGCTAGAACGGTGTTCGTGTATCTGTGGGAGTGCTGAGGAAATCAAGCTGTCCCAAGAAAGAGTGCAGTCTGTTGCCCTACACTCGGCATACACAGAGTGGCTCCGAAGGACTACAGGTCTGGATGTGGCTTGGCAGGCCCACGGGGGCCTGAGTGTACTCAGTGTTCCTGCAGGGAATAGGGTGGCCACGCGAGGCTCCTAGATGTCCTGCAAAGCGTACTGACGTTAACATAATGCAGAGCAACGGCTATGTCCTCCTGGAAACTGCTGCACGCCTCCGCTTCTGCATGGCAATTCAGGGCCTTACCTCGAGACAACTGCTTACGCTGAATGTCCCGTTAGCGACACAGCATGGTAGGATGCTGACTTTCTCCTCGAGCAGAGTGACTTCAGGTACGAGGTCCTCGAAGAACCCTAAGCAGAGTGTTTTCTCATGGCAGCTCAGACGGGGGCCATGACGAACACTTCCATGGCACGTCGCACTGGCTAGAAATGTGGTCCTGAGGCTGTTCCAGTGCTCTGGAAATGTAGCTCTCCTTAAGGAACGAGCAGTGTGTTGCCCATCACTCCGCATACACAGACGGCCTCCGAGGGACCGACCTTTGGGCCTCGATGTTGCTCAGCAGGCCCACAGGGGTCTGGAGGTACTCACTGATCTTGGAGGGAAAATGATGCACACCCGAGGGGCCTACGAGTCCTAAAAAGGGTACTTCCTTTAAAATAAAGCAGAACAGGGGCTTCCCTGGTGGCGCAGTGGTTGAGAATCTGCCTGCCAATGCAGGGGACACGGGTTCGAGCCCTGGTCTGGGAGGATCCTACATGCCGCGGAGCAACTGGGCCCGTGAGCCGCAAATACTGAGCCTGCGCCTCTGGAGGCTGTGCTCCGCGACAAGAGAGGCCACGATAGTGAGAGGCCCACGCACCGCGATGAAGAGTGGCCCCCACTTACCTCAACTGGAGAGAGCCCTAGCACAGAAACGAAGACCCAACATAGCAATCAATCAATCAATCAATAAATCTTAAGAAAAGAATAAAAAATAAAATAAATAAAATAAAACAAAGCAGAACAGCGACTAAGACCTCATGGAAAAAGCTGCATGCCTCCCTTTCTGCGCGGCTACTCAGGGACTTACCTCGAGACCAGTACTCACGTTGAGTTTCCCTTTAGCTCTAGAGCGTGGCAGGATGAGCTCCACCCCGGCCATCGAAGCACCCGGCTTACCTGGAGAATGCTCATTTTCTTCCCAGAGCCTTGCCTACAGTGGCTAGTGGCCTGTCAACAGCAGTCAATTTCAAGTAGCTTCAAGGCAGCATGAATGGAGCTTTCAAAATGGGAAAGCAAAGCTAGTTCCATCAGGCCCCCATTTCCACGGGCACACGCAGCATACATCTCTGTGCTTTCTACCAAGTCCAAACAGACACAGGTTACCCAGTGGTTCCTTCCCTGAATCAACTCCTCGAAGCAGGGTGTTCTGCATCTAGCGAACTGCCTCAACCAAGGAACGCCCCAGCTAGGCCTCCGGGCCCGTGGCTCTTCAAAAGCCTGCAGTGTTACACGAGGAACTGGGCTTTCGTTGCAGTCGGAACGCAAGCCGACATTCTCCTGGAGGCAGGGTGACTTCAGACAGGGAGTCCCAGATGGAATGTGAATCCGAGGGTTATTCTAAGTGCAGCTCAGACTAGGGCAATGAGTCAGACTTGCACGGCATGTTCGACCGGCTAAAACGGTGTTCGTGTATCTGTGGGAGTGCTGAGGAAATCAAGCTGTCCCAAGAAAGAGTGCAGTCTGTTGCCCTACACTCGGCATAAACAGAGTGGCTCCGAAGGTCTACGGGTCTGGATGTGGCTTGGCAGGCCCACGGGGGCCTGAGGGTACTCAGTGTTCTTGCAGGGAATAGGGTGCCCACGCGAGACTCCTAGATGTCCTGCAAAGCGTACTGACATTAAAATAATGCAGAGCAAAGGCTATGTCCTCCTGGAAACTGCTGCACGCCTCCGCTTCTGCATGGCACTTCAGGGCCTTACCTCGAGACAACTGCTTACGCTGAATGTCCCGTTAGCGACACAGCATGGTAGGATGCTGACTTTCTCCTCGAGCAGAGTGACTTCAGGTACGAGGTCCTCGAAGAATCCTAATCAGAGTGTTTTCTCATGGCAGCTCAGACGGGGGCCATGACGAACATTTGCATGGCACGTCGCACTGGCTAGAAATGTGGTCCTGAGGCTGTTCCAGTGCTCTGGAAATGTAGCTCTCCTTAAGGAACGAGCAGTGTGTTGCCCATCACTCCGCATACACAGACGGCCTCCGAGAGACCGACCTTTGGGCCTCGATGTTGCTCAGCAGGCCCACAGGGGTCTGGAGGTACTCACTGATCTTGGAGGGAAAATGATGCACACCTAAGGGGCCGACGAGTCCTGAAAAGGGTACTTCCTTTAAAATAAAGCAGAACAGGGGCTCCCCTGGTGGCGCAGTGCTTGAGAATCTGCCTGCCAATGCAGGGGACACGGGTTCGAGCCCTGGTCTGGGAGGATCCCACATGCCGTGGAGCAACTGGGCCCGTGAGCCACAACTACTGAGCCTGCGCCTCTGGAGGCTGTGCTCCGCGACAAGAGAGGCCGCGATAGTGAGAGGCCTACGCAGCGCGATGAAGAGCGGCCCCCACTTACCGCAACTGGAGAGAGCTCTAGCACAGAAACGAAGACCCAACATAGCAATCAATCAATCAATCAATCAATCTTAAAAAAACAATAAAAAATAAAAAAAATAAAATAAAATAAAGCAGGACAGCGACTAAGACCACATGGAAAGGGCTGCATGCCTCCCTTTGTGCACGGCTACTCAGGGACTTACCTCGAGGCCAGTACTCACGTTGCGTTTCCCTTTAGCTCTAGAGCGTGGCAGGATGAGCTCCACCCCAGCCATCGAAGCACCCGGCTTACCTGGAGAATGCTCATTTTCTTCCCAGAGCCTTGCCTACAGTGGCTAGTGGCCTGTCAACAGCAGTCAATTTCAAGTAGCTTCAAGGCAGCATGAATGGAGCTTTCAAAATGGGAAAGCAAAGCTAGTTCCATCAGGCCCCCATTTCCACGGGCACACGCTGCATACATCTCTGTGCTTTCTACCAAGTCCAAACAGACACAGGTTACCCAGTGGTTCCTTCCCGGAATCAACTCCTCGAAGCAGGGTGTTCTGCATCTAGCGAACTGCCTCAACCAAGGAACGCCCCAGCTAGGCCTCCGGGCCCGTGGCTCTTCAAAAGCCTGAAGTGTTACACGAGGAACTGGGCTTTCGTTGCATTCGGAACGCAAGCCGACATTCTTCTGGAGGCAGGGTGACTTCAGGCAGGGAGTCCCAGATGGAATGCGAAGCCGAGGGTTATTCTAAGTGCAGCTCAGACTAGGGCAATGAGTCAGACTTGCACGGCATGTTGGACCTGCTAGAACGGTGTTCGTGTATCTGTGGGAGTGCTGAGGAAATCAAGCTGTCCCAAGAAAGAGTGCAGTCTGTTGCCCTACACTCGGCATACACAGAGTGGCTCCGAAGGACTACAGGTCTGGATGTGTCTTGGCAGGCCCACGGGGGCTTGAGTGTACTCAGTGTTCCTGCAGGGAATAGGGTGGCCACGCGAGGCTCCTAGATGTCCTGCAAAGCGTACTGACGTTAACATAATGCAGAGCAACGGCTATGTCCTCCTGGAAACTGCTGCACGCCTCCGCTTCTGCATGGCAATTCAGGGCCTTACCTCGAGACAACTGCTTACGCTGAATGTCCCGTTAGCGACACAGCATGGTAGGATGCTGACTTTCTCCTCGAGCAGAGTGACTTCAGGTACGAGGTCCTCGAAGAACCATAAGCAGAGTGTTTTCTCATGGCAGCTCAGACGGGGGTCATGACGAACACTTCCATGGCACGTCGCACTGGCTAGAAATGTGGTCCTGAGGCTGTTCCAGTGCTCTGGAAATGTAGCTCTCCTTAAGGAACGAGCAGTGTGTTGCCCATCACTCCGCATACACAGACGGCCTCCGAGGGACTGACCATTGGGCCTCGATGTTGCTCAGCAGGTCCACAGGTGTCTGGAGGTACTCACTGATCTTGGAGGGAAAATGATGCACACCCGAGGGGCCTACGAGTCCTGAAAAGGGTACTTCCTTTAAAATAAAGCAGAACAGGGGCTTCCCTGGTGGCGCAGTGGTTGAGAATCTGCCTGCCAATGCAGGGGACACGGTTTCGAGCCGTGGTCTGGGAGGATCCTACATGCCACGGAGCAACTGGGCCCGTGAGCCACAAATACTGAGCCTGTGCCTCTGGAGGCTGTGCTCCGCGACAAGAGAGGCCACGATAGTGAGAGGCCTACGCACCGCGATGAAGAGTGGCCCCCACTTACCGCAACTGGAGAGAGCCCTAGCACAGAAACGAAGACCCAACATAGCAATCAATCAATCAATCAATCAATCTTAAAAAAAGAATAAAAAATAAAATAAATAAAATAAAACAAAGCAGAACAGCGACTAAGACCTCATGGAAAAAGCTGCATGTCTCCTTTTCTGCGCGGCTACTCAGGGACTTACCTCGAGGCCAGTACTCACGTTGAGTTTCCCTTTAGCTCTAGAGCGTGGCAGGATGAGCTCCACCCCGGCCATCGAAGCACCCGGCTTACCTGGAGAATGCTTATTTTCTTCCCAGAGCCATGCCTACTTTGGCTAGTGGCCTGTCAATAGCAGTCATTTTCAAGGAGCTTCAAGGCAGCATGAATGGAGATTTCAGAATGGGAAAGCAAAGCTAGTTCCATCAGGCCCCCATTTCCACGGGCACACGCAGCATACATCCCTGTGCTTTATAACAAGTCCAAACAGACACAGGTTACCCAGTGGTTCCTTCCCTGAATCAACTCCTCGAAGCAGGGTGTTCTGCATCTAGCGAACTGCCTCAACCAAGGAACGCCCCAGCTAGGCCTCCGGGCCCGTGGCTCTTCAAAAGCCTGCAGTGTTACACGAGGAACTGGGCTTTCATTGCAGTCGGAATGCAAGCCGACATTCTTCTGGAGGCAGGGTGACTTCAGGCAGGGAGTCCCAGATGGAATGCGAAGCCGAGGGTTATTCTAAGTGCAGCTCAGACTAGGGCAATGAGTCAGACTTGCACGGCATGTTCGACCGGCTAGAACGGTGTTTGTGTATCTGTGGGAGTGCTGAGGAAATCAAGCTGTCCCAAGAAAGAGTGCAGTCTGTTGCCCTACACTCGGCATAAACAGAGTGGCTCCGAAGGTCTACGGGTCTGGATGTGGCTTGGCAGGCCCACGGGGGCCTGAGGGTACTCAGTGTTCTTGCAGGGAATAGGGTGCCCACGCGAGGCTCCTAGATGTCCTGCAAAGCGTACTGACGTTAACATAATGCAGAGCAATGGCTATGTCCTCCTGGAAACTGCTGCACGCCTCCGCTTCTGCATGGCAATTCAGGGCCTTACCTCGAGACAACTGCTTACGCTGAATGTCCCGTTAGCGACACAGCATGGTAGGATGCTGACTTTCTCCTCGAGCAGAGTGACTTCAGGTACGAGGTCCTCGAAGAACCCTAAGCAGAGTGTTTTCTCATGGCAGCTCAGACGGGGGCCATGACGAACACTTCCATGGCACGTCGCACTGGCTAGAAATGTGGTCCTGAGGCTGTTCCAGTGCTCTGGAAATGTAGCTCTCCTTAAGGAACGAGCAGTGTGTTGCCCATCACTCCGCATACACAGACGGCCTCCGAGAGACCGACCTTTGGGCCTCGATGTTGCTCAGCAGGCCCACAGGGGTCTGGAGGTACTCACTGATCTTGGAGGGAAAATGATGCACACCTAAGGGGCCGACGAGTCCTGAAAAGGGTACTTCCTTTAAAATAAAGCAGAACAGGGGCTCCCCTGGTGGCGCAGTGCTTGAGAATCTGCCTGCCAATGCAGGGGACACGGGTTCGAGCCCTGGTCTGGGAGGATCCCACATGCCGCGGAGCAACTGGGCCCGTGAGCCACAACTACTGAGCCTGCGCCTCTGGAGGCTGTGCTCCGCGACATGAGAGGCCGCGATAGTGAGAGGCCTACGCACCGCGATGAAGACCGGCCCCCACTTACCGCAACTGGAGAGAGCTCTAGCACAGAAACGAAGACCCAACATAGCAATCAATCAATCAATCAATCAATCTTAAAAAAACAATAAAAAATAAAAAAAATAAAATAAAATAAAGCAGGACAGCGACTAAGACCTCATGGAAAGAGCTGCATGCCTCCCTTTCTGCGCGGCTACTCAGGGACTTACCTCGAGGCCAGTACTCACATTGAGTTTCCCTTTAGCTCTAGAGCGTGACAGGATGAGCTCCACCCCGGCCATCGAAGCACCCGGCTTACCTGGAGAATGCTCATTTTCTTCCCAGAGCCTTGCCTACAGTGGCTAGTGGCCTGTCAACAGCAGTCAATTTCAAGTAGCTTCAAGGCAGCATGAATGGAGCTTTCAAAATGGGAAAGCAAAGCTAGTTCCATCAGGCCCCCATTTCCACGGGCACACGCAGCATACATCTCTGTGCTTTATAACAAGTCCAAACAGACACAGGTTACCCAGTGGTTCCTTCCCTGAATCAACTCCTCGAAGCAGGGTGTTCTGCATCTAGCGAACTGCCTCAACCAAGGAACGCCCCAGCTAGGCCTCCGGGCCCGTGGCTCTTCAAAAGCCTGCAGTGTTACACGAGGAACTGGGCTTTCGTTGCAGTCGGAACGCAAGCCGACATTCTCCTGGAGGCAGGGTGACTTCAGGCAGGGGGTCCCAGATGGAATGCGAAGCCGAGGGTTATTCTAAGTGCAGCTCAGACTAGGGCAATGAGTCAGACTTGCACGGCATGTTGGACCTGCTAGAACGGTGTTCGTGTATCTGTGGGAGTGCTGAGGAAATCAAGCTGTCCCAAGAAAGAGTGCAGTCTGTTGCCCTACACTCGGCATACACAGAGTGGCTCCGAAGGACTACAGGTCTGGATGTGGCTTGGCAGGCCCACGGGGGCCTGAGTGTACTCAGTGTTCCTGCAGGGAATAGGGTGGCCACGCGAGGCTCCTAGATGTCCTGCAAAGCGTACTGACGTTAACATAATGCAGAGCAACGGCTATGTCCTCCTGGAAACTGCTGCACGCCTCTGCTTCTGCATGGCAATTCAGGGCCTTACCTCGAGACAACTGCTTACGCTGAATGTCCCGTTAGCGACACAGCATGGTAGGATGCTGACTTTCTCCTCGAGCAGAGTGACTTCAGGTACGAGGTCCTCGAAGAACCCTAAGCAGAGTGTTTTCTCATGGCAGCTCAGACGGGGGCCATGACGAACACTTCCATGGCACGTCGCACTGGCTAGAAATGTGGTCCTGAGGCTGTTCCAGTGCTCTGGAAATGTAGCTCTCCTTAAGGAACGAGCAGTGTGTTGCCCATCACTCCTCATACACAGACGGCCTCCGAGGGACCGACCTTTGGGCCTCGATGTTGCTCAGCAGGTCCACAGGGGTCTGGAGGTACTCACTGATCTTGGAGGGAAAATGATGCACACCCGAGGGGCCTACGAGTCCTGAAAAGGGTACTTCCTTTAAAATAAAGCAGAACAGGGGCTTCCCTGGTGGCGCAGTGGTTGAGAATCTGCCTGCCAATGCAGGGGACACGGTTTCGAGCCGTGGTCTGGGAGGATCCTACATGCCACGGAGCAACTGGGCCCGTGAGCCACAAATACTGAGCCTGCGCCTCTGGAGGCTGTGCTCCGTGACAAGAGAGGCCACGATAGTGAGAGGCCTACGCACCGCGATGAAGAGTGGCCCCCACTTACCGCAACTGGAGAGAGCCCTAGCACAGAAACGAAGACCCAACATAGCAATCAATCAATCAATCAATAAATCTTAAAAAAAGAATAAAAAATAAAATAAATAAAATAAAACAAAGCAGAACAGCGACTAAGACCTCATGGAAAAAGCTGCATGCCTCCTTTTCTGCGCGGCTACTCAGGGACTTACCTCGAGGCCAGTACTCACATTGAGTTTCCCTTTAGCTCTAGAGCGTGGCAGGATGAGCTCCACCCCGGCCATCGAAGCACCCGGCTTACCTGGAGAATGCTCATTTTCTTCCCAGAGCCATGCCTACTTTGGCTAGTGGCCTGTCAATAGCAGTCATTTTCAAGGAGCTTCAAGGCAGCATGAATGGAGATTTCAGAATGGGAAAGCAAAGCTAGTTCCATCAGGCCCCCATTTCCACGGGCACACGCAGCATACATCCCTGTGCTTTATAACAAGTCCAAACAGACACAGGTTACCCAGTGGTTCCTTCCCTGAATCAACTCCTCGAAGCAGGGTGTTCTGCATCTAGCGAACTGCCTCAACCAAGGAACGCCCCAGCTAGGCCTCCGGGCCCGTGGCTCTTCAAAAGCCTGCAGTGTTACACGAGGAACTGGGCTTTCATTGCAGTCGGAATGCAAGCCAACATTCTCCTGGAGGCAGGGTGACTTCAGGCAGGGGGTCCGAGATGGAATGTGAATCCGAGGGTTATTCTAAGTGCAGCTCAGACTAGGGCAATGAGTCAGACTTGCACGGCATGTTCGACCGGCTAGAACGGTGTTTGTGTATCTGTGGGAGTGCTGAGGAAATCAAGCTGTCCCAAGAAAGAGTGCAGTCTGTTGCCCTACACTCGGCATAAACAGAGTGGCTCCGAAGGTCTACGGGTCTGGATGTGGCTTGGCAGGCCCACGGGGGCCTGAGGGTACTCAGTGTTCTTGCAGGGAATAGGGTGCCCACGCGAGGCTCCTAGATGTCCTGCAAAGCGTACTGACGTTAACATAATGCAGAGCAATGGCTATGTCCTCCTGGAAACTGCTGCATGCCTCCGCTTCTGCATGGCAATTCAGGGCCTTACCTCGAGACAACTGCTTACGCTGAATGTCCCGTTAGCGACACAGCATGGTAGGATGCTGACTTTCTCCTCGAGCAGAGTGACTTCAGGTACGAGGTCCTCGAAGAACCCTAAGCAGAGTGTTTTCTCATGGCAGCTCAGACGGGGGCCATGACGAACACTTCCATGGCACGTCGCACTGGCTAGAAATGTGGTCCTGAGGCTGTTCCAGTGCTCTGGAAATGTAGCTCTCCTTAAGGAACGAGCAGTGTGTTGCCCATCACTCCGCATACACAGACGGCCTCCGAGAGACCGACCTTTGGGCCTCGATGTTGCTCAGCAGGCCCACAGGGGTCTGGAGGTACTCACTGATCTTGGAGGGAAAATGATGCACACCTAAGGGGCCGACGAGTCCTGAAAAGGGTACTTCCTTTAAAATAAAGCAGAACAGGGGCTCCCCTGGTGGCGCAGTGCTTGAGAATCTGCCTGCCAATGCAGGGGACACGGGTTCGAGCCCTGGTCTGGGAGGATCCCACATGCCGTGGAGCAACTGGGCCCGTGAGCCACAACTACTGAGCCTGTGCCTCTGGAGGCTGTGCTCCGCGACAAGAGAGGCCGCGATAGTGAGAGGCCTACGCAGCGCGATGAAGAGCGGCCCCCACTTACCGCAACTGGAGAGAGCTCTAGCACAGAAACGAAGACCCAACATAGCAATCAATCAATCAATCAATCAATCTTAAAAAAACAATAAAAAATAAAAAAAATAAAATAAAATAAAGCAGGACAGCGACTAAGACCACATGGAAAGGGCTGCATGCCTCCCTTTGTGCACGGCTACTCAGGGACTTACCTCGAGGCCAGTACTCACGTTGAGTTTCCCTTTAGCTCTAGAGCGTGGCAGGATGAGCTCCACCCCAGCCATCGAAGCACCCGGCTTACCTGGAGAATGCTCATTTTCTTCCCAGAGCCTTGCCTACAGTGGCTAGTGGCCTGTCAACAGCAGTCAATTTCAAGTAGCTTCAAGGCAGCATGAATGGAGCTTTCAAAATGGGAAAGCAAAGCTAGTTCCATCAGGCCCCCATTTCCACGGGCACACGCAGCATACATCTCTGTGCTTTCTACCAAGTCCAAACAGACACAGGTTACCCAGTGGTTCCTTCCCGGAATCAACTCCTCGAAGCAGGGTGTTCTGCATCTAGCGAACTGCCTCAACCAAGGAACGCCCCAGCTAGGCCTCCGGGCCCGTGGCTCTTCAAAAGCCTGAAGTGTTACACGAGGAACTGGGCTTTCGTTGCATTCGGAACGCAAGCCGACATTCTTCTGGAGGCAGGGTGACTTCAGGCAGGGAGTCCCAGATGGAATGCGAAGCCGAGGGTTATTCTAAGTGCAGCTCAGACTAGGGCAATGAGTCAGACTTGCACGGCATGTTGGACCTGCTAGAACGGTGTTCGTGTATCTGTGGGAGTGCTGAGGAAATCAAGCTGTCCCAAGAAAGAGTGCAGTCTGTTGCCCTACACTCGGCATACACAGAGTGGCTCCGAAGGACTACGGGTCTGGATGTGGCTTGGCAGGCCCACGGGGGCCTGAGTGTACTCAGTGTTCCTGCAGGGAATAGGGTGGCCACGCGAGGCTCCTAGATGTCCTGCAAAGCGTACTGACGTTAACATAATGCAGAGCAACGGCTATGTCCTCCTGGAAACTGCTGCACGCCTCCGCTTCTGCATGGCAATTCAGGGCCTTACCTCGAGACAACTGCTTACGCTGAATGTCCCGTTAGCGACACAGCATGGTAGGATGCTGACTTTCTCCTCGAGCAGAGTGACTTCAGGTACGAGGTCCTCGAAGAACCCTAAGCAGAGTGTTTTCTCATGGCAGCTCAGACGGGGGCCATGACGAACACTTCCATGGCACGTCGCACTGGCTAGAAATGTGGTCCTGAGGCTGTTCCAGTGCTCTGGAAATGTAGCTCTCCTTAAGGAACGAGCAGTGTGTTGCCCATCACTCCGCATACACAGACGGCCTCCGAGGGACCGACCTTTGGGCCTCGATGTTGCTCAGCAGGCCCACAGGGATCTGGAGGTACTCACTGATCATGGAGGGAAAATGATGCACACCCGAGGGGCCTACGAGTCCTAAAAAGGGTACTTCCTTTAAAATAAAGCAGAACAGGGGCTTCCCTGGTGGCGCAGTGGTTGAGAATCTGCCTGCCAATGCAGGGGACACGGGTTCGAGCCCTGGTCTGGGAGGATCCTACATGCCGCGGAGCAACTGGGCCCGTGAGCCGCAAATACTGAGCCTGCGCCTCTGGAGGCTGTGCTCCGCGACAAGAGAGGCCACGATAGTGAGAGGCCCACGCACCGCGATGAAGAGTGGCCCCCACTTACCTCAACTGGAGAGAGCCCTAGCACAGAAACGAAGACCCAACATAGCAATCAATCAATCAATCAATAAATCTTAAGAAAAGAATAAAAAATAAAATAAATAAAATAAAACAAAGCAGAACAGCGACTAAGACCTCATGGAAAAAGCTGCATGCCTCCCTTTCTGCGCGGCTACTCAGGGACTTACCTCGAGGCCAGTACTCACGTTGAGTTTCCCTTTAGCTCTAGAGCGTGGCAGGATGAGCTCCACCCCGGCCATCGAAGCACCCGGCTTACCTGGAGAATGCTCATTTTCTTCCCAGAGCCTTGCCTACAGTGGCTAGTGGCCTGTCAACAGCAGTCAATTTCAAGTAGCTTCAAGGCAGCATGAATGGAGCTTTCAAAATGGGAAAGCAAAGCTAGTTCCATCAGGCCCCCATTTCCACGGGCACACGCAGCATACATCTCTGTGCTTTCTACCAAGTCCAAACAGACACAGGTTACCCAGTGGTTCCTTCCCTGAATCAACTCCTCGAAGCAGGGTGTTCTGCATCTAGCGAACTGCCTCAACCAAGGAACGCCCCAGCTAGGCCTCCGGGCCCGTGGCTCTTCAAAAGCCTGCAGTGTTACACGAGGAACTGGGCTTTCGTTGCAGTCGGAACGCAAGCCGACATTCTCCTGGAGGCAGGGTGACTTCAGACAGGGAGTCCCAGATGGAATGTGAATCCGAGGGTTATTCTAAGTGCAGCTCAGACTAGGGCAATGAGTCAGACTTGCACGGCATGTTCGACCGGCTAAAACGGTGTTCGTGTATCTGTGGGAGTGCTGAGGAAATCAAGCTGTCCCAAGAAAGAGTGCAGTCTGTTGCCCTACACTCGGCATAAACAGAGTGGCTCCGAAGGTCTACGGGTCTGGATGTGGCTTGGCAGGCCCACGGGGGCCTGAGGGTACTCAGTGTTCTTGCAGGGAATAGGGTGCCCACGCGAGGCTCCTAGATGTCCTGCAAAGCGTACTGACATTAAAATAATGCAGAGCAAAGGCTATGTCCTCCTGGAAACTGCTGCACGCCTCCGCTTCTGCATGGCACTTCAGGGCCTTACCTCGAGACAACTGCTTACGCTGAATGTCCCGTTAGCGACACAGCATGGTAGGATGCTGACTTTCTCCTCGAGCAGAGTGACTTCAGGTACGAGGTCCTCGAAGAATCCTAATCAGAGTGTTTTCTCATGGCAGCTCAGACGGGGGCCATGACGAACATTTGCATGGCACGTCGCACTGGCTAGAAATGTGGTCCTGAGGCTGTTCCAGTGCTCTGGAAATGTAGCTCTCCTTAAGGAACGAGCAGTGTGTTGCCCATCACTCCGCATACACAGACGGCCTCCGAGAGACCGACCTTTGGGCCTCGATGTTGCTCAGCAGGCCCACAGGGGTCTGGAGGTACTCACTGATCTTGGAGGGAAAATGATGCACACCTAAGGGGCCGACGAGTCCTGAAAAGGGTACTTCCTTTAAAATAAAGCAGAACAGGGGCTCCCCTGGTGGCGCAGTGCTTGAGAATCTGCCTGCCAATGCAGGGGACACGGGTTCGAGCCCTGGTCTGGGAGGATCCCACATGCCGTGGAGCAACTGGGCCCGTGAGCCACAACTACTGAGCCTGCGCCTCTGGAGGCTGTGCTCCGCGACAAGAGAGGCCGCGATAGTGAGAGGCCTACGCAGCGCGATGAAGAGCGGCCCCCACTTACCGCAACTGGAGAGAGCTCTAGCACAGAAACGAAGACCCAACATAGCAATCAATCAATCAATCAATCAATCTTAAAAAAACAATAAAAAATAAAAAAAATAAAATAAAATAAAGCAGGACAGCGACTAAGACCACATGGAAAGGGCTGCATGCCTCCCTTTCTGCACGGCTACTCAGGGACTTACCTCGAGGCCAGTACTCACGTTGCGTTTCCCTTTAGCTCTAGAGCGTGGCAGGATGAGCTCCACCCCAGCCATCGAAGCACCCGGCTTACCTGGAGAATGCTCATTTTCTTCCCAGAGCCTTGCCTACAGTGGCTAGTGGCCTGTCAACAGCAGTCAATTTCAAGTAGCTTCAAGGCAGCATGAATGGAGCTTTCAAAATGGGAAAGCAAAGCTAGTTCCATCAGGCCCCCATTTCCACGGGCACACGCTGCATACATCTCTGTGCTTTCTACCAAGTCCAAACAGACACAGGTTACCCAGTGGTTCCTTCCCGGAATCAACTCCTCGAAGCAGGGTGTTCTGCATCTAGCGAACTGCCTCAACCAAGGAACGCCCCAGCTAGGCCTCCGGGCCCGTGGCTCTTCAAAAGCCTGAAGTGTTACACGAGGAACTGGGCTTTCGTTGCATTCGGAACGCAAGCCGACATTCTTCTGGAGGCAGGGTGACTTCAGGCAGGGAGTCCCAGATGGAATGCGAAGCCGAGGGTTATTCTAAGTGCAGCTCAGACTAGGGCAATGAGTCAGACTTGCACGGCATGTTGGACCTGCTAGAACGGTGTTCGTGTATCTGTGGGAGTGCTGAGGAAATCAAGCTGTCCCAAGAAAGAGTGCAGTCTGTTGCCCTACACTCGGCATACACAGAGTGGCTCCGAAGGACTACAGGTCTGGATGTGTCTTGGCAGGCCCACGGGGGCTTGAGTGTACTCAGTGTTCCTGCAGGGAATAGGGTGGCCACGCGAGGCTCCTAGATGTCCTGCAAAGCGTACTGACGTTAACATAATGCAGAGCAACGGCTATGTCCTCCTGGAAACTGCTGCACGCCTCCGCTTCTGCATGGCAATTCAGGGCCTTACCTCGAGACAACTGCTTACGCTGAATGTCCCGTTAGCGACACAGCATGGTAGGATGCTGACTTTCTCCTCGAGCAGAGTGACTTCAGGTACGAGGTCCTCGAAGAACCATAAGCAGAGTGTTTTCTCATGGCAGCTCAGACGGGGGTCATGACGAACACTTCCATGGCACGTCGCACTGGCTAGAAATGTGGTCCTGAGGCTGTTCCAGTGCTCTGGAAATGTAGCTCTCCTTAAGGAACGAGCAGTGTGTTGCCCATCACTCCGCATACACAGACGGCCTCCGAGGGACTGACCATTGGGCCTCGATGTTGCTCAGCAGGTCCACAGGTGTCTGGAGGTACTCACTGATCTTGGAGGGAAAATGATGCACACCCGAGGGGCCTACGAGTCCTGAAAAGGGTACTTCCTTTAAAATAAAGCAGAACAGGGGCTTCCCTGGTGGCGCAGTGGTTGAGAATCTGCCTGCCAATGCAGGGGACACGGTTTCGAGCCGTGGTCTGGGAGGATCCTACATGCCACGGAGCAACTGGGCCCGTGAGCCACAAATACTGAGCCTGTGCCTCTGGAGGCTGTGCTCCGCGACAAGAGAGGCCACGATAGTGAGAGGCCTACGCACCGCGATGAAGAGTGGCCCCCACTTACCGCAACTGGAGAGAGCCCTAGCACAGAAACGAAGACCCAACATAGCAATCAATCAATCAATCAATAAATCTTAAAAAAAGAATAAAAAATAAAATAAATAAAATAAAACAAAGCAGAACAGCGACTAAGACCTCATGGAAAAAGCTGCATGCCTCCTTTTCTGCGCGGCTACTCAGGGACTTACCTCGAGGCCAGTACTCACGTTGAGTTTCCCTTTAGCTCTAGAGCGTGGCAGGATGAGCTCCACCCCGGCCATCGAAGCACCCGGCTTACCTGGAGAATGCTTATTTTCTTCCCAGAGCCATGCCTACTTTGGCTAGTGGCCTGTCAATAGCAGTCATTTTCAAGGAGCTTCAAGGCAGCATGAATGGAGATTTCAGAATGGGAAAGCAAAGCTAGTTCCATCAGGCCCCCATTTCCACGGGCACACGCAGCATACATCCCTGTGCTTTATAACAAGTCCAAACAGACACAGGTTACCCAGTGGTTCCTTCCCTGAATCAACTCCTCGAAGCAGGGTGTTCTGCATCTAGCGAACTGCCTCAACCAAGGAACGCCCCAGCTAGGCCTCCGGGCCCGTGGCTCTTCAAAAGCCTGCAGTGTTACACGAGGAACTGGGCTTTCATTGCAGTCGGAATGCAAGCCAACATTCTCCTGGAGGCAGGGTGACTTCAGGCAGGGGGTCCGAGATGGAATGTGAATCCGAGGGTTATTCTAAGTGCAGCTCAGACTAGGGCAATGAGTCAGACTTGCACGGCATGTTCGACCGGCTAGAACGGTGTTTGTGTATCTGTGGGAGTGCTGAGGAAATCAAGCTGTCCCAAGAAAGAGTGCAGTCTGTTGCCCTACACTCGGCATAAACAGAGTGGCTCCGAAGGTCTACGGGTCTGGATGTGGCTTGGCAGAACCACGGGGGCCTGAGGGTACTCAGTGTTCTTGCAGGGAATAGGGTGCCCACGCGAGGCTCCTAGATGTCCTGCAAAGCGTACTGACGTTAACATAATGCAGAGCAACGGCTATGTCCTCCTGGAAACTGCTGCACGCCTCCGCTTCTGCATGGCAATTCAGGGCCTTACCTCGAGACAACTGCTTATGCTGAATGTCCCGTTAGCGACACAGCATGGTAGGATGCTGACTTTCTCCTCGAGCAGAGTGACTTCAGGTACGAGGTCCTCGAAGAACCCTAAGCAGAGTGTTTTCTCATGGCAGCTCAGACGGGGGCCATGACGAACACTTCCATGGCACGTCGCACTGGCTAGAAATGTGGTCCTGAGGCTGTTCCAGTGCTCTGGAAATGTAGCTCTCCTTAAGGAACGAGCAGTGTGTTGCCCATCACTCCGCATACACAGACGGCCTCCGAGAGACCGACCTTTGGGCCTCGATGTTGCTCAGCAGGCCCACAGGGGTCTGGAGGTACTCACTGATCTTGGAGGGAAAATGATGCACACCTAAGGGGCCGACGAGTCCTGAAAAGGGTACTTCCTTTAAAATAAAGCAGAACAGGGGCTCCCCTGGTGGCGCAGTGCTTGAGAATCTGCCTGCCAATGCAGGGGACACGGGTTCGAGCCCTGGTCTGGGAGGATCCCACATGCCGCGGAGCAACTGGGCCCGTGAGCCACAACTACTGAGCCTGCGCCTCTGGAGGCTGTGCTCCGCGACATGAGAGGCCGCGATAGTGAGAGGCCTACGCAGCGCGATGAAGACCGGCCCCCACTTACCGCAACTGGAGAGAGCTCTAGCACAGAAACGAAGACCCAACATAGCAATCAATCAATCAATCAATCAATCTTAAAAAAACAATAAAAAATAAAAAAAATAAAATAAAATAAAGCAGGACAGCGACTAAGACCTCATGGAAAGAGCTGCATGCCTCCCTTTCTGCGCGGCTACTCAGGGACTTACCTCGAGGCCAGTACTCACATTGAGTTTCCCTTTAGCTCTAGAGCGTGACAGGATGAGCTCCACCCCGGCCATCGAAGCACCCGGCTTACCTGGAGAATGCTCATTTTCTTCCCAGAGCCTTGCCTACAGTGGCTAGTGGCCTGTCAACAGCAGTCAATTTCAAGTAGCTTCAAGGCAGCATGAATGGAGCTTTCAAAATGGGAAAGCAAAGCTAGTTCCATCAGGCCCCCATTTCCACGGGCACACGCAGCATACATCTCTGTGCTTTATAACAAGTCCAAACAGACACAGGTTACCCAGTGGTTCCTTCCCTGAATCAACTCCTCGAAGCAGGGTGTTCTGCATCTAGCGAACTGCCTCAACCAAGGAACGCCCCAGCTAGGCCTCCGGGCCCGTGGCTCTTCAAAAGCCTGCAGTGTTACACGAGGAACTGGGCTTTCATTGCAGTCGGAATGCAAGCCAACATTCTCCTGGAGGCAGGGTGACTTCAGGCAGGGGGTCCGAGATGGAATGTGAATCCGAGGGTTATTCTAAGTGCAGCTCAGACTAGGGCAATGAGTCAGACTTGCACGGCATGTTCGACCGGCTAGAACGGTGTTTGTGTATCTGTGGGAGTGCTGAGGAAATCAAGCTGTCCCAAGAAAGAGTGCAGTCTGTTGCCCTACACTCGGCATAAACAGAGTGGCTCCGAAGGTCTACGGGTCTGGATGTGGCTTGGCAGGCCCATGGGGGCCTGAGGGTACTCAGTGTTCTTGCAGGGAATAGGGTGCCCACGCGAGGCTCCTAGATGTCCTGCAAAGCGTACTGACGTTAACATAATGCAGAGCAATGGCTATGTCCTCCTGGAAACTGCTGCACGCCTCCGCTTCTGCATGGCAATTCAGGGCCTTACCTCGAGACAACTGCTTACGCTGAATGTCCCGTTAGCGACACAGCATGGTAGGATGCTGACTTTCTCCTCGAGCAGAGTGACTTCAGGTACGAGGTCCTCGAAGAACCCTAAGCAGAGTGTTTTCTCATGGCAGCTCAGACGGGGGCCATGACGAACACTTCCATGGCACGTCGCACTGGCTAGAAATGTGGTCCTGAGGCTGTTCCAGTGCTCTGGAAATGTAGCTCTCCTTAAGGAACGAGCAGTGTGTTGCCCATCACTCCGCATACACAGACGGCCTCCGAGAGACCGACCTTTGGGCCTCGATGTTGCTCAGCAGGCCCACAGGGGTCTGGAGGTACTCACTGATCTTGGAGGGAAAATGATGCACACCTAAGGGGCCGACGAGTCCTGAAAAGGGTACTTCCTTTAAAATAAAGCAGAACAGGGGCTCCCCTGGTGGCGCAGTGCTTGAGAATCTGCCTGCCAATGCAGGGGACACGGGTTCGAGCCCTGGTCTGGGAGGATCCCACATGCCGCGGAGCAAATGGGCCCGTGAGCCACAACTACTGAGCCTGCGCCTCTGGAGGCTGTGCTCCGCGACAAGAGAGGCCGCGATAGTGAGAGGCCTACGCACCGCGATGAAGACCGGCCCCCACTTACCGCAACTGGAGAGAGCTCTAGCACAGAAACGAAGACCCAACATAGCAATCAATCAATCAATCAATCAATCTTAAAAAAACAATAAAAAATAAAAAAAATAAAATAAAATAAAGCAGGACAGCGACTAAGACCTCATGGAAAGAGCTGCATGCCTCCCTTTCTGCGCGGCTACTCAGGGACTTACCTCGAGGCCAGTACTCACGTTGAGTTTCCCTTTAGCTCTAGAGCGTGGCAGGATGAGCTCCACCCCGGCCATCGAAGCACCCGGCTTACCTGGAGAATGCTCATTTTCTTCCCAGAGCCTTGCCTACAGTGGCTAGTGGCCTGTCAACAGCAGTCAATTTCAAGTAGCTTCAAGGCAGCATGAATGGAGCTTTCAAAATGGGAAAGCAAAGCTAGTTCCATCAGGCCCCCATTTCCACGGGCACACGCAGCATACATCTCTGTGCTTTCTACCAAGTCCAAACAGACACAGGTTACCCAGTGGTTCCTTCCCTGAATCAAATCCTCGAAGCAGGGTGTTCTGCATCTAGCGAACTGCCTCAACCAAGGAACGCCCCAGCTAGGCCTCCGGGCCCGTGGCTCTTCAAAAGCCTGCAGTGTTACACGAGGAACTGGGCTTTCGTTGCAGTCGGAACTCAAGCCGACATTCTCCTGGAGGCAGGGTGACTTCAGACAGGGAGTCCCAGATGGAATGCGAAGCCGAGGGTTATTCTAAGTGCAGCTCAGACTAGGGCAATGAGTCAGACTTGCACGGCATGTTCGACCGGCTACAACGGTGTTTGTGTATCTGTGGGAGTGCTGAGGAAATCAAGCTGTCCCAAGAAAGAGTGCAGTCTGTTGCCCTACACTCGGCATACACAGAGTGGCTCCGAAGGTCTACGGGTCTGGATGTGGCTTGGCAGGCCCACGGGGGCCTGAGGGTACTCAGTGTTCTTGCAGGGAATAGGGTGCCCACGCGAGGCTCCTAGATGTCCTGCAAAGCGTACTGACGTTAACATAATGCAGAGCAATGGCTATGTCCTCCTGGAAACTGCTGCACGCCTCCGCTTCTGCATGGCAATTCAGGGCCTTACCTCGAGACAACTGCTTACGCTGAATGTCCCGTTAGCGACACAGCATGGTAGGATGCTGACTTTCTCCTCGAGCAGAGTGACTTCAGGTACGAGGTCCTCGAAGAACCCTAAGCAGAGTGTTTTCTCATGGCAGCTCAGACGGGGGCCATGACGAACACTTCCATGGCACGTCGCACTGGCTAGAAATGTGGTCCTGAGGCTGTTCCAGTGCTCTGGAAATGTAGCTCTCCTTAAGGAACGAGCAGTGTGTTGCCCATCACTCCCCATACACAGACGGCCTCCGAGAGACCGACCTTTGGGCCTCGATGTTGCTCAGCAGGCCCACAGGGGTCTGGAGGTACTCACTGATCTTGGAGGGAAAATGATGCACACCTAAGGGGCCGACGAGTCCTGAAAAGGGTACTTCCTTTAAAATAAAGCAGAACAGGGGCTCCCCTGGTGGCGCAGTGCTTGAGAATCTGCCTGCCAATGCAGGGGACACGGGTTCGAGCCCTGGTCTGGGAGGATCCCACATGCCGCGGAGCAACTGGGCCCGTGAGCCACAACTACTGAGCCTGCGCCTCTGGAGGCTGTGCTCCGCGACATGAGAGGCCGCGATAGTGAGAGGCCTACGCACCGCGATGAAGACCGGCCCCCACTTACCGCAACTGGAGAGAGCTCTAGCACAGAAACGAAGACCCAACATAGCAATCAATCAATCAATCAATCAATCTTAAAAAAACAATAAAAAATAAAAAAAATAAAATAAAATAAAGCAGGACAGCGACTAAGACCTCATGGAAAGAGCTGCATGCCTCCCTTTCTGCGCGGCTACTCAGGGACTTACCTCGAGGCCAGTACTCACGTTGAGTTTCCCTTTAGCTCTAGAGCGTGGCAGGATGAGCTCCACCCCGGCCATCGAAGCACCCGGCTTACCTGGAGAATGCTCATTTTCTTCCCAGAGCCTTGCCTACAGTGGCTAGTGGCCTGTCAACAGCAGTCAATTTCAAGTAGCTTCAAGGCAGCATGAATGGAGCTTTCAAAATGGGAAAGCAAAGCTAGTTCCATCAGGCCCCCATTTCCATGGGCACACGCAGCATACATCTCTGTGCTTTCTACCAAGTCCAAACAGACACAGGTTACCCAGTGGTTCCTTCCCTGAATCAAATCCTCGAAGCAGGGTGTTCTGCATCTAGTGAACTGCCTCAACCAAGGAACGCCCCAGCTAGGCCTCCGGGCCCGTGGCTCTTCAAAAGCCTGCAGTGTTACACGAGGAACTGGGCTTTCGTTGCAGTCGGAACTCAAGCCGACATTCTCCTGGAGGCAGGGTGACTTCAGACAGGGAGTCCCAGATGGAATGCGAAGCCGAGGGTTATTCTAAGTGCAGCTCAGACTAGGGCAATGAGTCAGACTTGCACGGCATGTTCGACCGGCTACAACGGTGTTTGTGTATCTGTGGGAGTGCTGAGGAAATCAAGCTGTCCCAAGAAAGAGTGCAGTCTGTTGCCCTACACTCGGCATACACAGAGTGGCTCCGAAGGTCTACGGGTCTGGATGTGGCTTGGCAGGCCCACGGGGGCCTGAGGGTACTCAGTGTTCTTGCAGGGAATAGGGTGCCCACGCGAGGCTCCTAGATGTCCTGCAAAGCGTACTGACGTTAACATAATGCAGAGCAATGGCTATGTCCTCCTGGAAACTGCTGCACGCCTCCGCTTCTGCATGGCAATTCAGGGCCTTACCTCGAGACAACTGCTTACGCTGAATGTCCCGTTAGCGACACAGCATGGTAGGATGCTGACTTTCTCCTCGAGCAGAGTGACTTCAGGTACGAGGTCCTCGAAGAACCCTAAGCAGAGTGTTTTCTCATGGCAGCTCAGACGGGGGCCATGACGAACACTTCCATGGCACGTCGCACTGGCTAGAAATGTGGTCCTGAGGCTGTTCCAGTGCTCTGGAAATGTAGCTCTCCTTAAGGAACGAGCCGTGTGTTGCCCATCACTCCGCATACACAGACGGCCTCCGAGAGACCGACCTTTGGGCCTCGATGGTGCTCAGCAGGCCCACAGGGGTCTGGAGGTACTCACTGATCTTGGAGGGAAAATGATGCACACCTAAGGGGCCGACGAGTCCTGAAAAGGGTACTTCCTTTAAAATAAAGCAGAACAGGGGCTCCCCTGGTGGCGCAGTGCTTGAGAATCTGCCTGCCAATGCAGGGGACACGGGTTCGAGCCCTGGTCTGGGAGGATCCCACATGCCGCGGAGCAACTGGGCCCGTGAGCCACAACTACTGAGCCTGCGCCTCTGGAGGCTGTGCTCCGCGACATGAGAGGCCGCGATAGTGAGAGGCCTACGCACCGCGATGAAGACCGGCCCCCACTTACCGCAACTGGAGAGAGCTCTAGCACAGAAACGAAGACCCAACATAGCAATCAATCAATCAATCAATCAATCTTAAAAAAACAATAAAAAATAAAAAAAATAAAATAAAATAAAGCAGGACAGCGACTAAGACCTCATGGAAAGAGCTGCATGCCTCCCTTTCTGCGCGGCTACTCAGGGACTTACCTCGAGGCCAGTACTCACGTTGAGTTTCCTTTTAGCTCTAGAGCGTGACAGGATGAGCTCCACCCCGGCCATCGAAGCACCCGGCTTACCTGGAGAATGCTCATTTTCTTCCCAGAGCCTTGCCTACAGTGGCTAGTGGCCTGTCAACAGCAGTCAATTTCAAGTAGCTTCAAGGCAGCATGAATGGAGCTTTCAAAATGGGAAAGCAAAGCTAGTTCCATCAGGCCCCCATTTCCACGGGCACACGCAGCATACATCTCTGTGCTTTATAACAAGTCCAAACAGACACAGGTTACCCAGTGGTTCCTTCCCTGAATCAACTCCTCGAAGCAGGGTGTTCTGCATCTAGCGAACTGCCTCAACCAAGGAACGCCCCAGCTAGGCCTCCGGGCCCGTGGCTCTTCAAAAGCCTGAAGTGTTACACGAGGAACTGGGCTTTCGTTGCATTCGGAACGCAAGCCGACATTCTTCTGGATGCAGGGTGACTTCAGGCAGGGAGTCCCAGATGGAATGCGAAGCCGAGGGTTATTCTAAGTGCAGCTCAGACTAGGGCAATGAGTCAGACTTGCACGGCATGTTGGACCTGCTAGAACGGTGTTCGTGTATCTGTGGGAGTGCTGAGGAAATCAAGCTGTCCCAAGAAAGAGTGCAGTCTGTTGCCCTACACTCGGCATACACAGAGTGGCTCCGAAGGACTACAGGTCTGGATGTGGCTTGGCAGGCCCACGGGGGCCTGAGTGTACTCAGTGTTCCTGCAGGGAATAGGGTGGCCACGCGAGGCTCCTAGATGTCCTGCAAAGCGTACTGACTTTAACATAATGCAGAGCAACGGCTATGTCCTCCTGGAAACTGCTGCACGCCTCCGCTTCTGCATGGCAATTCAGGGCCTTACCTCGAGACAACTGCTTACGCTGAATGTCCCGTTAGCGACACAGCATGGTAGGATGCTGACTTTCTCCTCGAGCAGAGTGACTTCAGGTACGAGGTCCTCGAAGAACCCTAAGCAGAGTGTTTTCTCATGGCAGCTCAGACGGGGGCCATGACGAACACTTCCATGGCACGTCGCACTGGCTAGAAATGTGGTCCTGAGGCTGTTCCAGTGCTCTGGAAATGTAGCTCTCCTTAAGGAACGAGCAGTGTGTTGCCCATCACTCCTCATACACAGACGGCCTCCGAGGGACCGACCTTTGGGCCTCGATGTTGCTCAGCAGGTCCACAGGGGTCTGGAGGTACTCACTGATCTTGGAGGGAAAATGATGCACACCCGAGGGGCCTACGAGTCCTGAAAAGGGTACTTCCTTTAAAATAAAGCAGAACAGGGGCTTCCCTGGTGGCGCAGTGGTTGAGAATCTGCCTGCCAATGCAGGGGACACGGTTTCGAGCCGTGGTCTGGGAGGATCCTACATGCCACGGAGCAACTGGGCCCGTGAGCCACAAATACTGAGCCTGCGCCTCTGGAGGCTGTGCTCCGCGACAAGAGAGGCCACGATAGTGAGAGGCCTACGCACCGCGATGAAGAGTGGCCCCCACTTACCGCAACTGGAGAGAGCCCTAGCACAGAAACGAAGACCCAACATAGCAATCAATCAATCAATCAATAAATCTTAAAAAAAGAATAAAAAATAAAATAAATAAAATAAAACAAAGCAGAACAGCGACTAAGACCTCATGGAAAAAGCTGCATGCCTCCTTTTCTGCGCGGCTACTCAGGGACTTACCTCGAGGCCAGTACTCACGTTGAGTTTCCCTTTAGCTCTAGAGCGTGGCAGGATGAGCTCCACCCCGGCCATCGAAGCACCCGGCTTACCTGGAGAATGCTCATTTTCTTCCCAGAGCCATGCCTACTTTGGCTAGTGGCCTGTCAATAGCAGTCATTTTCAAGGAGCTTCAAGGCAGCATGAATGGAGATTTCAGAATGGGAAAGCAAAGCTAGTTCCATCAGGCCCCCATTTCCACGGGCACACGCAGCATACATCCCTGTGCTTTATAACAAGTCCAAACAGACACAGGTTACCCAGTGGTTCCTTCCCTGAATCAACTCCTCGAAGCAGGGTGTTCTGCATCTAGCGAACTGCCTCAACCAAGGAACGCCCCAGCTAGGCCTCCGGGCCCGTGGCTGTTCAAAAGCCTGCAGTGTTACACGAGGAACTGGGCTTTCATTGCAGTCGGAATGCAAGCCAACATTCTCCTGGAGGCAGGGTGACTTCAGGCAGGGGGTCCGAAATGGAATGTGAATCCGAGGGTTATTCTAAGTGCAGCTCAGACTAGGGCAATGAGTCAGACTTGCACGGCATGTTCGACCGGCTAGAACGGTGTTTGTGTATCTGTGGGAGTGCTGAGGAAATCAAGCAGTCCCAAGAAAGAGTGCAGTCTGTTGCCCTACACTCGGCATAAACAGAGTGGCTCCGAAGGTCTACGGGTCTGGATGTGGCTTGGCAGGCCCACGGGGGCCTGAGGGTACTCAGTGTTCTTGCAGGGAATAGGGTGCCCACGCGAGGCTCCTAGATGTCCTGCAAAGCGTACTGACGTTAACATAATGCAGAGCAATGGCTATGTCCTCCTGGAAACTGCTGCACGCCTCCGCTTCTGCATGGCAATTCAGGGCCTTACCTCGAGACAACTGCTTACGCTGAATGTCCCGTTAGCGACACAGCATGGTAGGATGCTGACTTTCTCCTCGAGCAGAGTGACTTCAGGTACGAGGTCCTCGAAGAACCCTAAGCAGAGTGTTTTCTCATGGCAGCTCAGACGGGGGCCATGACGAACACTTCCATGGCACGTCGCACTGGCTAGAAATGTGGTCCTGAGGCTGTTCCAGTGCTCTGGAAATGTAGCTCTCCTTAAGGAACGAGCAGTGTGTTGCCCATCACTCCGCATACACAGACGGCCTCCGAGAGAACGACCTTTGGGCCTCGATGTTGCTCAGCAGGCCCACAGGGGTCTGGAGGTACTCACTGATCTTGGAGGGAAAATGATGCACACCTAAGGGGCCGACGAGTCCTGAAAAGGGTACTTCCTTTAAAATAAAGCAGAACAGGGGCTCCCCTGGTGGCGCAGTGCTTGAGAATCTGCCTGCCAATGCAGGGGACACGGGTTCGAGCCCTGGTCTGGGAGGATCCCACATGCCGTGGAGCAACTGGGCCCGTGAGCCACAACTACTGAGCCTGCGCCTCTGGAGGCTGTGCTCCGCAACAAGAGAGGCCGCGATAGTGAGAGGCCTACGCAGCGCGATGAAGACCGGCCCCCACTTACCGCAACTGGAGAGAGCTCTAGCACAGAAACGAAGACCCAACATAGCAATCAATCAATCAATCAATCAATCTTAAATAAACAATAAAAAATAAAAAAAATAAAATAAAATAAAGCAGGACAGCGACTAAGACCTCATGGAAAGGGCTGCATGCCTCCCTTTCTGCACGGCTACTCAGGGACTTACCTCGAGGCCAGTACTCACGTTGAGTTTCCCTTTAGCTCTAGAGCGTGGCAGGATGAGCTCCACCCCGGCCATCGAAGCACCCGGCTTACCTGGAGAATGCTCATTTTCTTCCCAGAGCCTTGCCTACAGTGGCTAGTGGCCTGTCAACAGCAGTCAATTTCAAGTAGCTTCAAGGCAGCATGAATGGAGCTTTCAAAATGGGAAAGCAAAGCTAGTTCCATCAGGCCCCCATTTCCACGGGCACACGCAGCATACATCTCTGTGCTTTCTACCAAGTCCAAACAGACACAGGTTACCCAGTGGTTCCTTCCCTGAATCAACTCCTCGAAGCAGGGTGTTCTGCATCTAGCGAACTGCCTCAACCAAGGAACGCCCCAGCTAGGCCTCCGGGCCCGTGGCTCTTCAAAAGCCTGAAGTGTTACACGAGGAACTGGGCTTTCGTTGCATTCGGAACGCAAGCCGACATTCTTCTGGAGGCAGGGTGACTTCAGGCAGGGAGTCCCAGATGGAATGCGAAGCCGAGGGTTATTCTAAGTGCAGCTCAGACTAGGGCAATGAGTCAGACTTGCACGGCATGTTGGACCTGCTAGAACGGTGTTCGTGTATCTGTGGGAGTGCTGAGGAAATCAAGCTGTCCCAAGAAAGAGTGCAGTCTGTTGCCCTACACTCGGCATACACAGAGTGGCTCCGAAGGACTACAGGTCTGGATGTGGCTTGGCAGGCCCACGGGGGCCTGAGTGTACTCAGTGTTCCTGCAGGGAATAGGGTGGCCACGCGAGGCTCCTAGATGTCCTGCAAAGGGTACTGACGTTAACATAATGCAGAGCAACGGCTATGTCCTCCTGGAAACTGCTGCACGCCTCCGCTTCTGCATGGCAATTCAGGGCCTTACCTCGAGACAACTGCTTACGCTGAATGTCCCGTTAGCGACACAGCATGGTAGGATGCTGACTTTCTCCTCGAGCAGAGTGACTTCAGGTACGAGGTCCTCGAAGAACCCTAAGCAGAGTGTTTTCTCATGGCAGCTCAGACGGGGGCCATGACGAACACTTCCATGGCACGTCGCACTGGCTAGAAATGTGGTCCTGAGGCTGTTCCAGTGCTCTGGAAATGTAGCTCTCCTTAAGGAACGAGCAGTGTGTTGCCCATCACTCCTCATACACAGACGGCCTCCGAGGGACCGACCTTTGGGCCTCGATGTTGCTCAGCAGGTCCACAGGGGTCTGGAGGTACTCACTGATCTTGGAGGGAAAATGATGCATACCCGAGGGGCCTACGAATCCTGAAAAGGGTACTTCCTTTAAAATAAAGCAGAACAGGGGCTTCCCTGGTGGCGCAGTGGTTGAGAATCTGCCTGCCAATGCAGGGGACACGGTTTCGAGCCGTGGTCTGGGAGGATCCTACATGCCACGGAGCAACTGGGCCCGTGAGCCACAAATACTGAGCCTGCGCCTCTGGAGGCTGTGCTCCGCGACAAGAGAGGCCACGATAGTGAGAGGCCTACGCACCGCGATGAAGAGTGGCCCCCACTTACCGCAACTGGAGAGAGCCCTAGCACAGAAACGAAGACCCAACATAGCAATCAATCAATCAATCAATAAATCTTAAAAAAAGAATAAAAAATAAAATAAATAAAATAAAACAAAGCAGAACAGCGACTAAGACCTCATGGAAAAAGCTGCATGCCTCCTTTTCTGCGCGGCTACTCAGGGACTTACCTCGAGGCCAGTACTCACGTTGAGTTTCCCTTTAGCTCTAGAGCGTGGCAGGATGAGCTCCACCCCGGCCATCGAAGCACCCGGCTTACCTGGAGAATGCTCATTTTCTTCCCAGAGCCATGCCTACTTTGGCTAGTGTCCTGTCAATAGCAGTCATTTTCAAGGAGCTTCAAGGCAGCATGAATGGAGATTTCAGAATGGGAAAGCAAAGCTAGTTCCATCAGGCCCCCATTTCCACGGGCACACGCAGCATACATCCCTGTGCTTTATAACAAGTCCAAACAGACACAGGTTACCCAGTGGTTCCTTCCCTGAATCAACTCCTCGAAGCAGGGTGTTCTGCATCTAGCGAACTGCCTCAACCAAGGAACGCCCCAGCTAGGCCTCCGGGCCCGTGGCTCTTCAAAAGCCTGCAGTGTTACACGAGGAACTGGGCTTTCATTGCAGTCGGAATGCAAGCCAACATTCTCCTGGAGGCAGGGTGACTTCAGGCAGGGGGTCCGAGATGGAATGTGAATCCAAGGGTTATTCTAAGTGCAGCTCAGACTAGGGCAATGAGTCAGACTTGCACGGCATATTCGACTGGCTAGAACGGTGTTTGTGTATCTGTGGGAGTGCTGAGGAAATCAAGCTGTCCCAAGAAAGAGTGCAGTCTGTTGCCCTACACTCGGCATAAACAGAGTGGCTCCGAAGGTCTACGGGTCTGGATGTGGCTTGGCAGGCCCACGGGGGCCTGAGGGTACTCAGTGTTCTTGCAGGGAATAGGGTGCCCACGCGAGACTCCTAGATGTCCTGCAAAGCGTACTGACGTTAACATAATGCAGAGCAATGGCTATGTCCTCCTGGAAACTGCTGCACGCCTCCGCTTCTGCATGGCAATTCAGGGCCTTACCTCCAGACAACTGCTTATGCTGAATGTCCCGTTAGCGACACAGCATGGTAGGATGCTGACTTTCTCCTCGAGCAGAGTGACTTCAGGTACGAGGTCCTCGAAGAACCCTAAGCAGAGTGTTTTCTCATGGCAGCTCAGACGGGGGCCATGACGAACACTTCCATGGCACGTCGCACTGGCTAGAAATGTGGTCCTGAGGCTGTTCCAGTGCTCTGGAAATGTAGCTCTCCTTAAGGAACGAGCAGTGTGTTGCCCATCACTCCGCATACACAGACGGCCTCCGAGAGACCGACCTTTGGGCCTCGATGTTGCTCAGCAGGCCCACAGGGGTCTGGAGGTACTCACTAATCTTGGAGGGAAAATGATGCACACCTAAGGGGCGGACGAGTCCTGAAAAGGGTACTTCCTTTAAAATAAAGCAGAACAGGGGCTCCCCTGGTGGCGCAGTGCTTGAGAATCTGCCTGCCAATGCAGGGGACACGGGTTCGAGCCCTGGTCTGGGAGGATCCCACATGCCGCGGAGCAACTGGGCCCGTGAGCCACAACTACTGAGCCTGCGCCTCTGGAGGCTGTGCTCCGCGACAAGAGAGGCCGCGATAGTGAGAGGCCTACGCAGCGCGATGAAGAGCGGCCCCCAGTTACCGCAACTTGAGAGAGCTCTAGCACAGAAACGAAGACCCAACATAGCAATCAATCAATCAATCAATCAATCTTAAAAAAACAATAAAAAATAAAAAAAATAAAATAAAATAAAGCAGGACAGCGACTAAGACCTCATGGAAAGGGCTGCATGCCTCCCTTTCTGCACGGCTACTCAGGGACTTACCTCGAGGCCAGTACTCACGTTGAGTTTCCCTTTAGCTCTAGAGCGTGGCAGGATGAGCTCCACCCCGGCCATCGAAGCACCCGGCTTACCTGGAGAATGCTCATTTTCTTCCCAGAGCCTTGCCTACAGTGGCTAGTGGCCTGTCAACAGCAGTCAATTTCAAGTAGCTTCAAGGCAGCATGAATGGAGCTTTCAAAATGGGAAAGCAAAGCTAGTTCCATCAGGCCCCCATTTCCACGGGCACACGCAGCATACATCTCTGTGCTTTCTACCAAGTCCAAACAGACACAGGTTACCCAGTGGTTCCTTCCCTGAATCAACTCCTCGAAGCAGGGTGTTCTGCATCTAGCGAACTGCCTCAACCAAGGAACGCCCCAGCTAGGCCTCCGGGCCCGTGGCTCTTCAAAAGCCTGCAGTGTTACACGAGGAACTGGGCTTTCGTTGCATTCGGAACGCAAGCCGACATTCTTCTGGAGGCAGGGTGACTTCAGGCAGGGAGTCCCAGATGGAATGCGAAGCCGAGGGTTATTCTAAGTGCAGCTCAGACTAGGGCAATGAGTCAGACTTGCACGGCATGTTGGACCTGCTAGAACGGTGTTTGTGTATCTGTGGGAGTGCTGAGGAAATCAAGCTGTCCCAAGAAAGAGTGCAGTCTGTTGCCCTACACTCGGCATACACAGAGTGGCTCCGAAGGACTACAGGTCTGGATGTGGCTTGGCAGGCCCACGGGGGCCTGAGTGTACTCAGTGTTCCTGCAGGGAATAGGGTGGCCACGCGAGGCTCCTAGATGTCCTGCAAAGCGTACTGACGTTAACATAATGCAGAGCAACGGCTATGTCCTCCTGGAAACTGCTGCACGCCTCCGCTTCTGCATGGCAATTCAGGGCCTTACCTCGAGACAACTGCTTACGCTGAATGTCCCGTTAGCGACACAGCATGGTAGGATGCTGACTTTCTCCTCGAGCAGAGTGACTTCAGGTACGAGGTCCTCAAAGAACCCTAAGCAGAGTGTTTTCTCATGGCAGCTCAGACGGGGGCCATGACGAACACTTCCATGGCACGTCGCACTGGCTAGAAATGTGGTCCTGAGGCTGTTCCAGTGCTCTGGAAATGTAGCTCTCCTTAAGGAACGAGCAGTGTGTTGCCCATCACTCCTCATACACAGACGGCCTCCGAGGGACCGACCTTTGGGCCTCGATGTTGCTCAGCAGGTCCACAGGGGTCTGGAGGTACTCACTGATCTTGGAGGGAAAATGATGCATACCCGAGGGGCCTACGAATCCTGAAAAGGGTACTTCCTTTAAAATAAAGCAGAACAGGGGCTTCCCTGGTGGCGCAGTGGTTGAGAATCTGCCTGCCAATGCAGGGGACACGGTTTCGAGCCGTGGTCTGGGAGGATCCTACATGCCACGGAGCAACTGGGCCCGTGAGCCACAAATACTGAGCCTGCGCCTCTGGAGGCTGTGCTCCGCGACAAGAGAGGCCACGATAGTGAGAGGCCTACGCACCGCGATGAAGAGTGGCCCCCACTTACCGCAACTGGAGAGAGCCCTAGCACAGAAACGAAGACCCAACATAGCAATCAATCAATCAATCAATAAATCTTAAAAAAAGAATAAAAAATAAAATAAATAAAATAAAACAAAGCAGAACAGCGACTAAGACCTCATGGAAAAAGCTGCATGCCTCCTTTTCTGCGCGGCTACTCAGGGACTTACCTCGAGGCCAGTACTCACGTTGAGTTTCCCTTTAGCTCTAGAGCGTGGCAGGATGAGCTCCACCCCGGCCATCGAAGCACCCGGCTTACCTGGAGAATGCTCATTTTCTTCCCAGAGCCATGCCTACTTTGGCTAGTGTCCTGTCAATAGCAGTCATTTTCAAGGAGCTTCAAGGCAGCATGAATGGAGATTTCAGAATGGGAAAGCAAAGCTAGTTCCATCAGGCCCCCATTTCCACGGGCACACGCAGCATACATCCCTGTGCTTTATAACAAGTCCAAACAGACACAGGTTACCCAGTGGTTCCTTCCCTGAATCAACTCCTCGAAGCAGGGTGTTCTGCATCTAGCGAACTGCCTCAACCAAGGAACGCCCCAGCTAGGCCTCCGGGCCCGTGGCTCTTCAAAAGCCTGCAGTGTTACACGAGGAACTGGGCTTTCATTGCAGTCGGAATGCAAGCCAACATTCTCCTGGAGGCAGGGTGACTTCAGGCAGGGGGTCCGAGATGGAATGTGAATCCAAGGGTTATTCTAAGTGCAGCTCAGACTAGGGCAATGAGTCAGACTTGCACGGCATATTCGACTGGCTAGAACGGTGTTTGTGTATCTGTGGGAGTGCTGAGGAAATCAAGCTGTCCCAAGAAAGAGTGCAGTCTGTTGCCCTACACTCGGCATAAACAGAGTGGCTCCGAAGGTCTACGGGTCTGGATGTGGCTTGGCAGGCCCACGGGGGCCTGAGGGTACTCAGTGTTCTTGCAGGGAATAGGGTGCCCACGCGAGACTCCTAGATGTCCTGCAAAGCGTACTGACGTTAACATAATGCAGAGCAATGGCTATGTCCTCCTGGAAACTGCTGCACGCCTCCGCTTCTGCATGGCAATTCAGGGCCTTACCTCCAGACAACTGCTTATGCTGAATGTCCCGTTAGCGACACAGCATGGTAGGATGCTGACTTTCTCCTCGAGCAGAGTGACTTCAGGTACGAGGTCCTCGAAGAACCCTAAGCAGAGTGTTTTCTCATGGCAGCTCAGACGGGGGCCATGACGAACACTTCCATGGCACGTCGCACTGGCTAGAAATGTGGTCCTGAGGCTGTTCCAGTGCTCTGGAAATGTAGCTCTCCTTAAGGAACGAGCAGTGTGTTGCCCATCACTCCGCATACACAGACGGCCTCCGAGAGACCGACCTTTGGGCCTCGATGTTGCTCAGCAGGCCCACAGGGGTCTGGAGGTACTCACTGATCTTGGGGGGAAAATGATGCACACCTAAGGGGCCGACGAGTCCTGAAAAGGGTACTTCCTTTAAAATAAAGCAGAACAGGGGCTCCCCTGGTGGCGCAGTGCTTGAGAATCTGCCTGCCAATGCAGGGGACACGGGTTCGAGCCCTGGTCTGGGAGGATCCCACATGCCGTGGAGCAACTGGGCCCGTGAGCCACAACTACTGAGCCTGCGCCTCTGGAGGCTGTGCTCCGTGACAAGAGAGGCCGCGATAGTGAGAGGCCTACGCAGCGCGATGAAGAGCGGCCCCCAGTTACCGCAACTTGAGAGAGCTCTAGCACAGAAACGAAGACCCAACATAGCAATCAATCAATCAATCAATCAATCTTAAAAAAACAATAAAAAATAAAAAAAATAAAATAAAATAAAGCAGGACAGCGACTAAGACCTCATGGAAAGGGCTGCATGCCTCCCTTTCTGCACGGCTACTCAGGGACTTACCTCGAGGCCAGTACTCACGTTGAGTTTCCCTTTAGCTCTAGAGCGTGGCAGGATGAGCTCCACCCCGGCCATCGAAGCACCCGGCTTACCTGGAGAATGCTCATTTTCTTCCCAGAGCCTTGCCTACAGTGGCTAGTGGCCTGTCAACAGCAGTCAATTTCAAGTAGCTTCAAGGCAGCATGAATGGAGCTTTCAAAATGGGAAAGCAAAGCTAGTTCCATCAGGCCCCCATTTCCACGGGCACACGCAGCATACATCTCTGTGCTTTCTACCAAGTCCAAACAGACACAGGTTACCCAGTGGTTCCTTCCCTGAATCAACTCCTCGAAGCAGGGTGTTCTGCATCTAGCGAACTGCCTCAACCAAGGAACGCCCCAGCTAGGCCTCCGGGCCCGTGGCTCTTAAAAAGCCTGCAGTGTTACACGAGGAACTGGGCTTTCGTTGCATTCGGAACGCAAGCAGACATTCTTCTGGAGGCAGGGTGACTTCAGGCAGGGAGTCCCAGATGGAATGCGAAGCCGAGGGTTATTCTAAGTGCAGCTCAGACTAGGGCAATGAGTCAGACTTGCACGGCATGTTGGACCTGCTAGAACGGTGTTTGTGTATCTGTGGGAGTGCTGAGGAAATCAAGCTGTCCCAAGAAAGAGTGCAGTCTGTTGCCCTACACTCGGCATACACAGAGTGGCTCCGAAGGACTACAGGTCTGGATGTGGCTTGGCAGGCCCACGGGGGCCTGAGTGTACTCAGTGTTCCTGCAGGGAATAGGGTGGCCACGCGAGGCTCCTAGATGTCCTGCAAAGCGTACTGACGTAAACATAATGCAGAGCAACGGCTATGTCCTCCTGGAAACTGCTGCACGCCTCCGCTTCTGCATGGCAATTCAGGGCCTTACCTCGAGACAACTGCTTACGCTGAATGTCCCGTTAGCGACACAGCATGGTAGGATGCTGACTTTCTCCTCGAGCAGAGTGACTTCAGGTACGAGGTCCTCAAAGAACCCTAAGCAGAGTGTTTTCTCATGGCAGCTCAGACGGGGGCCATGACGAACACTTCCATGGCACGTCGCACTGGCTAGAAATGTGGTCCTGAGGCTGTTCCAGTGCTCTGGAAATGTAGCTCTCCTTAAGGAACGAGCAGTGTGTTGCCCATCACTCCGCATACACAGACGGCCTCCGAGGGACCGACCTTTGGGCCTCGATGTTGCTCAGCAGGCCCACAGGGGTCTGGAGGTACTCACTGATCTTGGAGGGAAAATGAGGCACACCCGAGGGGCCTACGAGTCCTGAAAAGGGTACTTCCTTTAAAATAAAGCAGAACAGGGGCTTCCCTGGTGGCGCAGTGCTTGAGAATCTGCCTGCCAATGCAGGGGACACAGGTTCGAGCCCTGGTCTGGGAGGATCCCACATGCCGCGGAGCAACTGGGCCCGTGAGCCACAACTACTGAGCCTGCGCCTCTGGAGGCTGTGCTCCGCAACAAGAGAGGCCGCGATAGTGAGAGGCCTACGCAGCGCGATGAAGACCGGCCCCCACTTACCGCAACTGGAGAGAGCTCTAGCACAGAAACGAAGACCCAACATAGCAATCAATCAATCAATCAATCAATCTTAAAAAAACAATAAAAAATAAAAAAAATAAAATAAAATAAAGCAGGACAGCGACTAAGACCTCATGGAAAGGGCTGCATGCCTCCCTTTCTGCACGGCTACTCAGGGACTTACCTCGAGGCCAGTACTCACGTTGAGTTTCCCTTTAGCTCTAGAGCGTGGCAGGATGAGCTCCACCCCGGCCATCGAAGCACCCGGCTTACCTGGAGAATGCTCATTTTCTTCCCAGAGCCTTGCCTACAGTGGCTAGTGGCCTGTCAACAGCAGTCAATTTCAAGTAGCTTCAAGGCAGCATGAATGGAGCTTTCAAAATGGGAAAGCAAAGCTAGTTCCATCAGGCCCCCATTTCCACGGGCACACGCAGCATACATCTCTGTGCTTTCTACCAAGTCCAAACAGACACAGGTTACCCAGTGGTTCCTTCCCTGAATCAACTCCTCGAAGCAGGGTGTTCTGCATCTAGCGAACTGCCTCAACCAAGGAACGCCCCAGCTAGGCCTCCGGGCCCGTGGCTCTTCAAAAGCCTGAAGTGTTACACGAGGAACTGGGCTTTCGTTGCATTCGGAACGCAAGCAGACATTCTTCTGGAGGCAGGGTGACTTCAGGCAGGGAGTCCCAGATGGAATGCGAAGCCGAGGGTTATTCTAAGTGCAGCTCAGACTAGGGCAATGAGTCAGACTTGCACGGCATGTTGGACCTGCTAGAACGGTGTTTGTGTATCTGTGGGAGTGCTGAGGAAATCAAGCTGTCCCAAGAAAGAGTGCAGTCTGTTGCCCTACACTCGGCATACACAGAGTGGCTCCGAAGGACTACAGGTCTGGATGTGGCTTGGCAGGCCCACGGGGGCCTGAGTGTACTCAGTGTTCCTGCAGGGAATAGGGTGGCCACGCGAGGCTCCTAGATGTCCTGCAAAGCGTACTGACGTTAACATAATGCAGAGCAACGGCTATGTCCTCCTGGAAACTGCTGCACGCCTCCGCTTCTGCATGGCAATTCAGGGCCTTACCTCGAGACAACTGCTTACGCTGAATGTCCCGTTAGCGACACAGCATGGTAGGATGCTGACTTTCTCCTCGAGCAGAGTGACTTCAGGTACGAGGTCCTCGAAGAACCCTAAGCAGAGTGTTTTCTCATGGCAGCTCAGACGGGGGCCATGACGAACACTTCCATGGCACGTCGCACTGGCTAGAAATGTGGTCCTGAGGCTGTTCCAGTGCTCTGGAAATGTAGCTCTCCTTAAGGAACGAGCAGTGTGTTGCCCATCACTCCGCATACACAGACGGCCTCCGAGGGACCGACCTTTGGGCCTCGATGTTGCTCAGCAGGCCCACAGGGGTCTGGAGGTACTCACTGATCTTGGAGGGAAAATGAGGCACACCCGAGGGGCCTACGAGTCCTGAAAAGGGTACTTCCTTTAAAATAAAGCAGAACAGGGGCTTCCCTGGTGGCGCAGTGCTTGAGAATCTGCCTGCCAATGCAGGGGACACAGGTTCGAGCCCTGGTCTGGGAGGATCCCACATGCCGCGGAGCAACTGGGCCCGTGAGCCACAACTACTGAGCCTGCGCCTCTGGAGGCTGTGCTCCGCAACAAGAGAGGCCGCGATAGTGAGAGGCCTACGCAGCGCGATGAAGACCGGCCCCCACTTACCGCAACTGGAGAGAGCTCTAGCACAGAAACGAAGACCCAACATAGCAATCAATCAATCAATCAATCAATCTTAAAAAAACAATAAAAAATAAAAAAAATAAAATAAAATAAAGCAGGACAGCGACTAAGACCTCATGGAAAGGGCTGCATGCCTCCCTTTCTGCACGGCTACTCAGGGACTTACCTCGAGGCCAGTACTCACGTTGAGTTTCCCTTTAGCTCTAGAGCGTGGCAGGATGAGCTCCACCCCGGCCATCGAAGCACCCGGCTTACCTGGAGAATGCTCATTTTCTTCCCAGAGCCTTGCCTACAGTGGCTAGTGGCCTGTCAACAGCAGTCAATTTCAAGTAGCTTCAAGGCAGCATGAATGGAGCTTTCAAAATGGGAAAGCAAAGCTAGTTCCATCAGGCCCCCATTTCCACGGGCACACGCAGCATACATCTCTTTGCTTTCTACCAAGTCCAAACAGACACAGGTTACCCAGTGGTTCCTTCCCTGAATCAACTCCTCGAAGCAGGGTGTTCTGCATCTAGCGAACTGCCTCAACCAAGGAACGCCCCAGCTAGGCCTCCGGGCCCGTGGCTCTTCAAAAGCCTGAAGTGTTACACGAGGAACTGGGCTTTCGTTGCATTCGGAACGCAAGCCGACATTCTTCTGGAGGCAGGGTGACTTCAGGCAGGGAGTCCCAGATGGAATGCGAAGCCGAGGGTTATTCTAAGTGCAGCTCAGACTAGGGCAATGAGTCAGACTTGCACGGCATGTTGGACCTGCTAGAACGGTGTTTGTGTATCTGTGGGAGTGCTGAGGAAATCAAGCTGTCCCAAGAAAGAGTGCAGTCTGTTGCCCTACACTCGGCATACACAGAGTGGCTCCGAAGGACTACAGGTCTGGATGTGGCTTGGCAGGCCCACGGGGGCCTGAGTGTACTCAGTGTTCCTGCAGGGAATAGGGTGGCCACGCGAGGCTCCTAGATGTCCTGCAAAGCGTACTGACGTTAACATAATGCAGAGCAACGGCTATGTCCTCCTGGAAACTGCTGCACGCCTCCGCTTCTGCATGGCAATTCAGGGCCTTACCTCGAGACAACTGCTTACGCTGAATGTCCCGTTAGCGACACAGCATGGTAGGATGCTGACTTTCTCCTCGAGCAGAGTGACTTCAGGTACGAGGTCCTCGAAGAACCCTAAGCAGAGTGTTTTCTCATGGCAGCTCAGACGGGGGCCATGACGAACACTTCCATGGCACGTCGCACTGGCTAGAAATGTGGTCCTGAGGCTGTTCCAGTGCTCTGGAAATGTAGCTCTCCTTAAGGAACGAGCAGTGTGTTGCCCATCACTCCGCATACACAGACGGCCTCCGAGGGACCGACCTTTGGGCCTCGATGTTGCTCAGCAGGCCCACAGGGGTCTGGAGGTACTCACTGATCTTGGAGGGAAAATGAGGCACACCCGAGGGGCCTACGAGTCCTGAAAAGGGTACTTCCTTTAAAATAAAGCAGAACAGGGGCTTCCCTGGTGGCGCAGTGCTTGAGAATCTGCCTGCCAATGCAGGGGACACAGGTTCGAGCCCTGGTCTGGGAGGATCCCACATGCCGCGGAGCAACTGGGCCCGTGAGCCACAACTACTGAGCCTGCGCCTCTGGAGGCTGTGCTCCGCAACAAGAGAGGCCGCGATAGTGAGAGGCCTACGCAGCGCGATGAAGACCGGCCCCCACTTACCGCAACTGGAGAGAGCTCTAGCACAGAAACGAAGACCCAACATAGCAATCAATCAATCAATCAATCAATCTTAAAAAAACAATAAAAAATAAAAAAAATAAAATAAAATAAAGCAGGACAGCGACTAAGACCTCATGGAAAGGGCTGCATGCCTCCCTTTCTGCACGGCTACTCAGGGACTTACCTCGAGGCCAGTACTCACGTTGAGTTTCCCTTTAGCTCTAGAGCGTGGCAGGATGAGCTCCACCCCGGCCATCGAAGCACCCGGCTTACCTGGAGAATGCTCATTTTCTTCCCAGAGCCTTGCCTACAGTGGCTAGTGGCCTGTCAACAGCAGTCAATTTCAAGTAGCTTCAAGGCAGCATGAGTGGAGCTTTCAAAATGGGAAAGCAAAGCTAGTTCCATCAGGCCCCCATTTCCACGGGCACACGCAGCATACATCTCTGTGCTTTCTACCAAGTCCAAACAGACACAGGTTACCCAGTGGTTCCTTCCCTGAATCAACTCCTCGAAGCAGGGTGTTCTGCATCTAGCGAACTGCCTCAACCAAGGAACGCCCCAGCTAGGCCTCCGGGCCCGTGGCTCTTCAAAAGCCTGAAGTGTTACACGAGGAACTGGGCTTTCGTTGCATTCGGAACGCAAGCCGACATTCTTCTGGAGGCAGGGTGACTTCAGGCAGGGAGTCCCAGATGGAATGCGAAGCCGAGGGTTATTCTAAGTGCAGCTCAGACTAGGGCAATGAGTCAGACTTGCACGGCATGTTGGACCTGCTAGAACGGTGTTTGTGTATCTGTGGGAGTGCTGAGGAAATCAAGCTGTCCCAAGAAAGAGTGCAGTCTGTTGCCCTACACTCGGCATACACAGAGTGGCTCCGAAGGACTACAGGTCTGGATGTGGCTTGGCAGGCCCACGGGGGCCTGAGTGTACTCAGTGTTCCTGCAGGGAATAGGGTGGCCACGCGAGGCTCCTAGATGTCCTGCAAAGCGTACTGACGTTAACATAATGCAGAGCAACGGCTATGTCCTCCTGGAAACTGCTGCACGCCTCCGCTTCTGCATGGCAATTCAGGGCCTTACCTCGAGACAACTGCTTACGCTGAATGTCCCGTTAGCGACACAGCATGGTAGGATGCTGACTTTCTCCTCGAGCAGAGTGACTTCAGGTACGAGGTCCTCGAAGAACCCTAAGCAGAGTGTTTTCTCATGGCAGCTCAGACGGGGGCCATGACGAACACTTCCATGGCACGTCGCACTGGCTAGAAATGTGGTCCTGAGGCTGTTCCAGTGCTCTGGAAATGTAGCTCTCCTTAAGGAACGAGCAGTGTGTTGCCCATCACTCCGCATACACAGACGGCCTCCGAGGGACCGACCTTTGGGCCTCGATGTTGCTCAGCAGGCCCACAGGGGTCTGGAGGTACTCACTGATCTTGGAGGGAAAATGAGGCACACCCGAGGGGCCTACGAGTCCTGAAAAGGGTACTTCCTTTAAAATAAAGCAGAACAGGGGCTTCCCTGGTGGCGCAGTGCTTGAGAATCTGCCTGCCAATGCAGGGGACACAGGTTCGAGCCCTGGTCTGGGAGGATCCCACATGCCGCGGAGCAACTGGGCCCGTGAGCCACAACTACTGAGCCTGCGCCTCTGGAGGCTGTGCTCCGCAACAAGAGAGGCCGCGATAGTGAGAGGCCTACGCAGCGCGATGAAGACCGGCCCCCACTTACCGCAACTGGAGAGAGCTCTAGCACAGAAACGAAGACCCAACATAGCAATCAATCAATCAATCAATCAATCTTAAAAAAACAATAAAAAATAAAAAAAATAAAATAAAATAAAGCAGGACAGCGACTAAGACCTCATGGAAAGGGCTGCATGCCTCCCTTTCTGCACGGCTACTCAGGGACTTACCTCGAGGCCAGTACTCACGTTGAGTTTCCCTTTAGCTCTAGAGCGTGGCAGGATGAGCTCCACCCCGGCCATCGAAGCACCCGGCTTACCTGGAGAATGCTCATTTTCTTCCCAGAGCCTTGCCTACAGTGGCTAGTGGCCTGTCAACAGCAGTCAATTTCAAGTAGCTTCAAGGCAGCATGAATGGAGCTTTCAAAATGGGAAAGCAAAGCTAGTTCCATCAGGCCCCCATTTCCACGGGCACACGCAGCATACATCTCTGTGCTTTCTACCAAGTCCAAACAGACACAGGTTACCCAGTGGTTCCTTCCCTGAATCAACTCCTCGAAGCAGGGTGTTCTGCATCTAGCGAACTGCCTCAACCAAGGAACGCCCCAGCTAGGCCTCCGGGCCCGTGGCTCTTCAAAAGCCTGAAGTGTTACACGAGGAACTGGGCTTTCGTTGCATTCGGAACGCAAGCCGACATTCTTCTGGAGGCAGGGTGACTTCAGGCAGGGAGTCCCAGATGGAATGCGAAGCCGAGGGTTATTCTAAGTGCAGCTCAGACTAGGGCAATGAGTCAGACTTGCACGGCATGTTGGACCTGCTAGAACGGTGTTTGTGTATCTGTGGGAGTGCTGAGGAAATCAAGCTGTCCCAAGAAAGAGTGCAGTCTGTTGCCCTACACTCGGCATACACAGAGTGGCTCCGAAGGACTACAGGTCTGGATGTGGCTTGGCAGGCCCACGGGGGCCTGAGTGTACTCAGTGTTCCTGCAGGGAATAGGGTGGCCACGCGAGGCTCCTAGATGTCCTGCAAAGCGTACTGACGTTAACATAATGCAGAGCAACGGCTATGTCCTCCTGGAAACTGCTGCACGCCTCCGCTTCTGCATGGCAATTCAGGGCCTTACCTCGAGACAACTGCTTACGCTGAATGTCCCGTTAGCGACACAGCATGGTAGGATGCTGACTTTCTCCTCGAGCAGAGTGACTTCAGGTACGAGGTCCTCGAAGAACCCTAAGCAGAGTGTTTTCTCATGGCAGCTCAGACGGGGGCCATGACGAACACTTCCATGGCACGTCGCACTGGCTAGAAATGTGGTCCTGAGGCTGTTCCAGTGCTCTGGAAATGTAGCTCTCCTTAAGGAACGAGCAGTGTGTTGCCCATCACTCCGCATACACAGACGGCCTCCGAGGGACCGACCTTTGGGCCTCGATGTTGCTCAGCAGGCCCACAGGGGTCTGGAGGTACTCACTGATCTTGGAGGGAAAATGAGGCACACCCGAGGGGCCTACGAGTCCTGAAAAGGGTACTTCCTTTACAATAAAGCAGAACAGGGGCTTCCCTGGTGGCGCAGTGCTTGAGAATCTGCCTGCCAATGCAGGGGACACAGGTTCGAGCCCTGGTCTGGGAGGATCCCACATGCCGCGGAGCAACTGGGCCCGTGAGCCACAACTACTGAGCCTGCGCCTCTGGAGGCTGTGCTCCGCAACAAGAGAGGCCGCGATAGTGAGAGGCCTACGCAGCGCGATGAAGACCGGCCCCCACTTACCGCAACTGGAGAGAGCTCTAGCACAGAAACGAAGACCCAACATAGCAATCAATCAATCAATCAATCAATCTTAAAAAAACAATAAAAAATAAAAAAAATAAAATAAAATAAAGCAGGACAGCGACTAAGACCTCATGGAAAGGGCTGCATGCCTCCCTTTCTGCACGGCTACTCAGGGACTTACCTCGAGGCCAGTACTCACGTTGAGTTTCCCTTTAGCTCTAGAGCGTGGCAGGATGAGCTCCACCCCGGCCATCGAAGCACCCGGCTTACCTGGAGAATGCTCATTTTCTTCCCAGAGCCTTGCCTACAGTGGCTAGTGGCCTGTCAACAGCAGTCAATTTCAAGTAGCTTCAAGGCAGCATGAATGGAGCTTTCAAAATGGGAAAGCAAAGCTAGTTCCATCAGGCCCCCATTTCCACGGGCACACGCAGCATACATCTCTGTGCTTTCTACCAAGTCCAAACAGACACAGGTTACCCAGTGGTTCCTTCCCTGAATCAACTCCTCGAAGCAGGGTGTTCTGCATCTAGCGAACTGCCTCAACCAAGGAACGCCCCAGCTAGGCCTCCGGGCCCGTGGCTCTTCAAAAGCCTGAAGTGTTACACGAGGAACTGGGCTTTCGTTGCATTCGGAACGCAAGCCGACATTCTTCTGGAGGCAGGGTGACTTCAGGCAGGGAGTCCCAGATGGAATGCGAAGCCGAGGGTTATTCTAAGTGCAGCTCAGACTAGGGCAATGAGTCAGACTTGCACGGCATGTTGGACCTGCTAGAACGGTGTTCGTGTATCTGTGGGAGTGCTGAGGAAATCAAGCTGTCCCAAGAAAGAGTGCAGTCTGTTGCCCTACACTCGGCATACACAGAGTGGCTCCGAAGGACTACAGGTCTGGATGTGGCTTGGCAGGCCCACGGGGGCCTGAGGGTACTCAGTGTTCTTGCAGGGAATAGGGTGCCCACGCGAGACTCCTAGATGTCCTGCAAAGCGTACTGACGTTAACATAATGCAGAGCAATGGCTATGTCCTCCTGGAAACTGCTGCACTCCTCCGCTTCTGCATGGCAATTCAGGGCCTTACCTCCAGACAACTGCTTATGCTGAATGTCCCGTTAGCGACACAGCATGGTAGGATGCTGACTTTCTCCTCGAGCAGAGTGACTTCAGGTACGAGGTCCTCGAAGAACCCTAAGCAGAGTGTTTTCTCATGGCAGCTCAGACGGGGGCCATGACGAACACTTCCATGGCACGTCGCACTGGCTAGAAATGTGGTCCTGAGGCTGTTCCAGTGCTCTGGAAATGTAGCTCTCCTTAAGGAACGAGCAGTGTGTTGCCCATCACTCCGCATACACAGACGGCCTCCGAGAGACCGACCTTTGGGCCTCGATGTTGCTCAGCAGGCCCACAGGGGTCTGGAGGTACTCACTAATCTTGGAGGGAAAATGATGCACACCTAAGGGGCGGACGAGTCCTGAAAAGGGTACTTCCTTTAAAATAAAGCAGAACAGGGGCTCCCCTGGTGGCGCAGTGCTTGAGAATCTGCCTGCCAATGCAGGGGACACGGGTTCGAGCCCTGGTCTGGGAGGATCCCACATGCCGTGGAGCAACTGGGCCCGTGAGCCACAACTACTGAGCCTGCGCCTCTGGAGGCTGTGCTCCGCGACAAGAGAGGCCGCGATAGTGAGAGGCCTACGCAGCGCGATGAAGAGCGGCCCCCAGTTACCGCAACTTGAGAGAGCTCTAGCACAGAAACGAAGACCCAACATAGCAATCAATCAATCAATCAATCAATCTTAAAAAAACAATAAAAAATAAAAAAAATAAAATAAAATAAAGCAGGACAGCGACTAAGACCTCATGGAAAGGGCTGCATGCCTCCCTTTCTGCACGGCTACTCAGGGACTTACCTCGAGGCCAGTACTCACGTTGAGTTTCCCTTTAGCTCTAGAGCGTGGCAGGATGAGCTCCACCCCGGCCATCGAAGCACCCGGCTTACCTGGAGAATGCTCATTTTCTTCCCAGAGCCTTGCCTACAGTGGCTAGTGGCCTGTCAACAGCAGTCAATTTCAAGTGGCTTCAAGGCAGCATGAATGGAGCTTTCAAAATGGGAAAGCAAAGCTAGTTCCATCAGGCCCCCATTTCCACGGGCACACGCAGCATACATCTCTGTGCTTTCTACCAAGTCCAAACAGACACAGGTTACCCAGTGGTTCCTTCCCTGAATCAACTCCTCGAAGCAGGGTGTTCTGCATCTAGCGAACTGCCTCAACCAAGGAACGCCCCAGCTAGGCCTCCGGGCCCGTGGCTCTTAAAAAGCCTGCAGTGTTACACGAGGAACTGGGCTTTCGTTGCATTCGGAACGCAAGCCGACATTCTTCTGGAGGCAGGGTGACTTCAGGCAGGGAGTCCCAGATGGAATGCGAAGCCGAGGGTTATTCTAAGTGCAGCTCAGACTAGGGCAATGAGTCAGACTTGCACGGCATGTTGGACCTGCTAGAACGGTGTTTGTGTATCTGTGGGAGTGCTGAGGAAATCAAGCTGTCCCAAGAAAGAGTGCAGTCTGTTGCCCTACACTCGGCATACACAGAGTGGCTCCGAAGGACTACAGGTCTGGATGTGGCTTGGCAGGCCCACGGGGGCCTGAGTGTACTCAGTGTTCCTGCAGGGAATAGGGTGGCCACGCGAGGCTCCTAGATGTCCTGCAAAGCGTACTGACGTTAACATAATGCAGAGCAACGGCTATGTCCTCCTGGAAACTGCTGCACGCCTCCGCTTCTGCATGGCAATTCAGGGCCTTACCTCGAGACAACTGCTTACGCTGAATGTCCCGTTAGCGACACAGCATGGTAGGATGCTGACTTTCTCCTCGAGCAGAGTGACTTCAGGTACGAGGTCCTCAAAGAACCCTAAGCAGAGTGTTTTCTCATGGCAGCTCAGACGGGGGCCATGACGAACACTTCCATGGCACGTCGCACTGGCTAGACATGTGGTCCTGAGGCTGTTCCAGTGCTCTGGAAATGTAGCTCTCCTTAAGGAACGAGCAGTGTGTTGCCCATCACTCCGCATACACAGACGGCCTCCGAGGGACCGACCTTTGGGCCTCGATGTTGCTCAGCAGGCCCACAGGGGTCTGGAGGTACTCACTGATCTTGGAGGGAAAATGAGGCACACCCGAGGGGCCTACGAGTCCTGAAAAGGGTACTTCCTTTAAAATAAAGCAGAACAGGGGCTTCCCTGGTGGCGCAGTGCTTGAGAATCTGCCTGCCAATGCAGGGGACACAGGTTCGAGCCCTGGTCTGGGAGGATCCCACATGCCGCGGAGCAACTGGGCCCGTGAGCCACAACTACTGAGCCTGCGCCTCTGGAGGCTGTGCTCCGCAACAAGAGAGGCCGCGATAGTGAGAGGCCTACGCAGCGCGATGAAGACCGGCCCCCACTTACCGCAACTGGAGAGAGCTCTAGCACAGAAACGAAGACCCAACATAGCAATCAATCAATCAATCAATCAATCTTAAAAAAACAATAAAAAATAAAAAAAATAAAATAAAATAAAGCAGGACAGCGACTAAGACCTCATGGAAAGGGCTGCATGCCTCCCTTTCTGCACGGCTACTCAGGGACTTACCTCGAGGCCAGTACTCACGTTGAGTTTCCCTTTAGCTCTAGAGCGTGGCAGGATGAGCTCCACCCCGGCCATCGAAGCACCCGGCTTACCTGGAGAATGCTCATTTTCTTCCCAGAGCCTTGCCTACAGTGGCTAGTGGCCTGTCAACAGCAGTCAATTTCAAGTAGCTTCAAGGCAGCATGAATGGAGCTTTCAAAATGGGAAAGCAAAGCTAGTTCCATCAGGCCCCCATTTCCACGGGCACACGCAGCATACATCTCTGTGCTTTCTACCAAGTCCAAACAGACACAGGTTACCCAGTGGTTCCTTCCCTGAATCAACTCCTCGAAGCAGGGTGTTCTGCATCTAGCGAACTGCCTCAACCAAGGAACGCCCCAGCTAGGCCTCCGGGCCCGTGGCTCTTCAAAAGCCTGAAGTGTTACACGAGGAACTGGGCTTTCGTTGCATTCGGAACGCAAGCCGACATTCTTCTGGAGGCAGGGTGACTTCAGGCAGGGAGTCCCAGATGGAATGCGAAGCCGAGGGTTATTCTAAGTGCAGCTCAGACTAGGGCAATGAGTCAGACTTGCACGGCATGTTGGACCTGCTAGAACGGTGTTTGTGTATCTGTGGGAGTGCTGAGGAAATCAAGCTGTCCCAAGAAAGAGTGCAGTCTGTTGCCCTACACTCGGCATACACAGAGTGGCTCCGAAGGACTACAGGTCTGGATGTGGCTTGGCAGGCCCACGGGGGCCTGAGTGTACTCAGTGTTCCTGCAGGGAATAGGGTGGCCACGCGAGGCTCCTAGATGTCCTGCAAAGCGTACTGACGTTAACATAATGCAGAGCAACGGCTATGTCCTCCTGGAAACTGCTGCACGCCTCCGCTTCTGCATGGCAATTCAGGGCCTTACCTCGAGACAACTGCTTACGCTGAATGTCCCGTTAGCGACACAGCATGGTAGGATGCTGACTTTCTCCTCGAGCAGAGTGACTTCAGGTACGAGGTCCTCGAAGAACCCTAAGCAGAGTGTTTTCTCATGGCAGCTCAGACGGGGGCCATGACGAACACTTCCATGGCACGTCGCACTGGCTAGAAATGTGGTCCTGAGGCTGTTCCAGTGCTCTGGAAATGTAGCTCTCCTTAAGGAACGAGCAGTGTGTTGCCCATCACTCCGCATACACAGACGGCCTCCGAGGGACCGACCTTTGGGCCTCGATGTTGCTCAGCAGGCCCACAGGGGTCTGGAGGTACTCACTGATCTTGGAGGGAAAATGAGGCACACCCGAGGGGCCTACGAGTCCTGAAAAGGGTACTTCCTTTAAAATAAAGCAGAACAGGGGCTTCCCTGGTGGCGCAGTGCTTGAGAATCTGCCTGCCAATGCAGGGGACACAGGTTCGAGCCCTGGTCTGGGAGGATCCCACATGCCGCGGAGCAACTGGGCCCGTGAGCCACAACTACTGAGCCTGCGCCTCTGGAGGCTGTGCTCCGCAACAAGAGAGGCCGCGATAGTGAGAGGCCTACGCAGCGCGATGAAGACCGGCCCCCACTTACCGCAACTGGAGAGAGCTCTAGCACAGAAACGAAGACCCAACATAGCAATCAATCAATCAATCAATCAATCTTAAAAAAACAATAAAAAATAAAATAAATAAAATAAAATAAAGCAGGACAGCGACTAAGACCTCATGGAAAGGGCTGCATGCCTCCCTTTCTGCACGGCTACTCAGGGACTTACCTCGAGGCCAGTACTCACGTTGAGTTTCCCTTTAGCTCTAGAGCGTGGCAGGATGAGCTCCACCCCGGCCATCGAAGCACCCGGCTTACCTGGAGAATGCTCATTTTCTTCCCAGAGCCTTGCCTACAGTGGCTAGTGGCCTGTCAACAGCAGTCAATTTCAAGTAGCTTCAAGGCAGCATGAATGGAGCTTTCAAAATGGGAAAGCAAAGCTAGTTCCATCAGGCCCCCATTTCCACGGGCACACGCAGCATACATCTCTGTGCTTTCTACCAAGTCCAAACAGACACAGGTTACCCAGTGGTTCCTTCCCTGAATCAACTCCTCGAAGCAGGGTGTTCTGCATCTAGCGAACTGCCTCAACCAAGGAACGCCCCAGCTAGGCCTCCGGGCCCGTGGCTCTTCAAAAGCCTGAAGTGTTACACGAGGAACTGGGCTTTCGTTGCATTCGGAACGCAAGCCGACATTCTTCTGGAGGCAGGGTGACTTCAGGCAGGGAGTCCCAGATGGAATGCGAAGCCGAGGGTTATTCTAAGTGCAGCTCAGACTAGGGCAATGAGTCAGACTTGCACGGCATGTTGGACCTGCTAGAACGGTGTTTGTGTATCTGTGGGAGTGCTGAGGAAATCAAGCTGTCCCAAGAAAGAGTGCAGTCTGTTGCCCTACACTCGGCATACACAGAGTGGCTCCGAAGGACTACAGGTCTGGATGTGGCTTGGCAGGCCCACGGGGGCCTGAGTGTACTCAGTGTTCCTGCAGGGAATAGGGTGGCCACGCGAGGCTCCTAGATGTCCTGCAAAGCGTACTGACGTTAACATAATGCAGAGCAACGGCTATGTCCTCCTGGAAACTGCTGCACGCCTCCGCTTCTGCATGGCAATTCAGGGCCTTACCTCGAGACAACTGCTTACGCTGAATGTCCCGTTAGCGACACAGCATGGTAGGATGCTGACTTTCTCCTCGAGCAGAGTGACTTCAGGTACGAGGTCCTCGAAGAACCCTAAGCAGAGTGTTTTCTCATGGCAGCTCAGACGGGGGCCATGACGAACACTTCCATGGCACGTCGCACTGGCTAGAAATGTGGTCCTGAGGCTGTTCCAGTGCTCTGGAAATGTAGCTCTCCTTAAGGAACGAGCAGTGTGTTGCCCATCACTCCGCATACACAGACGGCCTCCGAGGGACCGACCTTTGGGCCTCGATGTTGCTCAGCAGGCCCACAGGGGTCTGGAGGTACTCACTGATCTTGGAGGGAAAATGAGGCACACCCGAGGGGCCTACGAGTCCTGAAAAGGGTACTTCCTTTACAATAAAGCAGAACAGGGGCTTCCCTGGTGGCGCAGTGCTTGAGAATCTGCCTGCCAATGCAGGGGACACAGGTTCGAGCCCTGGTCTGGGAGGATCCCACATGCCGCGGAGCAACTGGGCCCGTGAGCCACAACTACTGAGCCTGCGCCTCTGGAGGCTGTGCTCCGCAACAAGAGAGGCCGCGATAGTGAGAGGCCTACGCAGCGCGATGAAGACCGGCCCCCACTTACCGCAACTGGAGAGAGCTCTAGCACAGAAACGAAGACCCAACATAGCAATCAATCAATCAATCAATCAATCTTAAAAAAACAATAAAAAATAAAATAAAATAAAGCAGGACAGCGACTAAGACCTCATGGAAAGGGCTGCATGCCTCCCTTTCTGCACGGCTACTCAGGGACTTACCTCGAGGCCAGTACTCACGTTGAGTTTCCCTTTAGCTCTAGAGCGTGGCAGGATGAGCTCCACCCCGGCCATCGAAGCACCCGGCTTACCTGGAGAATGCTCATTTTCTTCCCAGAGCCTTGCCTACAGTGGCTAGTGGCCTGTCAACAGCAGTCAATTTCAAGTAGCTTCAAGGCAGCATGAATGGAGCTTTCAAAATGGGAAAGCAAAGCTAGTTCCATCAGGCCCCCATTTCCACGGGCACACGCAGCATACATCTCTGTGCTTTCTACCAAGTCCAAACAGACACAGGTTACCCAGTGGTTCCTTCCCTGAATCAACTCCTCGAAGCAGGGTGTTCTGCATCTAGCGAACTGCCTCAACCAAGGAACGCCCCAGCTAGGCCTCCGGGCCCGTGGCTCTTCAAAAGCCTGAAGTGTTACACGAGGAACTGGGCTTTCGTTGCATTCGGAACGCAAGCCGACATTCTTCTGGAGGCAGGGTGACTTCAGGCAGGGAGTCCCAGATGGAATGCGAAGCCGAGGGTTATTCTAAGTGCAGCTCAGACTAGGGCAATGAGTCAGACTTGCACGGCATGTTGGACCTGCTAGAACGGTGTTTGTGTATCTGTGGGAGTGCTGAGGAAATCAAGCTGTCCCAAGAAAGAGTGCAGTCTGTTGCCCTACACTCGGCATACACAGAGTGGCTCCGAAGGACTACAGGTCTGGATGTGGCTTGGCAGGCCCACGGGGGCCTGAGTGTACTCAGTGTTCCTGCAGGGAATAGGGTGGCCACGCGAGGCTCCTAGATGTCCTGCAAAGCGTACTGACGTTAACATAATGCAGAGCAACGGCTATGTCCTCCTGGAAACTGCTGCACGCCTCCGCTTCTGCATGGCAATTCAGGGCCTTACCTCGAGACAACTGCTTACGCTGAATGTCCCGTTAGCGACACAGCATGGTAGGATGCTGACTTTCTCCTCGAGCAGAGTGACTTCAGGTACGAGGTCCTCGAAGAACCCTAAGCAGAGTGTTTTCTCATGGCAGCTCAGACGGGGGCCATGACGAACACTTCCATGGCACGTCGCACTGGCTAGAAATGTGGTCCTGAGGCTGTTCCAGTGCTCTGGAAATGTAGCTCTCCTTAAGGAACGAGCAGTGTGTTGCCCATCACTCCGCATACACAGACGGCCTCCGAGGGACCGACCTTTGGGCCTCGATGTTGCTCAGCAGGCCCACAGGGGTCTGGAGGTACTCACTGATCTTGGAGGGAAAATGAGGCACACCCGAGGGGCCTACGAGTCCTGAAAAGGGTACTTCCTTTAAAATAAAGCAGAACAGGGGCTTCCCTGGTGGCGCAGTGCTTGAGAATCTGCCTGCCAATGCAGGGGACACAGGTTCGAGCCCTGGTCTGGGAGGATCCCACATGCCGCGGAGCAACTGGGCCCGTGAGCCACAACTACTGAGCCTGCGCCTCTGGAGGCTGTGCTCCGCAACAAGAGAGGCCGCGATAGTGAGAGGCCTACGCAGCGCGATGAAGACCGGCCCCCACTTACCGCAACTGGAGAGAGCTCTAGCACAGAAGCGAAGACCCAACATAGCAATCAATCAATCAATCAATCAATCTTAAAAAAACAATAAAAAATAAAAAAAAAAAAATAAAATAAAGCAGGACAGCGACTAAGACCTCATGGAAAGGGCTGCATGCCTCCCTTTCTGCACGGCTACTCAGGGACTTACCTCGAGGCCAGTACTCACGTTGAGTTTCCCTTTAGCTCTAGAGCGTGGCAGGATGAGCTCCACCCCGGCCATCGAAGCACCCGGCTTACCTGGAGAATGCTCATTTTCTTCCCAGAGCCTTGCCTACAGTGGCTAGTGGCCTGTCAACAGCAGTCAATTTCAAGTAGCTTCAAGGCAGCATGAATGGAGCTTTCAAAATGGGAAAGCAAAGCTAGTTCCATCAGGCCCCCATTTCCACGGGCACACGCAGCATACATCTCTGTGCTTTCTACCAAGTCCAAACAGACACAGGTTACCCAGTGGTTCCTTCCCTGAATCAACTCCTCGAAGCAGGGTGTTCTGCATCTAGCGAACTGCCTCAACCAAGGAACGCCCCAGCTAGGCCTCCGGGCCCGTGGCTCTTCAAAAGCCTGAAGTGTTACACGAGGAACTGGGCTTTCGTTGCATTCGGAACGCAAGCCGACATTCTTCTGGAGGCAGGGTGACTTCAGGCAGGGAGTCCCAGATGGAATGCGAAGCCGAGGGTTATTCTAAGTGCAGCTCAGACTAGGGCAATGAGTCAGACTTGCACGGCATGTTGGACCTGCTAGAACGGTGTTTGTGTATCTGTGGGAGTGCTGAGGAAATCAAGCTGTCCCAAGAAAGAGTGCAGTCTGTTGCCCTACACTCGGCATACACAGAGTGGCTCCGAAGGACTACAGGTCTGGATGTGGCTTGGCAGGCCCACGGGGGCCTGAGTGTACTCAGTGTTCCTGCAGGGAATAGGGTGGCCACGCGAGGCTCCTAGATGTCCTGCAAAGCGTACTGACGTTAACATAATGCAGAGCAACGGCTATGTCCTCCTGGAAACTGCTGCACGCCTCCGCTTCTGCATGGCAATTCAGGGCCTTACCTCGAGACAACTGCTTACGCTGAATGTCCCGTTAGCGACACAGCATGGTAGGATGCTGACTTTCTCCTCGAGCAGAGTGACTTCAGGTACGAGGTCCTCGAAGAACCCTAAGCAGAGTGTTTTCTCATGGCAGCTCAGACGGGGGCCATGACGAACACTTCCATGGCACGTCGCACTGGCTAGAAATGTGGTCCTGAGGCTGTTCCAGTGCTCTGGAAATGTAGCTCTCCTTAAGGAACGAGCAGTGTGTTGCCCATCACTCCGCATACACAGACGGCCTCCGAGGGACCGACCTTTGGGCCTCGATGTTGCTCAGCAGGCCCACAGGGGTCTGGAGGTACTCACTGATCTTGGAGGGAAAATGAGGCACACCCGAGGGGCCTACGAGTCCTGAAAAGGGTACTTCCTTTACAATAAAGCAGAACAGGGGCTTCCCTGGTGGCGCAGTGCTTGAGAATCTGCCTGCCAATGCAGGGGACACAGGTTCGAGCCCTGGTCTGGGAGGATCCCACATGCCGCGGAGCAACTGGGCCCGTGAGCCACAACTACTGAGCCTGCGCCTCTGGAGGCTGTGCTCCGCAACAAGAGAGGCCGCGATAGTGAGAGGCCTACGCAGCGCGATGAAGACCGGCCCCCACTTACCGCAACTGGAGAGAGCTCTAGCACAGAAACGAAGACCCAACATAGCAATCAATCAATCAATCAATCAATCTTAAAAAAACAATAAAAAATAAAAAAAATAAAATAAAATAAAGCAGGACAGCGACTAAGACCTCATGGAAAGGGCTGCATGCCTCCCTTTCTGCACGGCTACTCAGGGACTTACCTCGAGGCCAGTACTCACGTTGAGTTTCCCTTTAGCTCTAGAGCGTGGCAGGATGAGCTCCACCCCGGCCATCGAAGCACCCGGCTTACCTGGAGAATGCTCATTTTCTTCCCAGAGCCTTGCCTACAGTGGCTAGTGGCCTGTCAACAGCAGTCAATTTCAAGTAGCTTCAAGGCAGCATGAATGGAGCTTTCAAAATGGGAAAGCAAAGCTAGTTCCATCAGGCCCCCATTTCCACGGGCACACGCAGCATACATCTCTGTGCTTTCTACCAAGTCCAAACAGACACAGGTTACCCAGTGGTTCCTTCCCTGAATCAACTCCTCGAAGCAGGGTGTTCTGCATCTAGCGAACTGCCTCAACCAAGGAACGCCCCAGCTAGGCCTCCGGGCCCGTGGCTCTTCAAAAGCCTGAAGTGTTACACGAGGAACTGGGCTTTCGTTGCATTCGGAACGCAAGCCGACATTCTTCTGGAGGCAGGGTGACTTCAGGCAGGGAGTCCCAGATGGAATGCGAAGCCGAGGGTTATTCTAAGTGCAGCTCAGACTAGGGCAATGAGTCAGACTTGCACGGCATGTTGGACCTGCTAGAACGGTGTTTGTGTATCTGTGGGAGTGCTGAGGAAATCAAGCTGTCCCAAGAAAGAGTGCAGTCTGTTGCCCTACACTCGGCATACACAGAGTGGCTCCGAAGGACTACAGGTCTGGATGTGGCTTGGCAGGCCCACGGGGGCCTGAGTGTACTCAGTGTTCCTGCAGGGAATAGGGTGGCCACGCGAGGCTCCTAGATGTCCTGCAAAGCGTACTGACGTTAACATAATGCAGAGCAACGGCTATGTCCTCCTGGAAACTGCTGCACGCCTCCGCTTCTGCATGGCAATTCAGGGCCTTACCTCGAGACAACTGCTTACGCTGAATGTCCCGTTAGCGACACAGCATGGTAGGATGCTGACTTTCTCCTCGAGCAGAGTGACTTCAGGTACGAGGTCCTCGAAGAACCCTAAGCAGAGTGTTTTCTCATGGCAGCTCAGACGGGGGCCATGACGAACACTTCCATGGCACGTCGCACTGGCTAGAAATGTGGTCCTGAGGCTGTTCCAGTGCTCTGGAAATGTAGCTCTCCTTAAGGAACGAGCAGTGTGTTGCCCATCACTCCGCATACACAGACGGCCTCCGAGGGACCGACCTTTGGGCCTCGATGTTGCTCAGCAGGCCCACAGGGGTCTGGAGGTACTCACTGATCTTGGAGGGAAAATGAGGCACACCCGAGGGGCCTACGAGTCCTGAAAAGGGTACTTCCTTTAAAATAAAGCAGAACAGGGGCTTCCCTGGTGGCGCAGTGCTTGAGAATCTGCCTGCCAATGCAGGGGACACAGGTTCGAGCCCTGGTCTGGGAGGATCCCACATGCCGCGGAGCAACTGGGCCCGTGAGCCACAACTACTGAGCCTGCGCCTCTGGAGGCTGTGCTCCGCAACAAGAGAGGCCGCGATAGTGAGAGGCCTACGCAGCGCGATGAAGACCGGCCCCCACTTACCGCAACTGGAGAGAGCTCTAGCACAGAAGCGAAGACCCAACATAGCAATCAATCAATCAATCAATCAATCTTAAAAAAACAATAAAAAATAAAAAAAAAAAAATAAAATAAAGCAGGACAGCGACTAAGACCTCATGGAAAGGGCTGCATGCCTCCCTTTCTGCACGGCTACTCAGGGACTTACCTCGAGGCCAGTACTCACGTTGAGTTTCCCTTTAGCTCTAGAGCGTGGCAGGATGAGCTCCACCCCGGCCATCGAAGCACCCGGCTTACCTGGAGAATGCTCATTTTCTTCCCAGAGCCTTGCCTACAGTGGCTAGTGGCCTGTCAACAGCAGTCAATTTCAAGTAGCTTCAAGGCAGCATGAATGGAGCTTTCAAAATGGGAAAGCAAAGCTAGTTCCATCAGGCCCCCATTTCCACGGGCACACGCAGCATACATCTCTGTGCTTTCTACCAAGTCCAAACAGACACAGGTTACCCAGTGGTTCCTTCCCTGAATCAACTCCTCGAAGCAGGGTGTTCTGCATCTAGCGAACTGCCTCAACCAAGGAACGCCCCAGCTAGGCCTCCGGGCCCGTGGCTCTTCAAAAGCCTGAAGTGTTACACGAGGAACTGGGCTTTCGTTGCATTCGGAACGCAAGCCGACATTCTTCTGGAGGCAGGGTGACTTCAGGCAGGGAGTCCCAGATGGAATGCGAAGCCGAGGGTTATTCTAAGTGCAGCTCAGACTAGGGCAATGAGTCAGACTTGCACGGCATGTTGGACCTGCTAGAACGGTGTTTGTGTATCTGTGGGAGTGCTGAGGAAATCAAGCTGTCCCAAGAAAGAGTGCAGTCTGTTGCCCTACACTCGGCATACACAGAGTGGCTCCGAAGGACTACAGGTCTGGATGTGGCTTGGCAGGCCCACGGGGGCCTGAGTGTACTCAGTGTTCCTGCAGGGAATAGGGTGGCCACGCGAGGCTCCTAGATGTCCTGCAAAGCGTACTGACGTTAACATAATGCAGAGCAACGGCTATGTCCTCCTGGAAACTGCTGCACGCCTCCGCTTCTGCATGGCAATTCAGGGCCTTACCTCGAGACAACTGCTTACGCTGAATGTCCCGTTAGCGACACAGCATGGTAGGATGCTGACTTTCTCCTCGAGCAGAGTGACTTCAGGTACGAGGTCCTCGAAGAACCCTAAGCAGAGTGTTTTCTCATGGCAGCTCAGACGGGGGCCATGACGAACACTTCCATGGCACGTCGCACTGGCTAGAAATGTGGTCCTGAGGCTGTTCCAGTGCTCTGGAAATGTAGCTCTCCTTAAGGAACGAGCAGTGTGTTGCCCATCACTCCGCATACACAGACGGCCTCCGAGGGACCGACCTTTGGGCCTCGATGTTGCTCAGCAGGCCCACAGGGGTCTGGAGGTACTCACTGATCTTGGAGGGAAAATGAGGCACACCCGAGGGGCCTACGAGTCCTGAAAAGGGTACTTCCTTTACAATAAAGCAGAACAGGGGCTTCCCTGGTGGCGCAGTGCTTGAGAATCTGCCTGCCAATGCAGGGGACACAGGTTCGAGCCCTGGTCTGGGAGGATCCCACATGCCGCGGAGCAACTGGGCCCGTGAGCCACAACTACTGAGCCTGCGCCTCTGGAGGCTGTGCTCCGCAACAAGAGAGGCCGCGATAGTGAGAGGCCTACGCAGCGCGATGAAGACCGGCCCCCACTTACCGCAACTGGAGAGAGCTCTAGCACAGAAACGAAGACCCAACATAGCAATCAATCAATCAATCAATCAATCTTAAAAAAACAATAAAAAATAAAAAAAATAAAATAAAATAAAGCAGGACAGCGACTAAGACCTCATGGAAAGGGCTGCATGCCTCCCTTTCTGCACGGCTACTCAGGGACTTACCTCGAGGCCAGTACTCACGTTGAGTTTCCCTTTAGCTCTAGAGCGTGGCAGGATGAGCTCCACCCCGGCCATCGAAGCACCCGGCTTACCTGGAGAATGCTCATTTTCTTCCCAGAGCCTTGCCTACAGTGGCTAGTGGCCTGTCAACAGCAGTCAATTTCAAGTAGCTTCAAGGCAGCATGAATGGAGCTTTCAAAATGGGAAAGCAAAGCTAGTTCCATCAGGCCCCCATTTCCACGGGCACACGCAGCATACATCTCTGTGCTTTCTACCAAGTCCAAACAGACACAGGTTACCCAGTGGTTCCTTCCCTGAATCAACTCCTCGAAGCAGGGTGTTCTGCATCTAGCGAACTGCCTCAACCAAGGAACGCCCCAGCTAGGCCTCCGGGCCCGTGGCTCTTCAAAAGCCTGAAGTGTTACACGAGGAACTGGGCTTTCGTTGCATTCGGAACGCAAGCCGACATTCTTCTGGAGGCAGGGTGACTTCAGGCAGGGAGTCCCAGATGGAATGCGAAGCCGAGGGTTATTCTAAGTGCAGCTCAGACTAGGGCAATGAGTCAGACTTGCACGGCATGTTGGACCTGCTAGAACGGTGTTTGTGTATCTGTGGGAGTGCTGAGGAAATCAAGCTGTCCCAAGAAAGAGTGCAGTCTGTTGCCCTACACTCGGCATACACAGAGTGGCTCCGAAGGACTACAGGTCTGGATGTGGCTTGGCAGGCCCACGGGGGCCTGAGTGTACTCAGTGTTCCTGCAGGGAATAGGGTGGCCACGCGAGGCTCCTAGATGTCCTGCAAAGCGTACTGACGTTAACATAATGCAGAGCAACGGCTATGTCCTCCTGGAAACTGCTGCACGCCTCCGCTTCTGCATGGCAATTCAGGGCCTTACCTCGAGACAACTGCTTACGCTGAATGTCCCGTTAGCGACACAGCATGGTAGGATGCTGACTTTCTCCTCGAGCAGAGTGACTTCAGGTACGAGGTCCTCGAAGAACCCTAAGCAGAGTGTTTTCTCATGGCAGCTCAGACGGGGGCCATGACGAACACTTCCATGGCACGTCGCACTGGCTAGAAATGTGGTCCTGAGGCTGTTCCAGTGCTCTGGAAATGTAGCTCTCCTTAAGGAACGAGCAGTGTGTTGCCCATCACTCCGCATACACAGACGGCCTCCGAGGGACCGACCTTTGGGCCTCGATGTTGCTCAGCAGGCCCACAGGGGTCTGGAGGTACTCACTGATCTTGGAGGGAAAATGAGGCACACCCGAGGGGCCTACGAGTCCTGAAAAGGGTACTTCCTTTACAATAAAGCAGAACAGGGGCTTCCCTGGTGGCGCAGTGCTTGAGAATCTGCCTGCCAATGCAGGGGACACAGGTTCGAGCCCTGGTCTGGGAGGATCCCACATGCCGCGGAGCAACTGGGCCCGTGAGCCACAACTACTGAGCCTGCGCCTCTGGAGGCTGTGCTCCGCAACAAGAGAGACCGCGATAGTGAGAGGCCTACGCAGCGCGATGAAGACCGGCCCCCACTTACCGCAACTGGAGAGAGCTCTAGCACAGAAACGAAGACCCAACATAGCAATCAATCAATCAATCAATCAATCTTAAAAAAACAATAAAAAATAAAAAAAATAAAATAAAATAAAGCAGGACAGCGACTAAGACCTCATGGAAAGGGCTGCATGCCTCCCTTTCTGCACGGCTACTCAGGGACTTACCTCGAGGCCAGTACTCACGTTGAGTTTCCCTTTAGCTCTAGAGCGTGGCAGGATGAGCTCCACCCCGGCCATCGAAGCACCCGGCTTACCTGGAGAATGCTCATTTTCTTCCCAGAGCCTTGCCTACAGTGGCTAGTGGCCTGTCAACAGCAGTCAATTTCAAGTAGCTTCAAGGCAGCATGAATGGAGCTTTCAAAATGGGAAAGCAAAGCTAGTTCCATCAGGCCCCCATTTCCACGGGCACACGCAGCATACATCTCTGTGCTTTCTACCAAGTCCAAACAGACACAGGTTACCCAGTGGTTCCTTCCCTGAATCAACTCCTCGAAGCAGGGTGTTCTGCATCTAGCGAACTGCCTCAACCAAGGAACGCCCCAGCTAGGCCTCCGGGCCCGTGGCTCTTCAAAAGCCTGAAGTGTTACACGAGGAACTGGGCTTTCGTTGCATTCGGAACGCAAGCCGACATTCTTCTGGAGGCAGGGTGACTTCAGGCAGGGAGTCCCAGATGGAATGCGAAGCCGAGGGTTATTCTAAGTGCAGCTCAGACTAGGGCAATGAGTCAGACTTGCACGGCATGTTGGACCTGCTAGAACGGTGTTTGTGTATCTGTGGGAGTGCTGAGGAAATCAAGCTGTCCCAAGAAAGAGTGCAGTCTGTTGCCCTACACTCGGCATACACAGAGTGGCTCCGAAGGACTACAGGTCTGGATGTGGCTTGGCAGGCCCACGGGGGCCTGAGTGTACTCAGTGTTCCTGCAGGGAATAGGGTGGCCACGCGAGGCTCCTAGATGTCCTGCAAAGCGTACTGACGTTAACATAATGCAGAGCAACGGCTATGTCCTCCTGGAAACTGCTGCACGCCTCCGCTTCTGCATGGCAATTCAGGGCCTTACCTCGAGACAACTGCTTACGCTGAATGTCCCGTTAGCGACACAGCATGGTAGGATGCTGACTTTCTCCTCGAGCAGAGTGACTTCAGGTACGAGGTCCTCGAAGAACCCTAAGCAGAGTGTTTTCTCATGGCAGCTCAGACGGGGGCCATGACGAACACTTCCATGGCACGTCGCACTGGCTAGAAATGTGGTCCTGAGGCTGTTCCAGTGCTCTGGAAATGTAGCTCTCCTTAAGGAACGAGCAGTGTGTTGCCCATCACTCCGCATACACAGACGGCCTCCGAGGGACCGACCTTTGGGCCTCGATGTTGCTCAGCAGGCCCACAGGGGTCTGGAGGTACTCACTGATCTTGGAGGGAAAATGAGGCACACCCGAGGGGCCTACGAGTCCTGAAAAGGGTACTTCCTTTACAATAAAGCAGAACAGGGGCTTCCCTGGTGGCGCAGTGCTTGAGAATCTGCCTGCCAATGCAGGGGACACAGGTTCGAGCCCTGGTCTGGGAGGATCCCACATGCCGCGGAGCAACTGGGCCCGTGAGCCACAACTACTGAGCCTGCGCCTCTGGAGGCTGTGCTCCGCAACAAGAGAGGCCGCGATAGTGAGAGGCCTACGCAGCGCGATGAAGACCGGCCCCCACTTACCGCAACTGGAGAGAGCTCTAGCACAGAAACGAAGACCCAACATAGCAATCAATCAATCAATCAATCAATCTTAAAAAAACAATAAAAAATAAAAAAAATAAAATAAAATAAAGCAGGACAGCGACTAAGACCTCATGGAAAGGGCTGCATGCCTCCCTTTCTGCACGGCTACTCAGGGACTTACCTCGAGGCCAGTACTCACGTTGAGTTTCCCTTTAGCTCTAGAGCGTGGCAGGATGAGCTCCACCCCGGCCATCGAAGCACCCGGCTTACCTGGAGAATGCTCATTTTCTTCCCAGAGCCTTGCCTACAGTGGCTAGTGGCCTGTCAACAGCAGTCAATTTCAAGTAGCTTCAAGGCAGCATGAATGGAGCTTTCAAAATGGGAAAGCAAAGCTAGTTCCATCAGGCCCCCATTTCCACGGGCACACGCAGCATACATCTCTGTGCTTTCTACCAAGTCCAAACAGACACAGGTTACCCAGTGGTTCCTTCCCTGAATCAACTCCTCGAAGCAGGGTGTTCTGCATCTAGCGAACTGCCTCAACCAAGGAACGCCCCAGCTAGGCCTCCGGGCCCGTGGCTCTTCAAAAGCCTGAAGTGTTACACGAGGAACTGGGCTTTCGTTGCATTCGGAACGCAAGCCGACATTCTTCTGGAGGCAGGGTGACTTCAGGCAGGGAGTCCCAGATGGAATGCGAAGCCGAGGGTTATTCTAAGTGCAGCTCAGACTAGGGCAATGAGTCAGACTTGCACGGCATGTTGGACCTGCTAGAACGGTGTTTGTGTATCTGTGGGAGTGCTGAGGAAATCAAGCTGTCCCAAGAAAGAGTGCAGTCTGTTGCCCTACACTCGGCATACACAGAGTGGCTCCGAAGGACTACAGGTCTGGATGTGGCTTGGCAGGCCCACGGGGGCCTGAGTGTACTCAGTGTTCCTGCAGGGAATAGGGTGGCCACGCGAGGCTCCTAGATGTCCTGCAAAGCGTACTGACGTTAACATAATGCAGAGCAACGGCTATGTCCTCCTGGAAACTGCTGCACGCCTCCGCTTCTGCATGGCAATTCAGGGCCTTACCTCGAGACAACTGCTTACGCTGAATGTCCCGTTAGCGACACAGCATGGTAGGATGCTGACTTTCTCCTCGAGCAGAGTGACTTCAGGTACGAGGTCCTCGAAGAACCCTAAGCAGAGTGTTTTCTCATGGCAGCTCAGACGGGGGCCATGACGAACACTTCCATGGCACGTCGCACTGGCTAGAAATGTGGTCCTGAGGCTGTTCCAGTGCTCTGGAAATGTAGCTCTCCTTAAGGAACGAGCAGTGTGTTGCCCATCACTCCGCATACACAGACGGCCTCCGAGGGACCGACCTTTGGGCCTCGATGTTGCTCAGCAGGCCCACAGGGGTCTGGAGGTACTCACTGATCTTGGAGGGAAAATGAGGCACACCCGAGGGGCCTACGAGTCCTGAAAAGGGTACTTCCTTTAAAATAAAGCAGAACAGGGGCTTCCCTGGTGGCGCAGTGCTTGAGAATCTGCCTGCCAATGCAGGGGACACAGGTTCGAGCCCTGGTCTGGGAGGATCCCACATGCCGCGGAGCAACTGGGCCCGTGAGCCACAACTACTGAGCCTGCGCCTCTGGAGGCTGTGCTCCGCAACAAGAGAGGCCGCGATAGTGAGAGGCCTACGCAGCGCGATGAAGACCGGCCCCCACTTACCGCAACTGGAGAGAGCTCTAGCACAGAAACGAAGACCCAACATAGCAATCAATCAATCAATCAATCAATCTTAAAAAAACAATAAAAAATAAAATAAATAAAATAAAATAAAGCAGGACAGCGACTAAGACCTCATGGAAAGGGCTGCATGCCTCCCTTTCTGCACGGCTACTCAGGGACTTACCTCGAGGCCAGTACTCACGTTGAGTTTCCCTTTAGCTCTAGAGCGTGGCAGGATGAGCTCCACCCCGGCCATCGAAGCACCCGGCTTACCTGGAGAATGCTCATTTTCTTCCCAGAGCCTTGCCTACAGTGGCTAGTGGCCTGTCAACAGCAGTCAATTTCAAGTAGCTTCAAGGCAGCATGAATGGAGCTTTCAAAATGGGAAAGCAAAGCTAGTTCCATCAGGCCCCCATTTCCACGGGCACACGCAGCATACATCTCTGTGCTTTCTACCAAGTCCAAACAGACACAGGTTACCCAGTGGTTCCTTCCCTGAATCAACTCCTCGAAGCAGGGTGTTCTGCATCTAGCGAACTGCCTCAACCAAGGAACGCCCCAGCTAGGCCTCCGGGCCCGTGGCTCTTCAAAAGCCTGAAGTGTTACACGAGGAACTGGGCTTTCGTTGCATTCGGAACGCAAGCCGACATTCTTCTGGAGGCAGGGTGACTTCAGGCAGGGAGTCCCAGATGGAATGCGAAGCCGAGGGTTATTCTAAGTGCAGCTCAGACTAGGGCAATGAGTCAGACTTGCACGGCATGTTGGACCTGCTAGAACGGTGTTTGTGTATCTGTGGGAGTGCTGAGGAAATCAAGCTGTCCCAAGAAAGAGTGCAGTCTGTTGCCCTACACTAGGCATACACAGAGTGGCTCCGAAGGACTACAGGTCTGGATGTGGCTTGGCAGGCCCACGGGGGCCTGAGTGTACTCAGTGTTCCTGCAGGGAATAGGGTGGCCACGCGAGGCTCCTAGATGTCCTGCAAAGCGTACTGACGTTAACATAATGCAGAGCAACGGCTATGTCCTCCTAGAAACTGCTGCACGCCTCCGCTTCTGCATGGCAATTCAGGGCCTTACCTCGAGACAACTGCTTACGCTGAATGTCCCGTTAGCGACACAGCATGGTAGGATGCTGACTTTCTCCTCGAGCAGAGTGACTTCAGGTACGAGGTCCTCGAAGAACCCTAAGCAGAGTGTTTTCTCATGGCAGCTCAGACGGGGGCCATGACGAACACTTCCATGGCACGTCGCACTGGCTAGAAATGTGGTCCTGAGGCTGTTCCAGTGCTCTGGAAATGTAGCTCTCCTTAAGGAACGAGCAGTGTGTTGCCCATCACTCCGCATACACAGACGGCCTCCGAGGGACCGACCTTTGGGCCTCGATGTTGCTCAGCAGGCCCACAGGGGTCTGGAGGTACTCACTGATCTTGGAGGGAAAATGAGGCACACCCGAGGGGCCTACGAGTCCTGAAAAGGGTACTTCCTTTAAAATAAAGCAGAACAGGGGCTTCCCTGGTGGCGCAGTGCTTGAGAATCTGCCTGCCAATGCAGGGGACACAGGTTCGAGCCCTGGTCTGGGAGGATCCCACATGCCGTGGAGCAACTGGGCCCGTGAGCCACAACTACTGAGCCTGCGCCTCTGGAGGCTGTGCTCCGCAACAAGAGAGACCGCGATAGTGAGAGGCCTATGCAGCGCGATGAAGACCGGCCCCCACTTACCGCAACTGGAGAGAGCTCTAGCACAGAAACGAAGACCCAACATAGCAATCAATCAATCAATCAATCAATCTTAAAAAAACAATAAAAAATAAAAAAAATAAAATAAAATAAAGCAGGACAGCGACTAAGACCTCATGAAAAGGGCTGCATGCCTCCCTTTCTGCACGGCTACTCAGGGACTTACCTCGAGGCCAGTACTCACGTTGAGTTTCCCTTTAGCTCTAGAGCGTGGCAGGATGAGCTCCACCCCGGCCATCGAAGCACCCGGCTTACCTGGAGAATGCTCATTTTCTTCCCAGAGCCTTGCCTACAGTGGCTAGTGGCCTGTCAACAGCAGTCAATTTCAAGTAGCTTCAAGGCAGCATGAATGGAGCTTTCAAAATGGGAAAGCAAAGCTAGTTCCATCAGGCCCCCATTTCCACGGGCACACGCAGCATACATCTCTGTGCTTTCTACCAAGTCCAAACAGACACAGGTTACCCAGTGGTTCCTTCCCGGAATCAACTCCTCGAAGCAGGGTGTTCTGCATCTAGCGAACTGCCTCAACCAAGGAACGCCCCAGCTAGGCCTCCGGGCCCGTGGCTCTTCAAAAGCCTGAAGTGTTACACGAGGAACTGGGCTTTCGTTGCATTCGGAACGCAAGCCGACATTCTTCTGGAGGCAGGGTGACTTCAGGCAGGGAGTCCCAGATGGAATGCGAAGCCGAGGGTTATTCTAAGTGCAGCTCAGACTAGGGCAATGAGTCAGACTTGCACGGCATGTTGGACCTGCTAGAACGGTGTTCGTGTATCTGTGGGAGTGCTGAGGAAATCAAGCTGTCCCAAGAAAGAGTGCAGTCTGTTGCCCTACACTCGGCATACACAGAGTGGCTCCGAAGGACTACAGGTCTGGATGTGGCTTGGCAGGCCCACGGGGGCCTGAGTGTACTCAGTGTTCCTGCAGGGAATAGGGTGGCCACACGAGGCTCCTAGATGTCCTGCAAAGCGTACTGACGTTAACATAATGCAGAGCAACGGCTATGTCCTCCTGGAAACTGCTGCACGCCTCCGCTTCTGCATGGCAATTCAGGGCCTTACCTCGAGACAACTGCTTACGCTGAATGTCCCGTTAGCGACACAGCATGGTAGGATGCTGACTTTCTCCTCGAGCAGAGTGACTTCAGGTACGAGGTCCTCGAAGAACCCTAAGCAGAGTGTTTTCTCATGGCAGCTCAGACGGGGGCCATGACGAACACTTCCATGGCACGTCGCACTGGCTAGAAATGTGGTCCTGAGGCTGTTCCAGTGCTCTGGAAATGTAGCTCTCCTTAAGGAACGAGCAGTGTGTTGCCCATCACTCCGCATACACAGACGGCCTCCGAGGGACCGACCTTTGGGCCTCGATGTTGCTCAGCAGGCCCACAGGGGTCTGGAGGTACTCACTGATCTTGGAGGGAAAATGAGGCACACCCGAGGGGCCTACGAGTCCTGAAAAGGGTACTTCCTTTAAAATAAAGCAGAACAGGGGCTTCCCTGGTGGCGCAGTGCTTGAGAATCTGCCTGCCAATGCAGGGGACACAGGTTCGAGCCCTGGTCTGGGAGGATCCCACATGCCGCGGAGCAACTGGGCCCGTGAGCCACAACTACTGAGCCTGCGCCTCTGGAGGCTGTGCTCCGCAACAAGAGAGGCCGCGATAGTGAGAGGCCTACGCAGCGCGATGAAGAGCGGCCCCCACTTACCGCAACTGGAGAGAGCTCTAGCACAGAAACGAAGAGCCAACATAGCAATCAATCAATCAATCAATCAATCTTAAAAAAACAATAAAAAATAAAATAAATAAAATGAAATAAAGCAGGACAGCGACTAAGACCTCATGGAAAGAGCTGCAAGCCTCCCTTTCTGCGCGGCTACTCAGGGACTTACCTCGAGGCCAGTACTCACGTTGAGTTTCCCTTTAGCTCTAGAGCGTGGCAGGATGAGCTCCACCCCGGCCATCGAAGCACCCGATGTACGTGGAGAAAGCTCATTTTCTTCCCAGAGCCATGCCTATAGCAGCTGGGGTTCTATCAACAGCAATCAATTTCAAGTAGCTTCAAGGCAGCATGAATGGAGCTTTCAAAATGGGAAAGCAAAGCTAGTTCCATCAGGCCCCCATTTCCACGGGCACACGCAGCATACATCTCTGTGCTTTCTACAAAGTCCAAAAAGACACAGGTTACCCAGTGGTTCCTTCCCTGAATCAACTCCTCGAAGCAGGGTTTTCTGCATCTAGTGAACTGCCTCAACCAAAGAACGCCCCAGCTAGGCCTCCGGGCCCGTGGCTCTTCAAAAGCCTGACGTGTTACACGAGGAACTGAGCTTTCGTTGCAGTCGGAAAGCAAGCCAACATTCTCCTGGAGGCAGGGTGACTTCAGGCAGGGAGTCCCAAATGGAATGCGAAGCCGAGGGTTATTCTAAGTGCAGCTCAGACTAGGGCAATGAGTCAGACTTCACGGAATATTGGACCTGCTAGAAAGGTGTTCGGCGACCAGTGGGAGCGCTGAGGAAATCAAGCTGTCCCAAGAAAGAGTGCAGTCTGTTGCCCTACACTCGGCATACACAGAGTGGCTCCGAAGGGCTACGGGCCTGGTTGCGGCTTAACAGGCCCATGGGGGCCCGGGGGTACTCAGTGTTCTTGCAGGGAATAGGGTGCCCACGCGGGGTTCCGAGATGTCATGCAAAGCGTACTGACATTAAAACAATGCAGAGCAACGGCTATGGCCTCCTGGAAACTGCTGCACGCCTCCGCTTCTGCATGGCAATTCAGGGCCTTACCTTGAGAGAACTGCTCACGCTGAGTGTCCCGTTAGCGACACAGCATGGTAGGATGCTGACTTTCTCCTCAAGCAGAGTGACTTCAGGTACGAGGTCGTCGAAGAATCCTAAGCAGTGTGTTTTCTCACGGCAGCTCAGACGGGGGCCATGACGAACACTTCCATGGCACGCCGCACTGGCTAGAAATGTGGACCTGAGGCTGTTCCAGTGCTCTGGAAATGTAGCTCTCCTTAAGGAACGAGCAGTGTGTTGCCCATCACTCCTCATACACTGAGGGCCTCCGAGGCAACGACCTTTGGGCTTCGATGTTGCTCAGCAGGCCCACAGGTGTCTGGAGGTACTCAGTGATCGTGGAGGGAAAATGACGCACACCCAAGGGGCCTACGAGTCCTGAAAAGGGTACTTCCTTTAAAATAAAGCAGAACAGGGGCTTCCCTGGGGGCGCAGTGCTTGAGAATCTGCCTGCCAATGCAGGGGACACGGGTTCAAGCCGTGGTCTGGGAGGATCCCACATGCCGCAGAGCAACTGGGCCCGTGAGCCACAACTACTGAGCCTGTGCCTTTGGAGGCTGTGCTCCGCGACAAAAGAGGCCACGATAGTGAGAGGCGTATGCACCGCGATGAAGAGTGGCCCCCACTTACCGCAACTGCAGAGAGCCCTAGCACAGAAACGCAGATCCAACATAGCAATCAATCAATCAATCAATAAATCTTAAAAAAAGAATAAAAAATAAAATAAATAAAATAAAACAAAGCAGAACAGCGACTAACACCTCATGGAAAAAGCTGCATGCCTCCCTTTCTGCGCGGCTACTCAGGGACTTACCTCGAGGCCAGTACTCACGTTGAGTTTCCCTTTAGCTCTAGAGCGTGGCAGGATGAGCTCCACCCCGGCCATCGAAGCACCCGGCTTACCTGGAGAATGCTCATTTTCTTCCCAGAGCCATGCCTACAGTGGCTAGTGGCCTGTCAACAGCAGTCAATTTCAAGTAGCTTCAAGGCAGCATGAATGGAGCTTTCAAAATGGGAAAGCAAGGCTAGTTCCATCAGGCCCCCATTTCCACGGGCACACGCAGCATACATCTCTGTGCTTTCTACCAAGTCTAAACAGACACAGGTTACCCAGTGGTTCCTTCCCTTAATCAACTCCTCGAAGCAGGGTGTTCTGCATCTAGCGAACTGCCTCAACGAAGGAACGCCCCAGCTAGGCCTCCGGGCCCGTGGCTCTTCAAAAGCCTGCAGTGTTACACGAGGAACTGGGATTTCATTGCAGTCGGAACGCAAGCCGACATTCTCCTGGAGGCAGGGTGACTTCAGGCAGGGAGTCCCAGATGGAATGCGAAGCCGAGGGTTATTCTAAGTGCAGCTCAGACTAGGGCAATGAGTCAGACTTGCTCGGCATGTTGGACCTGCTAAAACGGTGTTCGTGTATCTGTGGGAGTGCTGAGGAAATCAAGCTGTCCCAAGAAAGAGTGCAGTCTGTTGCCCTACACTCGGCATACACAGAGTGGCTCCGAAGGACTACGGGTCTGGATGTGGCTTGGCAGCCCCACGGGGGCCTCAGTGTACTCAGTGTTCTTGCAGGGAATAGGGTGGCCACGCGAGTCTCCTCGATGTCCTGCAAAGCGCACTGACGTTAAAATAATGCAGAGCAACGGCTATGTCCTCCTGGAAACTGCTGCACGCCTCCGTTTCTGCATGGCAATTCAGGGCCTTACCTCGAGACAACTGCTTACGCTGAATGTCCCGTTAGCGACACAGCATGGTAGGATGCTGACTTTCTCCTCGAGCAGAGTGACTTCAGGTACGAGGTCCTCGAAGAACCCTAAGCAGAGTGTTTTCTCATGGCAGCTCAGACGGGGGCCATGACGAACACTTCCATGGCACGTCGCACTGGCTAGAAATGTGGTCCTGAGGCTGTTCCAGTGCTCTGAAAATGTAGCTCTCCTTAAGGAACGAGCAGTGTGTTGCCCATCACTCCGCATACACAGACGGCCTCCGAGGGACCGACCTTTGGGCCTCGATGTTGCTCAGCAGGCCCACAGGGGTCTGGAGGTACTCACTGATCTTGGAGGGAAAATGATGCACACCCGAGGGGCCTACGAGTCCTGAAAAGGGTACTTCCTTTAAAATAAAGCAGAACAGGGGCTTCCCTGGTGGCGCAGTGCTTGAGAATCTGCCTGCCAATGCAGGGGACACGGGTTCGAGCCCTGTCTGGGAGGATCCTACATGCCGCGGAGCAACTGAGCCCGTGAGCCACAAATACTGCGCCTGCGCCTCTGGATGCTGTGCTCCGTGACAAGAGAGGCCACGATAGTGAGAAGCCTACACACCGCGATGAAGAGTGGACCCCACTTACCCCAACTGGAGAGAGCCCTAGCACAGAAACGCAGACCCAACATAGCAATCAATCAATCAATCAATAAATCTTAAAAAAAGAATAAAAAATAAAATAAATAAAATAAAACAAAGCAGAACAGCGACTAAGACCTCATGGAAAGAGCTGCATGCCTCCCTTTCTGCGCGGCTACTCAGGGACTTACCTCGAGGCCAGTACTCACGTTGAGTTTCCCTTTAGCTCTAGAGCGTGGCAGGATGAGCTCCACCCCGGCCATCGAAGCACCCGATGTACGTGGAGAAAGCTCATTTTCTTCCCAGAGCCATGCCTACAGCAACTGGGGTTCTATCAACAGCAGTCAATTTCAAGTAGCTTCAAGGCAGCATGAATGGAGCTTTCAAAATGGGAAAGCAAGGCTAGTTCCATCAGTCCCCCATTTCCACGGGCACATGCAGCATATTTCCCTGTGCTTTCTAACAAGTCCAAAGAGACACAGGTTACCCAGTGGATCCTTCCCTGAATCAACTCCTCGAAGCAGGGTGTTCTGCAAATAGCGAACTACCGCAACCAAGGAACGACCCAGCTAAGCCTCCGGTCCCGTGGCTCTTCAAAAGCCGGCAGTATTACCCGAGGAACTCGGCTTTAGTTGCAGTAGGAACACAAACCGACATTCTCCTGGAGGCAGGGGGGTTTCAGGCAGGGGGTCCAGATGCAATGCGAAGCCGAGGGTTATTCTCAATGCAACTCAGACTAGGGCAATGAGTCAGACTTGCACGGTATGTTGGACACGCTAGAAAGGTGTTCGTCGACCTGTGGGAGTGTTGAGGAAATCAAGCTGTCCCAAGAAAGAGTGCAGTATGTTGCCCTACACTCGGCATACACAGAGTGGCTCCGAATGGCTACAGACCTGGATGTGGCTTAGCAGGCCCGTGGGGGCCTGAGGGTACTCAGTGTTCTTACAGGGAATAGGGTGCCCACGCGGGGTTCCTAGATGTCCTGCAAAGTGTACTGACGATAAAACAATGCAGAGCAGCGGCTACGGCTTCATGGAAAATGCTGCACGCCTCCGCTTCTGCATGGCAATTCAGGGCCTTACCTCGAGACAACTGCTTACGCTGAATGTCCCGTTAGCGACACAGCATGGTAGGATGCTGACTTTCTCCTCGAGCAGAGTGACTTCAGGTACGAGGTCCTCGAAGAATCCTAAGCAGAGTGTTTTCTCATGGCAGCTCTGACGGGGGCCATGACGAACACTTCCATGGCACGTAACACTGGCTAGAAATGTGGTCCTGAGGCTGTTCCAGTGCTCTGGAAATGTAGCTCTCCTTAAGGAACGAGCAGTGTGTTGCCCATCACACCGCATACACAGACGGCGTCCGAGGGACCGACCTTTGGGCCTCGATGTTGCTCAGCAGGCCCACAGGGGTCTGGAGGTACTCACTGATCTTGGAGCGAAAATGATGTACACTCGAGGGTCCTACGAGTCCTGAAAAGGGTACTTCCTTTAAAATAAAGCAGAACAGGGGCTCCCCTGGTGGCGCAGTGCTTGAGAATCTGCCTGCCAATGCAGGGTACACGGGATCGAGCCCTGGTCTGGGAGGATACCACATGCCGCGGAGCAACTGGGCCCGTGAGCCACAACTACTGAGCCTGCGCCTCCGGAGGCTGTGCTCCGCAAAAAGAGAGGCCGCGATAGTGAGAGGCCTACGCACCGCGATGAAGAGCGGCCCCCACTTACCGCAACTGGAGAGAGCTCTAGCACAGAAACGCAGACCCATCATGGCAATCAATCAATCAATCAATAAATCTTAAAAAAACAATAAAAAATAAAAAAAATACAATAACATAAAGCAGGACAGCGACTAAGACCTCATGGAAAGAGCTGCATGCCTCCCTTTCTGCGCGGCTACTCAGGGACTTACCTCGAGGCCAGTACTCACGTTGAGTTTCCCTTTAGCTCTAGAGCGTGGCAGGATGAGCTCCACCCCGGCCATCGAAGCACCCGATGTACCTGGAGAATGCTCATTTTCTTCCCAGAGCCATGCCTACAGTGTCTAGTGGCCTGTCAATAGCAGTCATTTTCAAGAGCTTCAAGGCAACATGAATGGAGCTTTCAGAATGGGAAAGCAAAGCTAATTCCATCAGGCCCCCATTTCCACGGGCACATGCAGCGTACATCCCTGTGCTTTCTAACAAGTCCAAACAGACACAGGTTACCCAGTGGTTCCGTCCCTGAATCAACTCCTCGAAGCAGGGTGTTCTGCATCTAGCGAACTGCCTCAACCAAGGAACGCCCCAGCTAGGCCTCCGGGCCGTGGCTCTTCAAAAGCCTGCAGTGTTACACGAGGAACTGGGCTTTCGTTGCAGTCGGAACGCATGCCGACATTCTCCTGGAGGCAGTGTGCCTTGAGGCAGCGAGTCCCAGATGGAATGTGAAGCCAAGGGTTATTCTAAGTGCAGCTCAGACTAGGGCAATTAGTCAGACTTGCACGGCATGTTGGACCTGCTAGAACGGTGTTCGTGTATCTGTGGGAGTGCTGAGGAAATCAAACTGTCCCAAGAAAGAGTGCAGTCTGTTGCCCTACACTCGGCATATACAGAGTGGCTCCGAAGGACTACAGGTCTGGATGTGGCTTGGCAGGCCCACGGGGGCCTCAGGGTACTGAGTGTTCTTGCAGGGAATAGGGTGGTCACGCGAGTCTCCTAGATGTCCTGCAAATGGTAGTGACGTTAAAATAATGCAGAGCAACGGCTATGTCCTCCTGGAAACTGCTGCACGCCTCCACTTCTGCATGGCAATTCAGGGCCTTACCTCGAGACAACTGCTTACGCTGAATGTCCCGTTAGCGACACAGCATGGTAGGATGCTGACTTTCTCCTCGAGCAGAGTGACTTCAGGTACGAGGTCCTCGAAGAATCCTAAGCAGAGTGTTTTCTCATGGCAGCTCTGACGGGGGCCATGACGAACACTTCCATGGCATGTGGCACTGGCTAGAAATGTGGTCCTGAGGCTGTTCCAGTGCTCTGGAAATGTAGCTCTCCTTAAGGAACGAGCAGTGTGTTGTCCATCACTCCGCATACACAGACGGCATCCGAGGGTCCGACCTTTGGGCCTCGATGTTGCTCAGGAGGCCCACAGGGGTCTGGAGGTACTCACTGATCTTGGAGGGAAAATGATGCACACCTAAGGGGCCGACGAGTCCTGAAAAGGGTACTTCCTTTAAAATAAAGCAGAACAGGGGCTCCCCTGGTGGCGCAGTGCTTGAGAATCCGCCTGCCAATGCAGGGGACACGGGTTCGAGCCCTGGTCTGGGAGGATCCCACATGCCGTGCAGCAACTGGGCCCGTGAGCCACAACTACTGAGCCTGCGCCTCTGGAGGCTGTGCTCCGCGACAAGAGAGGCCGCGATAGTGAGGGGCCTACGCAGCGCGATGAAGAGCGGCCCCCACTTACCGCAACTGGAGAGAGCTCTAGCACAGAAACGAAGACCCAACATAGCAATCAATCAATCAATCAATCAATCTTAAAAAAAAAATAAAAAATAAAATAAATAAAATAAAATAAAGCAGGACAGCGACTAAGACCTCATGGAAAGAGCTGCATGCCTCCCTTTCTGCGCAGGTACTCAGGGACTTACCTCGAGGCCAGTACTCACGTTGAGTTTCCCTTTAGCTCTAGAGCGTGGCAGGATGAGCTCCACCCCGGCCATCGAAGCACCCGATGTACCTGGAGAAAACTCATTTTCATCCCAGAGCCATGCCTACAGCAGCTGGGGCTCTATCAACAGCAGTCAATTTCAAGTAGCTTCAAGGCAGCATGAATGGAGCTTTCAAAATGGGAAAGCAAGGCTAGTTCCATCAGGCCCCCATTTCCACGGGCACACGCAGCATACATCTCTGTGCTTTCTACCAAGTCTAAACAGACACAGGTTACCCAGTGGTTCCTTCCCTTAATCAACTCCTCGAAGCAGGGTGTTCTGCATCTAGCGAACTGCCTCAACGAAGGAACGCCCCAGCTAGGCCTCCGGGCCCGTGGCTCTTCAAAAGCCTGCAGTGTTACACGAGGAACTGGGATTTCATTGCAGTCGGAACGCAAGCCGACATTCTCCTGGAGGCAGGGTGACTTCAGGCAGGGAGTCCCAGATGGAATGCGAATCCGAGGGTTATTCTAAGTGCAGCTCAGACTAGGGCAATGAGTCAGACTTGCTCGGCATGTTGGACCTGCTAAAACGGTGTTCCTGTATCTGTGGGAGTGCTGAGGAAATCAAGCTGTCCCAAGAAAGAGTGCAGTCTGTTGCCCTACACTCGGCATACACAGAGTGGCTCCGAAGGACTACGGGTCTGGATGTGGCTTGGCAGCCCCACAGGGGCCTCAGTGTACTCAGTGTTCTTGCAGGGAATAGGGTGGCCACGCGAGGCTCCTCGATGTCCTGCAAAGCGCACTGACGTTAAAATAATGCAGAGCAACGGCTATGTCCTCCTGGAAACTGCTGCACGCCTCCGTTTCTGCATGGCAATTCAGGGCCTTACCTCGAGACAACTGCTTACGCTGAATGTCCCGTTAGCGACACAGCATGGTAGGATGCTGACTTTCTCCTCGAGCAGAGTGACTTCAGGTACGAGGTCCTCGAAGAATCCTAAGCAGAGTGTTTTCTCATGGCAGCTCTGACGGGGGCCATGACGAACACTTCCATGGCATGTCGCACTGGCTAGAAATGTGGTCCTGAGGCTGTTCCAGTGCTCTGGAAATGTAGCTCTCTTTAAGGAACGAGCACTGTGTTGCCCATCACTCTGCATACACAGACGGCCTCCGAGGGACCGACCTTTGGGCCTCGATGTTGCTCAGCAGGCCCACAGGGGTCTGGAGGTACTCACTGATCTTGGAGGGAAAATGATGCACCGCCGGGTGCCAACGAGTCCTGAAAAGGGTACTTCCTTTAAAATAAAGCAGAACAGGGGCTTCCCTGGTGGCGCAGTGGTTGAGAATCTGCCTGCCAATGCAGGGGACACGGGTTCGAGCCCTGGTCTGGGAGGATCCTACATGCCGCGGAGCAACTGGGCCCGTGAGCCACAACTACTGAGCCTGCGCCTCTGGAGGCTGTGCTCCGCGACAAGAGAGGCCGCGATAGTGAGGGGCCTACGCAGCGCGATGAAGAGCGGCCCCCACTTACCGCAACTGGAGAGAGCTCTAGCACAGAAACGAAGACCCAACATAGCAATCAATCAATCAATCAATCAATCTTAAAAAAACAATAAAAAATAAAATAAATAAAATAAAATAAAGCAGGACAGCGACTAAGACCTCATGGAAAGAGCTGCATGCCTCCCTTTCTGCGCAGGTACTCAGGGACTTACCTCGAGGCCAGTACTCACGTTGAGTTTCCCTTTAGCTCTAGAGCGTGGCAGGATGAGCTCCACCCCGGCCATCTAAGCACCTGATGTACCTGGAGAAAACTCATTTTCATCCCAGAGCCATGCCTACAGCAGCTGGGGCTCTATCAACAGCAGTCAATTTCAAGTAGCTTCAAGGCAGCATGAATGGAGTTTTCAAAATGGGAAAGCAAGGCTAATTTCATGAGGCCCTCTTTTGAAGGGCACACGCAGCATACATCCCTGTGCTTTCTCACAAGTCCAAACAGACACAGGTTACCCAGTGGTTCCTTCCCTGAATCAACTCCTCGAAGCAGGGTGTTCTGCATCTAGCGAACTGCCTCAACCAAAGAACGCCCCAGCAAAGCCTCCGGGCCCGTGGCTCTTCAAAAGCCTGCAGTGTTACACGAGGAACTGGGCTTTAGTTGCAGTCGGAACGCAAGCCGACATTCTCCTGGAGGCAGGGTGACTTCAGGCAGGGGATCTCAGATGAAATGCAAAGCCGAGGGTTATTCTAAGTGCAGCTCAGACTAGTGCAATGAGTCAGACTTGCACGGAATATTGGACCTGCTAGAAAGCTGTGCGTCGACCAGTGGGAGTGTTGAGGAAATCAAGCTGTCCCAAGAAAGAGTGCAGTCTGTTGCCCTACACTCGGCATACACAGAGTGGCTCCGAAGTACTACGGGCCTGGATGCGGCTTAGCAGGCCCATGGGGGCCCGGGGGTACTCAGTGTTCTTGCAGGGAATTGCGTGCCCACGCGTGGTTCCTAGATGTCCTGCAAAGCGTACTGACATTAAAACAATGCAGAGCAACGTCTATGGCCTCCTGGAAACTGCTGCACGCCTCCGCTTCTGCATGGCAATTCAGGGCCTTACCTCGAGAGAACTGCTCATGCTGAGTGTCCCGTTAGCGACACAGCATGGTAGGATGCTGACTTTCTCCTCAAGCAGAGTGACTTCAGGTACGAGGTCGTCGAAGAATCCTAAGCAGTGTGTTTTCTCACGGCACCTCAGACGGGGGCCATGACGAACATTTCCAGGGCACGCCGCACTGGCTAGAAATGTGGTCCTGAGGCTGTTCCACTGCTCTGGAAATGTAGCTCTCCTTAAGGAACGAGCAGTGTGTTGCCCATCACTCCGCATACACAGACGGCCTCCGAGGGACCGACCTTTGGGCCTCGATGTTGCTCAGCAGGCCCACAGGGATCTGGAGGTACTCACTGATCTTGGAGGGAAAATGATGCACACCTAAGGGGCCGACGAGTCCTGAAAAGGGTACTTCCTTTAATATAAAGCAGAACAGGGGCTTCCCTGGGGGTGCAGTGCTTGAGAATCTGCCTGCCAATGCAGGGGACACGGGTTCGAGCCCTGGTCTGGGAGGATCCCGCAGGCCACGGAGCAACTGGGCCCGTGAGCCACAACTACTGAGCCTGCGCCTCTGGATGCTGTGCTCCGTGACAAGAAAGGCCGCGATAGTGAGAGGCCTACACACCGCGATGAAGAGTGGCCCCCAGTTACCGCAACTGGAGAGAGCTCTAGCACAGAAACGAAGACCCAATATAGCAATCAATCAATCAATAAATAAATCTTAAAAAAACAATAAAAAATAAAAAAAATAAAATAAAATAAAGCAGAACAGCGCCTAAGACCTCATGGAAAGAGCTGCATGCCTCCCTTTCTGCGCGGCTACTCAGGGACATACCTCGAGGCCAGTACTCACGTTGAGTTTCCCTTTAGCTCTAGAGCGTGGCAGGATGAGCTCCACCCCAGCCATCGAAGTACCCGGCTTACCTAGAGAAAACTCATTTTCTTCCCAGAGCCATGCCTACAGTGGCTAGTGGCCTCTCAACAGCAGTCAATTTCAAGTAGCTTCAAGGCAGCATGAATGGAGCTTTCAAAATGGGAAAGCAAGGCTAGTTCCATCAGTCCCCCATTTCCACGGGCACATGCAGCATATTTCCCTGTGCTTTCAAACAAGTCCAAAGAGACACAGGTTACCCAGTGGATCCTTCCCTGAATCAACTCCTCGAAGCAGGGTGTTCTGCAAATAGCGAACTACCTCAACCAAGGAACGACCCAGCTAAGCCTCCGGTCCCGTGGCTCTTCAAAAGCCTGCAGTATTACCCGAGGAACTCGGCTTTAGTTGCAGTAGGAACACAAACCGACATTCTCCTGGAGGCAGGGGGGTTTCAGGCAGGGGGTCCAGATGCAATGCGAAGCCGAGGGTTATTCTCAATGCAGCTCAGACTAGGGCAATGAGTCAGACTTGCACGGTATGTTGGACATGCAAGAAAGGTGTTCGTCGACCTGTGGGAGTGTTGAGGAAATCAAGCTGTCCCAAGAAAGAGTGCAGTATGTTGCCCTACACTCGGCATACACAGAGTGGCTCCGAATGGCTGCAGACCGGGATGTGGCTTAGCAGGCCCGTGGGGGCCTGAGGGTACTCAGTGTTCTTACAGGGAATAGGGTGCCCACGCGGGGTTCCTAGATGTCCTGCAAAGCGTACTGACGGTAAAACAATGCAGAGCAGCGGCTACGGCCTCATGGAAAATGCTGCACGCCTCCGCTTCTGCATGGCAATTCAGGGCCTTACCTCGAGACAACTGCTTACGCTGAATGTCCCGTTAGCGACACAGCATGGTAGGATGCTGACTTTCTCCTCGAGCAGAGTGACTTCAGGTACGAGGTCCTCGAAGAATCCTAAGCAGAGTGTTTTCTCATGGCAGCTCAGACGGGGGCCATGACGAACACTTCCATGGCACGTCGCACTGGCTAGAAATGTGGTCCTGAGGCTGTTCCAGTGCTCTGGAAATGTAGCTCTCATTAAGGAACGAGCAGTGTGTTGCCCATCACACCGCATACACAGACGGCGTCCGAGGGACCGACCTTTGGGCCTCGATGTTGCTCAGCAGGCCCACAGGGGTCTGGAGGTACTCACTGATCTTGGAGCGAAAATGATGCACACTCGAGGGTCCTACGAGTCCTGAAAAGGGTACTTCCTTTAAAATAAAGCAGAACAGGGGCTTCCCTGGTGGCGCAGTGGTTGAGAATCTGCCTGCCAATGCAGGGTACACGGGATCGAGCCCTGGTCTGGGAGGATACCACATGCCGCGGAGCAACTGGGCCCGTGAGCCACAACTACTGAGCCTGCGCCTCCGGAGGCTGTGCTCCGCAAAAAGAGAGGCCGCGATAGTGAGAGGCCTACGCACCGCGATGAAGAGCGGCCCCCACTTACCGCAACTGGAGAGAGCTCTAGCACAGAAACGCAGACCCAACATGGCAATCAATCAATCAATCAATAAATCTTAAAAAAACAATAAAAAATAAAAAAAATACAATAACATAAAGCAGGACAGCGACTAAGACCTCATGGAAAGGGCTGCATGCCTCCCTTTCTGCACGGCTACTCAGGGACTTACCTCGAGGCCTGTACTCACGTTGAGTTTCCCTTTAGCTCTAGATCGTGGCAGGATGAGCTCCACCCCGGCCATCGAAGCACCCGGCTTACCTGGAGAATGCTCATTTTCTTCCCAGAGCCTTGCCTACAGTGGCTAGTGGCCTGTCAACAGCAGTCAATTTCAAGTAGCTTCAAGGCAGCATGAATGGAGCTTTCAAAATGGGAAAGCAAAGCTAGTTCCATCAGGCCCCCATTTCCACGGGCACACGCAGCATACATCTCTGTGCTTTCTACAAAGTCCAAACAGACACAGGTTACCCAGTGGTTCCTTCCCTGAATCAACTCCTCGAAGCAGGGTTTTCTGCATCTAGTGAACTGCCTCAACCAAGGAACGCCCCAGCTAGGCCTCCGGGCCCGTGGCTCTTCAAAAGCCTGACGTGTTACACGAGGAACTGGGCTTTCGTTGCAGTCGGAAAGCAAGCCGACATTCTCCTGGAGGCAGGGTGACTTCAGGCAGGGAGTCCCAGATGGAATGCGAAGCCGAGGGTTATTCTAAGTGCAGCTCAGACTAGGGCAATGAGTCAGACTTGCACGGCATGTTCGACCGGCTAGAACGGTCTTTGTGTATCTGTGGGAGTGCTGAGGAAATCAAGCTGTCCCAAGAAAGAGTGCAGTCTGTTGCCCTACACTCGGCATAAACAGAGTGGCTCCGAAGGTCTACGGGTCTGGATGTGGCTTGGCAGGCCCACGGGGGCCTGAGGGTACTCAGTGTTCTTGCAGGGAATAGGGTGCCCACGCGAGGCTCCTAGATGTCCTGCAAAGCGTACTGACGTTAAAATAATGCAGAGCAATGGCTATGGCCTCCTGGAAACTGCTGCACGCCTCCGCTTCTGCATGGCAATTCAGGGCCTTACCTCGAGACAAGTGCTTACGCTGAATGTCCCGTTAGCGACACAGCATGGTAGGATGCTGACTTTCTCCTCGAGCAGAGTGACTTCAGGTACGAGGTCCTCGAAGAACCCTAAGCAGAGTGTTTTCTCATGGCAACTCAGACGGGGGCCATGACGAACACTTCCATGGCACGTCGCACTGGCTAGAAATGTGGTCCTGAGGCTGTTCCAGTGCTCTGGAAATGTAGCTCTCCTTAAGGAACGAGCAGTGTGTTGCCCATCACTCCGCATACACAGACGGCCTCCGAGGGACCGACCTTTGGGCCTCGATGTTGCTCAGCAGGCCCACAGGGGTCTGGAGGTACTCACTGATCTTGGAGGGAAAATGATGCACACCCGAGGGGCCTACGAGTCCTGAAAAGGGTACTTCCTTTAAAATAAAGCAGAACAGGGGCTTCCCTGGTGGCGCAGTGGTTGAGAATCTGCCTGCCAATGCAGGGGACACGGGTTCGAGCCCTGTCTGGGAGGATCCTACATGCCGCGGAGCAACTGAGCCCGTGAGCCACAAATACTGCGCCTGCGCCTCTGGATGCTGTTCTCCGTGACAAGAGAGGCCACGATAGTGAGAGGCCTACGCACCGCGATGAAGAGTGGACCCCACTTACCCCAACTGGAGAGAGCCCTAGCACAGAAACGCAGACCCAACATAGCAATCAATCAATCAATCAATAAATCTTAAAAAAATAATAAAAAATAAAATAAATAAAATAAAACAAAGCAGAACAGCGACTAAGACCTCATGGAAAGAGCTGCATGTCTCCCTTTCTGCGCGGCTACTCAGGGACTTACCTCGAGGCCAGTACTCACGTTGAGTTTCCCTTTAGCTCTAGAGCGTGGCAGGATGAGCTCTACCCCGGCCATCGAAGCACCCGATGTACGTGGAGAAAGCTCATTTTCTTCCCAGAGCCATGCCTACAGCAACTGGGGTTCTATCAACAGCAGTCAATTTCAAGTAGCTTCAAGGCAGCATGAATGGAGCTTTCAAAATGGGAAAGCAAGGCTAGTTCCATCACGCCCCCTTTTGAAGGGCACACGCAGCATACATCCCTGTGCTTTCTCACAAATCCAAACAGACACAGGTTACCCAGTGGTTCCTTCCCTGAATCAACTCCTCGAAGCAGGGTGTTCTGCATCTAGCGAACTGTCTCAACGTAGGAACGCCCCAGCTAGGCCTCCGGGCCCGTGGCTCTTCAAAAGCCTGCAGTGTCACACGAGGAACTGGGATTTCATTGTAGTCGGAACGCAACCCGACATTCTCCTGGAGGCAGGGTGACTTCAGGCAGGGAGTCCCAGATGGAATGCGAAGCCGAGGGTTATTCTAAGTGCAGCTCAGACTAGGGCAATGAGTCAGACTTGCTCGGCATGTTGGACCTGCTAAAACGGTGTTCGTGTATCTTTGGGAGTGCTGAGGAAATCAAGCTGTCCCAAGAAAGAGTGCAGTCTGCTGCCCTACACTCGGCATACACAGAGTGGCTCCGAAGGACTACGGGTCTGGATGTGGCTTGGCAGCCCCACGGGGGCCTCAGTGTACTCAGTGTTCTTGCAGGGAATAGGGTGGCCACGCGAGGCTCCTCGATGTCCTGCAAAGCGCACTGACGTTAAAATAATGCAGAGCAACGGCTATGTCCTCCTGGAAACTGCTGCACGCCTCCGTTTCTGCATGGCAATTCAGGGCCTTACCTCGAGACAACTGCTTACGCTGAATGTCCCGTTAGCGACACAGCATGGTAGGATGCTGACTTTCTCCTCGAGCAGAGTGACTTCAGGTACGAGGTCCTCGAAGAATCCTAAGCAGAGTGTTTTCTCATGGCAGCTCTGACGGGGGCCATGACGAACACTTCCATGGCATGTCGCACTGGCTAGAAATGTGGTCCTGAGGCTGTTCCAGTGCTCTGGAAATGTAGCTCTCTTTAATGAACGAGCAGTGTGTTGCCCATCACTCTGCATACACAGACGGCCTCCAAGGGACCGACCTTTGGGCCTCGATGTTGCTCAGCAGGCCCACAGGGGTATGGAGGTCCTCAGTGATCTTGGAGGGAAAATGATGCACCGCCGGGTGCCAACGAGTCCTGAAAAGGGTACTTCCTTTAAAATAAAGCAGAACAGGGGCTCCCCGGGTGGCGCAGTGCTTGAGAATCTGCCTGCCAATGCAGGGGACACGGGTTAGAGCCCTGGTCTGGGAGGATCCCACATGCCGTGGAGCAACTGGGCCCGTGAGCCACAACTACTGAGCCTGCGCCTCTGGAGGCTGTGCTCCGCGACAAGAGAGGCCGCGATAGTGAGAGGCCTACGCAGCGCGATGAAGAGCGGCCCCCACTTACCGCAACTGGAGAGAGCTCTAGCACAGAAACGAAGACCCAACATAGCAATCAATCAATCAATCAATCAATCTTATAAAAACAATAAAAAATAAAAAAAATAAAATAAAATAAAGCAGGACAGCGACTAAGACCTCATGGAAAGGGCTGCATGCCTCCCTTTCTGCACGGCTACTCAGGGACTTACCTCGAGGCCAGTACTCACGTTGAGTTTCCCTTTAGCTCTAGAGCGTGGCAGGATGAGCTCCACCCCGGCCATCGAAGCACCCGGCTTACCTGGAGAATGCTCATTTTCTTCCCAGAGCCTTGCCTACAGTGGCTAGTGGCCTGTCAACAGCAGTCAATTTCAAGTAGCTTCAAGGCAGCATGAATGGAGCTTTCAAAATGGGAAAGCAAAGCTAGTTCCATCAGGCCCCCATTTCCACGGGCACACGCAGCATACATCTCTGTGCTTTCTACCAAGTCCAAACAGACACAGGTTACCCAGTGGTTCCTTCCCTGAATCAACTCCTCGAAGCAGGGTGTTCTGCATCTAGCGAACTGCCTCAACCAAGGAACGCCCCAGCTAGGCCTCCGGGCCCGTGGCTCTTCAAAAGCCTGAAGTGTTACACGAGGAACTGGGCTATCGTTGCATTCGGAACGCAAGCCGACATTCTTCTGGAGGCAGGGTGACTTCAGGCAGGGAGTCCCAGATGGAATGCGAAGCCGAGGGTTATTCTAAGTGCAGCTCAGACTAGGGCAATGAGTCAGACTTGCACGGCATGTTGGACCTGCTAAAACGGTGTTTGTGTATCTGTGGGAGTGCTGAGGAAATCAAGCTGTCCCAAGAAAGAGTGCAGTCTGTTGCCCTACACTCGGCATACACAGAGTGGCTCCGAAGGACTACAGGTCTGGATGTGGCTTGGCAGGCCCACGGGGGCCTGAGTGTACTCAGTGTTCCTGCAGGGAATAGGGTGGCCACACGAGGCTCCTAGATGTCCTGCAAAGCGTACTGACGTTAACATAATGCAGAGCAACGGCTATGTCCTCCTGGAAACTGCTGCACGCCTCCGCTTCTGCATGGCAATTCAGGGCCTTACCTCGAGACAACTGCTTACGCTGAATGTCCCGTTAGCGACACAGCATGGTAGGATGCTGACTTTCTCCTCGAGCAGAGTGACTTCAGGTACGAGGTCCTCGAAGAACCCTAAGCAGAGTGTTTTCTCATGGCAGCTCAGACGGGGGCCATGACGAACACTTCCATGGCACGTCGCACTGGCTAGAAATGTGGTCCTGAGGCTGTTCCAGTGCTCTGGAAATTTAGCTCTCCTTAAGGAACGAGCAGTGTGTTGCCCATCACTCCGCATACACAGACGGCCTCCGAGGGACCGACCTTTGGGCCTCGATGTTGCTCAGCAGGCCCACAGGGGTCTGGAGGTACTCACTGATCTTGGAGGGAAAATGAGGCACACCCGAGGGGCCTACGAGTCCTGAAAAGGGTACTTCCTTTAAAATAAAGCAGAACAGGGGCTTCCCTGGTGGCGCAGTGCTTGAGAATCTGCCTGCCAATGCAGGGGACACAGGTTCGAGCCCTGGTCTGGGAGGATCCCACATGCCGCGGAGCAACTGGGCCCGTGAGCCACAACTACTGAGCCTGCGCCTCTGGAGGCTGTGCTCCGCAACAAGAGAGGCCGCGATAGTGAGAGGCCTACGCAGCGCGATGAAGAGCGGCCCCCACTTACCGCAACTGGAGAGAGCTCTAGCACAGAAACGAAGAGCCAACATAGCAATCAATCAATCAATCAATCAATCTTAAAAAAACAATAAAAAATAAAATAAATAAAATAAAATAAAGCAGGACAGCGACTAAGACCTCATGGAAAGAGCTGCAAGCCTCCCTTTCTGCGCGGCTACTCAGGGACTTACCTCGAGGCCAGTACTCACGTTGAGTTTCCCTTTAGCTCTAGAGCGTGGCAGGATGAGCTCCACCCCGGCCATCGAAGCACCCGATGTACGTGGAGAAAGCTCATTTTCTTCCCAGAGCCATGCCTATAGCAGCTGGGGTTCTATCAACAGCAATCAATTTCAAGTAGCTTCAAGGCAGCATGAATGGAGCTTTCAAAATGGGAAAGCAAAGCTAGTTCCATCAGGCCCCCATTTCCACGGGCACACGCAGCATACATCTCTGTGCTTTCTACAAAGTCCAAAAAGACACAGGTTACCCAGTGGTTCCTTCCCTGAATCAACTCCTCGAAGCAGGGTTTTCTGCATCTAGTGAACTGCCTCAACCAAAGAACGCCCCAGCTAGGACTCCGGGCCCGTGGCTCTTCAAAAGCCTGACGTGTTACACGAGGAACTGAGCTTTCGTTGCAGTCGGAAAGCAAGCCAACATTCTCCTGGAGGCAGGGTGACTTCAGGCAGGGAGTCCCAAATGGAATGCGAAGCCGAGGGTTATTCTAAGTGCAGCTCAGACTAGGGCAATGAGTCAGACTTCACGGAATATTGGACCTGCTAGAAAGGTGTTCGTCGACCAGTGGGAGCGCTGAGGAAATCAAGCTGTCCCAAGAAAGAGTGCAGTCTGTTGCCCTACACTCGGCATACACAGAGTGGCTCCGAAGGGCTACGGGCCTGGTTGCGGCTTAACAGGCCCATGGGGGCCCGGGGGTACTCAGTGTTCTTGCAGGGAATAGGGTGCCCACGCGGGGTTCCGAGATGTCATGCAAAGCGTACTGACATTAAAACAATGCAGAGCAACGGCTATGGCCTCCTGGAAACTGCTGCACGCCTCCGCTTCTGCATGGCAATTCAGGGCCTTACCTTGAGAGAACTGCTCACGCTGAGTGTCCCGTTAGCGACACAGCATGGTAGGATGCTGACTTTCTCCTCAAGCAGAGTGACTTCAGGTACGAGGTCGTCGAAGAATCCTAAGCAGTGTGTTTTCTCACGGCAGCTCAGACGGGGGCCATGACGAACACTTCCATGGCACGCCGCACTGGCTAGAAATGTGGTCCTGAGGCTGTTCCAGTGCTCTGGAAATGTAGCTCTCCTTAAGGAACGAGCAGTGTGTTGCCCATCACTCCTCATACACTGAGGGCCTCCGAGGCAACGACCTTTGGGCTTCGATGTTGCTCAGCAGGCCCACAGGTGTCTGGAGGTACTCAGTGATCGTGGAGGGAAAATGACGCACACCCAAGGGGCCTACGAGTCCTGAAAAGGGTACTTCCTTTAAAATAAAGCAGAACAGGGGCTTCCCTGGGGGCGCAGTGCTTGAGAATCTGCCTGCCAATGCAGGGGACACGGGTTCAAGCCGTGGTCTGGGAGGATCCCACATGCCGCAGAGCAACTGGGCCCGTGAGCCACAACTACTGAGCCTGTGCCTTTGGAGGCTGTGCTCCGCGACAAAAGAGGCCACGATAGTGAGAGGCGTATGCACCGCGATGAAGAGTGGCCCCCACTTACCGCAACTGCAGAGAGCCCTAGCACAGAAACGCAGATCCAACATAGCAATCAATCAATCAATCAATAAATCTTAAAAAAAGAATAAAAAATAAAATAAATAAAATAAAACAAAGCAGAACAGCGACTAACACCTCATGGAAAAAGCTGCATGCCTCCCTTTCTGCGCGGCTACTCAGGGACTTACCTCGAGGCCAGTACTCACGTTGAGTTTCCCTTTAGCTCTAGAGCGTGGCAGGATGAGCTCCACCCCGGCCATCGAAGCACCCGGCTTACCTGGAGAATGCTCATTTTCTTCCCAGAGCCATGCCTACAGTGGCTAGTGGCCTGTCAACAGCAGTCAATTTCAAGTAGCTTCAAGGCAGCATGAATGGAGCTTTCAAAATGGGAAAGCAAGGCTAGTTCCATCAGGCCCCCATTTCCACGGGCACACGCAGCATACATCTCTGTGCTTTCTACCAAGTCTAAACAGACACAGGTTACCCAGTGGTTCCTTCCCTTAATCAACTCCTCGAAGCAGGGTGTTCTGCATCTAGCGAACTGCCTCAACGAAGGAACGCCCCAGCTAGGCCTCCGGGCCCGTGGCTCTTCAAAAGCCTGCAGTGTTACACGAGGAACTGGGATTTCATTGCAGTCGGAACGCAAGCCGACATTCTCCTGGAGGCAGGGTGACTTCAGGCAGGGAGTCCCAGATGGAATGCGAAGCCGAGGGTTATTCTAAGTGCAGCTCAGACTAGGGCAATGAGTCAGACTTGCTCGGCATGTTGGACCTGCTAAAACGGTGTTCGTGTATCTGTGGGAGTGCTGAGGAAATCAAGCTGTCCCAAGAAAGAGTGCAGTCTGTTGCCCTACACTCGGCATACACAGAGTGGCTCCGAAGGACTACGGGTCTGGATGTGGCTTGGCAGCCCCACGGGGGCCTCAGTGTACTCAGTGTTCTTGCAGGGAATAGGGTGGCCACGCGAGTCTCCTCGATGTCCTGCAAAGCGCACTGACGTTAAAATAATGCAGAGCAACGGCTATGTCCTCCTGGAAACTGCTGCACGCCTCCGTTTCTGCATGGCAATTCAGGGCCTTACCTCGAGACAACTGCTTACGCTGAATGTCCCGTTAGCGACACAGCATGGTAGGATGCTGACTTTCTCCTCGAGCAGAGTGACTTCAGGTACGAGGTCCTCGAAGAACCCTAAGCAGAGTGTTTTCTCATGGCAGCTCAGACGGGGGCCATGACGAACACTTCCATGGCACGTCGCACTGGCTAGAAATGTGGTCCTGAGGCTGTTCCAGTGCTCTGAAAATGTAGCTCTCCTTAAGGAACGAGCAGTGTGTTGCCCATCACTCCGCATACACACACGGCCTCCGAGGGACCGACCTTTGGGCCTCGATGTTGCTCAGCAGGCCCACAGGGGTCTGGAGGTACTCACTGATCTTGGAGGGAAAATGATGCACACCCGAGGGGCCTACGAGTCCTGAAAAGGGTACTTCCTTTAAAATAAAGCAGAACAGGGGCTTCCCTGGTGGCGCAGTGCTTGAGAATCTGCCTGCCAATGCAGGGGACACGGGTTCGAGCCCTGTCTGGGAGGATCCTACATGCCGCGGAGCAACTGAGCCCGTGAGCCACAAATACTGCGCCTGCGCCTCTGGATGCTGTGCTCCGTGACAAGAGAGGCCACGATAGTGAGAAGCCTACACACCGCGATGAAGAGTGGACCCCACTTACCCCAACTGGAGAGAGCCCTAGCACAGAAACGCAGACCCAACATAGCAATCAATCAATCAATCAATAAATCTTAAAAAAAGAATAAAAAATAAAATAAATAAAATAAAACAAAGCAGAACAGCGACTAAGACCTCATGGAAAGAGCTGCATGCCTCCCTTTCTGCGCGGCTACTCAGGGACTTACCTCGAGGCCAGTACTCACGTTGAGTTTCCCTTTAGCTCTAGAGCGTGGCAGGATGAGCTCCACCCCGGCCATCGAAGCACCCGATGTACGTGGAGAAAGCTCATTTTCTTCCCAGAGCCATGCCTACAGCAACTGGGGTTCTATCAACAGCAGTCAATTTCAAGTAGCTTCAAGGCAGCATGAATGGAGCTTTCAAAATGGGAAAGCAAGGCTAGTTCCATCAGTCCCCCATTTCCACGGGCACATGCAGCATATTTCCCTGTGCTTTCTAACAAGTCCAAAGAGACACAGGTTACCCAGTGGATCCTTCCCTGAATCAACTCCTCGAAGCAGGGTGTTCTGCAAATAGCGAACTACCGCAACCAAGGAACGACCCAGCTAAGCCTCCGGTCCCGTGGCTCTTCAAAAGCCGGCAGTATTACCCGAGGAACTCGGCTTTAGTTGCAGTAGGAACACAAACCGACATTCTCCTGGAGGCAGGGGGGTTTCAGGCAGGGGGTCCAGATGCAATGCGAAGCCGAGGGTTATTCTCAATGCAACTCAGACTAGGGCAATGAGTCAGACTTGCACGGTATGTTGGACACGCTAGAAAGGTGTTCGTCGACCTGTGGGAGTGTTGAGGAAATCAAGCTGTCCCAAGAAAGAGTGCAGTATGTTGCCCTACACTCGGCATACACAGAGTGGCTCCGAATGGCTACAGACCTGGATGTGGCTTAGCAGGCCCGTGGGGGCCTGAGGGTACTCAGTGTTCTTACAGGGAATAGGGTGCCCACGCGGGGTTCCTAGATGTCCTGCAAAGTGTACTGACGATAAAACAATGCAGAGCAGCGGCTACGGCTTCATGGAAAATGCTGCACGCCTCCGCTTCTGCATGGCAATTCAGGGCCTTACCTCGAGACAACTGCTTACGCTGAATGTCCCGTTAGCGACACAGCATGGTAGGATGCTGACTTTCTCCTCGAGCAGAGTGACTTCAGGTACGAGGTCCTCGAAGAATCCTAAGCAGAGTGTTTTCTCATGGCAGCTCTGACGGGGGCCATGACGAACACTTCCATGGCACGTAACACTGGCTAGAAATGTGGTCCTGAGGCTGTTCCAGTGCTCTGGAAATGTAGCTCTCCTTAAGGAACGAGCAGTGTGTTGCCCATCACACCGCATACACAGACGGCGTCCGAGGGACCGACCTTTGGGCCTCGATGTTGCTCAGCAGGCCCACAGGGGTCTGGAGGTACTCACTGATCTTGGAGCGAAAATGATGTACACTCGAGGGTCCTACGAGTCCTGAAAAGGGTACTTCCTTTAAAATAAAGCAGAACAGGGGCTCCCCTGGTGGCGCAGTGCTTGAGAATCTGCCTGCCAATGCAGGGTACACGGGATCGAGCCCTGGTCTGGGAGGATACCACATGCCGCGGAGCAACTGGGCCCGTGAGCCACAACTACTGAGCCTGCGCCTCCGGGGGCTGTGCTCCGCAAAAAGAGAGGCCGCGATAGTGAGAGGCCTACGCACCGCGATGAAGAGCGGCCCCCACTTACCGCAACTGGAGAGAGCTCTAGCACAGAAACGCAGACCCATCATGGCAATCAATCAATCAATCAATAAATCTTAAAAAAACAATAAAAAATAAAAAAAATACAATAACATAAAGCAGGACAGCGACTAAGACCTCATGGAAAGAGCTGCATGCCTCCCTTTCTGCGCGGCTACTCAGGGACTTACCTCGAGGCCAGTACTCACGTTGAGTTTCCCTTTAGCTCTAGAGCGTGGCAGGATGAGCTCCACCCCGGCCATCGAAGCACCCGATGTACCTGGAGAATGCTCATTTTCTTCCCAGAGCCATGCCTACAGTGTCTAGTGGCCTGTCAATAGCAGTCATTTTCAAGAGCTTCAAGGCAACATGAATGGAGCTTTCAGAATGGGAAAGCAAAGCTAATTCCATCAGGCCCCCATTTCCACGGGCACATGCAGCGTACATCCCTGTGCTTTCTAACAAGTCCAAACAGACACAGGTTACCCAGTGGTTCCGTCCCTGAATCAACTCCTCGAAGCAGGGTGTTCTGCATCTAGCGAACTGCCTCAACCAAGGAACGCCCCAGCTAGGCCTCCGGGCCGTGGCTCTTCAAAAGCCTGCAGTGTTACACGAGGAACTGGGCTTTCGTTGCAGTCGGAACGCATGCCGACATTCTCCTGGAGGCAGTGTGCCTTGAGGCAGCGAGTCCCAGATGGAATGTGAAGCCAAGGGTTATTCTAAGTGCAGCTCAGACTAGGGCAATTAGTCAGACTTGCACGGCATGTTGGACCTGCTAGAACGGTGTTCGTGTATCTGTGGGAGTGCTGAGGAAATCAAACTGTCCCAAGAAAGAGTGCAGTCTGTTGCCCTACACTCGGCATATACAGAGTGGCTCCGAAGGACTACAGGTCTGGATGTGGCTTGGCAGGCCCACGGGGGCCTCAGGGTACTGAGTGTTCTTGCAGGGAATAGGGTGGTCACGCGAGTCTCCTAGATGTCCTGCAAATGGTAGTGACGTTAAAATAATGCAGAGCAACGGCTATGTCCTCCTGGAAACTGCTGCACGCCTCCACTTCTGCATGGCAATTCAGGGCCTTACCTCGAGACAACTGCTTACGCTGAATGTCCCGTTAGCGACACAGCATGGTAGGATGCTGACTTTCTCCTCGAGCAGAGTGACTTCAGGTACGAGGTCCTCGAAGAATCCTAAGCAGAGTGTTTTCTCATGGCAGCTCTGACGGGGGCCATGACGAACACTTCCATGGCATGTGGCACTGGCTAGAAATGTGGTCCTGAGGCTGTTCCAGTGCTCTGGAAATGTAGCTCTCCTTAAGGAACGAGCAGTGTGTTGTCCATCACTCCGCATACACAGACGGCATCCGAGGGTCCGACCTTTGGGCCTCGATGTTGCTCAGGAGGCCCACAGGGGTCTGGAGGTACTCACTGATCTTGGAGGGAAAATGATGCACACCTAAGGGGCCGACGAGTCCTGAAAAGGGTACTTCCTTTAAAATAAAGCAGAACAGGGGCTCCCCTGGTGGCGCAGTGCTTGAGAATCCGCCTGCCAATGCAGGGGACACGGGTTCGAGCCCTGGTCTGGGAGGATCCCACATGCCGTGCAGCAACTGGGCCCGTGAGCCACAACTACTGAGCCTGCGCCTCTGGAGGCTGTGCTCCGCGACAAGAGAGGCCGCGATAGTGAGGGGCCTACGCAGCGCGATGAAGAGCGGCCCCCACTTACCGCAACTGGAGAGAGCTCTAGCACAGAAACGAAGACCCAACATAGCAATCAATCAATCAATCAATCAATCTTAAAAAAAAAATAAAAAATAAAATAAATAAAATAAAATAAAGCAGGACAGCGACTAAGACCTCATGGAAAGAGCTGCATGCCTCCCTTTCTGCGCAGGTACTCAGGGACTTACCTCGAGGCCAGTACTCACGTTGAGTTTCCCTTTAGCTCTAGAGCGTGGCAGGATGAGCTCCACCCCGGCCATCGAAGCACCCGATGTACCTGGAGAAAACTCATTTTCATCCCAGAGCCATGCCTACAGCAGCTGGGGCTCTATCAACAGCAGTCAATTTCAAGTAGCTTCAAGGCAGCATGAATGGAGCTTTCAAAATGGGAAAGCAAGGCTAGTTCCATCAGGCCCCCATTTCCACGGGCACACGCAGCATACATCTCTGTGCTTTCTACCAAGTCTAAACAGACACAGGTTACCCAGTGGTTCCTTCCCTTAATCAACTCCTCGAAGCAGGGTGTTCTGCATCTAGCGAACTGCCTCAACGAAGGAACGCCCCAGCTAGGCCTCCGGGCCCGTGGCTCTTCAAAAGCCTGCAGTGTTACACGAGGAACTGGGATTTCATTGCAGTCGGAACGCAAGCCGACATTCTCCTGGAGGCAGGGTGACTTCAGGCAGGGAGTCCCAGATGGAATGCGAATCCGAGGGTTATTCTAAGTGCAGCTCAGACTAGGGCAATGAGTCAGACTTGCTCGGCATGTTGGACCTGCTAAAACGGTGTTCCTGTATCTGTGGGAGTGCTGAGGAAATCAAGCTGTCCCAAGAAAGAGTGCAGTCTGTTGCCCTACACTCGGCATACACAGAGTGGCTCCGAAGGACTACGGGTCTGGATGTGGCTTGGCAGCCCCACAGGGGCCTCAGTGTACTCAGTGTTCTTGCAGGGAATAGGGTGGCCACGCGAGGCTCCTCGATGTCCTGCAAAGCGCACTGACGTTAAAATAATGCAGAGCAACGGCTATGTCCTCCTGGAAACTGCTGCACGCCTCCGTTTCTGCATGGCAATTCAGGGCCTTACCTCGAGACAACTGCTTACGCTGAATGTCCCGTTAGCGACACAGCATGGTAGGATGCTGACTTTCTCCTCGAGCAGAGTGACTTCAGGTACGAGGTCCTCGAAGAATCCTAAGCAGAGTGTTTTCTCATGGCAGCTCTGACGGGGGCCATGACGAACACTTCCATGGCATGTCGCACTGGCTAGAAATGTGGTCCTGAGGCTGTTCCAGTGCTCTGGAAATGTAGCTCTCTTTAAGGAACGAGCAGTGTGTTGCCCATCACTCTGCATACACAGACGGCCTCCGAGGGACCGACCTTTGGGCCTCGATGTTGCTCAGCAGGCCCACAGGGGTCTGGAGGTACTCACTGATCTTGGAGGGAAAATGATGCACCGCCGGGTGCCAACGAGTCCTGAAAAGGGTACTTCCTTTAAAATAAAGCAGAACAGGGGCTTCCCTGGTGGCGCAGTGGTTGAGAATCTGCCTGCCAATGCAGGGGACACGGGTTCGAGCCCTGGTCTGGGAGGATCCTACATGCCGCGGAGCAACTGGGCCCGTGAGCCACAACTACTGAGCCTGCGCCTCTGGAGGCTGTGCTCCGCGACAAGAGAGGCCGCGATAGTGAGGGGCCTACGCAGCGCGATGAAGAGCGGCCCCCACTTACCGCAACTGGAGAGAGCTCTAGCACAGAAACGAAGACCCAACATAGCAATCAATCAATCAATCAATCAATCTTAAAAAAACAATAAAAAATAAAATAAATAAAATAAAATAAAGCAGGACAGCGACTAAGACCTCATGGAAAGAGCTGCATGCCTCCCTTTCTGCGCAGGTACTCAGGGACTTACCTCGAGGCCAGTACTCACGTTGAGTTTCCCTTTAGCTCTAGAGCGTGGCAGGATGAGCTCCACCCCGGCCATCTAAGCACCTGATGTACCTGGAGAAAACTCATTTTCATCCCAGAGCCATGCCTACAGCAGCTGGGGCTCTATCAACAGCAGTCAATTTCAAGTAGCTTCAAGGCAGCATGAATGGAGTTTTCAAAATGGGAAAGCAAGGCTAATTTCATGAGGCCCTCTTTTGAAGGGCACACGCAGCATACATCCCTGTGCTTTCTCACAAGTCCAAACAGACACAGGTTACCCAGTGGTTCCTTCCCTGAATCAACTCCTCGAAGCAGGGTGTTCTGCATCTAGCGAACTGCCTCAACCAAAGAACGCCCCAGCAAAGCCTCCGGGCCCGTGGCTCTTCAAAAGCCTGCAGTGTTACACGAGGAACTGGGCTTTAGTTGCAGTCGGAACGCAAGCCGACATTCTCCTGGAGGCAGGGTGACTTCAGGCAGGGGATCTCAGATGAAATGCAAAGCCGAGGGTTATTCTAAGTGCAGCTCAGACTAGTGCAATGAGTCAGACTTGCACGGAATATTGGACCTGCTAGAAAGCTGTGCGTCGACCAGTGGGAGTGTTGAGGAAATCAAGCTGTCCCAAGAAAGAGTGCAGTCTGTTGCCCTACACTCGGCATACACAGAGTGGCTCCGAAGTACTACGGGCCTGGATGCGGCTTAGCAGGCCCATGGGGGCCCGGGGGTACTCAGTGTTCTTGCAGGGAATTGCGTGCCCACGCGGGGTTCCTAGATGTCCTGCAAAGCGTACTGACATTAAAACAATGCAGAGCAACGTCTATGGCCTCCTGGAAACTGCTGCACGCCTCCGCTTCTGCATGGCAATTCAGGGCCTTACCTCGAGAGAACTGCTCATGCTGAGTGTCCCGTTAGCGACACAGCATGGTAGGATGCTGACTTTCTCCTCAAGCAGAGTGACTTCAGGTACGAGGTCGTCGAAGAATCCTAAGCAGTGTGTTTTCTCACGGCACCTCAGACGGGGGCCATGACGAACATTTCCAGGGCACGCCGCACTGGCTAGAAATGTGGTCCTGAGGCTGTTCCACTGCTCTGGAAATGTAGCTCTCCTTAAGGAACGAGCAGTGTGTTGCCCATCACTCCGCATACACAGACGGCCTCCGAGGGACCGACCTTTGGGCCTCGATGTTGCTCAGCAGGCCCACAGGGATCTGGAGGTACTCACTGATCTTGGAGGGAAAATGATGCACACCTAAGGGGCCGACGAGTCCTGAAAAGGGTACTTCCTTTAATATAAAGCAGAACAGGGGCTTCCCTGGGGGTGCAGTGCTTGAGAATCTGCCTGCCAATGCAGGGGACACGGGTTCGAGCCCTGGTCTGGGAGGATCCCGCATGCCACGGAGCAACTGGGCCCGTGAGCCACAACTACTGAGCCTGCGCCTCTGGATGCTGTGCTCCGTGACAAGAAAGGCCGCGATAGTGAGAGGCCTACACACCGCGATGAAGAGTGGCCCCCAGTTACCGCAACTGGAGAGAGCTCTAGCACAGAAACGAAGACCCAATATAGCAATCAATCAATCAATAAATAAATCTTAAAAAAACAATAAAAAATAAAAAAAATAAAATAAAATAAAGCAGAACAGCGCCTAAGACCTCATGGAAAGAGCTGCATGCCTCCCTTTCTGCGCGGCTACTCAGGGACATACCTCGAGGCCAGTACTCACGTTGAGTTTCCCTTTAGCTCTAGAGCGTGGCAGGATGAGCTCCACCCCAGCCATCGAAGTACCCGGCTTACCTAGAGAAAACTCATTTTCTTCCCAGAGCCATGCCTACAGTGGCTAGTGGCCTCTCAACAGCAGTCAATTTCAAGTAGCTTCAAGGCAGCATGAATGGAGCTTTCAAAATGGGAAAGCAAGGCTAGTTCCATCAGTCCCCCATTTCCACGGGCACATGCAGCATATTTCCCTGTGCTTTCAAACAAGTCCAAAGAGACACAGGTTACCCAGTGGATCCTTCCCTGAATCAACTCCTCGAAGCAGGGTGTTCTGCAAATAGCGAACTACCTCAACCAAGGAACGACCCAGCTAAGCCTCCGGTCCCGTGGCTCTTCAAAAGCCTGCAGTATTACCCGAGGAACTCGGCTTTAGTTGCAGTAGGAACACAAACCGACATTCTCCTGGAGGCAGGGGGGTTTCAGGCAGGGGGTCCAGATGCAATGCGAAGCCGAGGGTTATTCTCAATGCAACTCAGACTAGGGCAATGAGTCAGACTTGCACGGTATGTTGGACATGCAAGAAAGGTGTTCGTCGACCTGTGGGAGTGTTGAGGAAATCAAGCTGTCCCAAGAAAGAGTGCAGTATGTTGCCCTACACTCGGCATACACAGAGTGGCTCCGAATGGCTGCAGACCGGGATGTGGCTTAGCAGGCCCGTGGGGGCCTGAGGGTACTCAGTGTTCTTACAGGGAATAGGGTGCCCACGCGGGGTTCCTAGATGTCCTGCAAAGCGTACTGACGGTAAAACAATGCAGAGCAGCGGCTACGGCCTCATGGAAAATGCTGCACGCCTCCGCTTCTGCATGGCAATTCAGGGCCTTACCTCGAGACAACTGCTTACGCTGAATGTCCCGTTAGCGACACAGCATGGTAGGATGCTGACTTTCTCCTCGAGCAGAGTGACTTCAGGTACGAGGTCCTCGAAGAATCCTAAGCAGAGTGTTTTCTCATGGCAGCTCAGACGGGGGCCATGACGAACACTTCCATGGCACGTCGCACTGGCTAGAAATGTGGTCCTGAGGCTGTTCCAGTGCTCTGGAAATGTAGCTCTCATTAAGGAACGAGCAGTGTGTTGCCCATCACACCGCATACACAGACGGCGTCCGAGGGACCGACCTTTGGGCCTCGATGTTGCTCAGCAGGCCCACAGGGGTCTGGAGGTACTCACTGATCTTGGAGCGAAAATGATGCACACTCGAGGGTCCTACGAGTCCTGAAAAGGGTACTTCCTTTAAAATAAAGCAGAACAGGGGCTTCCCTGGTGGCGCAGTGGTTGAGAATCTGCCTGCCAATGCAGGGTACACGGGATCGAGCCCTGGTCTGGGAGGATACCACATGCCGCGGAGCAACTGGGCCCGTGAGCCACAACTACTGAGCCTGCGCCTCCGGAGGCTGTGCTCCGCAAAAAGAGAGGCCGCGATAGTGAGAGGCCTACGCACCGCGATGAAGAGCGGCCCCCACTTACCGCAACTGGAGAGAGCTCTAGCACAGAAACGCAGACCCAACATGGCAATCAATCAATCAATCAATAAATCTTAAAAAAACAATAAAAAATAAAAAAAATACAATAACATAAAGCAGGACAGCGACTAAGACCTCATGGAAAGGGCTGCATGCCTCCCTTTCTGCACGGCTACTCAGGGACTTACCTCGAGGCCTGTACTCACGTTGAGTTTCCCTTTAGCTCTAGATCGTGGCAGGATGAGCTCCACCCCGGCCATCGAAGCACCCGGCTTACCTGGAGAATGCTCATTTTCTTCCCAGAGCCTTGCCTACAGTGGCTAGTGGCCTGTCAACAGCAGTCAATTTCAAGTAGCTTCAAGGCAGCATGAATGGAGCTTTCAAAATGGGAAAGCAAAGCTAGTTCCATCAGGCCCCCATTTCCACGGGCACACGCAGCATACATCTCTGTGCTTTCTACAAAGTCCAAACAGACACAGGTTACCCAGTGGTTCCTTCCCTGAATCAACTCCTCGAAGCAGGGTTTTCTGCATCTAGTGAACTGCCTCAACCAAGGAACGCCCCAGCTAGGCCTCCGGGCCCGTGGCTCTTCAAAAGCCTGACGTGTTACACGAGGAACTGGGCTTTCGTTGCAGTCGGAAAGCAAGCCGACATTCTCCTGGAGGCAGGGTGACTTCAGGCAGGGAGTCCCAGATGGAATGCGAAGCCGAGGGTTATTCTAAGTGCAGCTCAGACTAGGGCAATGAGTCAGACTTGCACGGCATGTTCGACCGGCTAGAACGGTCTTTGTGTATCTGTGGGAGTGCTGAGGAAATCAAGCTGTCCCAAGAAAGAGTGCAGTCTGTTGCCCTACACTCGGCATAAACAGAGTGGCTCCGAAGGTCTACGGGTCTGGATGTGGCTTGGCAGGCCCACGGGGGCCTGAGGGTACTCAGTGTTCTTGCAGGGAATAGGGTGCCCACGCGAGGCTCCTAGATGTCCTGCAAAGCGTACTGACGTTAACATAATGCAGAGCAATGGCTATGGCCTCCTGGAAACTGCTGCACGCCTCCGCTTCTGCATGGCAATTCAGGGCCTTACCTCGAGACAAGTGCTTACGCTGAATGTCCCGTTAGCGACACAGCATGGTAGGATGCTGACTTTCTCCTCGAGCAGAGTGACTTCAGGTACGAGGTCCTCGAAGAACCCTAAGCAGAGTGTTTTCTCATGGCAACTCAGACGGGGGCCATGACGAACACTTCCATGGCACGTCGCACTGGCTAGAAATGTGGTCCTGAGGCTGTTCCAGTGCTCTGGAAATGTAGCTCTCCTTAAGGAACGAGCAGTGTGTTGCCCATCACTCCGCATACACAGACGGCCTCCGAGGGACCGACCTTTGGGCCTCGATGTTGCTCAGCAGGCCCACAGGGGTCTGGAGGTACTCACTGATCTTGGAGGGAAAATGATGCACACCCGAGGGGCCTACGAGTCCTGAAAAGGGTACTTCCTTTAAAATAAAGCAGAACAGGGGCTTCCCTGGTGGCGCAGTGGTTGAGAATCTGCCTGCCAATGCAGGGGACACGGGTTCGAGCCCTGTCTGGGAGGATCCTACATGCCGCGGAGCAACTGAGCCCGTGAGCCACAAATACTGCGCCTGCGCCTCTGGATGCTGTTCTCCGTGACAAGAGAGGCCACGATAGTGAGAGGCCTACGCACCGCTATGAAGAGTGGACCCCACTTACCCCAACTGGAGAGAGCCCTAGCACAGAAACGCAGACCCAACATAGCAATCAATCAATCAATCAATAAATCTTAAAAAAAGAATAAAAAATAAAATAAATAAAATAAAACAAAGCAGAACAGCGACTAAGACCTCATGGAAAGAGCTGCATGCCTCCCTTTCTGCGCGGCTACTCAGGGACTTACCTCGAGGCCAGTACTCACGTTGAGTTTCCCTTTAGCTCTAGAGCGTGGCAGGATGAGCTCTACCCCGGCCATCGAAGCACCCGATGTACGTGGAGAAAGCTCATTTTCTTCCCAGAGCCATGCCTACAGCAACTGGGGTTCTATCAACAGCAGTCAATTTCAAGTAGCTTCAAGGCAGCATGAATGGAGCTTTCAAAATGGGAAAGCAAGGCTAGTTCCATCACGCCCCCTTTTGAAGGGCACACGCAGCATACATCCCTGTGCTTTCTCACAAATCCAAACAGACACAGGTTACCCAGTGGTTCCTTCCCTGAATCAACTCCTCGAAGCAGGGTGTTCTGCATCTAGCGAACTGTCTCAACGTAGGAACGCCCCAGCTAGGCCTCCGGGCCCGTGGCTCTTCAAAAGCCTGCAGTGTTACACGAGGAACTGGGATTTCATTGTAGTCGGAACGCAACCCGACATTCTCCTGGAGGCAGGGTGACTTCAGGCAGGGAGTCCCAGATGGAATGCGAAGCCGAGGGTTATTCTAAGTGCAGCTCAGACTAGGGCAATGAGTCAGACTTGCTCGGCATGTTGGACCTGCTAAAACGGTGTTCGTGTATCTTTGGGAGTGCTGAGGAAATCAAGCTGTCCCAAGAAAGAGTGCAGTCTGCTGCCCTACACTCGGCATACACAGAGTGGCTCCGAAGGACTACGGGTCTGGATGTGGCTTGGCAGCCCCACGGGGGCCTCAGTGTACTCAGTGTTCTTGCAGGGAATAGGGTGGCCACGCGAGGCTCCTCGATGTCCTGCAAAGCGCACTGACGTTAAAATAATGCAGAGCAACGGCTATGTCCTCCTGGAAACTGCTGCACGCCTCCGTTTCTGCATGGCAATTCAGGGCCTTACCTCGAGACAACTGCTTACGCTGAATGTCCCGTTAGCGACACAGCATGGTAGGATGCTGACTTTCTCCTCGAGCAGAGTGACTTCAGGTACGAGGTCCTCGAAGAATCCTAAGCAGAGTGTTTTCTCATGGCAGCTCTGACGGGGGCCATGACGAACACTTCCATGGCATGTCGCACTGGCTAGAAATGTGGTCCTGAGGCTGTTCCAGTGCTCTGGAAATGTAGCTCTCTTTAATGAACGAGCAGTGTGTTGCCCATCACTCTGCATACACAGACGGCCTCCAAGGGACCGACCTTTGGGCCTCGATGTTGCTCAGCAGGCCCACAGGGGTATGGAGGTCCTCAGTGATCTTGGAGGGAAAATGATGCACCGCCGGGTGCCAACGAGTCCTGAAAAGGGTACTTCCTTTAAAATAAAGCAGAACAGGGGCTTCCCTGGTGGCGCAGTGGTTGAGAATCTGCCTGCCAATGCAGGGGACACGGGTTCGAGCCCTGGTCTGGGATGATCCTACATGCCGCGGAGCAACTGGGCCCGTGAACCACAAATACTGAGCCTGCGCCTCTGGATGCTGTGCTCCGCGACAAGAGAGGCCACGATAGTGAGAGGCCTACGCACCGCGATGAAGAGTGGCCCCCACTTACGGCAACTGGAGAGAGCCCTAGCACAGAAACGCAGACCCAACATAGCAATAAATCAATCAATCAATAAATCTTAAAAAAAGAATAAAAAATAAAATAAATAAAATAAAACAAAGCAGAACAGCGACTAAGACCTCATAGAAAAAGCTGCATGCCTCCCTTTCTGCGCGGCTACTCAGGGACTTACCTCGAGGCCAGTACTCACGTTGAGTTTCCCTTTAGCTCTAGAGCGTGGCAGGATGAGCTCCACCCCGGCCATCGAAGCACCCGGCTTACCTGGAGAATGCTCATTTTCTTCCCAGAGCCATGCCTACAGTGGCTAGTGGCTTGTCAATAGCAGTCATTTTCAAGGAGCTTCAAGGCAGCATGAATGGAGCTTTCAGAATGGGAAAGCAAAGCTAGTTCCATCAGGCCCCCATTTCTACGGGCACACGCAGCATACATCCCTGTGCTTTATAACAAGTCCAAACAGACACAGGTTACCCAGTGGTTCCTTCCCTGAATCAACTCCTCGAAGCAGGGTGTTCTGCATCTAGCGAACTGCCTCAACGAAGGAACGCCCCAGCTAGGCCTCCGGGCCCGTGGCTCTTCAAAAGCCTGCAGTGTTACACGAGGAACTGGGATTTCATTGCAGTCGGAACGCAAGCCGACATTCTCCTGGAGGCACGGTGACTTCAGGCAGGGAGTCCCAGATGGAATGCGAAGCCGAGGGTTATTCTAAGTGCAGCTCAGACTAGGGCAATGAGTCAGACTTGCTCGGCATGTTGGACCTGCTAAAACGGTGTTCGTGTATCTGTGGGAGTGCTGAGGAAATCAAGCTGTCCCAAGAAAGAGTGCAGTCTGTTGCCCTACACTCGGCATACACAGAGTGGCTCCGAAGGACTACGGGTCTGGATGTGGCTTGGCAGCCCCACGGGGGCCTCAGTGTACTCAGTGTTCTTGCAGGGAATAGGGTGGCCACGCGAGTCTCCTCGATGTCCTGCAAAGCGCACTGACCTTAAAATAATGCAGAGCAACGGCTATGTCCTCCTGGAAACTGCTGCACGCCTCCGTTTCTGCATGGCAATTCAGGGCCTTACCTCGAGACAACTGCTTACGCTGAATGTCCCGTTAGCGACACAGCATGGTAGGATGCTGACTTTCTCCTCGAGCAGAGTGACTTCAGGTACGAGGTCCTCGAAGAACCCTAAGCAGAGTGTTTTCTCATGGCAGCTCAGACGGGGGCCATGACGAACACTTCCATGGCACGTCGCACTGGCTAGAAATGTGGTCCTGAGGCTGTTCCAGTGCTCTGAAAATGTAGCTCTCCTTAAGGAACGAGCAGTGTGTTGCCCATCACTCCGCATACACAGACGGCCTCCGAGGGACCGACCTTTGGGCCTCGATGTTGCTCAGCAGGCCCACAGGGGTCTGGAGGTACTCACTGATCTTGGAGGGAAAATGATGCACACCCGAGGGGCCTACGAGTCCTGAAAAGGGTACTTCCTTTAAAATAAAGCAGAACAGGGGCTTCCCTGGTGGCGCAGTGGTTGAGAATCTGCCTGCCAATGCAGGGTACACGGGATCGAGCCCTGGTCTGGGAGGATACCACATGCCGCGGAGCAACTGGGCCCGTGAGCCACAACTACTGAGCCTGCGCCTCCGGAGGCTGTGCTCCGCAAAAAGAGAGGCCGCGATAGTGAGAGGCCTACGCACCGCGATGAAGAGCGGCCCCCACTTACCGCAACTGGAGAGAGCTCTAGCACAGAAACGCAGACCCAACATGGCAATCAATCAATCAATCAATAAATCTTAAAAAAACAATAAAAAATAAAAAAAATACAATAACATAAAGCAGGACAGCGACTAAGACCTCATGGAAAGGGCTGCATGCCTCCCTTTCTGCACGGCTACTCAGGGACTTACCTCGAGGCCTGTACTCACGTTGAGTTTCCCTTTAGCTCTAGATCGTGGCAGGATGAGCTCCACCCCGGCCATCGAAGCACCCGACTTACCTGGAGAATGCTCATTTTCTTCCCAGAGCCTTGCCTACAGTGGCTAGTGGCCTGTCAACAGCAGTCAATTTCAAGTAGCTTCAAGGCAGCATGAATGGAGCTTTCAAAATGGGAAAGCAAAGCTAGTTCCATCAGGCCCCCATTTCCACGGGCACACGCAGCATACATCTCTGTGCTTTCTACAAAGTCCAAACAGACACAGGTTACCCAGTGGTTCCTTCCCTGAATCAACTCCTCGAAGCAGGGTTTTCTGCATCTAGTGAACTGCCTCAACCAAGGAACGCCCCAGCTAGGCCTCCGGGCCCGTGGCTCTTCAAAAGCCTGACGTGTTACACGAGGAACTGGGCTTTCGTTGCAGTCGGAAAGCAAGCCGACATTCTCCTGGAGGCAGGGTGACTTCAGGCAGGGAGTCCCAGATGGAATGCGAAGCCGAGGGTTATTCTAAGTGCAGCTCAGACTAGGGCAATGAGTCAGACTTGCACGGCATGTTCGACCGGCTAGAACGGTCTTTGTGTATCTGTGGGAGTGCTGAGGAAATCAAGCTGTCCCAAGAAAGAGTGCAGTCTGTTGCCCTACACTCGGCATAAACAGAGTGGCTCCGAAGGTCTACGGGTCTGGATGTGGCTTGGCAGGCCCACGGGGGCCTGAGGGTACTCAGTGTTCTTGCAGGGAATAGGGTGCCCACGCGAGGCTCCTAGATGTCCTGCAAAGCGTACTGACGTTAAAATAATGCAGAGCAATGGCTATGGCCTCCTGGAAACTGCTGCACGCCTCCGCTTCTGCATGGCAATTCAGGGCCTTACCTCGAGACAAGTGCTTACGCTGAATGTCCCGTTAGCGACACAGCATGGTAGGATGCTGACTTTCTCCTCGAGCAGAGTGACTTCAGGTACGAGGTCCTCGAAGAACCCTAAGCAGAGTATTTTCTCATGGCAACTCAGACGGGGGCCATGACGAACACTTCCATGGCACGTCGCACTGGCTAGAAATGTGGTCCTGAGGCTGTTCCAGTGCTCTGGAAATGTAGCTCTCCTTAAGGAACGAGCAGTGTGTTGCCCATCACTCCGCATACACAGACGGCCTCCGAGGGACCGACCTTTGGGCCTCGATGTTGCTCAGCAGGCCCACAGGGGTCTGGAGGTACTCACTGATCTTGGAGGGAAAATGATGCACACCCGAGGGGCCTACGAGTCCTGAAAAGGGTACTTCCTTTAAAATAAAGCAGAACAGGGGCTTCCCTGGTGGCGCAGTGGTTGAGAATCTGCCTGCCAATGCAGGGGACACGGGTTCGAGCCCTGTCTGGGAGGATCCTACATGCCGCGGAGCAACTGAGCCCGTGAGCCACAAATACTGCGCCTGCGCCTCTGGATGCTGTTCTCCGTGACAAGAGAGGCCACGATAGTGAGAGGCCTACGCACCGCTATGAAGAGTGGACCCCACTTACCCCAACTGGAGAGAGCCCTAGCACAGAAACGCAGACCCAACATAGCAATCAATCAATCAATCAATAAATCTTAAAAAAAGAATAAAAAATAAAATAAATAAAATAAAACAAAGCAGAACAGCGACTAAGACCTCATGGAAAGAGCTGCATGCCTCCCTTTCTGCGCGGCTACTCAGGGACTTACCTCGAGGCCAGTACTCACGTTGAGTTTCCCTTTAGCTCTAGAGCGTGGCAGGATGAGCTCTACCCCGGCCATCGAAGCACCCGATGTACGTGGAGAAAGCTCATTTTCTTCCCAGAGCCATGCCTACAGCAACTGGGGTTCTATCAACAGCAGTCAATTTCAAGTAGCTTCAAGGCAGCATGAATGGAGCTTTCAAAATGGGAAAGCAAGGCTAGTTCCATCACGCCCCCTTTTGAAGGGCACACGCAGCATACATCCCTGTGCTTTCTCACAAATCCAAACAGACACAGGTTACCCAGTGGTTCCTTCCCTGAATCAACTCCTCGAAGCAGGGTGTTCTGCATCTAGCGAACTGTCTCAACGTAGGAACGCCCCAGCTAGGCCTCCGGGCCCGTGGCTCTTCAAAAGCCTGCAGTGTTACACGAGGAACTGGGATTTCATTGTAGTCGGAACGCAACCCGACATTCTCCTGGAGGCAGGGTGACTTCAGGCAGGGAGTCCCAGATGGAATGCGAAGCCGAGGGTTATTCTAAGTGCAGCTCAGACTAGGGCAATGAGTCAGACTTGCTCGGCATGTTGGACCTGCTAAAACGGTGTTCGTGTATCTTTGGGAGTGCTGAGGAAATCAAGCTGTCCCAAGAAAGAGTGCAGTCTGCTGCCCTACACTCGGCATACACAGAGTGGCTCCGAAGGACTACGGGTCTGGATGTGGCTTGGCAGCCCCACGGGGGCCTCAGTGTACTCAGTGTTCTTGCAGGGAATAGGGTGGCCACGCGAGGCTCCTCGATGTCCTGCAAAGCGCACTGACGTTAAAATAATGCAGAGCAACGGCTATGTCCTCCTGGAAACTGCTGCACGCCTCCGTTTCTGCATGGCAATTCAGGGCCTTACCTCGAGACAACTGCTTACGCTGAATGTCCCGTTAGCGACACAGCATGGTAGGATGCTGACTTTCTCCTCGAGCAGAGTGACTTCAGGTACGAGGTCCTCGAAGAACCCTAAGCAGAGTGTTTTCTCATGGCAGCTCTGACGGGGGCCATGACGAACACTTCCATGGCATGTCGCACTGGCTAGAAATGTGGTCCTGAGGCTGTTCCAGTGCTCTGGAAATGTAGCTCTCTTTAATGAACGAGCAGTGTGTTGCCCATCACTCTGCATACACAGACGGCCTCCAAGGGACCGACCTTTGGGCCTAGATGTTGCTCAGCAGGCCCACAGGGGTATGGAGGTCCTCAGTGATCTTGGAGGGAAAATGATGCACCGCCGGGTGCCAACGAGTCCTGAAAAGGGTACTTCCTTTAAAATAAAGCAGAACAGGGGCTTCCCTGGTGGCGCAGTGGTTGAGAATCTGCCTGCCAATGCAGGGGACACGGGTTCGAGCCCTGGTCTGGGATGATCCTACATGCCGCGGAGCAACTGGGCCCGTGAACCACAAATACTGAGCCTGCGCCTCTGGATGCTGTGCTCCGCGACAAGAGAGGCCACGATAGTGAGAGGCCTACGCACCGCGATGAAGAGTGGCCCCCACTTACGGCAACTGGAGAGAGCCCTAGCACAGAAACGCAGACCCAACATAGCAATAAATCAATCAATCAATAAATCTTAAAAAAAGAATAAAAAATAAAATAAATAAAATAAAACAAAGCAGAACAGCGACTAAGACCTCATAGAAAAAGCTGCATGCCTCCCTTTCTGCGCGGCTACTCAGGGACTTACCTCGAGGCCAGTACTCACGTTGAGTTTCCCTTTAGCTCTAGAGCGTGGCAGGATGAGCTCCACCCCGGCCATCGAAGCACCCGGCTTACCTGGAGAATGCTCATTTTCTTCCCAGAGCCATGCCTACAGTGGCTAGTGGCTTGTCAATAGCAGTCATTTTCAAGGAGCTTCAAGGCAGCATGAATGGAGCTTTCAGAATGGGAAAGCAAAGCTAGTTCCATCAGGCCCCCATTTCTACGGGCACACGCAGCATACATCCCTGTGCTTTATAACAAGTCCAAACAGACACAGGTTACCCAGTGGTTCCTTCCCTGAATCAACTCCTCGAAGCAGGGTGTTCTGCATCTAGCGAACTGCCTCAACGAAGGAACGCCCCAGCTAGGCCTCCGGGCCCGTGGCTCTTCAAAAGCCTGCAGTGTTACACGAGGAACTGGGATTTCATTGCAGTCGGAACGCAAGCCGACATTCTCCTGGAGGCAGGGTGACTTCAGGCAGGGAGTCCCAGATGGAATGCGAAGCCGAGGGTTATTCTAAGTGCAGCTCAGACTAGGGCAATGAGTCAGACTTGCTCGGCATGTTGGACCTGCTAAAACGGTGTTCGTGTATCTGTGGGAGTGCTGAGGAAATCAAGCTGTCCCAAGAAAGAGTGCAGTCTGTTGCCCTACACTCGGCATACACAGAGTGGCTCCGAAGGACTACGGGTCTGGATGTGGCTTGGCAGCCCCACGGGGGCCTCAGTGTACTCAGTGTTCTTGCAGGGAATAGGGTGGCCACGCGAGTCTCCTCGATGTCCTGCAAAGCGCACTGACCTTAAAATAATGCAGAGCAACGGCTATGTCCTCCTGGAAACTGCTGCACGCCTCCGTTTCTGCATGGCAATTCAGGGCCTTACCTCGAGACAACTGCTTACGCTGAATGTCCCGTTAGCGACACAGCATGGTAGGATGCTGACTTTCTCCTCGAGCAGAGTGACTTCAGGTACGAGGTCCTCGAAGAACCCTAAGCAGAGTGTTTTCTCATGGCAGCTCAGACGGGGGCCATGACGAACACTTCCATGGCACGTCGCACTGGCTAGAAATGTGGTCCTGAGGCTGTTCCAGTGCTCTGAAAATGTAGCTCTCCTTAAGGAACGAGCAGTGTGTTGCCCATCACTCCGCATACACAGACGGCCTCCGAGGGACCGACCTTTGGGCCTCGATGTTGCTCAGCAGGCCCACAGGGGTCTGGAGGTACTCACTGATCTTGGAGGGAAAATGATGCACACCCGAGGGGCCTAGGAGTCCTGAAAAGGGTACTTCCTTTAAAATAAAGCAGAACAGGGGCTTCCCTGGTGGCGCAGTGGTTGAGAATCTGCCTGCCAATGCAGGGGACACGGGTTCGAGCCCTGTCTGGGAGGATCCTACATGCCGCGGAGCAACTGAGCCCGTGAGCCACAAATACTGCGCCTGCGCCTCTGGATGCTGTGCTCCGTGACAAGAGAGGCCACGATAGTGAGAAGCCTACGCACCGCGATGAAGAGTGTACCCCACTTACCCCAACTGGAGAGAGCCCTAGCACAGAAACGCAGACCCAACATAGCAATCAATCAATCAATCAATAAATCTTAAAAAAAGAATAAAAAATAAAATAAATAAAATAAAACAAAGCAGAACAGCGACTAAGACCTCATGGAAAGAGCTGCATGCCTCCCTTTCTGCGCGGCTACTCAGGGACTTACCTCGAGGCCAGTACTCACGTTGAGTTTCCCTTTAGCTCTAGAGCGTGGCAGGATGAGCTCCACCCCGGCCATCGAAGCACCCGATGTACGTGGAGAAAGCTCATTTTCTTCCCACAGCCATGCCTACAGCAACTGGGGTTCTATCAACAGCAGTCAATTTCAAGTAGCTTCAAGGCAGCATGAATGGAGCTTTCAAAATGGGAAAGCAAGGCTAGTTCCATCACGCCCCCTTTTGAAGGGCACACGCAGCATACATCCCTGTGTTTTCTCACAAATCCAAACAGACACAGGTTACCCAGTGGTTCCTTCCCTGAATCAACTCCTCGAAGCAGGGTGTTCTGCCTCTAGCGAACTGCCTCAACCAAGCAACGCCCCAGATAAGCCTCCGGGCCCATGGCTCTTCAAAAGCCTGCAGTGTTACACGAGGAACTGGGCTTTAGTTGCAGTCGGAACGCAAGCCGACATTCTCCTGGAGGCAGGGTGACTTCAGGCAGGGGGTCTCAGATGAAATGCAAAGCCGAGGGTTATTCTAAGTGCAGCTCAAACTAGTGCAATGAGTCAGACTTGCACGGAATATTGGACCTGCTAGAAAGGTGTTCGTCGACCAGTGGGAGCGCTGAGGAAATCAAGCTGTCCCAAGAAAGAGTGCAGTCTGTTGCCCTACACTCGGCATACACAGAGTGGCTCCGAAGGGCTACGGGCCTGGTTGCGGCTTAAGAGGCCCTTGGGGGCCCGGGGGTACTCAGTGTTCTTGCAGGGAATAGGGTGCCCACGCGGGGTTCCTAGATGTCATGCAAAGCGTACTGACATTAAAACAATGCAGAGCAACGGCTATGGCCTCCTGGAAACTGCTGCACGCCTCCGCTTCTGCATGGCAATTCAGGGCCTTACCTTGAGAGAACTGCTCACGCTGAGTGTCCCGTTAGCGACACAGCATGGTAGGATGCTGACTTTCTCCTCAAGCAGAGTGACTTCAGGTACGAGGTCGTCGAAGAATCCTAAGCAGTCTGTTTTCTCACGGCAGCTCAGACGGGGGCCATGACGAACACTTCCATGGCACGCCGCACTGGCTAGAAATGTGGTCCTGAGGCTGTTACAGTGCTCTGGAAATGTAGCTCTCCTTAAGGAACGAGCAGTGTGTTGCCCATCACTCCTCATACACTGAGGGCCTCCGAGGGACCGACCTTTGGGCCTCGATGTTGCTCAGCAGGCCCACAGGGGTCTGGAGGTCCTCAGTGATCTTGGAGGGAAAATGATGCACCGCCGGGTGCCAACGAGTCCTGAAAAGGGTACTTCCTTTAAAATAAAGCAGAACAGGGGCTTCCCTGGTGGCGCAGTGGTTGAGAATCTGCCTGCCAATGCAGGGGACACGGGTTCGAGCCCTGGTCTGGGAGGATCCTACATGCCGCGGAGCAACTGGGCCCGTGAACCACAAATACTGAGCCTGCGCCTCTGGATGCTGTGCTCCGTGACAAGAGAGGCCACGATAGTGAGAGGCCTACGCACCGCGATGAAGAGTGGCCCCCACTTACGGCAACTGGAGAGAGCCCTAGCACAGAAACTCAGACCCAACATAACAATAAATCAATCAATCAATAAATCTTAAAAAAAGAATAAAAAATAAAATAAATAAAATAAAACAAAGCAGAACAGAGAGTAAGACCTCATGGAAAGAGCTGCATGCCTCCCTTTCTGCGCGGCTACTCAGGGACTTACCTCGAGGCCAGTACTCACGTTGAGTTTCCCTTTAGCTCTAGAGCGTGGCAGGATGAGCTCCACCCCGGCCATCGAAGTACCCGGCTTACCTAGAGAAAACTCATTTTTTTCCCAGAGCCATGCCTACAGTGGCTAGTGGCCTCTCAACAGCAGTCAATTTCAAGTAGCTTCAAGGCAGCATGAATGGAGCTTTCAAAATGGGAAAGCAAGGCTAGTTCCATCAGTCCCCCATTTCCACGGGCACATGCAGCATATTTCCCTGTGCTTTCTAACAAGTCCAAAGAGACACAGGTTACCCAGTGGATCCTTCCCTGAATCAACTCCTCGAAGCAGGGTGTTCTGCAAATAGCGAACTACCGCAACCAAGGAACGACCCAGCTAAGCCTCCGGTCCCGTGGCTCTTCAAAAGCCGGCAGTATTACCCGAGGAACTCGGCTTTAGTTGCAGTAGGAACACAAACCGACATTCTCCTGGAGGCAGGGGGGTTTCAGGCAGGGGGTCCAGATGCAATGCGAAGCCGAGGGTTATTCTCAATGCAACTCAGACTAGGGCAATGAGTCAGACTTGCACGGTATGTTGGACATGCTAGAAAGGTGTTCGTCGACCTGTGGGAGTGTTGAGGAAATCAAGCTGTCCCAAGAAAGAGTGCAGTATGTTGCCCTACACTCGGCATACACAGAGTGGCTCCGAATGGCTGCAGACCTGGATGTGGCTTAGCAGGCCCGTGGGGGCCTGAGGGTACTCAGTGTTCTTACAGGGAATAGGGTGCCCACGCGGGGTTCCTAGATGTCCTGCAAAGTGTACTGACGATAAAACAATGCAGAGCAGCGGCTACGGCTTCATGGAAAATGCTGCACGCCTCCGCTTCTGCATGGCAATTCAGGGCCTTACCTCGAGACAACTGCTTACGCTGAATGTCCCGTTAGCGACACAGCATGGTAGGATGCTGACTTTCTCCTCGAGCAGAGTGACTTCAGGTACGAGGTCCTCGAAGAATCCTAAGCAGAGTGTTTTCTCATGGCAGCTCTGACGGGGGCCATGACGAACACTTCCATGGCACGTAACACTGGCTAGAAATGTGGTCCTGAGGCTGTTCCAGTGCTCTGGAAATGTAGCTCTCCTTAAGGAACGAGCAGTGTGTTGCCCATCACACCGCATACACAGACGGCGTCCGAGGGACCGACCTTTGGGCCTCGATGTTGCTCAGCAGGCCCACAGGGGTCTGGAGGTACTCACTGATCTTGGAGCGAAAATGATGTACACTCGAGGGTCCTACGAGTCCTGAAAAGGGTACTTCCTTTAAAATAAAGCAGAACAGGGGCTCCCCTGGTGGCGCAGTGCTTGAGAATCTGCCTGCCAATGCAGGGTACACGGGATCGAGCCCTGGTCTGGGAGGATACCACATGCCGCGGAGCAACTGGGCCCGTGAGCCACAACTACTGAGCCTGCGCCTCCGGAGGCTGTGCTCCGCAAAAAGAGAGGCCGCGATAGTGAGAGGCCTACGCACCGCGATGAAGAGCGGCCCCCACTTACCGCAACTGGAGAGAGCTCTAGCACAGAAACGCAGACCCATCATGGCAATCAATCAATCAATCAATAAATCTTAAAAAAACAATAAAAAATAAAAAAAATACAATAACATAAAGCAGGACAGCGACTAAGACCTCATGGAAAGAGCTGCATGCCTCCCTTTCTGCGCGGCTACTCAGGGACTTACCTCGAGGCCAGTACTCACGTTGAGTTTCCCTTTAGCTCTAGAGCGTGGCAGGATGAGCTCCACCCCGGCCATCGAAGCACCCGATGTACCTGGAGAATGCTCATTTTCTTCCCAGAGCCTTGCCTACAGTGGCTAGTGGCCTGTCAACAGCAGTCATTTTCAAGAGCTTCAAGGCAACATGAATGGAGCTTTCAGAATGGGAAAGCAAAGCTAATTCCATCAGGCCCCCATTTCCACGGGCACATGCAGCGTACATCCCTGTGCTTTCTAACAATTCCAAACAGACACAGGTTACCCAGTGGTTCCGTCCCTGAATCAACTCCTCGAAGCAGGGTGTTCTGCATCTAGCGAACTGCCTCAACCAAGGAACGCCCCAGCTAGGCCTCCGGGCCGTGGCTCTTCAAAAGCCTGCAGTGTTACACGAGGAACTGGGCTTTCGTTGCAGTCGGAACGCATGCCGACATTCTCCTGGAGGCAGTGTGCCTTGAGGCAGCTAGTCCCAGATGGAATGTGAAGCCAAGGGTTATTCTAAGTGCAGCTCAGACTAGGGCAATTAGTCAGACTTGCACGGCATGTTGGACCTGCTAGAACGGTGTTCGTGTATCTGTGGGAGTGCTGAGGAAATCAAACTGTCCCAAGAAAGAGTGCAGTCTGTTGCCCTACACTCGGCATACACAGAGTGGCTCCGAAGGACTACAGGTCTGGATGTGGCTTGGCAGGCCCACGGGGGCCTCAGGGTACTGAGTGTTCTTGCAGGGAATAGGGTGGTCACGCGAGTCTCCTAGATGTCCTGCAAATGGTAGTGACGTTAAAATAATGCAGAGCAACGGCTATGTCCTCCTGGAAACTGCTGCACGCCTCCACTTCTGCATGGCAATTCAGGGCCTTACCTCGAGACAACTGCTTACGCTGAATGTCCCGTTAGCGACACAGCATGGTAGGATGCTGACTTTCTCCTCGAGCAGAGTGACTTCAGGTACGAGGTCCTCGAAGAATCCTAAGCAGAGTGTTTTCTCATGGCAGCTCTGACGGGGGCCATGACGAACACTTCCATGGCATGTGGCACTGGCTAGAAATGTGGTCCTGAGGCTGTTCCAGTGCTCTGGAAATGTAGCTCTCCTTAAGGAACGAGCAGTGTGTTGTCCATCACTCCGCATACACAGACGGCCTCCGAGGGTCCGACCTTTGGGCCTCGATGTTGCTCAGGAGGCCCACAGGGGTCTGGAGGTACTCACTGATCTTGGAGGGAAAATGATGCACACCTAAGGGGCCGACGAGTCCTGAAAAGGGTACTTCCTTTAAAATAAAGCAGAACAGGGGCTCCCCTGGTGGCGCAGTGCTTGAGAATCCGCCTGCCAATGCAGGGGACACGGGTTCGAGCCCTGGTCTGGGAGGATCCCACATGCCGTGCAGCAACTGGGCCCGTGAGCCACAACTACTGAGCCTGCGCCTCTGGAGGCTGTGCTCCGCGACAAGAGAGGCCGCGATAGTGAGGGGCCTACGCAGCGCGATGAAGAGCGGCCCCCACTTACCGCAACTGGAGAGAGCTCTAGCACAGAAACGAAGACCCAACATAGCAATCAATCAATCAATCAATCAATCTTAAAAAAAAAATAAAAAATAAAATAAATAAAATAAAATAAAGCAGGACAGCGACTAAGACCTCATGGAAAGAGCTGCATGCCTCCCTTTCTGCGCAGGTACTCAGGGACTTACCTCGAGGCCAGTACTCACGTTGAGTTTCCCTTTAGCTCTAGAGCGTGGCAGGATGAGCTCCACCCCGGCCATCGAAGCACCCGATGTACCTGGAGAAAACTCATTTTCATCCCAGAGCCATGCCTACAGCAGCTGGGGCTCTATCAACAGCAGTCAATTTCAAGTAGCTTCAAGGCAGCATGAATGGAGCTTTCAAAATGGGAAAGCAAGGCTAGTTCCATCAGGCCCCCATTTCCACGGGCACACGCAGCATACATCTCTGTGCTTTCTACCAAGTCTAAACAGACACAGGTTACCCAGTGGTTCCTTCCCTGAATCAACTCCTCGAAGCAGGGTGTTCTGCATCTAGCGAACTGCCTCAACGAAGGAACGCCCCAGCTAGGCCTCCGGGCCCGTGGCTCTTCAAAAGCCTGCAGTGTTACACGAGGAACTGGGATTTCATTGCAGTCGGAACGCAAGCCGACATTCTCCTGGAGGCAGGGTGACTTCAGGCAGGGAGTCCCAGATGGAATGCGAATCCGAGGGTTATTCTAAGTGCAGCTCAGACTAGGGCAATGAGTCAGACTTGCTCGGCATGTTGGACCTGCTAAAACGGTGTTCCTGTATCTGTGGGAGTGCTGAGGAAATCAAGCTGTCCCAAGAAAGAGTGCAGTCTGTTGCCCTACACTCGGCATACACAGGGTGGCTCCGAAGGACTACGGGTCTGGATGTGGCTTGGCAGCCCCACAGGGGCCTCAGTGTACTCAGTGTTCTTGCAGGGAATAGGGTGGCCACGCGAGGCTCCTCGATGTCCTGCAAAGCGCACTGACGTTAAAATAATGCAGAGCAACGGCTATGTCCTCCTGGAAACTGCTGCACGCCTCCGTTTCTGCATGGCAATTCAGGGCCTTACCTCGAGACAACTGCTTACGCTGAATGTCCCGTTAGCGACACAGCATGGTAGGATGCTGACTTTCTCCTCGAGCAGAGTGACTTCAGGTACGAGGTCCTCGAAGAACCCTAAGCAGAGTGTTTTCTCATGGCAGCTCAGACGGGGGCCATGACGAACACTTCCATGGCACGTCGCACTGGCTAGAAATGTGGTCCTGAGGCTGTTCCAGTGCTCTGAAAATGTAGCTCTCCTTAAGGAACGAGCAGTGTGTTGCCCATCACTCCGCATACACAGACGGCCTCCGAGGGACCGACCTTTGGGCCTCGATGTTGCTCAGCAGGCCCACAGGGGTCTGGAGGTACTCACTGATCTTGGAGGGAAAATGATGCACACCCGAGGGGCCTAGGAGTCCTGAAAAGGGTACTTCCTTTAAAATAAAGCAGAACAGGGGCTTCCCTGGTGGCGCAGTGGTTGAGAATCTGCCTGCCAATGCAGGGGACACGGGTTCGAGCCCTGTCTGGGAGGATCCTACATGCCGCGGAGCAACTGAGCCCGTGAGCCACAAATACTGCGCCTGCGCCTCTGGATGCTGTGCTCCGTGACAAGAGAGGCCACGATAGTGAGAAGCCTACGCACCGCGATGAAGAGTGTACCCCACTTACCCCAACTGGAGAGAGCCCTAGCACAGAAACGCAGACCCAACATAGCAATCAATCAATCAATCAATAAATCTTAAAAAAAGAATAAAAAATAAAATAAATAAAATAAAACAAAGCAGAACAGCGACTAAGACCTCATGGAAAGAGCTGCATGCCTCCCTTTCTGCGCGGCTACTCAGGGACTTACCTCGAGGCCAGTACTCACGTTGAGTTTCCCTTTAGCTCTAGAGCGTGGCAGGATGAGCTCCACCCCGGCCATCGAAGCACCCGATGTACGTGGAGAAAGCTCATTTTCTTCCCACAGCCATGCCTACAGCAACTGGGGTTCTATCAACAGCAGTCAATTTCAAGTAGCTTCAAGGCAGCATGAATGGAGCTTTCAAAATGGGAAAGCAAGGCTAGTTCCATCACGCCCCCTTTTGAAGGGCACACGCAGCATACATCCCTGTGTTTTCTCACAAATCCAAACAGACACAGGTTACCCAGTGGTTCCTTCCCTGAATCAACTCCTCGAAGCAGGGTGTTCTGCCTCTAGCGAACTGCCTCAACCAAGCAACGCCCCAGATAAGCCTCCGGGCCCATGGCTCTTCAAAAGCCTGCAGTGTTACACGAGGAACTGGGCTTTAGTTGCAGTCGGAACGCAAGCCGACATTCTCCTGGAGGCAGGGTGACTTCAGGCAGGGGGTCTCAGATGAAATGCAAAGCCGAGGGTTATTCTAAGTGCAGCTCAAACTAGTGCAATGAGTCAGACTTGCACGGAATATTGGACCTGCTAGAAAGGTGTTCGTCGACCAGTGGGAGCGCTGAGGAAATCAAGCTGTCCCAAGAAAGAGTGCAGTCTGTTGCCCTACACTCGGCATACACAGAGTGGCTCCGAAGGGCTACGGGCCTGGTTGCGGCTTAAGAGGCCCTTGGGGGCCCGGGGGTACTCAGTGTTCTTGCAGGGAATAGGGTGCCCACGCGGGGTTCCTAGATGTCATGCAAAGCGTACTGACATTAAAACAATGCAGAGCAACGGCTATGGCCTCCTGGAAACTGCTGCACGCCTCCGCTTCTGCATGGCAATTCAGGGCCTTACCTTGAGAGAACTGCTCACGCTGAGTGTCCCGTTAGCGACACAGCATGGTAGGATGCTGACTTTCTCCTCAAGCAGAGTGACTTCAGGTACGAGGTCGTCGAAGAATCCTAAGCAGTCTGTTTTCTCACGGCAGCTCAGACGGGGGCCATGACGAACACTTCCATGGCACGCCGCACTGGCTAGAAATGTGGTCCTGAGGCTGTTACAGTGCTCTGGAAATGTAGCTCTCCTTAAGGAACGAGCAGTGTGTTGCCCATCACTCCTCATACACTGAGGGCCTCCGAGGGACCGACCTTTGGGCCTCGATGTTGCTCAGCAGGCCCACAGGGGTCTGGAGGTCCTCAGTGATCTTGGAGGGAAAATGATGCACCGCCGGGTGCCAACGAGTCCTGAAAAGGGTACTTCCTTTAAAATAAAGCAGAACAGGGGCTTCCCTGGTGGCGCAGTGGTTGAGAATCTGCCTGCCAATGCAGGGGACACGGGTTCGAGCCCTGGTCTGGGAGGATCCTACATGCCGCGGAGCAACTGGGCCCGTGAACCACAAATACTGAGCCTGCGCCTCTGGATGCTGTGCTCCGTGACAAGAGAGGCCACGATAGTGAGAGGCCTACGCACCGCGATGAAGAGTGGCCCCCACTTACGGCAACTGGAGAGAGCCCTAGCACAGAAACTCAGACCCAACATAACAATAAATCAATCAATCAATAAATCTTAAAAAAAGAATAAAAAATAAAATAAATAAAATAAAACAAAGCAGAACAGAGAGTAAGACCTCATGGAAAGAGCTGCATGCCTCCCTTTCTGCGCGGCTACTCAGGGACTTACCTCGAGGCCAGTACTCACGTTGAGTTTCCCTTTAGCTCTAGAGCGTGGCAGGATGAGCTCCACCCCGGCCATCGAAGTACCCGGCTTACCTAGAGAAAACTCATTTTTTTCCCAGAGCCATGCCTACAGTGGCTAGTGGCCTCTCAACAGCAGTCAATTTCAAGTAGCTTCAAGGCAGCATGAATGGAGCTTTCAAAATGGGAAAGCAAGGCTAGTTCCATCAGTCCCCCATTTCCACGGGCACATGCAGCATATTTCCCTGTGCTTTCTAACAAGTCCAAAGAGACACAGGTTACCCAGTGGATCCTTCCCTGAATCAACTCCTCGAAGCAGGGTGTTCTGCAAATAGCGAACTACCGCAACCAAGGAACGACCCAGCTAAGCCTCCGGTCCCGTGGCTCTTCAAAAGCCGGCAGTATTACCCGAGGAACTCGGCTTTAGTTGCAGTAGGAACACAAACCGACATTCTCCTGGAGGCAGGGGGGTTTCAGGCAGGGGGTCCAGATGCAATGCGAAGCCGAGGGTTATTCTCAATGCAACTCAGACTAGGGCAATGAGTCAGACTTGCACGGTATGTTGGACATGCTAGAAAGGTGTTCGTCGACCTGTGGGAGTGTTGAGGAAATCAAGCTGTCCCAAGAAAGAGTGCAGTATGTTGCCCTACACTCGGCATACACAGAGTGGCTCCGAATGGCTGCAGACCTGGATGTGGCTTAGCAGGCCCGTGGGGGCCTGAGGGTACTCAGTGTTCTTACAGGGAATAGGGTGCCCACGCGGGGTTCCTAGATGTCCTGCAAAGTGTACTGACGATAAAACAATGCAGAGCAGCGGCTACGGCTTCATGGAAAATGCTGCACGCCTCCGCTTCTGCATGGCAATTCAGGGCCTTACCTCGAGACAACTGCTTACGCTGAATGTCCCGTTAGCGACACAGCATGGTAGGATGCTGACTTTCTCCTCGAGCAGAGTGACTTCAGGTACGAGGTCCTCGAAGAATCCTAAGCAGAGTGTTTTCTCATGGCAGCTCTGACGGGGGCCATGACGAACACTTCCATGGCACGTAACACTGGCTAGAAATGTGGTCCTGAGGCTGTTCCAGTGCTCTGGAAATGTAGCTCTCCTTAAGGAACGAGCAGTGTGTTGCCCATCACACCGCATACACAGACGGCGTCCGAGGGACCGACCTTTGGGCCTCGATGTTGCTCAGCAGGCCCACAGGGGTCTGGAGGTACTCACTGATCTTGGAGCGAAAATGATGTACACTCGAGGGTCCTACGAGTCCTGAAAAGGGTACTTCCTTTAAAATAAAGCAGAACAGGGGCTCCCCTGGTGGCGCAGTGCTTGAGAATCTGCCTGCCAATGCAGGGTACACGGGATCGAGCCCTGGTCTGGGAGGATACCACATGCCGCGGAGCAACTGGGCCCGTGAGCCACAACTACTGAGCCTGCGCCTCCGGAGGCTGTGCTCCGCAAAAAGAGAGGCCGCGATAGTGAGAGGCCTACGCACCGCGATGAAGAGCGGCCCCCACTTACCGCAACTGGAGAGAGCTCTAGCACAGAAACGCAGACCCATCATGGCAATCAATCAATCAATCAATAAATCTTAAAAAAACAATAAAAAATAAAAAAAATACAATAACATAAAGCAGGACAGCGACTAAGACCTCATGGAAAGAGCTGCATGCCTCCCTTTCTGCGCGGCTACTCAGGGACTTACCTCGAGGCCAGTACTCACGTTGAGTTTCCCTTTAGCTCTAGAGCGTGGCAGGATGAGCTCCACCCCGGCCATCGAAGCACCCGATGTACCTGGAGAATGCTCATTTTCTTCCCAGAGCCTTGCCTACAGTGGCTAGTGGCCTGTCAACAGCAGTCATTTTCAAGAGCTTCAAGGCAACATGAATGGAGCTTTCAGAATGGGAAAGCAAAGCTAATTCCATCAGGCCCCCATTTCCACGGGCACATGCAGCGTACATCCCTGTGCTTTCTAACAATTCCAAACAGACACAGGTTACCCAGTGGTTCCGTCCCTGAATCAACTCCTCGAAGCAGGGTGTTCTGCATCTAGCGAACTGCCTCAACCAAGGAACGCCCCAGCTAGGCCTCCGGGCCGTGGCTCTTCAAAAGCCTGCAGTGTTACACGAGGAACTGGGCTTTCGTTGCAGTCGGAACGCATGCCGACATTCTCCTGGAGGCAGTGTGCCTTGAGGCAGCTAGTCCCAGATGGAATGTGAAGCCAAGGGTTATTCTAAGTGCAGCTCAGACTAGGGCAATTAGTCAGACTTGCACGGCATGTTGGACCTGCTAGAACGGTGTTCGTGTATCTGTGGGAGTGCTGAGGAAATCAAACTGTCCCAAGAAAGAGTGCAGTCTGTTGCCCTACACTCGGCATACACAGAGTGGCTCCGAAGGACTACAGGTCTGGATGTGGCTTGGCAGGCCCACGGGGGCCTCAGGGTACTGAGTGTTCTTGCAGGGAATAGGGTGGTCACGCGAGTCTCCTAGATGTCCTGCAAATGGTAGTGACGTTAAAATAATGCAGAGCAACGGCTATGTCCTCCTGGAAACTGCTGCACGCCTCCACTTCTGCATGGCAATTCAGGGCCTTACCTCGAGACAACTGCTTACGCTGAATGTCCCGTTAGCGACACAGCATGGTAGGATGCTGACTTTCTCCTCGAGCAGAGTGACTTCAGGTACGAGGTCCTCGAAGAATCCTAAGCAGAGTGTTTTCTCATGGCAGCTCTGACGGGGGCCATGACGAACACTTCCATGGCATGTGGCACTGGCTAGAAATGTGGTCCTGAGGCTGTTCCAGTGCTCTGGAAATGTAGCTCTCCTTAAGGAACGAGCAGTGTGTTGTCCATCACTCCGCATACACAGACGGCCTCCGAGGGTCCGACCTTTGGGCCTCGATGTTGCTCAGGAGGCCCACAGGGGTCTGGAGGTACTCACTGATCTTGGAGGGAAAATGATGCACACCTAAGGGGCCGACGAGTCCTGAAAAGGGTACTTCCTTTAAAATAAAGCAGAACAGGGGCTCCCCTGGTGGCGCAGTGCTTGAGAATCCGCCTGCCAATGCAGGGGACACGGGTTCGAGCCCTGGTCTGGGAGGATCCCACATGCCGTGCAGCAACTGGGCCCGTGAGCCACAACTACTGAGCCTGCGCCTCTGGAGGCTGTGCTCCGCGACAAGAGAGGCCGCGATAGTGAGGGGCCTACGCAGCGCGATGAAGAGCGGCCCCCACTTACCGCAACTGGAGAGAGCTCTAGCACAGAAACGAAGACCCAACATAGCAATCAATCAATCAATCAATCAATCTTAAAAAAAAAATAAAAAATAAAATAAATAAAATAAAATAAAGCAGGACAGCGACTAAGACCTCATGGAAAGAGCTGCATGCCTCCCTTTCTGCGCAGGTACTCAGGGACTTACCTCGAGGCCAGTACTCACGTTGAGTTTCCCTTTAGCTCTAGAGCGTGGCAGGATGAGCTCCACCCCGGCCATCGAAGCACCCGATGTACCTGGAGAAAACTCATTTTCATCCCAGAGCCATGCCTACAGCAGCTGGGGCTCTATCAACAGCAGTCAATTTCAAGTAGCTTCAAGGCAGCATGAATGGAGCTTTCAAAATGGGAAAGCAAGGCTAGTTCCATCAGGCCCCCATTTCCACGGGCACACGCAGCATACATCTCTGTGCTTTCTACCAAGTCTAAACAGACACAGGTTACCCAGTGGTTCCTTCCCTGAATCAACTCCTCGAAGCAGGGTGTTCTGCATCTAGCGAACTGCCTCAACGAAGGAACGCCCCAGCTAGGCCTCCGGGCCCGTGGCTCTTCAAAAGCCTGCAGTGTTACACGAGGAACTGGGATTTCATTGCAGTCGGAACGCAAGCCGACATTCTCCTGGAGGCAGGGTGACTTCAGGCAGGGAGTCCCAGATGGAATGCGAATCCGAGGGTTATTCTAAGTGCAGCTCAGACTAGGGCAATGAGTCAGACTTGCTCGGCATGTTGGACCTGCTAAAACGGTGTTCCTGTATCTGTGGGAGTGCTGAGGAAATCAAGCTGTCCCAAGAAAGAGTGCAGTCTGTTGCCCTACACTCGGCATACACAGGGTGGCTCCGAAGGACTACGGGTCTGGATGTGGCTTGGCAGCCCCACAGGGGCCTCAGTGTACTCAGTGTTCTTGCAGGGAATAGGGTGGCCACGCGAGGCTCCTCGATGTCCTGCAAAGCGCACTGACGTTAAAATAATGCAGAGCAACGGCTATGTCCTCCTGGAAACTGCTGCACGCCTCCGTTTCTGCATGGCAATTCAGGGCCTTACCTCGAGACAACTGCTTACGCTGAATGTCCCGTTAGCGACACAGCATGGTAGGATGCTGACTTTCTCCTCGAGCAGAATGACTTCAGGTACGAGGTCCTCGAAGAATCCTAAGCAGAGTGTTTTCGCATGGCAGCTCTGACGGGGGCCATGACGAACACTTCCATGGCATGTCGCACTGGCTAGAAATGTGGTCCTGAGGCTGTTCCAGTGCTCTGGAAATGTAGCTCTCTTTAAGGAACGAGCAGTGTGTTGCCCATCACTCTGCATACACAGACGGCCTCCGAGGGACCGACCTTTGGGCCTCGATGTTGCTCAGCAGGCCCACAGGGGTCTGGAGGTCCTCAGTGATCTTGGAGGGAAAATGATGCACCGCCGGGTGCCAACGAGTCCTGAAAAGGGTACTTCCTTTAAAATAAAGCAGAACAGGGGCTTCCCTGGTGGCGCAGTGGTTGAGAATCTGCCTGCCAATGCAGGGGACACGGGTTCGAGCCCTGGTCTGGGAGGATCCTACATGCCGCGGAGCAACTGGGCCCGTGAGCCACAACTACTGAGCCTGCGCCTCTGGAGGCTGTGCTCCGCGACAAGAGAGGCCGCGATAGTGAGGGGCCTACGCAGCGCGATGAAGAGCGGCCCCCACTTACCGCAACTGGAGAGAGCTCTAGCACAGAAACGAAGACCCAACATAGCAATCAATCAATCAATCAATCAATCTTAAAAAAACAATAAAAAATAAAATAAATAAAATAAAATAAAGCAGGACAGCGACTAAGACCTCATGGAAAGAGCTGCATGCCTCCCTTTCTGCGCAGGTACTCAGGGACTTACCTCGAGGCCAGTACTCACGTTGAGTTTCCCTTTAGCTCTAGAGCGTGGCAGGATGAGCTCCACCCCGGCCATCTAAGCACCTGATGTACCTGGAGAAAACTCATTTTCATCCCAGAGCCATGCCTACAGCAGCTGGGGCTCTATCAACAGCAGTCAATTTCAAGTAGCTTCAAGGCAGCATGAATGGAGTTTTCAAAATGGGAAAGCAAGGCTAATTTCATGAGGCCCTCTTTTGAAGGGCACACGCAGCATACATCCCTGTGCTTTCTCACAAGTCCAAACAGACACAGGTTACCCAGTGGTTCCTTCCCTGAATCAACTCCTCGAAGCAGGGTGTTCTGCATCTAGCGAACTGCCTCAACCAAAGAACGCCCCAGCAAAGCCTCCGGGCCCGTGGCTCTTCAAAAGCCTGCAGTGTTACACGAGGAACTGGGCTTTAGTTGCAGTCGGAACGCAAGCCGACATTCTCCTGGAGGCAGGGTGACTTCAGGCAGGGGATCTCAGATGAAATGCAAAGCCGAGGGTTATTCTAAGTGCAGCTCAGACTAGTGCAATGAGTCAGACTTGCACGGAATATTGGACCTGCTAGAAAGCTGTGCGTCGACCAGTGGGAGTGTTGAGGAAATCAAGCTGTCCCAAGAAAGAGTGCAGTCTGTTGCCCTACACTCGGCATACACAGAGTGGCTCCGAAGTACTACGGGCCTGGATGCGGCTTAGCAGGCCCATGGGGGCCCGGGGGTACTCAGTGTTCTTGCAGGGAATTGCGTGCCCACGCGGGGTTCCTAGATGTCCTGCAAAGCGTACTGACATTAAAACAATGCAGAGCAACGTCTATGGCCTCCTGGAAACTGCTGCACGCCTCCGCTTCTGCATGGCAATTCAGGGCCTTACCTCGAGAGAACTGCTCATGCTGAGTGTCCCGTTAGCGACACAGCATGGTAGGATGCTGACTTTCTCCTCAAGCAGAGTGACTTCAGGTACGAGGTCGTCGAAGAATCCTAAGCAGTGTGTTTTCTCACGGCACCTCAGACGGGGGCCATGACGAACATTTCCAGGGCACGCCGCACTGGCTAGAAATGTGGTCCTGAGGCTGTTCCACTGCTCTGGAAATGTAGCTCTCCTTAAGGAACGAGCAGTGTGTTGCCCATCACTCCGCATACACAGACGGCCTCCGAGGGACCGACCTTTGGGCCTCGATGTTGCTCAGCAGGCCCACAGGGATCTGGAGGTACTCACTGATCTTGGAGGGAAAATGATGCACACCTAAGAGGCCGACGAGTCCTGAAAAGGGTACTTCCTTTAATATAAAGCAGAACAGGGGCTTCCCTGGGGGTGCAGTGCTTGAGAATCTGCCTGCCAATGCAGGGGACACGGGTTCGAGCCCTGGTCTGGGAGGATCCCGCATGCCACGGAGCAACTGGGCCCGTGAGCCACAACTACTGAGCCTGCGCCTCTGGATGCTGTGCTCCGTGACAAGAGAGGCCGCGATAGTGAGAGGCCTACACACCGCGATGAAGAGTGGCCCCCAGTTACCGCAACTGGAGAGAGCTCTAGCACAGAAACGAAGACCCAATATAGCAATCAATCAATCAATAAATAAATCTTAAAAAAACAATAAAAAATAAAAAAAAAAAATAAAATAAAGCAGAACAGCGCCTAAGACCTCATGGAAAGAGCTGCATGCCTCCCTTTCTGCGCGGCTACTCAGGGACATACCTCGAGGCCAGTACTCACGTTGAGTTTCCCTTTAGCTCTAGAGCGTGGCAGGATGAGCTCCACCGCAGCCATCGAAGTACCCGGCTTACCTAGAGAAAACTCATTTTCTTCCCAGAGCCATGCCTACAGTGGCTAGTGGCCTCTCAACAGCAGTCAATTTCAAGTAGCTTCAAGGCAGCATGAATGGAGCTTTCAAAATGGGAAAGCAAGGCTAGTTCCATCAGTCCCCCATTTCCACGGGCACATGCAGCATATTTCCCTGTGCTTTCTAACAAGTCCAAAGAGACACAGGTTACCCAGTGGATCCTTCCCTGAATCAACTCCTCGAAGCAGGGTGTTCTGCAAATAGCGAACTACCTCAACCAAGGAACGACCCAGCTAAGCCTCCGGTCCCGTGGCTCTTCAAAAGCCTGCAGTATTACCCGAGGAACTCGGCTTTAGTTGCAGTAGGAACACAAACCGACATTCTCCTGGAGGCAGGGGGGTTTCAGGCAGGGGGTCCAGATGCAATGCGAAGCCGAGGGTTATTCTCAATGCAACTCAGACTAGGGCAATGAGTCAGACTTGCACGGTATGTTGGACATGCAAGAAAGGTGTTCGTCGACCTGTGGGAGTGTTGAGGAAATCAAGCTGTCCCAAGAAAGAGTGCAGTATGTTGCCCTACACTCGGCATACACAGAGTGGCTCCGAATGGCTGCAGACCGGGATGTGGCTTAGCAGGCCTGTGGGGGCCTGAGGGTACTCAGTGTTCTTACAGGGAATAGGGTGCCCACGCGGGGTTCCTAGATGTCCTGCAAAGCGTACTGACGGTAAAACAATGCAGAGCAGCGGCTACGGCCTCATGGAAAATGCTGCACGCCTCCGCTTCTGCATAGCAATTCAGGGCCTTACCTCGAGACAACTGCTTACGCTGAATGTCCCGTTAGCGACACAGCATGGTAGGATGCTGACTTTCTCCTCGAGCAGAGTGACTTCAGGTACGAGGTCCTCGAAGAATCCTAAGCAGAGTGTTTTCTCATGGCAGCTCAGACGGGGGCCATGACGAACACTTCCATGGCACGTCGCACTGGCTAGAAATGTGGTCCTGAGGCTGTTCCAGTGCTCTGGAAATGTAGCTCTCATTAAGGAACGAGCAGTGTGTTGCCCATCACACCGCATACACAGACGGCGTCCGAGGGACCGACCTTTGGGCCTCGATGTTGCTCAGCAGGCCCACAGGGGTCTGGAGGTACTCACTGATCTTGGAGCGAAAATGATGCACACTCGAGGGTCCTACGAGTCCTGAAAAGGGTACTTCCTTTAAAATAAAGCAGAACAGGGGCTTCCCTGGTGGCGCAGTGGTTGAGAATCTGCCTGCCAATGCAGGGTACACGGGATCGAGCCCTGGTCTGGGAGGATACCACATGCCGCGGAGCAACTGGGCCCGTGAGCCACAACTACTGAGCCTGCGCCTCCGGAGGCTGTGCTCCGCAAAAAGAGAGGCCGCGATAGTGAGAGGCCTACGCACCGCGATGAAGAGCGGCCCCCACTTACCGCAACTGGAGAGAGCTCTAGCACAGAAACGCAGACCCAACATGGCAATCAATCAATCAATCAATAAATCTTAAAAAAACAATAAAAAATAAAAAAAATACAATAACATAAAGCAGGACAGCGACTAAGACCTCATGGAAAGGGCTGCATGCCTCCCTTTCTGCACGGCTACTCAGGGACTTACCTCGAGGCCTGTACTCACGTTGAGTTTCCCTTTAGCTCTAGATCGTGGCAGGATGAGCTCCACCCCGGCCATCGAAGCACCCGGCTTACCTGGAGAATGCTCATTTTCTTCCCAGAGCCTTGCCTACAGTGGCTAGTGGCCTGTCAACAGCAGTCAATTTCAAGTAGCTTCAAGGCAGCATGAATGGAGCTTTCAAAATGGGAAAGCAAAGCTAGTTCCATCAGGCCCCCATTTCCACGGGCACACGCAGCATACATCTCTGTGCTTTCTACAAAGTCCAAACAGACACAGGTTACCCAGTGGTTCCTTCCCTGAATCAACTCCTCGAAGCAGGGTTTTCTGCATCTAGTGAACTGCCTCAACCAAGGAACGCCCCAGCTAGGCCTCCGGGCCCGTGGCTCTTCAAAAGCCTGACGTGTTACACGAGGAACTGGGCTTTCGTTGCAGTCGGAAAGCAAGCCGACATTCTCCTGGAGGCAGGGTGACTTCAGGCAGGGAGTCCCAGATGGAATGCGAAGCCGAGGGTTATTCTAAGTGCAGCTCAGACTAGGGCAATGAGTCAGACTTGCACGGCATGTTCGACCGGCTAGAACGGTCTTTGTGTATCTGTGGGAGTGCTGAGGAAATCAAGCTGTCCCAAGAAAGAGTGCAGTCTGTTGCCCTACACTCGGCATAAACAGAGTGGCTCCGAAGGTCTACGGGTCTGGATGTGGCTTGGCAGGCCCACGGGGGCCTGAGGGTACTCAGTGTTCTTGCAGGGAATAGGGTGCCCACGCGAGGCTCCTAGATGTCCTGCAAAGCGTACTGACGTTAAAATAATGCAGAGCAATGGCTATGGCCTCCTGGAAACTGCTGCACGCCTCCGCTTCTGCATGGCAATTCAGGGCCTTACCTCGAGACAAGTGCTTACGCTGAATGTCCCGTTAGCGACACAGCATGGTAGGATGCTGACTTTCTCCTCGAGCAGAGTGACTTCAGGTACGAGGTCCTCGAAGAACCCTAAGCAGAGTGTTTTCTCATGGCAACTCAGACGGGGGCCATGACGAACACTTCCATGGCACGTCGCACTGGCTAGAAATGTGGTCCTGAGGCTGTTCCAGTGCTCTGGAAATGTAGCTCTCCTTAAGGAACGAGCAGTGTGTTGCCCATCACTCCGCATACACAGACGGCCTCCGAGGGACCGACCTTTGGGCCTCGATGTTGCTCAGCAGGCCCACAGGGGTCTGGAGGTACTCACTGATCTTGGAGGGAAAATGATGCACACCCGAGGGGCCTACGAGTCCTGAAAAGGGTACTTCCTTTAAAATAAAGCAGAACAGGGGCTTCCCTGGTGGCGCAGTGGTTGAGAATCTGCCTGCCAATGCAGGGGACACGGGTTCGAGCCCTGTCTGGGAGGATCCTACATGCCGCGGAGCAACTGAGCCCGTGAGCCACAAATACTGCGCCTGCGCCTCTGGATGCTGTTCTCCGTGACAAGAGAGGCCACGATAGTGAGAGGCCTACGCACCGCTATGAAGAGTGGACCCCACTTACCCCAACTGGAGAGAGCCCTAGCACAGAAACGCAGACCCAACATAGCAATCAATCAATCAATCAATAAATCTTAAAAAAAGAATAAAAAATAAAATAAATAAAATAAAACAAAGCAGAACAGCGACTAAGACCTCATGGAAAGAGCTGCATGCCTCCCTTTCTGCGCGGCTACTCAGGGACTTACCTCGAGGCCAGTACTCACGTTGAGTTTCCCTTTAGCTCTAGAGCGTGGCAGGATGAGCTCTACCCCGGCCATCGAAGCACCCGATGTACGTGGAGAAAGCTCATTTTCTTCCCAGAGCCATGCCTACAGCAACTGGGGTTCTATCAACAGCAGTCAATTTCAAGTAGCTTCAAGGCAGCATGAATGGAGCTTTCAAAATGGGAAAGCAAGGCTAGTTCCATCACGCCCCCTTTTGAAGGGCACACGCAGCATACATCCCTGTGCTTTCTCACAAATCCAAACAGACACAGGTTACCCAGTGGTTCCTTCCCTGAATCAACTCCTCGAAGCAGGGTGTTCTGCATCTAGCGAACTGTCTCAACGTAGGAACGCCCCAGCTAGGCCTCCGGGCCCGTGGCTCTTCAAAAGCCTGCAGTGTTACACGAGGAACTGGGATTTCATTGTAGTCGGAACGCAACCCGACATTCTCCTGGAGGCAGGGTGACTTCAGGCAGGGAGTCCCAGATGGAATGCGAAGCCGAGGGTTATTCTAAGTGCAGCTCAGACTAGGGCAATGAGTCAGACTTGCTCGGCATGTTGGACCTGCTAAAACGGTGTTCGTGTATCTTTGGGAGTGCTGAGGAAATCAAGCTGTCCCAAGAAAGAGTGCAGTCTGCTGCCCTACACTCGGCATACACAGAGTGGCTCCGAAGGACTACGGGTCTGGAAGTGGCTTGGCAGCCCCACGGGGGCCTCAGTGTACTCAGTGTTCTTGCAGGGAATAGGGTGGCCACGCGAGGCTCCTCGATGTCCTGCAAAGCGCACTGACGTTAAAATAATGCAGAGCAACGGCTATGTCCTCCTGGAAACTGCTGCACGCCTCCGTTTCTGCATGGCAATTCAGGGCCTTACCTCGAGACAACTGCTTACGCTGAATGTCCCGTTAGCGACACAGCATGGTAGGATGCTGACTTTCTCCTCGAGCAGAGTGACTTCAGGTACGAGGTCCTCGAAGAATCCTAAGCAGAGTGTTTTCTCATGGCAGCTCTGACGGGGGCCATGACGAACACTTCCATGGCATGTCGCACTGGCTAGAAATGTGGTCCTGAGGCTGTTCCAGTGCTCTGGAAATGTAGCTCTCTTTAATGAACGAGCAGTGTGTTGCCCATCACTCTGCATACACAGACGGCCTCCAAGGGACCGACCTTTGGGCCTCGATGTTGCTCAGCAGGCCCACAGGGGTATGGAGGTCCTCAGTGATCTTGGAGGGAAAATGATGCACCGCCGGGTGCCAACGAGTCCTGAAAAGGGTACTTCCTTTAAAATAAAGCAGAACAGGGGCTTCCCTGGTGGCGCAGTGGTTGAGAATCTGCCTGCCAATGCAGGGGACACGGGTTCGAGCCCTGGTCTGGGATGATCCTACATGCCGCGGAGCAACTGGGCCCGTGAACCACAAATACTGAGCCTGCGCCTCTGGATGCTGTGCTCCGCGACAAGAGAGGCCACGATAGTGAGAGGCCTACGCACCGCGATGAAGAGTGGCCCCCACTTACGGCAACTGGAGAGAGCCCTAGCACAGAAACGCAGACCCAACATAGCAATAAATCAATCAATCAATAAATCTTAAAAAAAGAATAAAAAATAAAATAAATAAAATAAAACAAAGCAGAACAGCGACTAAGACCTCATAGAAAAAGCTGCATGCCTCCCTTTCTGCGCGGCTACTCAGGGACTTACCTCGAGGCCAGTACTCACGTTGAGTTTCCCTTTAGCTCTAGAGCGTGGCAGGATGAGCTCCACCCCGGCCATCGAAGCACCCGGCTTACCTGGAGAATGCTCATTTTCTTCCCAGAGCCATGCCTACAGTGGCTAGTGGCTTGTCAATAGCAGTCATTTTCAAGGAGCTTCAAGGCAGCATGAATGGAGCTTTCAGAATGGGAAAGCAAAGCTAGTTCCATCAGGCCCCCATTTCTACGGGCACACGCAGCATACATCCCTGTGCTTTATAACAAGTCCAAACAGACACAGGTTACCCAGTGGTTCCTTCCCTGAATCAACTCCTCGAAGCAGGGTGTTCTGCATCTAGCGAACTGCCTCAACGAAGGAACGCCCCAGCTAGGCCTCCGGGCCCGTGGCTCTTCAAAAGCCTGCAGTGTTACACGAGGAACTGGGATTTCATTGCAGTCGGAACGCAAGCCGACATTCTCCTGGAGGCAGGGTGACTTCAGGCAGGGAGTCCCAGATAGAATGCGAAGCCGAGGGTTATTCTAAGTGCAGCTCAGACTAGGGCAATGAGTCAGACTTGCTCGGCATGTTGGACCTGCTAAAACGGTGTTCGTGTATCTGTGGGAGTGCTGAGGAAATCAAGCTGTCCCAATAAAGAGTGCAGTCTGTTGCCCTACACTCGGCATACACAGAGTGGCTCCGAAGGACTACGGGTCTGGATGTGGCTTGGCAGCCCCACGGGGGCCTCAGTGTACTCAGTGTTCTTGCAGGGAATAGGGTGGCCACGCGAGTCTCCTCGATGTCCTGCAAAGCGCACTGACCTTAAAATAATGCAGAGCAACGGCTATGTCCTCCTGGAAACTGCTGCGCGCCTCCGTTTCTGCATGGCAATTCAGGGCCTTACCTCGAGACAACTGCTTACGCTGAATGTCCCGTTAGCGACACAGCATGGTAGGATGCTGACTTTCTCCTCGAGCAGAGTGACTTCAGGTACGAGGTCCTCGAAGAACCCTAAGCAGAGTGTTTTCTCATGGCAGCTCAGACGGGGGCCATGACGAACACTTCCATGGCACGTCGCACTGGCTAGAAATGTGGTCCTGAGGCTGTTCCAGTGCTCTGAAAATGTAGCTCTCCTTAAGGAACGAGCAGTGTGTTGCCCATCACTCCGCATACACAGACGGCCTCCGAGGGACCGACCTTTGGGCCTCGATGTTGCTCAGCAGGCCCACAGGGGTCTGGAGGTACTCACTGATCTTGGAGGGAAAATGATGCACACCCGAGGGGCCTACGAGTCCTGAAAAGGGTACTTCCTTTAAAATAAAGCAGAACAGGGGCTTCCCTGGTGGCGCAGTGGTTGAGAATCTGCCTGCCAATGCAGGGGACACGGGTTCGAGCCCTGTCTGGGAGGATCCTACATGCCGCGGAGCAACTGAGCCCGTGAGCCACAAATACTGCGCCTGCGCCTCTGGATGCTGTGCTCCGTGACAAGAGAGGCCACGATAGTGAGAAGCCTACGCACCGCGATGAAGAGTGTACCCCACTTACCCCAACTGGAGAGAGCCCTAGCACAGAAACGCAGACCCAACATAGCAATCAATCAATCAATCAATAAATCTTAAGAAAAGAATAAAAAATAAAATAAATAAAATAAAACAAAGCAGAACAGCGACTAAGACCTCATGGAAAGAGCTGCATGCCTCCCTTTCTGCGCGGCTACTCAGGGACTTACCTCGAGGCCAGTACTCACGTTGAGTTTCCCTTTAGCTCTAGAGCGTGGCAGGATGAGCTCCACCCCGGCCATCGAAGCACCCGATGTACGTGGAGAAAGCTCATTTTCTTCCCACAGCCATGCCTACAGCAACTGGGGTTCTATCAACAGCAGTCAATTTCAAGTAGCTTCAAGGCAGCATGAATGGAGCTTTCAAAATGGGAAAGCAAGGCTAGTTCCATCACGCCCCCTTTTGAAGGGCACACGCAGCATACATCCCTGTGTTTTCTCACAAATCCAAACAGACACAGGTTACCCAGTGGTTCCTTCCCTGAATCAACTCCTCGAAGCAGGGTGTTCTGCCTCTAGCGAACTGCCTCAACCAAGCAACGCCCCAGATAAGCCTCCGGGCCCATGGCTCTTCAAAAGCCTGCAGTGTTACACGAGGAACTGGGCTTTCGTTGCAGTCGGAACGCAAGCCGACATTCTCCTGGAGGCAGGGTGACTTCAGGCAGGGGGTCTCAGATGAAATGCAAAGCCGAGGGTTATTCTAAGTGCAGCTCAAACTAGTGCAATGAGTCAGACTTGCACGGAATATTGGACCTGCTAGAAAGGTGTTCGTCGACCAGTGGGAGCGCTGAGGAAATCAAGCTGTCCCAAGAAAGAGTGCAGTCTGTTGCCCTACACTCGGCATACACAGAGTGGCTCCGAAGGGCTACGGGCCTGGTTGCGGCTTAAGAGGCCCTTGGGGGCCCGGGGGTACTCAGTGTTCTTGCAGGGAATAGGGTGCCCACGCGGGGTTCCTAGATGTCATGCAAAGCGTACTGACATTAAAACAATGCAGAGCAACGGCTATGGCCTCCTGGAAACTGCTGCACGCCTCCGCTTCTGCATGGCAATTCAGGGCCTTACCTTGAGAGAACTGCTCACGCTGAGTGTCCCGTTAGCGACACAGCATGGTAGGATGCTGACTTTCTCCTCAAGCAGAGTGACTTCAGGTACGAGGTCGTCGAAGAATCCTAAGCAGTCTGTTTTCTCACGGCAGCTCAGACGGGGGCCATGACGAACACTTCCATGGCACGCCGCACTGGCTAGAAATGTGGTCCTGAGGCTGTTACAGTGCTCTGGAAATGTAGCTCTCCTTAAGGAACGAGCAGTGTGTTGCCCATCACTCCTCATACACTGAGGGCCTCCGAGGGACCGACCTTTGGGCCTCGATGTTGCTCAGCAGGCCCACAGGGGTCTGGAGGTCCTCAGTGATCTTGGAGGGAAAATGATGCACCGCCGGGTGCCAACGAGTCCTGAAAAGGGTACTTCCTTTAAAATAAAGCAGAACAGGGGCTTCCCTGGTGGCGCAGTGGTTGAGAATCTGCCTGCCAATGCAGGGGACACGGGTTCGAGCCCTGGTCTGGGAGGATCCTACATGCCGCGGAGCAACTGGGCCCGTGAACCACAAATACTGAGCCTGCGCCTCTGGATGCTGTGCTCCGTGACAAGAGAGGCCACGATAGTGAGAGGCCTACGCACCGCGATGAAGAGTGGCCCCCACTTACGGCAACTGGAGAGAGCCCTAGCACAGAAACTCAGACCCAACATAACAATAAATCAATCAATCAATAAATCTTAAAAAAAGAATAAAAAATAAAATAAATAAAATAAAACAAAGCAGAACAGAGAGTAAGACCTCATGGAAAGAGCTGCATGCCTCCCTTTCTGCGCGGCTACTCAGGGACTTACCTCGAGGCCAGTACTCACGTTGAGTTTCCCTTTAGCTCTAGAGCGTGGCAGGATGAGCTCCACCCCGGCCATCGAAGTACCCGGCTTACCTAGAGAAAACTCATTTTCTTCCCAGAGCCATGCCTACAGTGGCTAGTGGCCTCTCAACAGCAGTCAATTTCAAGTAGCTTCAAGGCAGCATGAATGGAGCTTTCAAAATGGGAAAGCAAGGCTAGTTCCATCAGTCCCCCATTTCCACGGGCACATGCAGCATATTTCCCTGTGCTTTCTAACAAGTCCAAAGAGACACAGGTTACCCAGTGGATCCTTCCCTGAATCAACTCCTCGAAGCAGGGTGTTCTGCAAATAGCGAACTACCGCAACCAAGGAACGACCCAGCTAAGCCTCCGGTCCCGTGGCTCTTCAAAAGCCGGCAGTATTACCCGAGGAACTCGGCTTTAGTTGCAGTAGGAACACAAACCGACATTCTCCTGGAGGCAGGGGGGTTTCAGGCAGGGGGTCCAGATGCAATGCGAAGCCGAGGGTTATTCTCAATGCAACTCAGACTAGGGCAATGAGTCAGACTTGCACGGTATGTTGGACATGCTAGAAAGGTGTTCGTCGACCTGTGGGAGTGTTGAGGAAATCAAGCTGTCCCAAGAAAGAGTGCAGTATGTTGCCCTACACTCGGCATACACAGAGTGGCTCCGAATGGCTACAGACCTGGATGTGGCTTAGCAGGCCCGTGGGGGCCTGAGGGTACTCAGTGTTCTTACAGGGAATAGGGTGCCCACGCGGGGTTCCTAGATGTCCTGCAAAGTGTACTGACGATAAAACAATGCAGAGCAGCGGCTACGGCTTCATGGAAAATGCTGCACGCCTCCGCTTCTGCATGGCAATTCAGGGCCTTACCTCGAGACAACTGCTTACGCTGAATGTCCCGTTAGCGACACAGCATGGTAGGATGCTGACTTTCTCCTCGAGCAGAGTGACTTCAGGTACGAGGTCCTCGAAGAATCCTAAGCAGAGTGTTTTCTCATGGCAGCTCTGACGGGGGCCATGACGAACACTTCCATGGCACGTAACACTGGCTAGAAATGTGGTCCTGAGGCTGTTCCAGTGCTCTGGAAATGTAGCTCTCCTTAAGGAACGAGCAGTGTGTTGCCCATCACACCGCATACACAGACGGCGTCCGAGGGACCGACCTTTGGGCCTCGATGTTGCTCAGCAGGCCCACAGGGGTCTGGAGGTACTCACTGATCTTGGAGCGAAAATGATGTACACTCGAGGGTCCTACGAGTCCTGAAAAGGGTACTTCCTTTAAAATAAAGCAGAACAGGGGCTCCCCTGGTGGCGCAGTGCTTGAGAATCTGCCTGCCAATGCAGGGTACACGGGATCGAGCCCTGGTCTGGGAGGATACCACATGCCGCGGAGCAACTGGGCCCGTGAGCCACAACTACTGAGCCTGCGCCTCCGGAGGCTGTGCGCCGCAAAAAGAGAGGCCGCGATAGTGAGAGGCCTACGCACCGCGATGAAGAGCGGCCCCCACTTACCGCAACTGGAGAGAGCTCTAGCACAGAAACGCAGACCCATCATGGCAATCAATCAATCAATCAATAAATCTTAAAAAAACAATAAAAAATAAAAAAAATACAATAACATAAAGCAGGACAGCGACTAAGACCTCATGGAAAGAGCTGCATGCCTCCCTTTCTGCGCGGCTACTCAGGGACTTACCTCGAGGCCAGTACTCACGTTGAGTTTCCCTTTAGCTCTAGAGCGTGGCAGGATGAGCTCCACCCCGGCCATCGAAGCACCCGATGTACCTGGAGAATGCTCATTTTCTTCCCAGAGCCTTGCCTACAGTGGCTAGTGGCCTGTCAATAGCAGTCATTTTCAAGAGCTTCAAGGCAACATGAATGGAGCTTTCAGAATGGGAAAGCAAAGCTAATTCCATCAGGCCCCCATTTCCACGGGCACATGCAGCGTACATCCCTGTGCTTTCTAACAATTCCAAACAGACACAGGTTACCCAGTGGTTCCGTCCCTGAATCAACTCCTCGAAGCAGGGTGTTCTGCATCTAGCGAACTGCCTCAACCAAGGAACGCCCCAGCTAGGCCTCCGGGCCGTGGCTCTTCAAAAGCCTGCAGTGTTACACGAGGAACTGGGCTTTCGTTGCAGTCGGAACGCATGCCGACATTCTCCTGGAGGCAGTGTGCCTTGAGGCAGCTAGTCCCAGATGGAATGTGAAGCCAAGGGTTATTCTAAGTGCAGCTCAGACTAGGGCAATTAGTCAGACTTGCACGGCATGTTGGACCTGCTAGAACGGTGTTCGTGTATCTGTGGGAGTGCTGAGGAAATCAAACTGTCCCAAGAAAGAGTGCAGTCTGTTGCCCTACACTCGGCATACACAGAGTGGCTCCGAAGGACTACAGGTCTGGATGTGGCTTGGCAGGCCCACGGGGGCCTCAGGGTACTGAGTGTTCTTGCAGGGAATAGGGTGGTCACGCGAGTCTCCTAGATGTCCTGCAAATGGTAGTGACGTTAAAATAATGCAGAGCAACGGCTATGTCCTCCTGGAAACTGCTGCACGCCTCCACTTCTGCATGGCAATTCAGGGCCTTACCTCGAGACAACTGCTTACGCTGAATGTCCCGTTAGCGACACAGCATGGTAGGATGCTGACTTTCTCCTCGAGCAGAGTGACTTCAGGTACGAGGTCCTCGAAGAATCCTAAGCAGAGTGTTTTCTCATGGCAGCTCTGACGGGGGCCATGACGAACACTTCCATGGCATGTGGCACTGGCTAGAAATGTGGTCCTGAGGCTGTTCCAGTGCTCTGGAAATGTAGCTCTCCTTAAGGAACGAGCAGTGTGTTGTCCATCACTCCGCATACACAGACGGCCTCCGAGGGTCCGACCTTTGGGCCTCGATGTTGCTCAGGAGGCCCACAGGGGTCTGGAGGTACTCACTGATCTTGGAGGGAAAATGATGCACACCTAAGGGGCCGACGAGTCCTGAAAAGGGTACTTCCTTTAAAATAAAGCAGAACAGGGGCTCCCCTGGTGGCGCAGTGCTTGAGAATCCGCCTGCCAATGCAGGGGACACGGGTTCGAGCCCTGGTCTGGGAGGATCCCACATGCCGTGCAGCAACTGGGCCCGTGAGCCACAACTACTGAGCCTGCGCCTCTGGAGGCTGTGCTCCGCGACAAGAGAGGCCGCGATAGTGAGGGGCCTACGCAGCGCGATGAAGAGCGGCCCCCACTTACCGCAACTGGAGAGAGCTCTAGCACAGAAACGAAGACCCAACATAGCAATCAATCAATCAATCAATCAATCTTAAAAAAAAAATAAAAAATAAAATAAATAAAATAAAATAAAGCAGGACAGCGACTAAGACCTCATGGAAAGAGCTGCATGCCTCCCTTTCTGCGCAGGTACTCAGGGACTTACCTCGAGGCCAGTACTCACGTTGAGTTTCCCTTTAGCTCTAGAGCGTGGCAGGATGAGCTCCACCCCGGCCATCGAAGCACCCGATGTACCTGGAGAAAACTCATTTTCATCCCAGAGCCATGCCTACAGCAGCTGGGGCTCTATCAACAGCAGTCAATTTCAAGTAGCTTCAAGGCAGCATGAATGGAGCTTTCAAAATGGGAAAGCAAGGCTAGTTCCATCAGGCCCCCATTTCCACGGGCACACGCAGCATACATCTCTGTGCTTTCTACCAAGTCTAAACAGACACAGGTTACCCAGTGGTTCCTTCCCTGAATCAACTCCTCGAAGCAGGGTGTTCTGCATCTAGCGAACTGCCTCAACGAAGGAACGCCCCAGCTAGGCCTCCGGGCCCGTGGCTCTTCAAAAGCCTGCAGTGTTACACGAGGAACTGGGATTTCATTGCAGTCGGAACGCAAGCCGACATTCTCCTGGAGGCAGGGTGACTTCAGGCAGGGAGTCCCAGATGGAATGCGAATCCGAGGGTTATTCTAAGTGCAGCTCAGACTAGGGCAATGAGTCAGACTTGCTCGGCATGTTGGACCTGCTAAAACGGTGTTCCTGTATCTGTGGGAGTGCTGAGGAAATCAAGCTGTCCCAAGAAAGAGTGCAGTCTGTTGCCCTACACTCGGCATACACAGGGTGGCTCCGAAGGACTACGGGTCTGGATGTGGCTTGGCAGCCCCACAGGGGCCTCAGTGTACTCAGTGTTCTTGCAGGGAATAGGGTGGCCACGCGAGGCTCCTCGATGTCCTGCAAAGCGCACTGACGTTAAAATAATGCAGAGCAACGGCTATGTCCTCCTGGAAACTGCTGCACGCCTCCGTTTCTGCATGGCAATTCAGGGCCTTACCTCGAGACAACTGCTTACGCTGAATGTCCCGTTAGCGACACAGCATGGTAGGATGCTGACTTTCTCCTCGAGCAGAATGACTTCAGGTACGAGGTCCTCGAAGAATCCTAAGCAGAGTGTTTTCGCATGGCAGCTCTGACGGGGGCCATGACGAACACTTCCATGGCATGTCGCACTGGCTAGAAATGTGGTCCTGAGGCTGTTCCAGTGCTCTGGAAATGTAGCTCTCTTTAAGGAACGAGCAGTGTGTTGCCCATCACTCTGCATACACAGACGGCCTCCGAGGGACCGACCTTTGGGCCTCGATGTTGCTCAGCAGGCCCACAGGGGTCTGGAGGTCCTCAGTGATCTTGGAGGGAAAATGATGCACCGCCGGGTGACAACGAGTCCTGAAAAGGGTACTTCCTTTAAAATAAAGCAGAACAGGGGCTTCCCTGGTGGCGCAGTGGTTGAGAATCTGCCTGCCAATGCAGGGGACACGGGTTCGAGCCCTGGTCTGGGAGGATCCTACATGCCGCGGAGCAACTGGGCCCGTGAGCCACAACTACTGAGCCTGCGCCTCTGGAGGCTGTGCTCCGCGACAAGAGAGGCCGCGATAGTGAGGGGCCTATGCAGCGCGATGAAGAGCGGCCCCCACTTACCGCAACTGGAGAGAGCTCTAGCACAGAAACGAAGACCCAACATAGCAATCAATCAATCAATCAATCAATCTTAAAAAAACAATAAAAAATAAAATAAATAAAATAAAATAAAGCAGGACAGCGACTAAGACCTCATGGAAAGAGCTGCATGCCTCCCTTTCTGCGCAGGTACTCAGGGACTTACCTTGAGGCCAGTACTCACGTTGAGTTTCCCTTTAGCTCTAGAGCGTGGCAGGATGAGCTCCACCCCGGCCATCTAAGCACCTGATGTACCTGGAGAAAACTCATTTTCATCCCAGAGCCATGCCTACAGCAGCTGGGGCTCTATCAACAGCAGTCAATTTCAAGTAGCTTCAAGGCAGCATGAATGGAGTTTTCAAAATGGGAAAGCAAGGCTAATTTCATGAGGCCCTCTTTTGAAGGGCACACGCAGCATACATCCCTGTGCTTTCTCACAAGTCCAAACAGACACAGGTTACCCAGTGGTTCCTTCCCTGAATCAACTCCTCGAAGCAGGGTGTTCTGCATCTAGCGAACTGCCTCAACCAAAGAACGCCCCAGCAAAGCCTCCGGGCCCGTGGCTCTTCAAAAGCCTGCAGTGTTACACGAGGAACTGGGCTTTAGTTGCAGTCGGAACGCAAGCCGACATTCTCCTGGAGGCAGGGTGACTTCAGGCAGGGGATCTCAGATGAAATGCAAAGCCGAGGGTTATTCTAAGTGCAGCTCAGACTAGTGCAATGAGTCAGACTTGCACGGAATATTGGACCTGCTAGAAAGCTGTGCGTCGACCAGTGGGAGTGTTGAGGAAATCAAGCTGTCCCAAGAAAGAGTGCAGTCTGTTGCCCTACACTCGGCATACACAGAGTGGCTCCGAAGTACTACGGGCCTGGATGCGGCTTAGCAGGCCCATGGGGGCCCGGGGGTACTCAGTGTTCTTGCAGGGAATTGCGTGCCCACGCGGGGTTCCTAGATGTCCTGCAAAGCGTACTGACATTAAAACAATGCAGAGCAACGTCTATGGCCTCCTGGAAACTGCTGCACGCCTCCGCTTCTGCATGGCAATTCAGGGCCTTACCTCGAGAGAACTGCTCATGCTGAGTGTCCCGTTAGCGACACAGCATGGTAGGATGCTGACTTTCTCCTCAAGCAGAGTGACTTCAGGTACGAGGTCGTCGAAGAATCCTAAGCAGTGTGTTTTCTCACGGCACCTCAGACGGGGGCCATGACGAACATTTCCAGGGCACGCCGCACTGGCTAGAAATGTGGTCCTGAGGCTGTTCCACTGCTCTGGAAATGTAGCTCTCCTTAAGGAACGAGCAGTGTGTTGCCCATCACTCCGCATACACAGACGGCCTCCGAGGGACGGACCTTTGGGCCTCGATGTTGCTCAGCAGGCCCACAGGGATCTGGAGGTACTCACTGATCTTGGAGGGAAAATGATGCACACCTAAGAGGCCGACGAGTCCTGAAAAGGGTACTTCCTTTAATATAAAGCAGAACAGGGGCTTCCCTGGGGGTGCAGTGCTTGAGAATCTGCCTGCCAATGCAGGGGACACGGGTTCGAGCCCTGGTCTGGGAGGATCCCGCATGCCACGGAGCAACTGGGCCCGTGAGCCACAACTACTGAGCCTGCGCCTCTGGATGCTGTGCTCCGTGACAAGAGAGGCCGCGATAGTGAGAGGCCTACACACCGCGATGAAGAGTGGCCCCCAGTTACCGCAACTGGAGAGAGCTCTAGCACAGAAACGAAGACCCAATATAGCAATCAATCAATCAATAAATAAATCTTAAAAAAACAATAAAAAATAAAAAAAAAAAATAAAATAAAGCAGAACAGCGCCTAAGACCTCATGGAAAGAGCTGCATGCCTCCCTTTCTGCGCGGCTACTCAGGGACATACCTCGAGGCCAGTACTCACGTTGAGTTTCCCTTTAGCTCTAGAGCGTGGCAGGATGAGCTCCACCGCAGCCATCGAAGTACCCGGCTTACCTAGAGAAAACTCATTTTCTTCCCAGAGCCATGCCTACAGTGGCTAGTGGCCTCTCAACAGCAGTCAATTTCAAGTAGCTTCAAGGCAGCATGAATGGAGCTTTCAAAATGGGAAAGCAAGGCTAGTTCCATCAGTCCCCCATTTCCACGGGCACATGCAGCATATTTCCCTGTGCTTTCTAACAAGTCCAAAGAGACACAGGTTACCCAGTGGTTCCTTCCCTGAATCAACTCCTCGAAGCAGGGTGTTCTGCAAATAGCGAACTACCTCAACCAAGGAACGACCCAGCTAAGCCTCCGGTCCCGTGGCTCTTCAAAAGCCTGCAGTATTACCCGAGGAACTCGGCTTTAGTTGCAGTAGGAACACAAACCGACATTCTCCTGGAGGCAGGGGGGTTTCAGGCAGGGGGTCCAGATGCAATGCGAAGCCGAGGGTTATTCTCAATGCAACTCAGACTAGGGCAATGAGTCAGACTTGCACGGTATGTTGGACATGCAAGAAAGGTGTTCGTCGACCTGTGGGAGTGTTGAGGAAATCAAGCTGTCCCAAGAAAGAGTGCAGTATGTTGCCCTACACTCGGCATACACAGAGTGGCTCCGAATGGCTGCAGACCGGGATGTGGCTTAGCAGGCCCGTGGGGGCCTGAGGGTACTCAGTGTTCTTACAGGGAATAGGGTGCCCACGCGGGGTTCCTAGATGTCCTGCAAAGCGTACTGACGGTAAAACAATGCAGAGCAGCGGCTACGGCCTCATGGAAAATGCTGCACGCCTCCGCTTCTGCATAGCAATTCAGGGCCTTACCTCGAGACAACTGCTTACGCTGAATGTCCCGTTAGCGACACAGCATGGTAGGATGCTGACTTTCTCCTCGAGCAGAGTGACTTCAGGTACGAGGTCCTCGAAGAATCCTAAGCAGAGTGTTTTCTCATGGCAGCTCAGACGGGGGCCATGACGAACACTTCCATGGCACGTCGCACTGGCTAGAAATGTGGTCCTGAGGCTGTTCCAGTGCTCTGGAAATGTAGCTCTCATTAAGGAACGAGCAGTGTGTTGCCCATCACACCGCATACACAGACGGCGTCCGAGGGACCGACCTTTGGGCCTCGATGTTGCTCAGCAGGCCCACAGGGGTCTGGAGGTACTCACTGATCTTGGAGCGAAAATGATGCACACTCGAGGGTCCTACGAGTCCTGAAAAGGGTACTTCCTTTAAAATAAAGCAGAACAGGGGCTTCCCTGGTGGCGCAGTGGTTGAGAATCTGCCTGCCAATGCAGGGTACACGGGATCGAGCCCTGGTCTGGGAGGATACCACATGCCGCGGAGCAACTGGGCCCGTGAGCCACAACTACTGAGCCTGCGCCTCCGGAGGCTGTGCTCCGCAAAAAGAGAGGCCGCGATAGTGAGAGGCCTACGCACCGCGATGAAGAGCGGCCCCCACTTACCGCAACTGGAGAGAGCTCTAGCACAGAAACGCAGACCCAACATGGCAATCAATCAATCAATCAATAAATCTTAAAAAAACAATAAAAAATAAAAAAAATACAATAACATAAAGCAGGACAGCGACTAAGACCTCATGGAAAGGGCTGCATGCCTCCCTTTCTGCACGGCTACTCAGGGACTTACCTCGAGGCCTGTACTCACGTTGAGTTTCCCTTTAGCTCTAGATCGTGGCAGGATGAGCTCCACCCCGGCCATCGAAGCACCCGGCTTACCTGGAGAATGCTCATTTTCTTCCCAGAGCCTTGCCTACAGTGGCTAGTGGCCTGTCAACAGCAGTCAATTTCAAGTAGCTTCAAGGCAGCATGAATGGAGCTTTCAAAATGGGAAAGCAAAGCTAGTTCCATCAGGCCCCCATTTCCACGGGCACACGCAGCATACATCTCTGTGCTTTCTACAAAGTCCAAACAGACACAGGTTACCCAGTGGTTCCTTCCCTGAATCAACTCCTCGAAGCAGGGTTTTCTGCATCTAGTGAACTGCCTCAACCAAGGAACGCCCCAGCTAGGCCTCCGGGCCCGTGGCTCTTCAAAAGCCTGATGTGTTACACGAGGAACTGGGCTTTCGTTGCAGTCGGAAAGCAAGCCGACATTCTCCTGGAGGCAGGGTGACTTCAGGCAGGGAGTCCCAGATGGAATGCGAAGCCGAGGGTTATTCTAAGTGCAGCTCAGACTAGGGCAATGAGTCAGACTTGCACGGCATGTTCGACCGGCTAGAACGGTCTTTGTGTATCTGTGGGAGTGCTGAGGAAATCAAGCTGTCCCAAGAAAGAGTGCAGTCTGTTGCCCTACACTCGGCATAAACAGAGTGGCTCCGAAGGTCTACGGGTCTGGATGTGGCTTGGCAGGCCCACGGGGGCCTGAGGGTACTCAGTGTTCTTGCAGGGAATAGGGTGCCCACGCGAGGCTCCTAGATGTCCTGCAAAGCGTACTGACGTTAAAATAATGCAGAGCAATGGCTATGGCCTCCTGGAAACTGCTGCACGCCTCCGCTTCTGCATGGCAATTCAGGGCCTTACCTCGAGACAACTGCTTACGCTGAATGTCCCGTTAGCGACACAGCATGGTAGGATGCTGACTTTCTCCTCGAGCAGAGTGACTTCAGGTACGAGGTCCTCGAAGAACCCTAAGCAGAGTGTTTTCTCATGGCAACTCAGACGGGGGCCATGACGAACACTTCCATGGCACGTCGCACTGGCTAGAAATGTGGTCCTGAGGCTGTTCCAGTGCTCTGGAAATGTAGCTCTCCTTAAGGAACGAGCAGTGTGTTGCCCATCACTCCGCATACACAGACGGCCTCCGAGGGACCGACCTTTGGGCCTCGATGTTGCTCAGCAGGCCCACAGGGGTCTGGAGGTACTCACTGATCTTGGAGGGAAAATGATGCACACCCGAGGGGCCTACGAGTCCTGAAAAGGGTACTTCCTTTAAAATAAAGCAGAACAGGGGCTTCCCTGGTGGCGCAGTGGTTGAGAATCTGCCTGCCAATGCAGGGGACACGGGTTCGAGCCCTGTCTGGGAGGATCCTACATGCCGCGGAGCAACTGAGCCCGTGAGCCACAAATACTGCGCCTGCGCCTCTGGATGCTGTTCTCCGTGACAAGAGAGGCCACGATAGTGAGAGGCCTACGCACCGCGATGAAGAGTGGACCCCACTTACCCCAACTGGAGAGAGCCCTAGCACAGAAACGCAGACCCAACATAGCAATCAATCAATCAATCAATAAATCTTAAAAAAAGAATAAAAAATAAAATAAATAAAATAAAACAAAGCAGAACAGCGACTAAGACCTCATGGAAAGAGCTGCATGCCTCCCTTTCTGCGCGGCTACTCAGGGACTTACCTCGAGGCCAGTACTCACGTTGAGTTTCCCTTTAGCTCTAGAGCGTGGCAGGATGAGCTCTACCCCGGCCATCGAAGCACCCGATGTACGTGGAGAAAGCTCATTTTCTTCCCAGAGACATGCCTACAGCAACTGGGGTTCTATCAACAGCAGTCAATTTCAAGTAGCTTCAAGGCAGCATGAATGGAGCTTTCAAAATGGGAAAGCAAAGCTAGTTCCATCAGGCCCCCATTTCTACGGGCACACGCAGCATACATCCCTGTGCTTTATAACAAGTCCAAACAGACACAGGTTACCCAGTGCTTCCTTCCCTGAATCAACTCCTCGAAGCAGGGTGTTCTGCATCTAGCGAACTGCCTCAACCAAGGAACGCCCCAGCTAGGCCTCCGGGCCCGTGGCTGTACAAAAGCCTGCAGTGTTACACGAGGAACTGGGCTTTCCTTGCAGTCGGAATGCAAGCCGACATTCTCCTGGAGGCAGGGTGACTTCAAGCAGGGGATCCTAGATGGAATGCGAATCCGAGGGTTATTCTAAGTGCAGCTCAGACTAGGGCAATGAGTCAGACTTGCACAGCATGTTCGACCTGCTAGAACGGTGTTCGTGTATCTGTGGGAGTGCTGAGGAAATCAAGCTGTCCCAAGAAAGAGTGCAGTCTGTTGCCCTACACTCGGCATACACAGAGTGGCTCCGAAGGGCTACGGGCCTGGTTGCGGCTTAACAGGCCCACGGGGGCCTGAGGGTACTCAGTGTTCTTGCAGGGAATAGGGTGCCCACGCCAGACTCCTAGATGTCCTGCAAAGCGTACTGACGTTAACATAATGCAGAGCAATGGCTATGTCCTCCTGGAAACTGCTGCACGCCTCCGCTTCTGCATGGCAATTCAGGGCCTTACCTCGAGACAACTGCTTACGCTGAATGTCCCGTTAGCGACACAGCATGGTAGGATGCTGACTTTCTCCTCGAGCAGAGTGACTTCAGGTACGAGGTCCTCGAAGAACCCTAAGCAGAGTGTTTTCTCATGGCAGCTCCGACGGGGGCCATGACGAACACTTCCATGGCACGTCGCACTGGCTAGAAATGTGGTCCTGAGGCTGTTCCAGTGCTCTGGAAATGTAGCTCTCCTTAAGGAACGAGCAGTGTGTTGCCCATCACTCCGCATACACAGACGGCCTCCGAGAGACCGACCTTTGGGCCTCGATGTTGCTCAGCAGGCCCACAGGGGTCTGGAGGTACTCACTGATCTTGGAGGGAAAATGATGCACACCTAAGGGGCCGACGAGTCCTGAAAAGGGTACTTCCTTTAAAATAAAGCAGAACAGGGGCTCCCCTGGTGGCGCAGTGCTTGAGAATCTGCCTGCCAATGCAGGGGACACGGGTTCGAGCCCTGGTCTGGGAGGATCCCACATGCCGTGGAGCAACTGGGCCCGTGAGCCACAACTACTGAGCCTGCGCCTCTGGAGGCTGTGCTCCGCGACAAGAGAGGCCGCGATAGTGAGAGGCCTACGCAGCGCGATGAAGAGCGGCCCCCACTTACCGCAACTGGAGAGAGCTCTAGCACAGAAACGAAGACCCAACATAGCAATCAATCAATCAATCAATAAATCTTAAAAAAAGAATAAAAAATAAAATAAATAAAATAAAACAAAGCAGAACAGCGACTAACACCTCATGGAAAAAGCTGCATGCCTCCCTTTCTGCGCGGCTACTCAGGGACTTACCTCGAGGCCAGTACTCACGTTGAGTTTCCCTTTAGCTCTAGAGCGTGGCAGGATGAGCTCCACCCCGGCCATCGAAGCACCCGGCTTACCTGGAGAATGCTCATTTTCTTCCCAGAGCCATGCCTACAGTGGCTAGTGGCCTGTCAACAGCAGTCAATTTCAAGTAGCTTCAAGGCAGCATGAATGGAGCTTTCAAAATGGGAAAGCAAGGCTAGTTCCATCAGGCCCCAATTTCCACGGGCACACGCAGCATACATCTCTGTGCTTTCTACCAAGTCTAAACAGACACAGGTTACCCAGTGGTTCCTTCCCTTAATCAACTCCTCGAAGCAGGGTGTTCTGCATCTAGCGAACTGCCTCAACGAAGGAACGCCCCAGCTAGGCCTCCGGGCCCGTGGCTCTTCAAAAGCCTGCAGTGTTACACGAGGAACTGGGATTTCATTGCAGTCGGAACGCAAGCCGACATTCTCCTGGAGGCAGGGTGACTTCAGGCAGGGAGTCCCAGATGGAATGCGAAGCCGAGGGTTATTCTAAGTGCAGCTCAGACTAGGGCAATGAGTCAGACGTGCTCGGCATGTTGGACCTGCTAAAACGGTGTTCGTGTATCTGTGGGAGTGCTGAGGAAATCAAGCTGTCCCAAGAAAGAGTGCAGTCTGTTGCCCTACACTCGGCATACACAGAGTGGCTCCGAAGGACTACGGGTCTGGATGTGGCTTGGCAGCCCCACGGGGGCCTCAGTGTACTCAGTGTTCTTGCAGGGAATAGGGTGGCCACGCGAGTCTCCTCGATGTCCTGCAAAGCGCACTGACGTTAAAATAATGCAGAGCAACGGCTATGTCCTCCTGGAAACTGCTGCACGCCTCCGTTTCTGCATGGCAATTCAGGGCCTTACCTCGAGACAACTGCTTACGCTGAATGTCCCGCTAGCGACACAGCATGGTAGGATGCTGACTTTCTCCTCGAGCAGAGTGACTTCAGGTACGAGGTCCTCGAAGAACCCTAAGCAGAGTGTTTTCTCATGGCAGCTCAGACGGGGGCCATGACGAACACTTCCATGGCACGTCGCACTGGCTAGAAATGTGGTCCTGAGGCTGTTCCAGTGCTCTGAAAATGTAGCTCTCCTTAAGGAACGAGCAGTGTGTTGCCCATCACTCCGCATACACAGACGGCCTCCGAGGGACCGACCTTTGGGCCTCGATGTTGCTCAGCAGGCCCACAGGGGTCTGGAGGTACTCACTGATCTTGGAGGGAAAATGATGCACACCCGAGGGGCCTACGAGTCCTGAAAAGGGTACTTCCTTTAAAATAAAGCAGAACAGGGGCTTCCCTGGTGGCGCAGTGGTTGAGAATCTGCCTGCCAATGCAGGGGACACGGGTTCGAGCCCTGTCTGGGAGGATCCTACATGCCGCGGAGCAACTGAGCCCGTGAGCCACAAATACTGCGCCTGCGCCTCTGGATGCTGTGCTCCGTGACAAGAGAGGCCACGATAGTGAGAAGCCTACGCACCGCGATGAAGAGTGTACCCCACTTACCCCAACTGGAGAGAGCCCTAGCACAGAAACGCAGACCCAACATAGCAATCAATCAATCAATCAATAAATCTTAAGAAAAGAATAAAAAATAAAATAAATAAAATAAAACAAAGCAGAACAGCGACTAAGACCTCATGGAAAGAGCTGCATGCCTCCCTTTCTGCGCGGCTACTCAGGGACTTACCTCGAGGCCAGTACTCACGTTGAGTTTCCCTTTAGCTCTAGAGCGTGGCAGGATGAGCTCCACCCCGGCCATCGAAGCACCCGATGTACGTGGAGAAAGCTCATTTTCTTCCCACAGCCATGCCTACAGCAACTGGGGTTCTATCAACAGCAGTCAATTTCAAGTAGCTTCAAGGCAGCATGAATGGAGCTTTCAAAATGGGAAAGCAAGGCTAGTTCCATCACGCCCCCTTTTGAAGGGCACACGCAGCATACATCCCTGTGTTTTCTCACAAATCCAAACAGACACAGGTTACCCAGTGGTTCCTTCCCTGAATCAACTCCTCGAAGCAGGGTGTTCTGCCTCTAGCGAACTGCCTCAACCAAGCAACGCCCCAGATAAGCCTCCGGGCCCATGGCTCTTCAAAAGCCTGCAGTGTTACACGAGGAACTGGGCTTTCGTTGCAGTCGGAACGCAAGCCGACATTCTCCTGGAGGCAGGGTGACTTCAGGCAGGGGGTCTCAGATGAAATGCAAAGCCGAGGGTTATTCTAAGTGCAGCTCAAACTAGTGCAATGAGTCAGACTTGCACGGAATATTGGACCTGCTAGAAAGGTGTTCGTCGACCAGTGGGAGCGCTGAGGAAATCAAGCTGTCCCAAGAAAGAGTGCAGTCTGTTGCCCTACACTCGGCATACACAGAGTGGCTCCGAAGGGCTACGGGCCTGGTTGCGGCTTAAGAGGCCCTTGGGGGCCCGGGGGTACTCAGTGTTCTTGCAGGGAATAGGGTGCCCACGCGGGGTTCCTAGATGTCATGCAAAGCGTACTGACATTAAAACAATGCAGAGCAACGGCTATGGCCTCCTGGAAACTGCTGCACGCCTCCGCTTCTGCATGGCAATTCAGGGCCTTACCTTGAGAGAACTGCTCACGCTGAGTGTCCCGTTAGCGACACAGCATGGTAGGATGCTGACTTTCTCCTCAAGCAGAGTGACTTCAGGTACGAGGTCGTCGAAGAATCCTAAGCAGTCTGTTTTCTCACGGCAGCTCAGACGGGGGCCATGACGAACACTTCCATGGCACGCCGCACTGGCTAGAAATGTGGTCCTGAGGCTGTTACAGTGCTCTGGAAATGTAGCTCTCCTTAAGGAACGAGCAGTGTGTTGCCCATCACTCCTCATACACTGAGGGCCTCCGAGGGACCGACCTTTGGGCCTCGATGTTGCTCAGCAGGCCCACAGGGGTCTGGAGGTCCTCAGTGATCTTGGAGGGAAAATGATGCACCGCCGGGTGCCAACGAGTCCTGAAAAGGGTACTTCCTTTAAAATAAAGCAGAACAGGGGCTTCCCTGGTGGCGCAGTGGTTGAGAATCTGCCTGCCAATGCAGGGGACACGGGTTCGAGCCCTGGTCTGGGAGGATCCTACATGCCGCGGAGCAACTGGGCCCGTGAACCACAAATACTGAGCCTGCGCCTCTGGATGCTGTGCTCCGTGACACGAGAGGCCACGATAGTGAGAGGCCTACGCACCGCGATGAAGAGTGGCCCCCACTTACGGCAACTGGAGAGAGCCCTAGCACAGAAACTCAGACCCAACATAACAATAAATAAATCAATCAATAAATCTTAAAAAAAAATAAAAAATAAAATAAATAAAATAAAACAAAGCAGAACAGAGAGTAAGACCTCATGGAAAGAGCTGCATGCCTCCCTTTCTGCGCGGCTACTCAGGGACTTACCTCGAGGCCAGTACTCACGTTGAGTTTCCCTTTAGCTCTAGAGCGTGGCAGGATGAGCTCCACCCCGGCCATCGAAGTACCCGGCTTACCTAGAGAAAACTCATTTTCTTCCCAGAGCCATGCCTACAGTGGCTAGTGGCCTCTCAACAGCAGTCAATTTCAAGTAGCTTCAAGGCAGCATGAATGGAGCTTTCAAAATGGGAAAGCAAGGCTAGTTCCATCAGTCCCCCATTTCCACGGGCACATGCAGCATATTTCCCTGTGCTTTCTAACAAGTCCAAAGAGACACAGGTTACCCAGTGGATCCTTCCCTGAATCAACTCCTCGAAGCAGGGTGTTCTGCAAATAGCGAACTACCGCAACCAAGGAACGACCCAGCTAAGCCTCCGGTCCCGTGGCTCTTCAAAAGCCGGCAGTATTACCCGAGGAACTCGGCTTTAGTTGCAGTAGGAACACAAACCGACATTCTCCTGGAGGCAGGGGGGTTTCAGGCAGGGGGTCCAGATGCAATGCGAAGCCGAGGGTTATTCTCAATGCAACTCAGACTAGGGCAATGAGTCAGACTTGCACGGTATGTTGGACATGCTAGAAAGGTGTTCGTCGACCTGTGGGAGTGTTGAGGAAATCAAGCTGTCCCAAGAAAGAGTGCAGTATGTTGCCCTACACTCGGCATACACAGAGTGGCTCCGAATGGCTACAGACCTGGATGTGGCTTAGCAGGCCCGTGGGGGCCTGAGGGTACTCAGTGTTCTTACAGGGAATAGGGTGCCCACGCGGGGTTCCTAGATGTCCTGCAAAATGTACTGACGATAAAACAATGCAGAGCAGCGGCTACGGCTTCATGGAAAATGCTGCACGCCTCCGCTTCTGCATGGCAATTCAGGGCCTTACCTCGAGACAACTGCTTACGCTGAATGTCCCGTTAGTGACACAGCATGGTAGGATGCTGACTTTCTCCTCGAGCAGAGTGACTTCAGGTACGAGGTCCTCGAAGAATCCTAAGCAGAGTGTTTTCTCATGGCAGCTCTGACGGGGGCCATGACGAACACTTCCATGGCACGTAACACTGGCTAGAAATGTGGTCCTGAGGCTGTTCCAGTGCTCTGGAAATGTAGCTCTCCTTAAGGAACGAGCAGTGTGTTGCCCATCACACCGCATACACAGACGGCGTCCGAGGGACCGACCTTTGGGCCTCGATGTTGCTCAGCAGGCCCACAGGGGTCTGGAGGTACTCACTGATCTTGGAGCGAAAATGATGTACACTCGAGGGTCCTACGAGTCCTGAAAAGGGTACTTCCTTTAAAATAAAGCAGAACAGGGGCTTCCCTGGTGGCGCAGTGGTTGAGAATCTGCCTGCCAATGCAGGGTACACGGGATCGAGCCCTGGTCTGGGAGGATACCACATGCCGCGGAGCAACTGGGCCCGTGAGCCACAACTACTGAGCCTGCGCCTCCGGAGGCTGTGCTCCGCAAAAAGAGAGGCCGCGATAGTGAGAGGCCTACGCACCGCGATGAAGAGCAGCCCCCACTTACCGCAACTGGAGAGAGCTCTAGCACAGAAACGCAGACCCATCATGGCAATCAATCAATCAATCAATAAATCTTAAAAAAACAATAAAAAATAAAAAAAATACAATAACATAAAGCAGGACAGCGACTAACACCTCATGGAAAGAGCTGCATGCCTCCCTTTCTGCGCGGCTACTCAGGGACTTACCTCGAGGCCAGTACTCACGTTGAGTTTCCCTTTAGCTCTAGAGCGTGGCAGGATGAGCTCCACCCCGGCCATCGAAGCACCCGATGTACCTGGAGAATGCTCATTTTCTTCCCAGAGCCTTGCCTACAGTGGCTAGTGGCCTGTCAATAGCAGTCATTTTCAAGAGCTTCAAGGCAACATGAATGGAGCTTTCAGAATGGGAAAGCAAAGCTAATTCCATCAGGCCCCCATTTCCACGGGCACATGCAGCGTACATCCCTGTGCTTTCTAACAATTCCAAACAGACACAGGTTACCCAGTGGTTCCGTCCCTGAATCAACTCCTCGAAGCAGGGTGTTCTGCATCTAGCGAACTGCCTCAACCAAGGAACGCCCCAGCTAGGCCTCCGGGCCGTGGCTCTTCAAAAGCCTGCAGTGTTACACGAGGAACTGGGCTTTCGTTGCAGTCGGAACGCATGCCGACATTCTCCTGGAGGCAGTGTGCCTTGAGGCAGCTAGTCCCAGATGGAATGTGAAGCCAAGGGTTATTCTAAGTGCAGCTCAGACTAGGGCAATTAGTCAGACTTGCACGGCATGTTGGACCTGCTAGAACGGTGTTCGTGTATCTGTGGGAGTGCTGAGGAAATCAAACTGTCCCAAGAAAGAGTGCAGTCTGTTGCCCTACACTCGGCATACACAGAGTGGCTCCGAAGGACTACAGGTCTGGATGTGGCTTGGCAGGCCCACGGGGGCCTCAGGGTACTGAGTGTTCTTGCAGGGAATAGGGTGGTCACGCGAGTCTCCTAGATGTCCTGCAAATCGTACTGACGTTAAAATAATGCAGAGCAACGGCTATGTCCTCCTGGAAACTGCTGCACGCCTCCGTTTCTGCATGGCAATTCAGGGCCTTACCTCGAGACAACTGCTTACGCTGAATGTCCCGTTAGCGACACAGCATGGTAGGATGCTGACTTTCTCCTCGAGCAGAGTGACTTCAGGTACGAGGTCCTCGAAGAATCCTAAGCAGAGTGTTTTCTCATGGCAGCTCTGACGGGGGCCATGACGAACACTTCCATGGCATGTGGCACTGGCTAGAAATGTGGTCCTGAGGCTGTTCCAGTGCTCTGGAAATGTAGCTCTCCTTAAGGAACGAGCAGTGTGTTGTCCATCACTCCGCATACACAGACGGCCTCCGAGGGTCCGACCTTTGGGCCTCGATGTTGCTCAGGAGGCCCACAGGGGTCTGGAGGTACTCACTGATCTTGGAGGGAAAATGATGCACACCTAAGGGGCCGACGAGTCCTGAAAAGGGTACTTCCTTTAAAATAAAGCAGAACAGGGGCTCCCCTGGTGGCGCAGTGCTTGAGAATCCGCCTGCCAATGCAGGGGACACGGGTTCGAGCCCTGGTCTGGGAGGATCCCACATGCCGCGCAGCAACTGGGCCCGTGAGCCACAACTACTGAGCCTGCGCCTCTGGAGGCTGTGCTCCGCGACAAGAGAGGCCGCGATAGTGAGGGGCCTACGCAGCGCGATGAAGAGCGGCCCCCACTTACCGCAACTGGAGAGAGCTCTAGCACAGAAACGAAGACCCAACATAGCAATCAATCAATCAATCAATCAATCTTAAAAAAACAATAAAAAATAAAATAAATAAAATAAAATAAAGCAGGACAGCGACTAAGACCTCATGGAAAGAGCTGCATGCCTCCCTTTCTGCGCAGGTACTCAGGGACTTACCTCGAGGCCAGTACTCACGTTGAGTTTCCCTTTAGCTCTAGAGCGTGGCAGGATGAGCTCCACCCCGGCCATCGAAGCACCCGATGTACCTGGAGAAAACTCATTTTCATCCCAGAGCCATGCCTACAGCAGCTGGGGCTCTATCAACAGCAGTCAATTTCAAGTAGCTTCAAGGCAGCATGAATGGAGCTTTCAAAATGGGAAAGCAAGGCTAGTTCCATCAGGCCCGCATTTCCACGGGCACACGCAGCATACATCTCTGTGCTTTCTACCAAGTCCAAACAGACACAGGTTACCCAGTGGTTCCTTCCCTGAATCAACTCCTCGAAGCAGGGTGTTCTGCATCTAGCGAACTGCCTCAACGAAGGAACGCCCCAGCTAGGCCTCCGGGCCCGTGGCTCTTCAAAAGCCTGTAGTGTTACACGAGGAACTGGGATTTCATTGCAGTCGGAACGCAAGCCGACATTCTCCTGGAGGCAGGGTGACTTCAGGCAGGGAGTCCCAGATGGAATGCGAATCCGAGGGTTATTCTAAGTGCAGCTCAGACTAGGGCAATGAGTCAGACTTGCTCGGCATGTTGGACCTGCTAAAACGGTGTTCGTGTATCTGTGGGAGTGCTGAGGAAATCAAGCTGTCCCAAGAAAGAGTGCAGTCTGTTGCCCTACACTCGGCATACACAGAGTGGCTCCGAAGGACTACGGGTCTGGATGTGGCTTGGCAGCCCCACAGGGGCCTCAGTGTACTCAGTGTTCTTGCAGGGAATAGGGTGGCCACGCGAGGCTCCTCGATGTCCTGCAAAGCGCACTGACGTTAAAATAATGCAGAGCAACGGCTATGTCCTCCTGGAAACTGCTGCACGCCTCCGTTTCTGCATGGCAATTCAGGGCCTTACCTCGAGACAACTGCTTACGCTGAATGTCCCGTTAGCGACACAGCATGGTAGGATGCTGACTTTCTCCTCGAGCAGAGTGACTTCAGGTACGAGGTCCTCGAAGAATCCTAAGCAGAGTGTTTTCGCATGGCAGCTCTGACGGGGGCCATGACGAACACTTCCATGGCATGTCGCACTGGCTAGAAATGTGGTCCTGAGGCTGTTCCAGTGCTCTGGAAATGTAGCTCTCTTTAAGGAACGAGCAGTGTGTTGCCCATCACTCTGCATACACAGACGGCCTCCGAGGGACCGACCTTTGGGCCTCGATGTTGCTCAGCAGGCCCACAGGGGTCTGGAGGTCCTCAGTGATCTTGGAGGGGAAATGATGCACCGCCGGGTGCCAACGAGTCCTGAAAAGGGTACTTCCTTTAAAATAAAGCAGAACAGGGGCTTCCCTGGTGGCGCAGTGGTTGAGAATCTGCCTGCCAATGCAGGGGACACGGGTTCGAGCCCTGGTCTGGGAGGATCCTACATGCCGCGGAGCAACTGGGCCCGTGAGCCACAACTACTGAGCCTGCGCCTCTGGAGGCTGTGCTCCGCGACAAGAGAGGCCGCGATAGTGAGGGGCCTACGCAGCGCGATGAAGAGCGGCCCCCACTTACCGCAACTGGAGAGAGCTCTAGCACAGAAACGAAGACCCAACATAGCAATCAATCAATCAATCAATCAATCTTAAAAAAACAATAAAAAATAAAATAAATAAAATAAAATAAAGCAGGACAGCGACTAAGACCTCATGGAAAGAGCTGCATGCCTCCCTTTCTGCGCAGGTACTCAGGGACTTACCTCGAGGCCAGTACTCACGTTGAGTTTCCCTTTAGCTCTAGAGCGTGGCAGGATGAGCTCCACCCCGGCCATCTAAGCACCTGATGTACCTGGAGAAAACTCATTTTCATCCCAGAGCCATGCCTACAGCAGCTGGGGCTCTATCAACAGCAGTCAATTTCAAGTAGCTTCAAGGCAGCATGAATGGAGTTTTCAAAATGGGAAAGCAAGGCTAATTTCATGAGGCCCTCTTTTGAAGGGCACACGCAGCATACATCCCTGTGCTTTCTCACAAGTCCAAACAGACACAGGTTACCCAGTGGTTCCTTCCCTGAATCAACTCCTCGAAGCAGGGTGTTCTGCATCTAGCGAACTGCCTCAACCAAAGAACGCCCCAGCAAAGCCTCCGGGCCCGTGGCTCTTCAAAAGCCTGCAGTGTTACACGAGGAACTGGGCTTTAGTTGCAGTCGGAACGCAAGCCGACATTCTCCTGGAGGCAGGGTGACTTCAGGCAGGGGATCTCAGATGAAATGCAAAGCCGAGGGTTATTCTAAGTGCAGCTCAGACTAGTGCAATGAGTCAGACTTGCACGGAATATTGGACCTGCTAGAAAGCTGTGCGTCGACCAGTGGGAGTGTTGAGGAAATCAAGCTGTCCCAAGAAAGAGTGCAGTCTGTTGCCCTACACTCGGCATACACAGAGTGGCTCCGAAGTACTACGGGCCTGGATGCGGCTTAGCAGGCCCATGGGGGCCCGGGGGTACTCAGTGTTCTTGCAGGGAATTGCGTGCCCACGCGGGGTTCCTAGATGTCCTGCAAAGCGTACTGACATTAAAACAATGCAGAGCAACGTCTATGGCCTCCTGGAAACTGCTGCACGCCTCCGCTTCTGCATGGCAATTCAGGGCCTTACCTCGAGAGAACTGCTCATGCTGAGTGTCCCGTTAGCGACACAGCATGGTAGGATGCTGACTTTCTCCTCAAGCAGAGTGACTTCAGGTACGAGGTCGTCGAAGAATCCTAAGCAGAGTGTTTTCTCATGGCACCTCAGACGGGGGCCATGACGAACATTTCCAGGGCACGCCGCACTGGCTAGAAATGTGGTCCTGAGGCTGTTCCACTGCTCTGGAAATGTAGCTCTCCTTAAGGAACGAGCAGTGTGTTGCCCATCACTCCGCATACACAGACGGCCTCCGAGGGACCGACCTTTGGGCCTCGATGTTGCTCAGCAGGCCCACAGGGATCTGGAGGTACTCACTGATCTTGGAGGGAAAATGATGCACACCTAAGGGGCCGACGAGTCCTGAAAAGGGTACTTCCTTTAATATAAAGCAGAACAGGGGCTTCCCTGGGGGTGCAGTGCTTGAGAATCTGCCTGCCAATGCAGGGGACACGGGTTCGAGCCCTGGTCTGGGAGGATCCCGCATGCCACGGAGCAACTGGGCCCGTGAGCCACAACTACTGAGCCTGCGCCTCTGGATGCTGTGCTCCGTGACAAGAGAGGCCGCGATAGTGAGAGGCCTACACACCGCGATGAAGAGTGGCCCCCAGTTACCGCAACTGGAGAGAGCTCTAGCACAGAAACGAAGACCCAATATAGCAATCAATCAATCAATAAATAAATCTTAAAAAAACAATAAAAAATAAAAAAAAAAAATAAAATAAAGCAGAACAGCGCCTAAGACCTCATGGAAAGAGCTGCATGCCTCCCTTTCTGCGCGGCTACTCAGGGACATACCTCGAGGCCAGTACTCACGTTGAGTTTCCCTTTAGCTCTAGAGCGTGGCAGGATGAGCTCCACCCCAGCCATCGAAGTACCCGGCTTACCTAGAGAAAACTCATTTTCTTCCCAGAGCCATGCCTACAGTGGCTAGTGGCCTCTCAACAGCAGTCAATTTCAAGTAGCTTCAAGGCAGCATGAATGGAGCTTTCAAAATGGGAAAGCAAGGCTAGTTCCATCAGTCCCCCATTTCCACGGGCACATGCAGCATATTTCCCTGTGCTTTCTAACAAGTCCAAAGAGACACAGGTTACCCAGTGGATCCTTCCCTGAATCAACTCCTCGAAGCAGGGTGTTCTGCAAATAGCGAACTACCTCAACCAAGGAACGACCCAGCTAAGCCTCCGGTCCCGTGGCTCTTCAAAAGCCTGCAGTATTACCCGAGGAACTCGGCTTTAGTTGCAGTAGGAACACAAACCGACATTCTCCTGGAGGCAGGGGGGTTTCAGGCAGGGGGTCCAGATGCAATGCGAAGCCGAGGGTTATTCTCAATGCAACTCAGACTAGGGCAATGAGTCAGACTTCAACGGTATGTTGGACATGCTAGAAAGGTGTTCGTCGACCTGTGGGAGTGTTGAGGAAATCAAGCTGTCCCAAGAAAGAGTGCAGTATGTTGCCCTACACTCGGCATACACAGAGTGGCTCCGAATGGCTACAGACCTGGATGTGGCTTAGCAGGCCCGTGGGGGCCTGAGGGTACTCAGTGTTCTTACAGGGAATAGGGTGCCCACGCGGGGTTCCTAGATGTCCTGCAAAGCGTACTGACGGTAAAACAATGCAGAGCAGCGGCTACGGCCTCATGGAAAATGCTGCACGCCTCCGCTTCTGCATGGCAATTCAGGGCCTTACCTCGAGACAACTGCTTACGCTGAATGTCCCGTTAGCGACACAGCATGGTAGGATGCTGACTTTCTCCTCGAGCAGAGTGACTTCAGGTACGAGGTCCTCGAAGAATCCTAAGCAGAGTGTTTTCTCATGGCAGCTCAGACGGGGGCCATGACGAACACTTCCATGGCACGTCGCACTGGCTAGAAATGTGGTCCTGAGGCTGTTCCAGTGCTCTGGAAATGTAGCTCTCCTTAAGGAACGAGCAGTGTGTTGCCCATCACACCGCATACACAGACGGCGTCCGAGGGACCGACCTTTGGGCCTCGATGTTGCTCAGCAGGCCCACAGGGGTCTGGAGGTACTCACTGATCTTGGAGCGAAAATGATGCACACTCGAGGGTCCTACGAGTCCTGAAAAGGGTACTTCCTTTAAAATAAAGCAGAACAGGGGCTTCCCTGGTGGCGCAGTGGTTGAGAATCTGCCTGCCAATGCAGGGTACACGGGATCGAGCCCTGGTCTGGGAGGATACCACATGCCGCGGAGCAACTGGGCCCGTGAGCCACAACTACTGAGCCTGCGCCTCCGGAGGCTGTGCTCCGCAAAAAGAGAGGCCGCGATAGTGAGAGGCCTACGCACCGCGATGAAGAGCGGCCCCCACTTACCGCAACTGGAGAGAGCTCTAGCACAGAAACGCAGACCCAACATGGCAATCAATCAATCAATCAATAAATCTTAAAAAAACAATAAAAAATAAAAAAAATACAATAACATAAAGCAGGACAGCGACTAAGACCTCATGGAAAGGGCTGCATGCCTCCCTTTCTGCACGGCTACTCAGGGACTTACCTCGAGGCCAGTACTCACGTTGAGTTTCCCTTTAGCTCTAGAGCGTGGCAGGATGAGCTCCACCCCGGCCATCGAAGCACCCGGCTTACCTGGAGAATGCTCATTTTCTTCCCAGAGCCTTGCCTACAGTGGCTAGTGGCCTGTCAACAGCAGTCAATTTCAAGTAGCTTCAAGGCAGCATGAATGGAGCTTTCAAAATGGGAAAGCAAAGCTAGTTCCATCAGGCCCCCATTTCCACGGGCACACGCAGCATACATCTCTGTGCTTTCTACAAAGTCCAAACAGACACAGGTTACCCAGTGGTTCCTTCCCTGAATCAACTCCTCGAAGCAGGGTTTTCTGCATCTAGTGAACTGCCTCAACCAAGGAACGCCCCAGCTAGGCCTCCGGGCCCGTGGCTCTTCAAAAGCCTGACGTGTTACACGAGGAACTGGGCTTTCGTTGCAGTCGGAAAGCAAGCCGACATTCTCCTGGAGGCAGGGTGACTTCAGGCAGGGAGTCCCAGATGGAATGCGAAGCCGAGGGTTATTCTAAGTGCAGCTCAGACTAGGGCAATGAGTCAGACTTGCACGGCATGTTCGACCGGCTGGAACGGTCTTTGTGTATCTGTGGGAGTGCTGAGGAAATCAAGCTGTCCCAAGAAAGAGTGCAGTCTGTTGCCCTACACTCGGCATAAACAGAGTGGCTCCGAAGGTCTACGGGTCTGGATGTGGCTTGGCAGGCCCACGGGGGCCTGAGGGTACTCAGTGTTCTTGCAGGGAATAGGGTGCCCACGCGAGGCTCCTAGATGTCCTGCAAAGCGTACTGACGTTAAAATAATGCAGAGCAATGGCTATGGCCTCCTGGAAACTGCTGCACGCCTCCGCTTCTGCATGGCAATTCAGGGCCTTACCTCGAGACAAGTGCTTACGCTGAATGTCCCGTTAGCGACACAGCATGGTAGGATGCTGACTTTCTCCTCGAGCAGAGTGACTTCAGGTACGAGGTCCTCGAAGAACCCTAAGCAGAGTGTTTTCTCATGGCAACTCAGACGGGGGCCATGACGAACACTTCCATGGCACGTCGCACTGGCTAGAAATGTGGTCCTGAGGCTGTTCCAGTGCTCTGGAAATGTAGCTCTCCTTAAGGAACGAGCAGTGTGTTGCCCATCACTCCGCATACACAGACGGCCTCCGAGGGACCGACCTTTGGGCCTCGATGTTGCTCAGCAGGCCCACAGGGGTCTGGAGGTACTCACTGATCTTGGAGGGAAAATGATGCACACCCGAGGGGCCTACGAGTCCTGAAAAGGGTACTTCCTTTAAAATAAAGCAGAACAGGGGCTTCCCTGGTGGCGCAGTGGTTGAGAATCTGCCTGCCAATGCAGGGGACACGGGTTCGAGCCCTGTCTGGGAGGATCCTACATGCCGCGGAGCAACTGAGCCCGTGAGCCACAAATACTGCGCCTGCGCCTCTGGATGCTGTTCTCCGTGACAAGAGAGGCCACGATAGTGAGAGGCCTACGCACCGCGATGAAGAGTGGACCCCACTTACCCCAACTGGAGAGAGCCCTAGCACAGAAACGCAGACCCAACATAGCAATCAATCAATCAATCAATAAATCTTAAAAAAAGAATAAAAAATAAAATAAATAAAATAAAACAAAGCAGAACAGCGACTAAGACCTCATGGAAAGAGCTGCATGCCTCCCTTTCTTCGCGGCTACTCAGGGACTTACCTCGAGGCCAGTACTCACGTTGAGTTTCCCTTTAGCTCTAGAGCGTGGCAGGATGAGCTCCACCCCGGCCATCGAAGCACCCGATGTACGTGGAGAAAGCTCATTTTCTTCCCAGAGCCATGCCTACAGCAACTGGGGTTCTATCAACAGCAGTCAATTTCAAGTAGCTTCAAGGCAGCATGAATGGAGCTTTCAAAATGGGAAAGCAAGGCTAGTTCCATCACGCCCCCTTTTGAAGGGCACACGCAGCATACATCCCTGTGCTTTCTCACAAATCCAAACAGACACAGGTTACCCAGTGGTTCCTTCCCTGAATCAACTCCTCGAAGCAGGGTGTTCTGCATCTAGCGAACTGTCTCAACGTAGGAACGCCCCAGCTAGGCCTCCGGGCCCGTGGCTCTTCAAAAGCCTGCAGTGTTACACGAGGAACTGGGATTTCATTGCAGTCGGAACGCAAGCCGACATTCTCCTGGAGGCAGGGTGACTTCAGGCAGGGAGTCCCAGATGGAATGCGAATCCGAGGGTTATTCTAAGTGCAGCTCAGACTAGGGCAATGAGTCAGACTTGCTCGGCATGTTGGACCTGCTAAAACGGTGTTCGTGTATCTTTGGGAGTGCTGAGGAAATCAAGCTGTCCCAAGAAAGAGTGCAGTCTGCTGCCCTACACTCGGCATACACAGAGTGGCTCCGAAGGACTACGGGTCTGGATGTGGCTTGGCAGCCCCACGGGGGCCTCAGTGTACTCAGTGTTCTTGCAGGGAATAGGGTGGCCACGCGAGGCTCCTCGATGTCCTGCAAAGCGCACTGACGTTAAAATAATGCAGAGCAAAGGCTATGTCCTCCTGGAAACTGCTGCACGCCTCCGTTTCTGCATGGCAATTCAGGGCCTTACCTCGAGACAACTGCTTACGCTGAATGTCCCGTTAGCGACACAGCATGGTAGGATGCTGACTTTCTCCTCGAGCAGAGTGACTTCAGGTACGAGGTCCTCGAAGAATCCTAAGCAGAGTGTTTTCTCATGGCAGCTCAGACGGGGGCCATGACGAACACTTCCATGGCACGTCGCACTGGCTAGAAATGTGGTCCTGAGGCTGTTCCAGTGCTCTGGAAATGTAGCTCTCCTTAAGGAACGAGCAGTGTGTTGCCCATCACACCGCATACACAGACGGCGTCCGAGGGACCGACCTTTGGGCCTCGATGTTGCTCAGCAGGCCCACAGGGGTCTGGAGGTACTCACTGATCTTGGAGCGAAAATGATGCACACTCGAGGGTCCTACGAGTCCTGAAAAGGGTACTTCCTTTAAAATAAAGCAGAACAGGGGCTTCCCTGGTGGCGCAGTGGTTGAGAATCTGCCTGCCAATGCAGGGTACACGGGATCGAGCCCTGGTCTGGGAGGATACCACATGCCGCGGAGCAACTGGGCCCGTGAGCCACAACTACTGAGCCTGCGCCTCCGGAGGCTGTGCTCCGCAAAAAGAGAGGCCGCGATAGTGAGAGGCCTACGCACCGCGATGAAGAGCGGCCCCCACTTACCGCAACTGGAGAGAGCTCTAGCACAGAAACGCAGACCCAACATGGCAATCAATCAATCAATCAATAAATCTTAAAAAAACAATAAAAAATAAAAAAAATACAATAACATAAAGCAGGACAGCGACTAAGACCTCATGGAAAGGGCTGCATGCCTCCCTTTCTGCACGGCTACTCAGGGACTTACCTCGAGGCCAGTACTCACGTTGAGTTTCCCTTTAGCTCTAGAGCGTGGCAGGATGAGCTCCACCCCGGCCATCGAAGCACCCGGCTTACCTGGAGAATGCTCATTTTCTTCCCAGAGCCTTGCCTACAGTGGCTAGTGGCCTGTCAACAGCAGTCAATTTCAAGTAGCTTCAAGGCAGCATGAATGGAGCTTTCAAAATGGGAAAGCAAAGCTAGTTCCATCAGGCCCCCATTTCCACGGGCACACGCAGCATACATCTCTGTGCTTTCTACAAAGTCCAAACAGACACAGGTTACCCAGTGGTTCCTTCCCTGAATCAACTCCTCGAAGCAGGGTTTTCTGCATCTAGTGAACTGCCTCAACCAAGGAACGCCCCAGCTAGGCCTCCGGGCCCGTGGCTCTTCAAAAGCCTGACGTGTTACACGAGGAACTGGGCTTTCGTTGCAGTCGGAAAGCAAGCCGACATTCTCCTGGAGGCAGGGTGACTTCAGGCAGGGAGTCCCAGATGGAATGCGAAGCCGAGGGTTATTCTAAGTGCAGCTCAGACTAGGGCAATGAGTCAGACTTGCACGGCATGTTCGACCGGCTGGAACGGTCTTTGTGTATCTGTGGGAGTGCTGAGGAAATCAAGCTGTCCCAAGAAAGAGTGCAGTCTGTTGCCCTACACTCGGCATAAACAGAGTGGCTCCGAAGGTCTACGGGTCTGGATGTGGCTTGGCAGGCCCACGGGGGCCTGAGGGTACTCAGTGTTCTTGCAGGGAATAGGGTGCCCACGCGAGGCTCCTAGATGTCCTGCAAAGCGTACTGACGTTAAAATAATGCAGAGCAATGGCTATGGCCTCCTGGAAACTGCTGCACGCCTCCGCTTCTGCATGGCAATTCAGGGCCTTACCTCGAGACAAGTGCTTACGCTGAATGTCCCGTTAGCGACACAGCATGGTAGGATGCTGACTTTCTCCTCGAGCAGAGTGACTTCAGGTACGAGGTCCTCGAAGAACCCTAAGCAGAGTGTTTTCTCATGGCAACTCAGACGGGGGCCATGACGAACACTTCCATGGCACGTCGCACTGGCTAGAAATGTGGTCCTGAGGCTGTTCCAGTGCTCTGGAAATGTAGCTCTCCTTAAGGAACGAGCAGTGTGTTGCCCATCACTCCGCATACACAGACGGCCTCCGAGGGACCGACCTTTGGGCCTCGATGTTGCTCAGCAGGCCCACAGGGGTCTGGAGGTACTCACTGATCTTGGAGGGAAAATGATGCACACCCGAGGGGCCTACGAGTCCTGAAAAGGGTACTTCCTTTAAAATAAAGCAGAACAGGGGCTTCCCTGGTGGCGCAGTGGTTGAGAATCTGCCTGCCAATGCAGGGGACACGGGTTCGAGCCCTGTCTGGGAGGATCCTACATGCCGCGGAGCAACTGAGCCCGTGAGCCACAAATACTGCGCCTGCGCCTCTGGATGCTGTTCTCCGTGACAAGAGAGGCCACGATAGTGAGAGGCCTACGCACCGCGATGAAGAGTGGACCCCACTTACCCCAACTGGAGAGAGCCCTAGCACAGAAACGCAGACCCAACATAGCAATCAATCAATCAATCAATAAATCTTAAAAAAAGAATAAAAAATAAAATAAATAAAATAAAACAAAGCAGAACAGCGACTAAGACCTCATGGAAAGAGCTGCATGCCTCCCTTTCTTCGCGGCTACTCAGGGACTTACCTCGAGGCCAGTACTCACGTTGAGTTTCCCTTTAGCTCTAGAGCGTGGCAGGATGAGCTCCACCCCGGCCATCGAAGCACCCGATGTACGTGGAGAAAGCTCATTTTCTTCCCAGAGCCATGCCTACAGCAACTGGGGTTCTATCAACAGCAGTCAATTTCAAGTAGCTTCAAGGCAGCATGAATGGAGCTTTCAAAATGGGAAAGCAAGGCTAGTTCCATCACGCCCCCTTTTGAAGGGCACACGCAGCATACATCCCTGTGCTTTCTCACAAATCCAAACAGACACAGGTTACCCAGTGGTTCCTTCCCTGAATCAACTCCTCGAAGCAGGGTGTTCTGCATCTAGCGAACTGTCTCAACGTAGGAACGCCCCAGCTAGGCCTCCGGGCCCGTGGCTCTTCAAAAGCCTGCAGTGTTACACGAGGAACTGGGATTTCATTGCAGTCGGAACGCAAGCCGACATTCTCCTGGAGGCAGGGTGACTTCAGGCAGGGAGTCCCAGATGGAATGCGAAGCCGAGGGTTATTCTAAGTGCAGCTCAGACTAGGGCAATGAGTCAGACTTGCTCGGCATGTTGGACCTGCTAAAACGGTGTTCGTGTATCTTTGGGAGTGCTGAGGAAATCAAGCTGTCCCAAGAAAGAGTGCAGTCTGCTGCCCTACACTCGGCATACACAGAGTGGCTCCGAAGGACTACGGGTCTGGATGTGGCTTGGCAGCCCCACGGGGGCCTCAGTGTACTCAGTGTTCTTGCAGGGAATAGGGTGGCCACGCGAGGCTCCTCGATGTCCTGCAAAGCGCACTGACGTTAAAATAATGCAGAGCAAAGGCTATGTCCTCCTGGAAACTGCTGCACGCCTCCGTTTCTGCATGGCAATTCAGGGCCTTACCTCGAGACAACTGCTTACGCTGAATGTCCCGTTAGCGACACAGCATGGTAGGATGCTGACTTTCTCCTCGAGCAGAGTGACTTCAGGTACGAGGTCCTCGAAGAATCCTAAGCAGAGTGTTTTCTCATGGCAGCTCTGACGGGGGCCATGACGAACACTTCCATGGCATGTCGCACTGGCTAGAAATGTGGTCCTGAGGCTGTTCCAGTGCTCTGGAAATGTAGCTCTCTTTAATGAACGAGCAGTGTGTTGCCCATCACTCTGCATACACAGACGGCCTCCAAGGGACCGACCTTTGGGCCTCGATGTTGCTCAGCAGGCCCACAGGGGTATGGAGGTCCTCAGTGATCTTGGAGGGAAAATGATGCACCGCCGGGTGCCAACGAGTCCTGAAAAGGGTACTTCCTTTAAAATAAAGCAGAACAGGGGCTTCCCTGGTGGCGCAGTGGTTGAGAATCTGCCTGCCAATGCAGGGGACACGGGTTCGAGCCCTGGTCTGGGATGATCCTACATGCCGCGGAGCAACTGGGCCCGTGAACCACAAATACTGAGCCTGCGCCTCTGGATGCTGTGCTCCGCGACAAGAGAGGCCACGATAGTGAGAGGCCTACGCACCGCGATGAAGAGTGGCCCCCACTTACGGCAACTGGAGAGAGCCCTAGCACAGAAACGCAGACCCAACATAGCAATAAATCAATCAATCAATAAATCTTAAAAAAAGAATAAAAAATAAAATAAATAAAATAAAACAAAGCAGAACAGCGACTAAGACCTCATAGAAAAAGCTGCATGCCTCCCTTTCTGCGCGGCTACTCAGGGACTTACCTCGAGGCCAGTACTCACGTTGAGTTTCCCTTTAGCTCTAGAGCGTGGCAGGATGAGCTCCACCCCGGCCATCGAAGCACCCGGCTTACCTGGAGAATGCTCATTTTCTTCCCAGAGCCTTGCCTACAGTGGCTAGTGGCTTGTCAATAGCAGTCATTTTCAAGGAGCTTCAAGGCAGCATGAATGGAGCTTTCAGAATGGGAAAGCAAAGCTAGTTCCATCAGGCCCCCATTTCTACGGGCACACGCAGCATACATCCCTGTGCTTTATAACAAGTCCAAACAGACACAGGTTACCCAGTGGTTCCTTCCCTGAATCAACTCCTCGAAGCAGGGTGTTCTGCATCTAGCGAACTGCCTCAACCAAGGAACGCCCCAGCTAGGCCTCCGGGCCCGTGGCTGTACAAAAGCCTGCAGTGTTACACGAGGAACTGGGCTTTCCTTGCAGTCGGAATGCAAGCCGACATTCTCCTGGAGGCAGGGTGACTTCAAGCAGGGGATCCTAGATGGAATGCGAATCCGAGGGTTATTCTAAGTGCAGCTCAGACTAGGGCAATGAGTCAGACTTGCACAGCATGTTCGACCTGCTAGAACGGTGTTCGTGTATCTGTGGGAGTGCTGAGGAAATCAAGCTGTCCCAAGAAAGAGTGCAGTCTGTTGCCCTACACTCGGCATACACAGAGTGGCTCCGAAGGGCTACGGGCCTGGTTGCGGCTTAACAGGCCCATGGGGGCCCGGGGGTACTCAGTGTTCTTGCAGGGAATAGGGTGCCCACGCGGGGTTCCTAGATGTCATGCAAAGCGTACTGACATTAAAACAATGCAGAGCAACGGCTATGGCCTCCTGGAAACTGCTGCACGCCTCCGCTTCTGCATGGCAATTCAGGGCCTTACCTTGAGAGAACTGCTCACGCTGAGTGTCCCGTTAGCGACACAGCATGGTAGGATGCTGACTTTCTCCTCAAGCAGAGTGACTTCAGGTACGAGGTCGTCGAAGAATCCTAAGCAGTCTGTTTTCTCACGGCAGCTCAGATGGGGGCCATGACGAACACTTCCATGGCACGCCGCACTGGCTAGAAATGTGGTCCTGAGGCTGTTACAGTGCTCTGGAAATGTAGCTCTCCTTAAGGAACGAGCAGTGTGTTGCCCATCACTCCTCATACACTGAGGGCCTCCGAGGCAACGACCTTTGGGCTTCGATGTTGCTCAGCAGGCCCACAGGTGTCTGGAGGTACTCAGTGATCTTGGAGGGAAAATGACGCACACCCAAGGGGCCTACGAGTCCTGAAAAGGGTACTTCCTTTAAAATAAAGCAGAACAGGGGCTTCCCTGGGGGCGCAGTGCTTGAGAATCTGCCTGCCAATGCAGGGGACACGGGTTCAAGCCATGGTCTGGGAGGATCCCACATGCCGCAGAGCAACTGGGCCCGTGAGCCACAACTACTGAGCCTGTGCCTTTGGAGGCTGTGCTCCGTGACAAAAGAGGCCACGATAGTGAGAGGCGTATGCACCGCGATGAAGAGTGGCCCCCACTTACCGCAACTGCAGAGAGCCCTAGCACAGAAACGCAGATCAAACATAGCAATCAATCAATCAATCAATAAATCTTAAAAAAAGAATAAAAAATAAAATAAATAAAATAAAACAAAGCAGAACAGCGACTAACACCTCATGGAAAAAGCTGCATGCCTCCCTTTCTGCGCGGCTACTCAGGGACTTACCTCGAGGCCAGTACTCACGTTGAGTTTCCCTTTAGCTCTAGAGCGTGGCAGGATGAGCTCCACCCCGGCCATCGAAGCACCCGGCTTACCTGGAGAATGCTCATTTTCTTCCCAGAGCCTTGCCTACAGTGGCTAGTGGCCTGTCAACAGCAGTCAATTTCAAGTAGCTTCAAGGCAGCATGAATGGAGCTTTCAAAATGGGAAAGCAAAGCTAGTTCCATCAGGCCCCCATTTCCACGGGCACACGCAGCATACATCTCTGTGCTTTCTACCAAGTCCAAACAGACACAGGTTACCCAGTGGTTCCTTCCCTGAATCAACTCCTCGAAGCAGGGTGTTCTGCATCTAGCGAACTGCCTCAACCAAGGAACGCCCCAGCTAGGCCTCCGGGCCCGTGGCTCTTCAAAAGCCTGAAGTGTTACACGAGGAACTGGGCTTTCGTTGCATTCGGAACGCAAGCCGACATTCTTCTGGAGGCAGGGTGACTTCAGGCAGGGAGTCCCAGATGGAATGCGAAGCCGAGGGTTATTCTAAGTGCAGCTCAGACTAGGGCAATGAGTCAGACTTGCACGGCATGTTGGACCTGCTAGAACGGTGTTCGTGTATCTGTGGGAGTGCTGAGGAAATCAAGCTGTCCCAAGAAAGAGTGCAGTCTGTTGCCCTACACTCGGCATACACAGAGTGGCTCCGAAGGACTACAGGTCTGGATGTGGCTTGGCAGGCCCACGGGGGCCTGAGTGTACTCAGTGTTCCTGCAGGGAATAGGGTGGCCACGCGAGGCTCCTAGATGTCCTGCAAAGCGTACTGACGTTAACATAATGCAGAGCAACGGCTATGTCCTCCTGGAAACTGCTGCACGCCTCTGCTTCTGCATGGCAATTCAGGGCCTTACCTCGAGACAACTGCTTACGCTGAATGTCCCGTTAGCGACACAGCATGGTAGGATGCTGACTTTCTCCTCGAGCAGAGTGACTTCAGGTACGAGGTCCTCGAAGAACCCTAAGCAGAGTGTTTTCTCATGGCAGCTCAGACGGGGGCCATGACGAACACTTCCATGGCACGTCGCACTGGCTAGAAATGTGGTCCTGAGGCTGTTCCAGTGCTCTGGAAATGTAGCTCTCCTTAAGGAACGAGCAGTGTGTTGCCCATCACTCCGCATACACAGACGGCCTCCGAGGGACCGACCTTTGGGCCTCGATGTTGCTCAGCAGGCCCACAGGGGTCTGGAGGTACTCACTGATCTTGGAGGGAAAATGAGGCACACCCGAGGGGCCTACGAGTCCTGAAAAGGGTACTTCCTTTAAAATAAAGCAGAACAGGGGCTTCCCTGGTGGCGCAGTGCTTGAGAATCTGCCTGCCAATGCAGGGGACACAGGTTCGAGCCCTGGTCTGGGAGGATCCCACATGCCGCGGAGCAACTGGGCCCGTGAGCCACAACTACTGAGCCTGCGCCTCTGGAGGCTGTGCTCCGCAACAAGAGAGGCCGCGATAGTGAGAGGCCTACGCAGCGCGATGAAGACCGGCCCCCACTTACCGCAACTGGAGAGAGCTCTAGCACAGAAACGAAGACCCAACATAGCAATCAATCAATCAATCAATCAATCTTAAAAAAACAATAAAAAATAAAAAAAATAAAATAAAATAAAGCAGGACAGCGACTAAGACCTCATGGAAAGGGCTGCATGCCTCCCTTTCTGCACGGCTACTCAGGGACTTACCTCGAGGCCAGTACTCACGTTGAGTTTCCCTTTAGCTCTAGAGCGTGGCAGGATGAGCTCCACCCCGGCCATCGAAGCACCCGGCTTACCTGGAGAATGCTCATTTTCTTCCCAGAGCCTTGCCTACAGTGGCTAGTGGCCTGTCAACAGCAGTCAATTTCAAGTAGCTTCAAGGCAGCATGAATGGAGCTTTCAAAATGGGAAAGCAAAGCTAGTTCCATCAGGCCCCCATTTCCACGGGCACACGCAGCATACATCTCTGTGCTTTCTACCAAGTCCAAACAGACACAGGTTACCCAGTGGTTCCTTCCCTGAATCAACTCCTCGAAGCAGGGTGTTCTGCATCTAGCGAACTGCCTCAACCAAGGAACGCCCCAGCTAGGCCTCCGGGCCCGTGGCTCTTCAAAAGCCTGAAGTGTTACACGAGGAACTGGGCTTTCGTTGCATTCGGAACGCAAGCCGACATTCTTCTGGAGGCAGGGTGACTTCAGGCAGGGAGTCCCAGATGGAATGCGAAGCCGAGGGTTATTCTAAGTGCAGCTCAGACTAGGGCAATGAGTCAGACTTGCACGGCATGTTGGACCTGCTAGAACGGTGTTTGTGTATCTGTGGGAGTGCTGAGGAAATCAAGCTGTCCCAAGAAAGAGTGCAGTCTGTTGCCCTACACTCGGCATACACAGAGTGGCTCCGAAGGACTACAGGTCTGGATGTGGCTTGGCAGGCCCACGGGGGCCTGAGTGTACTCAGTGTTCCTGCAGGGAATAGGGTGGCCACGTGAGGCTCCTAGATGTCCTGCAAAGCGTACTGACGTTAACATAATGCAGAGCAACGGCTATGTCCTCCTGGAAACTGCTGCACGCCTCCGCTTCTGCATGGCAATTCAGGGCCTTACCTCGAGACAACTGCTTACGCTGAATGTCCCGTTAGCGACACAGCATGGTAGGATGCTGACTTTCTCCTCGAGCAGAGTGACTTCAGGTACGAGGTCCTCGAAGAACCCTAAGCAGAGTGTTTTCTCATGGCAGCTCAGACGGGGGCCATGACGAACACTTCCATGGCACGTCGCACTGGCTAGAAATGTGGTCCTGAGGCTGTTCCAGTGCTCTGGAAATGTAGCTCTCCTTAAGGAACGAGCAGTGTGTTGCCCATCACTCCGCATACACAGACGGCCTCCGAGGGACCGACCTTTGGGCCTCGATGTTGCTCAGCAGGCCCACAGGGGTCTGGAGGTACTCACTGATCTTGGAGGGAAAATGAGGCACACCCGAGGGGCCTACGAGTCCTGAAAAGGGTACTTCCTTTAAAATAAAGCAGAACAGGGGCTTCCCTGGTGGCGCAGTGCTTGAGAATCTGCCTGCCAATGCAGGGGACACAGGTTCGAGCCCTGGTCTGGGAGGATCCCACATGCCGCGGAGCAACTGGGCCCGTGAGCCACAACTACTGAGCCTGCGCCTCTGGAGGCTGTGCTCCGCAACAAGAGAGGCCGCGATAGTGAGAGGCCTACGCAGCGCGATGAAGACCGGCCCCCACTTACCGCAACTGGAGAGAGCTCTAGCACAGAAACGAAGACCCAACATAGCAATCAATCAATCAATCAATCAATCTTAAAAAAACAATAAAAAATAAAAAAAATAAAATAAAATAAAGCAGGACAGCGACTAAGACCTCATGGAAAGGGCTGCATGCCTCCCTTTCTGCACGGCTACTCAGGGACTTACCTCGAGGCCAGTACTCACGTTGAGTTTCCCTTTAGCTCTAGAGCGTGGCAGGATGAGCTCCACCCCGGCCATCGAAGCACCCGGCTTACCTGGAGAATGCTCATTTTCTTCCCAGAGCCTTGCCTACAGTGGCTAGTGGCCTGTCAACAGCAGTCAATTTCAAGTAGCTTCAAGGCAGCATGAATGGAGCTTTCAAAATGGGAAAGCAAAGCTAGTTCCATCAGGCCCCCATTTCCACGGGCACACGCAGCATACATCTCTGTGCTTTCTACCAAGTCCAAACAGACACAGGTTACCCAGTGGTTCCTTCCCTGAATCAACTCCTCGAAGCAGGGTGTTCTGCATCTAGCGAACTGCCTCAACCAAGGAACGCCCCAGCTAGGCCTCCGGGCCCGTGGCTCTTCAAAAGCCTGAAGTGTTACACGAGGAACTGGGCTTTCGTTGCATTCGGAACGCAAGCCGACATTCTTCTGGAGGCAGGGTGACTTCAGGCAGGGAGTCCCAGATGGAATGCGAAGCCGAGGGTTATTCTAAGTGCAGCTCAGACTAGGGCAATGAGTCAGACTTGCACGGCATGTTGGACCTGCTAGAACGGTGTTTGTGTATCTGTGGGAGTGCTGAGGAAATCAAGCTGTCCCAAGAAAGAGTGCAGTCTGTTGCCCTACACTCGGCATACACAGAGTGGCTCCGAAGGACTACAGGTCTGGATGTGGCTTGGCAGGCCCACGGGGGCCTGAGTGTACTCAGTGTTCCTGCAGGGAATAGGGTGGCCACGCGAGGCTCCTAGATGTCCTGCAAAGCGTACTGACGTTAACATAATGCAGAGCAACGGCTATGTCCTCCTGGAAACTGCTGCACGCCTCCGCTTCTGCATGGCAATTCAGGGCCTTACCTCGAGACAACTGCTTACGCTGAATGTCCCGTTAGCGACACAGCATGGTAGGATGCTGACTTTCTCCTCGAGCAGAGTGACTTCAGGTACGAGGTCCTCGAAGAACCCTAAGCAGAGTGTTTTCTCATGGCAGCTCAGACGGGGGCCATGACGAACACTTCCATGGCACGTCGCACTGGCTAGAAATGTGGTCCTGAGGCTGTTCCAGTGCTCTGGAAATGTAGCTCTCCTTAAGGAACGAGCAGTGTGTTGCCCATCACTCCGCATACACAGACGGCCTCCGAGGGACCGACCTTTGGGCCTCGATGTTGCTCAGCAGGCCCACAGGGGTCTGGAGGTACTCACTGATCTTGGAGGGAAAATGAGGCACACCCGAGGGGCCTACGAGTCCTGAAAAGGGTACTTCCTTTAAAATAAAGCAGAACAGGGGCTTCCCTGGTGGCGCAGTGCTTGAGAATCTGCCTGCCAATGCAGGGGACACAGGTTCGAGCCCTGGTCTGGGAGGATCCCACATGCCGCGGAGCAACTGGGCCCGTGAGCCACAACTACTGAGCCTGCGCCTCTGGAGGCTGTGCTCCGCAACAAGAGAGGCCGCGATAGTGAGAGGCCTACGCAGCGCGATGAAGACCGGCCCCCACTTACCGCAACTGGAGAGAGCTCTAGCACAGAAACGAAGACCCAACATAGCAATCAATCAATCAATCAATCAATCTTAAAAAAACAATAAAAAATAAAAAAAATAAAATAAAATAAAGCAGGACAGTGACTAAGACCTCATGGAAAGGGCTGCATGCCTCCCTTTCTGCACGGCTACTCAGGGACTTACCTCGAGGCCAGTACTCACGTTGAGTTTCCCTTTAGCTCTAGAGCGTGGCAGGATGAGCTCCACCCCGGCCATCGAAGCACCCGGCTTACCTGGAGAATGCTCATTTTCTTCCCAGAGCCTTGCCTACAGTGGCTAGTGGCCTGTCAACAGCAGTCAATTTCAAGTAGCTTCAAGGCAGCATGAATGGAGCTTTCAAAATGGGAAAGCAAAGCTAGTTCCATCAGGCCCCCATTTCCACGGGCACACGCAGCATACATCTCTGTGCTTTCTACCAAGTCCAAACAGACACAGGTTACCCAGTGGTTCCTTCCCTGAATCAACTCCTCGAAGCAGGGTGTTCTGCATCTAGCGAACTGCCTCAACCAAGGAACGCCCCAGCTAGGCCTCCGGGCCCGTGGCTCTTCAAAAGCCTGAAGTGTTACACGAGGAACTGGGCTTTCGTTGCATTCGGAACGCAAGCCGACATTCTTCTGGAGGCAGGGTGACTTCAGGCAGGGAGTCCCAGATGGAATGCGAAGCCGAGGGTTATTCTAAGTGCAGCTCAGACTAGGGCAATGAGTCAGACTTGCACGGCATGTTGGACCTGCTAGAACGGTGTTTGTGTATCTGTGGGAGTGCTGAGGAAATCAAGCTGTCCCAAGAAAGAGTGCAGTCTGTTGCCCTACACTCGGCATACACAGAGTGGCTCCGAAGGACTACAGGTCTGGATGTGGCTTGGCAGGCCCACGGGGGCCTGAGTGTACTCAGTGTTCCTGCAGGGAATAGGGTGGCCACGCGAGGCTCCTAGATGTCCTGCAAAGCGTACTGACGTTAACATAATGCAGAGCAACGGCTATGTCCTCCTGGAAACTGCTGCACGCCTCCGCTTCTGCATGGCAATTCAGGGCCTTACCTCGAGACAACTGCTTACGCTGAATGTCCCGTTAGCGACACAGCATGGTAGGATGCTGACTTTCTCCTCGAGCAGAGTGACTTCAGGTACGAGGTCCTCGAAGAACCCTAAGCAGAGTGTTTTCTCATGGCAGCTCAGACGGGGGCCATGACGAACACTTCCATGGCACGTCGCACTGGCTAGAAATGTGGTCCTGAGGCTGTTCCAGTGCTCTGGAAATGTAGCTCTCCTTAAGGAACGAGCAGTGTGTTGCCCATCACTCCGCATACACAGACGGCCTCCGAGGGACCGACCTTTGGGCCTCGATGTTGCTCAGCAGGCCCACAGGGGTCTGGAGGTACTCACTGATCTTGGAGGGAAAATGAGGCACACCCGAGGGGCCTACGAGTCCTGAAAAGGGTACTTCCTTTAAAATAAAGCAGAACAGGGGCTTCCCTGGTGGCGCAGTGCTTGAGAATCTGCCTGCCAATGCAGGGGACACAGGTTCGAGCCCTGGTCTGGGAGGATCCCACATGCCGCGGAGCAACTGGGCCCGTGAGCCACAACTACTGAGCCTGCGCCTCTGGAGGCTGTGCTCCGCAACAAGAGAGGCCGCGATAGTGAGAGGCCTACGCAGCGCGATGAAGACCGGCCCCCACTTACCGCAACTGGAGAGAGCTCTAGCACAGAAACGAAGACCCAACATAGCAATCAATCAATCAATCAATCAATCTTAAAAAAACAATAAAAAATAAAAAAAATAAAATAAAATAAAGCAGGACAGCGACTAAGACCTCATGGAAAGGGCTGCATGCCTCCCTTTCTGCACGGCTACTCAGGGACTTACCTCGAGGCCAGTACTCACGTTGAGTTTCCCTTTAGCTCTAGAGCGTGGCAGGATGAGCTCCACCCCGGCCATCGAAGCACCCGGCTTACCTGGAGAATGCTCATTTTCTTCCCAGAGCCTTGCCTACAGTGGCTAGTGGCCTGTCAACAGCAGTCAATTTCAAGTAGCTTCAAGGCAGCATGAATGGAGCTTTCAAAATGGGAAAGCAAAGCTAGTTCCATCAGGCCCCCATTTCCACGGGCACACGCAGCATACATCTCTGTGCTTTCTACCAAGTCCAAACAGACACAGGTTACCCAGTGGTTCCTTCCCTGAATCAACTCCTCGAAGCAGGGTGTTCTGCATCTAGCGAACTGCCTCAACCAAGGAACGCCCCAGCTAGGCCTCCGGGCCCGTGGCTCTTCAAAAGCCTGAAGTGTTACACGAGGAACTGGGCTTTCGTTGCATTCGGAACGCAAGCCGACATTCTTCTGGAGGCAGGGTGACTTCAGGCAGGGAGTCCCAGATGGAATGCGAAGCCGAGGGTTATTCTAAGTGCAGCTCAGACTAGGGCAATGAGTCAGACTTGCACGGCATGTTGGACCTGCTAGAACGGTGTTCGTGTATCTGTGGGAGTGCTGAGGAAATCAAGCTGTCCCAAGAAAGAGTGCAGTCTGTTGCCCTACACTCGGCATACACAGAGTGGCTCCGAAGGACTACAGGTCTGGATGTGGCTTGGCAGGCCCACGGGGGCCTGAGTGTACTCAGTGTTCCTGCAGGGAATAGGGTGGCCACGCGAGGCTCCTAGATGTCCTGCAAAGGGTACTGACGTTAACATAATGCAGAGCAACGGCTATGTCCTCCTGGAAACTGCTGCACGCCTCCGCTTCTGCATGGCAATTCAGGGCCTTACCTCGAGACAACTGCTTACGCTGAATGTCCCGTTAGCGACACAGCATGGTAGGATGCTGACTTTCTCCTCGAGCAGAGTGACTTCAGGTACGAGGTCCTCGAAGAACCCTAAGCAGAGTGTTTTCTCATGGCAGCTCAGACGGGGGCCATGACGAACACTTCCATGGCACGTCGCACTGCCTAGAAATGTGGTCCTGAGGCTGTTCCAGTGCTCTGGAAATGTAGCTCTCCTTAAGGAACGAGCAGTGTGTTGCCCATCACTCCTCATACACAGACGGCCTCCGAGGGACCGACCTTTGGGCCTCGATGTTGCTCAGCAGGTCCACAGGGGTCTGGAGGTACTCACTGATCTTGGAGGGAAAATGATGCATACCCGAGGGGCCTACGAATCCTGAAAAGGGTACTTCCTTTAAAATAAAGCAGAACAGGGGCTTCCCTGGTGGCGCAGTGGTTGAGAATCTGCCTGCCAATGCAGGGGACACGGTTTCGAGCCGTGGTCTGGGAGGATCCTACATGCCACGGAGCAACTGGGCCCGTGAGCCACAAATACTGAGCCTGCGACTCTGGAGGCTGTGCTCCGCGACAAGAGAGGCCACGATAGTGAGAGGCCTACGCACCGCGATGAAGAGTGGCCCCCACTTACCGCAACTGGAGAGAGCCCTAGCACAGAAACGAAGACCCAACATAGCAATCAATCAATCAATCAATAAATCTTAAAAAAAAAATAAAAAATAAAATAAATAAAATAAAACAAAGCAGAACAGCGACTAAGACCTCATGGAAAAAGCTGCATGCCTCCTTTTCTGCGCGGCTACTCAGGGACTTACCTCGAGGCCAGTACTCACGTTGAGTTTCCCTTTAGCTCTAGAGCGTGGCAGGATGAGCTCCACCCCGGCCATCGAAGCACCCGGCTTACCTGGAGAATGCTCATTTTCTTCCCAGAGCCATGCCTACTTTGGCTAGTGTCCTGTCAATAGCAGTCATTTTCAAGGAGCTTCAAGGCAGCATGAATGGAGATTTCAGAATGGGAAAGCAAAGCTAGTTCCATCAGGCCCCCATTTCCACGGGCACACGCAGCATACATCCCTGTGCTTTATAACAAGTCCAAACAGACACAGGTTACCCAGTGGTTCCTTCCCTGAATCAACTCCTCGAAGCAGGGTGTTCTGCATCTAGCGAACTGCCTCAACCAAGGAACGCCCCAGCTAGGCCTCCGGGCCCGTGGCTCTTCAAAAGCCTGCAGTGTTACACGAGGAACTGGGCTTTCATTGCAGTCGGAATGCAAGCCAACATTCTCCTGGAGGCAGGGTGACTTCAGGCAGGGGGTCCGAGATGGAATGTGAATCCAAGGGTTATTCTAAGTGCAGCTCAGACTAGGGCAATGAGTCAGACTTGCACGGCATATTCGACTGGCTAGAACGGTGTTTGTGTATCTGTGGGAGTGCTGAGGAAATCAAGCTGTCCCAAGAAAGAGTGCAGTCTGTTGCCCTACACTCGGCATAAACAGAGTGGCTCCGAAGGTCTACGGGTCTGGATGTGGCTTGGCAGGCCCACGGGGGCCTGAGGGTACTCAGTGTTCTTGCAGGGAATAGGGTGCCCACGCGAGACTCCTAGATGTCCTGCAAAGCGTACTGACGTTAACATAATGCAGAGCAATGGCTATGTCCTCCTGGAAACTGCTGCACGCCTCCGCTTCTGCATGGCAATTCAGGGCCTTACCTCCAGACAACTGCTTATGCTGAATGTCCCGTTAGCGACACAGCATGGTAGGATGCTGACTTTCTCCTCGAGCAGAGTGACTTCAGGTACGAGGTCCTCGAAGAACCCTAAGCAGAGTGTTTTCTCATGGCAGCTCAGACGGGGGCCATGACGAACACTTCCATGGCACGTCGCACTGGCTAGAAATGTGGTCCTGAGGCTGTTCCAGTGCTCTGGAAATGTAGCTCTCCTTAAGGAACGAGCAGTGTGTTGCCCATCACTCCGCATACACAGACGGCCTCCGAGAGACCGACCTTTGGGCCTCGATATTGCTCAGCAGGCCCACAGGGGTCTGGAGGTACTCACTAATCTTGGAGGGAAAATGATGCACACCTAAGGGGCGGACGAGTCCTGAAAAGGGTACTTCCTTTAAAATAAAGCAGAACAGGGGCTCCCCTGGTGGCGCAGTGCTTGAGAATCTGCCTGCCAATGCAGGGGACACGGGTTCGAGCCCTGGTCTGGGAGGATCCCACATGCCGTGGAGCAACTGGGCCCGTGAGCCACAACTACTGAGCCTGCGCCTCTGGAGGCTGTGCTCCACGACAAGAGAGGCCGCGATAGTGAGAGGCCTACGCAGCGCGATGAAGAGCGGCCCCCAGTTACCGCAACTTGAGAGAGCTCTAGCACAGAAACGAAGACCCAACATAGCAATCAATCAATCAATCAATCAATCTTAAAAAAACAATAAAAAATAAAAAAAATAAAATAAAATAAAGCAGGACAGCGACTAAGACCTCATGGAAAGGGCTGCATGCCTCCCTTTCTGCACGGCTACTCAGGGACTTACCTCGAGGCCAGTACTCACGTTGAGTTTCCCTTTAGCTCTAGAGCGTGGCAGGATGAGCTCCACCCCGGCCATCGAAGCACCCGGCTTACCTGGAGAATGCTCATTTTCTTCCCAGAGCCTTGCCTACAGTGGCTAGTGGCCTGTCAACAGCAGTCAATTTCAAGTAGCTTCAAGGCAGCATGAATGGAGCTTTCAAAATGGGAAAGCAAAGCTAGTTCCATCAGGCCCCCATTTCCACGGGCACACGCAGCATACATCTCTGTGCTTTCTACCAAGTCCAAACAGACACAGGTTACCCAGTGGTTCCTTCCCTGAATCAACTCCTCGAAGCAGGGTGTTCTGCATCTAGCGAACTGCCTCAACCAAGGAACGCCCCAGCTAGGCCTCCGGGCCCGTGGCTCTTAAAAAGCCTGCAGTGTTACACGAGGAACTGGGCTTTCGTTGCATTCGGAACGCAAGCCGACATTCTTCTGGAGGCAGGGTGACTTCAGGCAGGGAGTCCCAGATGGAATGCGAAGCCGAGGGTTATTCTAAGTGCAGCTCAGACTAGGGCAATGAGTCAGACTTGCACGGCATGTTGGACCTGCTAGAACGGTGTTTGTGTATCTGTGGGAGTGCTGAGGAAATCAAGCTGTCCCAAGAAAGAGTGCAGTCTGTTGCCCTACACTCGGCATACACAGAGTGGCTCCGAAGGACTACAGGTCTGGATGTGGCTTGGCAGGCCCACGGGGGCCTGAGTGTACTCAGTGTTCCTGCAGGGAATAGGGTGGCCACGCGAGGCTCCTAGATGTCCTGCAAAGCGTACTGACGTTAACATAATGCAGAGCAACGGCTATGTCCTCCTGGAAACTGCTGCACGCCTCCGCTTCTGCATGGCAATTCAGGGCCTTACCTCGAGACAACTGCTTACGCTGAATGTCCCGTTAGCGACACAGCATGGTAGGATGCTGACTTTCTCCTCGAGCAGAGTGACTTCAGGTACGAGGTCCTCGAAGAACCCTAAGCAGAGTGTTTTCTCATGGCAGCTCAGACGGGGGCCATGACGAACACTTCCATGGCACGTCGCACTGGCTAGAAATGTGGTCCTGAGGCTGTTCCAGTGCTCTGGAAATGTAGCTCTCCTTAAGGAACGAGCAGTGTGTTGCCCATCACTCCGCATACACAGACGGCCTCCGAGGGACCGACCTTTGGGCCTCGATGTTGCTCAGCAGGCCCACAGGGGTCTGGAGGTACTCACTGATCTTGGAGGGAAAATGAGGCACACCCGAGGGGCCTACGAGTCCTGAAAAGGGTACTTCCTTTAAAATAAAGCAGAACAGGGGCTTCCCTGGTGGCGCAGTGCTTGAGAATCTGCCTGCCAATGCAGGGGACACAGGTTCGAGCCCTGGTCTGGGAGGATCCCACATGCCGCGGAGCAACTGGGCCCGTGAGCCACAACTACTGAGCCTGCGCCTCTGGAGGCTGTGCTCCGCAACAAGAGAGGCCGCGATAGTGAGAGGCCTACGCAGCGCGATGAAGACCGGCCCCCACTTACCGCAACTGGAGAGAGCTCTAGCACAGAAACGAAGACCCAACATAGCAATCAATCAATCAATCAATCAATCTTAAAAAAACAATAAAAAATAAAAAAAATAAAATAAAATAAAGCAGGACAGTGACTAAGACCTCATGGAAAGGGCTGCATGCCTCCCTTTCTGCACGGCTACTCAGGGACTTACCTCGAGGCCAGTACTCACGTTGAGTTTCCCTTTAGCTCTAGAGCGTGGCAGGATGAGCTCCACCCCGGCCATCGAAGCACCCGGCTTACCTGGAGAATGCTCATTTTCTTCCCAGAGCCTTGCCTACAGTGGCTAGTGGCCTGTCAACAGCAGTCAATTTCAAGTAGCTTCAAGGCAGCATGAATGGAGCTTTCAAAATGGGAAAGCAAAGCTAGTTCCATCAGGCCCCCATTTCCACGGGCACACGCAGCATACATCTCTGTGCTTTCTACCAAGTCCAAACAGACACAGGTTACCCAGTGGTTCCTTCCCTGAATCAACTCCTCGAAGCAGGGTGTTCTGCATCTAGCGAACTGCCTCAACCAAGGAACGCCCCAGCTAGGCCTCCGGGCCCGTGGCTCTTCAAAAGCCTGAAGTGTTACACGAGGAACTGGGCTTTCGTTGCATTCGGAACGCAAGCCGACATTCTTCTGGAGGCAGGGTGACTTCAGGCAGGGAGTCCCAGATGGAATGCGAAGCCGAGGGTTATTCTAAGTGCAGCTCAGACTAGGGCAATGAGTCAGACTTGCACGGCATGTTGGACCTGCTAGAACGGTGTTTGTGTATCTGTGGGAGTGCTGAGGAAATCAAGCTGTCCCAAGAAAGAGTGCAGTCTGTTGCCCTACACTCGGCATACACAGAGTGGCTCCGAAGGACTACAGGTCTGGATGTGGCTTGGCAGGCCCACGGGGGCCTGAGTGTACTCAGTGTTCCTGCAGGGAATAGGGTGGCCACGCGAGGCTCCTAGATGTCCTGCAAAGCGTACTGACGTTAACATAATGCAGAGCAACGGCTATGTCCTCCTGGAAACTGCTGCACGCCTCCGCTTCTGCATGGCAATTCAGGGCCTTACCTCGAGACAACTGCTTACGCTGAATGTCCCGTTAGCGACACAGCATGGTAGGATGCTGACTTTCTCCTCGAGCAGAGTGACTTCAGGTACGAGGTCCTCGAAGAACCCTAAGCAGAGTGTTTTCTCATGGCAGCTCAGACGGGGGCCATGACGAACACTTCCATGGCACGTCGCACTGGCTAGAAATGTGGTCCTGAGGCTGTTCCAGTGCTCTGGAAATGTAGCTCTCCTTAAGGAACGAGCAGTGTGTTGCCCATCACTCCGCATACACAGACGGCCTCCGAGGGACCGACCTTTGGGCCTCGATGTTGCTCAGCAGGCCCACAGGGGTCTGGAGGTACTCACTGATCTTGGAGGGAAAATGAGGCACACCCGAGGGGCCTACGAGTCCTGAAAAGGGTACTTCCTTTAAAATAAAGCAGAACAGGGGCTTCCCTGGTGGCGCAGTGCTTGAGAATCTGCCTGCCAATGCAGGGGACACAGGTTCGAGCCCTGGTCTGGGAGGATCCCACATGCCGCGGAGCAACTGGGCCCGTGAGCCACAACTACTGAGCCTGCGCCTCTGGAGGCTGTGCTCCGCAACAAGAGAGGCCGCGATAGTGAGAGGCCTACGCAGCGCGATGAAGACCGGCCCCCACTTACCGCAACTGGAGAGAGCTCTAGCACAGAAACGAAGACCCAACATAGCAATCAATCAATCAATCAATCAATCTTAAAAAAACAATAAAAAATAAAAAAAATAAAATAAAATAAAGCAGGACAGCGACTAAGACCTCATGGAAAGGGCTGCATGCCTCCCTTTCTGCACGGCTACTCAGGGACTTACCTCGAGGCCAGTACTCACGTTGAGTTTCCCTTTAGCTCTAGAGCGTGGCAGGATGAGCTCCACCCCGGCCATCGAAGCACCCGGCTTACCTGGAGAATGCTCATTTTCTTCCCAGAGCCTTGCCTACAGTGGCTAGTGGCCTGTCAACAGCAGTCAATTTCAAGTAGCTTCAAGGCAGCATGAATGGAGCTTTCAAAATGGGAAAGCAAAGCTAGTTCCATCAGGCCCCCATTTCCACGGGCACACGCAGCATACATCTCTGTGCTTTCTACCAAGTCCAAACAGACACAGGTTACCCAGTGGTTCCTTCCCTGAATCAACTCCTCGAAGCAGGGTGTTCTGCATCTAGCGAACTGCCTCAACCAAGGAACGCCCCAGCTAGGCCTCCGGGCCCGTGGCTCTTCAAAAGCCTGAAGTGTTACACGAGGAACTGGGCTTTCGTTGCATTCGGAACGCAAGCCGACATTCTTCTGGAGGCAGGGTGACTTCAGGCAGGGAGTCCCAGATGGAATGCGAAGCCGAGGGTTATTCTAAGTGCAGCTCAGACTAGGGCAATGAGTCAGACTTGCACGGCATGTTGGACCTGCTAGAACGGTGTTCGTGTATCTGTGGGAGTGCTGAGGAAATCAAGCTGTCCCAAGAAAGAGTGCAGTCTGTTGCCCTACACTCGGCATACACAGAGTGGCTCCGAAGGACTACAGGTCTGGATGTGGCTTGGCAGGCCCACGGGGGCCTGAGTGTACTCAGTGTTCCTGCAGGGAATAGGGTGGCCACGCGAGGCTCCTAGATGTCCTGCAAAGGGTACTGACGTTAACATAATGCAGAGCAACGGCTATGTCCTCCTGGAAACTGCTGCACGCCTCCGCTTCTGCATGGCAATTCAGGGCCTTACCTCGAGACAACTGCTTACGCTGAATGTCCCGTTAGCGACACAGCATGGTAGGATGCTGACTTTCTCCTCGAGCAGAGTGACTTCAGGTACGAGGTCCTCGAAGAACCCTAAGCAGAGTGTTTTCTCATGGCAGCTCAGACGGGGGCCATGACGAACACTTCCATGGCACGTCGCACTGCCTAGAAATGTGGTCCTGAGGCTGTTCCAGTGCTCTGGAAATGTAGCTCTCCTTAAGGAACGAGCAGTGTGTTGCCCATCACTCCTCATACACAGACGGCCTCCGAGGGACCGACCTTTGGGCCTCGATGTTGCTCAGCAGGTCCACAGGGGTCTGGAGGTACTCACTGATCTTGGAGGGAAAATGATGCATACCCGAGGGGCCTACGAATCCTGAAAAGGGTACTTCCTTTAAAATAAAGCAGAACAGGGGCTTCCCTGGTGGCGCAGTGGTTGAGAATCTGCCTGCCAATGCAGGGGACACGGTTTCGAGCCGTGGTCTGGGAGGATCCTACATGCCACGGAGCAACTGGGCCCGTGAGCCACAAATACTGAGCCTGCGACTCTGGAGGCTGTGCTCCGCGACAAGAGAGGCCACGATAGTGAGAGGCCTACGCACCGCGATGAAGAGTGGCCCCCACTTACCGCAACTGGAGAGAGCCCTAGCACAGAAACGAAGACCCAACATAGCAATCAATCAATCAATCAATAAATCTTAAAAAAAGAATAAAAAATAAAATAAATAAAATAAAACAAAGCAGAACAGCGACTAAGACCTCATGGAAAAAGCTGCATGCCTCCTTTTCTGCGCGGCTACTCAGGGACTTACCTCGAGGCCAGTACTCACGTTGAGTTTCCCTTTAGCTCTAGAGCGTGGCAGGATGAGCTCCACCCCGGCCATCGAAGCACCCGGCTTACCTGGAGAATGCTCATTTTCTTCCCAGAGCCATGCCTACTTTGGCTAGTGTCCTGTCAATAGCAGTCATTTTCAAGGAGCTTCAAGGCAGCATGAATGGAGATTTCAGAATGGGAAAGCAAAGCTAGTTCCATCAGGCCCCCATTTCCACGGGCACACGCAGCATACATCCCTGTGCTTTATAACAAGTCCAAACAGACACAGGTTACCCAGTGGTTCCTTCCCTGAATCAACTCCTCGAAGCAGGGTGTTCTGCATCTAGCGAACTGCCTCAACCAAGGAACGCCCCAGCTAGGCCTCCGGGCCCGTGGCTCTTCAAAAGCCTGCAGTGTTACACGAGGAACTGGGCTTTCATTGCAGTCGGAATGCAAGCCAACATTCTCCTGGAGGCAGGGTGACTTCAGGCAGGGGGTCCGAGATGGAATGTGAATCCAAGGGTTATTCTAAGTGCAGCTCAGACTAGGGCAATGAGTCAGACTTGCACGGCATATTCGACTGGCTAGAACGGTGTTTGTGTATCTGTGGGAGTGCTGAGGAAATCAAGCTGTCCCAAGAAAGAGTGCAGTCTGTTGCCCTACACTCGGCATAAACAGAGTGGCTCCGAAGGTCTACGGGTCTGGATGTGGCTTGGCAGGCCCACGGGGGCCTGAGGGTACTCAGTGTTCTTGCAGGGAATAGGGTGCCCACGCGAGACTCCTAGATGTCCTGCAAAGCGTACTGACGTTAACATAATGCAGAGCAATGGCTATGTCCTCCTGGAAACTGCTGCACGCCTCCGCTTCTGCATGGCAATTCAGGGCCTTACCTCCAGACAACTGCTTATGCTGAATGTCCCGTTAGCGACACAGCATGGTAGGATGCTGACTTTCTCCTCGAGCAGAGTGACTTCAGGTACGAGGTCCTCGAAGAACCCTAAGCAGAGTGTTTTCTCATGGCAGCTCAGACGGGGGCCATGACGAACACTTCCATGGCACGTCGCACTGGCTAGAAATGTGGTCCTGAGGCTGTTCCAGTGCTCTGGAAATGTAGCTCTCCTTAAGGAACGAGCAGTGTGTTGCCCATCACTCCGCATACACAGACGGCCTCCGAGAGACCGACCTTTGGGCCTCGATATTGCTCAGCAGGCCCACAGGGGTCTGGAGGTACTCACTAATCTTGGAGGGAAAATGATGCACACCTAAGGGGCGGACGAGTCCTGAAAAGGGTACTTCCTTTAAAATAAAGCAGAACAGGGGCTCCCCTGGTGGCGCAGTGCTTGAGAATCTGCCTGCCAATGCAGGGGACACGGGTTCGAGCCCTGGTCTGGGAGGATCCCACATGCCGTGGAGCAACTGGGCCCGTGAGCCACAACTACTGAGCCTGCGCCTCTGGAGGCTGTGCTCCACGACAAGAGAGGCCGCGATAGTGAGAGGCCTACGCAGCGCGATGAAGAGCGGCCCCCAGTTACCGCAACTTGAGAGAGCTCTAGCACAGAAACGAAGACCCAACATAGCAATCAATCAATCAATCAATCAATCTTAAAAAAACAATAAAAAATAAAAAAAATAAAATAAAATAAAGCAGGACAGCGACTAAGACCTCATGGAAAGGGCTGCATGCCTCCCTTTCTGCACGGCTACTCAGGGACTTACCTCGAGGCCAGTACTCACGTTGAGTTTCCCTTTAGCTCTAGAGCGTGGCAGGATGAGCTCCACCCCGGCCATCGAAGCACCCGGCTTACCTGGAGAATGCTCATTTTCTTCCCAGAGCCTTGCCTACAGTGGCTAGTGGCCTGTCAACAGCAGTCAATTTCAAGTAGCTTCAAGGCAGCATGAATGGAGCTTTCAAAATGGGAAAGCAAAGCTAGTTCCATCAGGCCCCCATTTCCACGGGCACACGCAGCATACATCTCTGTGCTTTCTACCAAGTCCAAACAGACACAGGTTACCCAGTGGTTCCTTCCCTGAATCAACTCCTCGAAGCAGGGTGTTCTGCATCTAGCGAACTGCCTCAACCAAGGAACGCCCCAGCTAGGCCTCCGGGCCCGTGGCTCTTAAAAAGCCTGCAGTGTTACACGAGGAACTGGGCTTTCGTTGCATTCGGAACGCAAGCCGACATTCTTCTGGAGGCAGGGTGACTTCAGGCAGGGAGTCCCAGATGGAATGCGAAGCCGAGGGTTATTCTAAGTGCAGCTCAGACTAGGGCAATGAGTCAGACTTGCACGGCATGTTGGACCTGCTAGAACGGTGTTTGTGTATCTGTGGGAGTGCTGAGGAAATCAAGCTGTCCCAAGAAAGAGTGCAGTCTGTTGCCCTACACTCGGCATACACAGAGTGGCTCCGAAGGACTACAGGTCTGGATGTGGCTTGGCAGGCCCACGGGGGCCTGAGTGTACTCAGTGTTCCTGCAGGGAATAGGGTGGCCACGCGAGGCTCCTAGATGTCCTGCAAAGCGTACTGACGTTAACATAATGCAGAGCAACGGCTATGTCCTCCTGGAAACTGCTGCACGCCTCCGCTTCTGCATGGCAATTCAGGGCCTTACCTCGAGACAACTGCTTACGCTGAATGTCCCGTTAGCGACACAGCATGGTAGGATGCTGACTTTCTCCTCGAGCAGAGTGACTTCAGGTACGAGGTCCTCGAAGAACCCTAAGCAGAGTGTTTTCTCATGGCAGCTCAGACGGGGGCCATGACGAACACTTCCATGGCACGTCGCACTGGCTAGAAATGTGGTCCTGAGGCTGTTCCAGTGCTCTGGAAATGTAGCTCTCCTTAAGGAACGAGCAGTGTGTTGCCCATCACTCCGCATACACAGACGGCCTCCGAGGGACCGACCTTTGGGCCTCGATGTTGCTCAGCAGGCCCACAGGGGTCTGGAGGTACTCACTGATCTTGGAGGGAAAATGAGGCACACCCGAGGGGCCTACGAGTCCTGAAAAGGGTACTTCCTTTAAAATAAAGCAGAACAGGGGCTTCCCTGGTGGCGCAGTGCTTGAGAATCTGCCTGCCAATGCAGGGGACACAGGTTCGAGCCCTGGTCTGGGAGGATCCCACATGCCGCGGAGCAACTGGGCCCGTGAGCCACAACTACTGAGCCTGCGCCTCTGGAGGCTGTGCTCCGCAACAAGAGAGGCCGCGATAGTGAGAGGCCTACGCAGCGCGATGAAGACCGGCCCCCACTTACCGCAACTGGAGAGAGCTCTAGCACAGAAACGAAGACCCAACATAGCAATCAATCAATCAATCAATCAATCTTAAAAAAACAATAAAAAATAAAAAAAATAAAATAAAATAAAGCAGGACAGCGACTAAGACCTCATGGAAAGGGCTGCATGCCTCCCTTTCTGCACGGCTACTCAGGGACTTACCTCGAGGCCAGTACTCACGTTGAGTTTCCCTTTAGCTCTAGAGCGTGGCAGGATGAGCTCCACCCCGGCCATCGAAGCACCCGGCTTACCTGGAGAATGCTCATTTTCTTCCCAGAGCCTTGCCTACAGTGGCTAGTGGCCTGTCAACAGCAGTCAATTTCAAGTAGCTTCAAGGCAGCATGAATGGAGCTTTCAAAATGGGAAAGCAAAGCTAGTTCCATCAGGCCCCCATTTCCACGGGCACACGCAGCATACATCTCTGTGCTTTCTACCAAGTCCAAACAGACACAGGTTACCCAGTGGTTCCTTCCCTGAATCAACTCCTCGAAGCAGGGTGTTCTGCATCTAGCGAACTGCCTCAACCAAGGAACGCCCCAGCTAGGCCTCCGGGCCCGTGGCTCTTCAAAAGCCTGAAGTGTTACACGAGGAACTGGGCTTTCGTTGCATTCGGAACGCAAGCCGACATTCTTCTGGAGGCAGGGTGACTTCAGGCAGGGAGTCCCAGATGGAATGCGAAGCCGAGGGTTATTCTAAGTGCAGCTCAGACTAGGGCAATGAGTCAGACTTGCACGGCATGTTGGACCTGCTAGAACGGTGTTCGTGTATCTGTGGGAGTGCTGAGGAAATCAAGCTGTCCCAAGAAAGAGTGCAGTCTGTTGCCCTACACTCGGCATACACAGAGTGGCTCCGAAGGACTACAGGTCTGGATGTGGCTTGGCAGGCCCACGGGGGCCTGAGTGTACTCAGTGTTCCTGCAGGGAATAGGGTGGCCACGCGAGGCTCCTAGATGTCCTGCAAAGCGTACTGACGTTAACATAATGCAGAGCAACGGCTATGTCCTCCTGGAAACTGCTGCACGCCTCCGCTTCTGCATGGCAATTCAGGGCCTTACCTCGAGACAACTGCTTACGCTGAATGTCCCGTTAGCGACACAGCATGGTAGGATGCTGACTTTCTCCTCGAGCAGAGTGACTTCAGGTACGAGGTCCTCGAAGAACCCTAAGCAGAGTGTTTTCTCATGGCAGCTCAGACGGGGGCCATGACGAACACTTCCATGGCACGTCGCACTGGCTAGAAATGTGGTCCTGAGGCTGTTCCAGTGCTCTGGAAATGTAGCTCTCCTTAAGGAACGAGCAGTGTGTTGCCCATCACTCCGCATACACAGACGGCCTCCGAGGGACCGACCTTTGGGCCTCGATGTTGCTCAGCAGGCCCACAGGGGTCTGGAGGTACTCACTGATCTTGGAGGGAAAATGAGGCACACCCGAGGGGCCTACGAGTCCTGAAAAGGGTACTTCCTTTAAAATAAAGCAGAACAGGGGCTTCCCTGGTGGTGCAGTGCTTGAGAATCTGCCTGCCAATGCAGGGGACACAGGTTCGAGCCCTGGTCTGGGAGGATCCCACATGCCGCGGAGCAACTGGGCCCGTGAGCCACAACTACTGAGCCTGCGCCTCTGGAGGCTGTGCTCCGCAACAAGAGAGGCCGCGATAGTGAGAGGCCTACGCAGCGCGATGAAGAGCGGCCCCCAGTTACCGCAACTGGAGAGAGCTCTAGCACAGAAACGAAGACCCAACATAGCAATCAATCAATCAATCAATCAATCTTAAAAAAACAATAAAAAATAAAAAAAATAAAATAAAATAAAGCAGGACAGTGACTAAGACCTCATGGAAAGGGCTGCATGCCTCCCTTTCTGCACGGCTACTCAGGGACTTACCTCGAGGCCAGTACTCACGTTGAGTTTCCCTTTAGCTCTAGAGCGTGGCAGGATGAGCTCCACCCCGGCCATCGAAGCACCCGGCTTACCTGGAGAATGCTCATTTTCTTCCCAGAGCCTTGCCTACAGTGGCTAGTGGCCTGTCAACAGCAGTCAATTTCAAGTAGCTTCAAGGCAGCATGAATGGAGCTTTCAAAATGGGAAAGCAAAGCTAGTTCCATCAGGCCCCCATTTCCACGGGCACACGCAGCATACATCTCTGTGCTTTCTACCAAGTCCAAACAGACACAGGTTACCCAGTGGTTCCTTCCCTGAATCAACTCCTCGAAGCAGGGTGTTCTGCATCTAGCGAACTGCCTCAACCAAGGAACGCCCCAGCTAGGCCTCCGGGCCCGTGGCTCTTCAAAAGCCTGAAGTGTTACACGAGGAACTGGGCTTTCGTTGCATTCGGAACGCAAGCCGACATTCTTCTGGAGGCAGGGTGACTTCAGGCAGGGAGTCCCAGATGGAATGCGAAGCCGAGGGTTATTCTAAGTGCAGCTCAGACTAGGGCAATGAGTCAGACTTGCACGGCATGTTGGACCTGCTAGAACGGTGTTTGTGTATCTGTGGGAGTGCTGAGGAAATCAAGCTGTCCCAAGAAAGAGTGCAGTCTGTTGCCCTACACTCGGCATACACAGAGTGGCTCCGAAGGACTACAGGTCTGGATGTGGCTTGGCAGGCCCACGGGGGCCTGAGTGTACTCAGTGTTCCTGCAGGGAATAGGGTGGCCACGCGAGGCTCCTAGATGTCCTGCAAAGCGTACTGACGTTAACATAATGCAGAGCAACGGCTATGTCCTCCTGGAAACTGCTGCACGCCTCCGCTTCTGCATGGCAATTCAGGGCCTTACCTCGAGACAACTGCTTACGCTGAATGTCCCGTTAGCGACACAGCATGGTAGGATGCTGACTTTCTCCTCGAGCAGAGTGACTTCAGGTACGAGGTCCTCGAAGAACCCTAAGCAGAGTGTTTTCTCATGGCAGCTCAGACGGGGGCCATGACGAACACTTCCATGGCACGTCGCACTGGCTAGAAATGTGGTCCTGAGGCTGTTCCAGTGCTCTGGAAATGTAGCTCTCCTTAAGGAACGAGCAGTGTGTTGCCCATCACTCCGCATACACAGACGGCCTCCGAGGGACCGACCTTTGGGCCTCGATGCTGCTCAGCAGGCCCACAGGGGTCTGGAGGTACTCACTGATCTTGGAGGGAAAATGAGGCACACCCGAGGGGCCTACGAGTCCTGAAAAGGGTACTTCCTTTAAAATAAAGCAGAACAGGGGCTTCCCTGGTGGCGCAGTGCTTGAGAATCTGCCTGCCAATGCAGGGGACACAGGTTCGAGCCCTGGTCTGGGAGGATCCCACATGCCGCGGAGCAACTGGGCCCGTGAGCCACAACTACTGAGCCTGCGCCTCTGGAGGCTGTGCTCCGCAACAAGAGAGGCCGCGATAGTGAGAGGCCTACGCAGCGCGATGAAGACCGGCCCCCACTTACCGCAACTGGAGAGAGCTCTAGCACAGAAACGAAGACCCAACATAGCAATCAATCAATCAATCAATCAATCTTAAAAAAACAATAAAAAATAAAAAAAATAAAATAAAATAAAGCAGGACAGCGACTAAGACCTCATGGAAAGGGCTGCATGCCTCCCTTTCTGCACGGCTACTCAGGGACTTACCTCGAGGCCAGTACTCACGTTGAGTTTCCCTTTAGCTCTAGAGCGTGGCAGGATGAGCTCCACCCCGGCCATCGAAGCACCCGGCTTACCTGGAGAATGCTCATTTTCTTCCCAGAGCCTTGCCTACAGTGGCTAGTGGCCTGTCAACAGCAGTCAATTTCAAGTAGCTTCAAGGCAGCATGAATGGAGCTTTCAAAATGGGAAAGCAAAGCTAGTTCCATCAGGCCCCCATTTCCACGGGCACACGCAGCATACATCTCTGTGCTTTCTACCAAGTCCAAACAGACACAGGTTACCCAGTGGTTCCTTCCCTGAATCAACTCCTCGAAGCAGGGTGTTCTGCATCTAGCGAACTGCCTCAACCAAGGAACGCCCCAGCTAGGCCTCCGGGCCCGTGGCTCTTCAAAAGCCTGAAGTGTTACACGAGGAACTGGGCTTTCGTTGCATTCGGAACGCAAGCCGACATTCTTCTGGAGGCAGGGTGACTTCAGGCAGGGAGTCCCAGATGGAATGCGAAGCCGAGGGTTATTCTAAGTGCAGCTCAGACTAGGGCAATGAGTCAGACTTGCACGGCATGTTGGACCTGCTAGAACGGTGTTTGTGTATCTGTGGGAGTGCTGAGGAAATCAAGCTGTCCCAAGAAAGAGTGCAGTCTGTTGCCCTACACTCGGCATACACAGAGTGGCTCCGAAGGACTACAGGTCTGGATGTGGCTTGGCAGGCCCACGGGGGCCTGAGTGTACTCAGTGTTCCTGCAGGGAATAGGGTGGCCACGCGAGGCTCCTAGATGTCCTGCAAAGCGTACTGACGTTAACATAATGCAGAGCAACGGCTATGTCCTCCTGGAAACTGCTGCACGCCTCCGCTTCTGCATGGCAATTCAGGGCCTTACCTCGAGACAACTGCTTACGCTGAATGTCCCGTTAGCGACACAGCATGGTAGGATGCTGACTTTCTCCTCGAGCAGAGTGACTTCAGGTACGAGGTCCTCGAAGAACCCTAAGCAGAGTGTTTTCTCATGGCAGCTCAGACGGGGGCCATGACGAACACTTCCATGGCACGTCGCACTGGCTAGAAATGTGGTCCTGAGGCTGTTCCAGTGCTCTGGAAATGTAGCTCTCCTTAAGGAACGAGCAGTGTGTTGCCCATCACTCCGCATACACAGACGGCCTCCGAGGGACCGACCTTTGGGCCTCGATGTTGCTCAGCAGGCCCACAGGGGTCTGGAGGTACTCACTGATCTTGGAGGGAAAATGAGGCACACCCGAGGGGCCTACGAGTCCTGAAAAGGGTACTTCCTTTAAAATAAAGCAGAACAGGGGCTTCCCTGGTGGCGCAGTGCTTGAGAATCTGCCTGCCAATGCAGGGGACACAGGTTCGAGCCCTGGTCTGGGAGGATCCCACATGCCGCGGAGCAACTGGGCCCGTGAGCCACAACTACTGAGCCTGCGCCTCTGGAGGCTGTGCTCCGCAACAAGAGAGGCCGCGATAGTGAGAGGCCTACGCAGCGCGATGAAGACCGGCCCCCACTTACCGCAACTGGAGAGAGCTCTAGCACAGAAACGAAGACCCAACATAGCAATCAATCAATCAATCAATCAATCTTAAAAAAACAATAAAAAATAAAAAAAATAAAATAAAATAAAGCAGGACAGCGACTAAGACCTCATGGAAAGGGCTGCATGCCTCCCTTTCTGCACGGCTACTCAGGGACTTACCTCGAGGCCAGTACTCACGTTGAGTTTCCCTTTAGCTCTAGAGCGTGGCAGGATGAGCTCCACCCCGGCCATCGAAGCACCCGGCTTACCTGGAGAATGCTCATTTTCTTCCCAGAGCCTTGCCTACAGTGGCTAGTGGCCTGTCAACAGCAGTCAATTTCAAGTAGCTTCAAGGCAGCATGAATGGAGCTTTCAAAATGGGAAAGCAAAGCTAGTTCCATCAGGCCCCCATTTCCACGGGCACACGCAGCATACATCTCTGTGCTTTCTACCAAGTCCAAACAGACACAGGTTACCCAGTGGTTCCTTCCCTGAATCAACTCCTCGAAGCAGGGTGTTCTGCATCTAGCGAACTGCCTCAACCAAGGAACGCCCCAGCTAGGCCTCCGGGCCCGTGGCTCTTCAAAAGCCTGAAGTGTTACACGAGGAACTGGGCTTTCGTTGCATTCGGAACGCAAGCCGACATTCTTCTGGAGGCAGGGTGACTTCAGGCAGGGAGTCCCAGATGGAATGCGAAGCCGAGGGTTATTCTAAGTGCAGCTCAGACTAGGGCAATGAGTCAGACTTGCACGGCATGTTGGACCTGCTAGAACGGTGTTTGTGTATCTGTGGGAGTGCTGAGGAAATCAAGCTGTCCCAAGAAAGAGTGCAGTCTGTTGCCCTACACTCGGCATACACAGAGTGGCTCCGAAGGACTACAGGTCTGGATGTGGCTTGGCAGGCCCACGGGGGCCTGAGTGTACTCAGTGTTCCTGCAGGGAATAGGGTGGCCACGCGAGGCTCCTAGATGTCCTGCAAAGCGTACTGACGTTAACATAATGCAGAGCAACGGCTATGTCCTCCTGGAAACTGCTGCACGCCTCCGCTTCTGCATGGCAATTCAGGGCCTTACCTCGAGACAACTGCTTACGCTGAATGTCCCGTTAGCGACACAGCATGGTAGGATGCTGACTTTCTCCTCGAGCAGAGTGACTTCAGGTACGAGGTCCTCGAAGAACCCTAAGCAGAGTGTTTTCTCATGGCAGCTCAGACGGGGGCCATGACGAACACTTCCATGGCACGTCGCACTGGCTAGAAATGTGGTCCTGAGGCTGTTCCAGTGCTCTGGAAATGTAGCTCTCCTTAAGGAACGAGCAGTGTGTTGCCCATCACTCCGCATACACAGACGGCCTCCGAGGGACCGACCTTTGGGCCTCGATGTTGCTCAGCAGGCCCACAGGGGTCTGGAGGTACTCACTGATCTTGGAGGGAAAATGAGGCACACCCGAGGGGCCTACGAGTCCTGAAAAGGGTACTTCCTTTAAAATAAAGCAGAACAGGGGCTTCCCTGGTGGCGCAGTGCTTGAGAATCTGCCTGCCAATGCAGGGGACACAGGTTCGAGCCCTGGTCTGGGAGGATCCCACATGCCGCGGAGCAACTGGGCCCGTGAGCCACAACTACTGAGCCTGCGCCTCTGGAGGCTGTGCTCCGCAACAAGAGAGGCCGCGATAGTGAGAGGCCTACGCAGCGCGATGAAGACCGGCCCCCACTTACCGCAACTGGAGAGAGCTCTAGCACAGAAACGAAGACCCAACATAGCAATCAATCAATCAATCAATCAATCTTAAAAAAACAATAAAAAATAAAAAAAATAAAATAAAATAAAGCAGGACAGCGACTAAGACCTCATGGAAAGGGCTGCATGCCTCCCTTTCTGCACGGCTACTCAGGGACTTACCTCGAGGCCAGTACTCACGTTGAGTTTCCCTTTAGCTCTAGAGCGTGGCAGGATGAGCTCCACCCCGGCCATCGAAGCACCCGGCTTACCTGGAGAATGCTCATTTTCTTCCCAGAGCCTTGCCTACAGTGGCTAGTGGCCTGTCAACAGCAGTCAATTTCAAGTAGCTTCAAGGCAGCATGAATGGAGCTTTCAAAATGGGAAAGCAAAGCTAGTTCCATCAGGCCCCCATTTCCACGGGCACACGCAGCATACATCTCTGTGCTTTCTACCAAGTCCAAACAGACACAGGTTACCCAGTGGTTCCTTCCCTGAATCAACTCCTCGAAGCAGGGTGTTCTGCATCTAGCGAACTGCCTCAACCAAGGAACGCCCCAGCTAGGCCTCCGGGCCCGTGGCTCTTCAAAAGCCTGCAGTGTTACACGAGGAACTGGGCTTTCGTTGCATTCGGAACGCAAGCCGACATTCTTCTGGAGGCAGGGTGACTTCAGGCAGGGAGTCCCAGATGGAATGCGAAGCCGAGGGTTATTCTAAGTGCAGCTCAGACTAGGGCAATGAGTCAGACTTGCACGGCATGTTGGACCTGCTAGAACGGTGTTTGTGTATCTGTGGGAGTGCTGAGGAAATCAAGCTGTCCCAAGAAAGAGTGCAGTCTGTTGCCCTACACTCGGCATACACAGAGTGGCTCCGAAGGACTACAGGTCTGGATGTGGCTTGGCAGGCCCACGGGGGCCTGAGTGTACTCAGTGTTCCTGCAGGGAATAGGGTGGCCACGCGAGGCTCCTAGATGTCCTGCAAAGCGTACTGACGTTAACATAATGCAGAGCAACGGCTATGTCCTCCTGGAAACTGCTGCACGCCTCCGCTTCTGCATGGCAATTCAGGGCCTTACCTCGAGACAACTGCTTACGCTGAATGTCCCGTTAGCGACACAGCATGGTAGGATGCTGACTTTCTCCTCGAGCAGAGTGACTTCAGGTACGAGGTCCTCGAAGAACCCTAAGCAGAGTGTTTTCTCATGGCAGCTCAGACGGGGGCCATGACGAACACTTCCATGGCACGTCGCACTGGCTAGAAATGTGGTCCTGAGGCTGTTCCAGTGCTCTGGAAATGTAGCTCTCCTTAAGGAACGAGCAGTGTGTTGCCCATCACTCCGCATACACAGACGGCCTCCGAGGGACCGACCTTTGGGCCTCGATGTTGCTCAGCAGGCCCACAGGGGTCTGGAGGTACTCACTGATCTTGGAGGGAAAATGAGGCACACCCGAGGGGCCTACGAGTCCTGAAAAGGGTACTTCCTTTAAAATAAAGCAGAACAGGGGCTTCCCTGGTGGCGCAGTGCTTGAGAATCTGCCTGCCAATGCAGGGGACACAGGTTCGAGCCCTGGTCTGGGAGGATCCCACATGCCGCGGAGCAACTGGGCCCGTGAGCCACAACTACTGAGCCTGCGCCTCTGGAGGCTGTGCTCCGCAACAAGAGAGGCCGCGATAGTGAGAGGCCTACGCAGCGCGATGAAGACCGGCCCCCACTTACCGCAACTGGAGAGAGCTCTAGCACAGAAACGAAGACCCAACATAGCAATCAATCAATCAATCAATCAATCTTAAAAAAACAATAAAAAATAAAAAAAATAAAATAAAATAAAGCAGGACAGCGACTAAGACCTCATGGAAAGGGCTGCATGCCTCCCTTTCTGCACGGCTACTCAGGGACTTACCTCGAGGCCAGTACTCACGTTGAGTTTCCCTTTAGCTCTAGAGCGTGGCAGGATGAGCTCCACCCCGGCCATCGAAGCACCCGGCTTACCTGGAGAATGCTCATTTTCTTCCCAGAGCCTTGCCTACAGTGGCTAGTGGCCTGTCAACAGCAGTCAATTTCAAGTAGCTTCAAGGCAGCATGAATGGAGCTTTCAAAATGGGAAAGCAAAGCTAGTTCCATCAGGCCCCCATTTCCACGGGCACACGCAGCATACATCTCTGTGCTTTCTACCAAGTCCAAACAGACACAGGTTACCCAGTGGTTCCTTCCCTGAATCAACTCCTCGAAGCAGGGTGTTCTGCATCTAGCGAACTGCCTCAACCAAGGAACGCCCCAGCTAGGCCTCCGGGCCCGTGGCTCTTCAAAAGCCTGAAGTGTTACACGAGGAACTGGGCTTTCGTTGCATTCGGAACGCAAGCCGACATTCTTCTGGAGGCAGGGTGACTTCAGGCAGGGAGTCCCAGATGGAATGCGAAGCCGAGGGTTATTCTAAGTGCAGCTCAGACTAGGGCAATGAGTCAGACTTGCACGGCATGTTGGACCTGCTAGAACGGTGTTTGTGTATCTGTGGGAGTGCTGAGGAAATCAAGCTGTCCCAAGAAAGAGTGCAGTCTGTTGCCCTACACTCGGCATACACAGAGTGGCTCCGAAGGACTACAGGTCTGGATGTGGCTTGGCAGGCCCACGGGGGCCTGAGTGTACTCAGTGTTCCTGCAGGGAATAGGGTGGCCACGCGAGGCTCCTAGATGTCCTGCAAAGCGTACTGACGTTAACATAATGCAGAGCAACGGCTATGTCCTCCTGGAAACTGCTGCACGCCTCCGCTTCTGCATGGCAATTCAGGGCCTTACCTCGAGACAACTGCTTACGCTGAATGTCCCGTTAGCGACACAGCATGGTAGGATGCTGACTTTCTCCTCGAGCAGAGTGACTTCAGGTACGAGGTCCTCGAAGAACCCTAAGCAGAGTGTTTTCTCATGGCAGCTCAGACGGGGGCCATGACGAACACTTCCATGGCACGTCGCACTGGCTAGAAATGTGGTCCTGAGGCTGTTCCAGTGCTCTGGAAATGTAGCTCTCCTTAAGGAACGAGCAGTGTGTTGCCCATCACTCCGCATACACAGACGGCCTCCGAGGGACCGACCTTTGGGCCTCGATGTTGCTCAGCAGGCCCACAGGGGTCTGGAGGTACTCACTGATCTTGGAGGGAAAATGAGGCACACCCGAGGGGCCTACGAGTCCTGAAAAGGGTACTTCCTTTAAAATAAAGCAGAACAGGGGCTTCCCTGGTGGCGCAGTGCTTGAGAATCTGCCTGCCAATGCAGGGGACACAGGTTCGAGCCCTGGTCTGGGAGGATCCCACATGCCGCGGAGCAACTGGGCCCGTGAGCCACAACTACTGAGCCTGCGCCTCTGGAGGCTGTGCTCCGCAACAAGAGAGGCCGCGATAGTGAGAGGCCTACGCAGCGCGATGAAGACCGGCCCCCACTTACCGCAACTGGAGAGAGCTCTAGCACAGAAACGAAGACCCAACATAGCAATCAATCAATCAATCAATCAATCTTAAAAAAACAATAAAAAATAAAAAAAATAAAATAAAATAAAGCAGGACAGCGACTAAGACCTCATGGAAAGGGCTGCATGCCTCCCTTTCTGCACGGCTACTCAGGGACTTACCTCGAGGCCAGTACTCACGTTGAGTTTCCCTTTAGCTCTAGAGCGTGGCAGGATGAGCTCCACCCCGGCCATCGAAGCACCCGGCTTACCTGGAGAATGCTCATTTTCTTCCCAGAGCCTTGCCTACAGTGGCTAGTGGCCTGTCAACAGCAGTCAATTTCAAGTAGCTTCAAGGCAGCATGAATGGAGCTTTCAAAATGGGAAAGCAAAGCTAGTTCCATCAGGCCCCCATTTCCACGGGCACACGCAGCATACATCTCTGTGCTTTCTACCAAGTCCAAACAGACACAGGTTACCCAGTGGTTCCTTCCCTGAATCAACTCCTCGAAGCAGGGTGTTCTGCATCTAGCGAACTGCCTCAACCAAGGAACGCCCCAGCTAGGCCTCCGGGCCCGTGGCTCTTCAAAAGCCTGAAGTGTTACACGAGGAACTGGGCTTTCGTTGCATTCGGAACGCAAGCCGACATTCTTCTGGAGGCAGGGTGACTTCAGGCAGGGAGTCCCAGATGGAATGCGAAGCCGAGGGTTATTCTAAGTGCAGCTCAGACTAGGGCAATGAGTCAGACTTGCACGGCATGTTGGACCTGCTAGAACGGTGTTTGTGTATCTGTGGGAGTGCTGAGGAAATCAAGCTGTCCCAAGAAAGAGTGCAGTCTGTTGCCCTACACTAGGCATACACAGAGTGGCTCCGAAGGACTACAGGTCTGGATGTGGCTTGGCAGGCCCACGGGGGCCTGAGTGTACTCAGTGTTCCTGCAGGGAATAGGGTGGCCACGCGAGGCTCCTAGATGTCCTGCAAAGCGTACTGACGTTAACATAATGCAGAGCAACGGCTATGTCCTCATAGAAACTGCTGCACGCCTCCGCTTCTGCATGGCAATTCAGGGCCTTACCTCGAGACAACTGCTTACGCTGAATGTCCCGTTAGCGACACAGCATGGTAGGATGCTGACTTTCTCCTCGAGCAGAGTGACTTCAGGTACGAGGTCCTCGAAGAACCCTAAGCAGAGTGTTTTCTCATGGCAGCTCAGACGGGGGCCATGACGAACACTTCCATGGCACGTCGCACTGGCTAGAAATGTGGTCCTGAGGCTGTTCCAGTGCTCTGGAAATGTAGCTCTCCTTAAGGAACGAGCAGTGTGTTGCCCATCACTCCGCATACACAGACGGCCTCCGAGGGACCGACCTTTGGGCCTCGATGTTGCTCAGCAGGCCCACAGGGGTCTGGAGGTACTCACTGATCTTGGAGGGAAAATGAGGCACACCCGAGGGGCCTACGAGTCCTGAAAAGGGTACTTCCTTTAAAATAAAGCAGAACAGGGGCTTCCCTGGTGGCGCAGTGCTTGAGAATCTGCCTGCCAATGCAGGGGACACAGGTTCGAGCCCTGGTCTGGGAGGATCCCACATGCCGTGGAGCAACTGGGCCCGTGAGCCACAACTACTGAGCCTGCGCCTCTGGAGGCTGTGCTCCGCAACAAGAGAGACCGCGATAGTGAGAGGCCTACGCAGCGCGATGAAGACCGGCCCCCACTTACCGCAACTGGAGAGAGCTCTAGCACAGAAACGAAGACCCAACATAGCAATCAATCAATCAATCAATCAATCTTAAAAAAACAATAAAAAATAAAAAAAATAAAATAAAATAAAGCAGGACAGCGACTAAGACCTCATGAAAAGGGCTGCATGCCTCCCTTTCTGCACGGCTACTCAGGGACTTACCTCGAGGCCAGTACTCACGTTGAGTTTCCCTTTAGCTCTAGAGCGTGGCAGGATGAGCTCCACCCCGGCCATCGAAGCACCCGGCTTACCTGGAGAATGCTCATTTTCTTCCCAGAGCCTTGCCTACAGTGGCTAGTGGCCTGTCAACAGCAGTCAATTTCAAGTAGCTTCAAGGCAGCATGAATGGAGCTTTCAAAATGGGAAAGCAAAGCTAGTTCCATCAGGCCCCCATTTCCACGGGCACACGCAGCATACATCTCTGTGCTTTCTACCAAGTCCAAACAGACACAGGTTACCCAGTGGTTCCTTCCCTGAATCAACTCCTCGAAGCAGGGTGTTCTGCATCTAGCGAACTGCCTCAACCAAGGAACGCCCCAGCTAGGCCTCCGGGCCCGTGGCTCTTCAAAAGCCTGCAGTGTTACACGAGGAACTGGGCTTTCGTTGCAGTCGGAACGCAAGCCGACATTCTCCTGGAGGCAGGGTGACTTCAGACAGGGAGTCCCAGATGGAATGTGAATCCGAGGGTTATTCTAAGTGCAGCTCAGACTAGGGCAATGAGTCAGACTTGCACGGCATGTTCGACCGGCTAGAACGGTGTTCGTGTATCTGTGGGAGTGCTGAGGAAATCAAGCTGTCCCAAGAAAGAGTGCAGTCTGTTGCCCTACACTCGGCATAAACAGAGTGGCTCCGAAGGTCTACGGGTCTGGATGTGGCTTGGCAGGCCCACGGGGGCCTGAGGGTACTCAGTGTTCTTGCAGGGAATAGGGTGCCCACGCGAGGCTCCTAGATGTCCTGCAAAGCGTACTGACATTAAAATAATGCAGAGCAAAGGCTATGTCCTCCTGGAAACTGCTTCACGCCTCCGCTTCTGCATCGCACTTCAGGGCCTTACCTCGAGACAACTGCTTACGCTGAATGTCCCATTAGCGACACAGCATGGTAGGATGCTGACTTTCTCCTCGAGCAGAGTGACTTCAGGTACGAGGTCCTCGAAGAATCCTAATCAGAGTGTTTTCTCATGGCAGCTCAGACGAGGGCCATGACGAACATTTGCATGGCACGTCGCACTGGCTAGAAATGTGGTCCTGAGGCTGTTCCAGTGCTCTGGAAATGTAGCTCTCCTTAAGGAACGAGCAGTGTGTTGCCCATCACTCCGCATACACAGACGGCCTCCGAGAGACCGACCTTTGGGCCTCGATGTTGCTCAGCAGGCCCACAGGGGTCTGGAGGTACTCACTGATCTTGGAGGGAAAATGATGCACACCTAAGGGGCCGACGAGTCCTGAAAAGGGTACTTCTTTTAAAATAAAGCAGAACAGGGGCTCCCCTGGTGGCGCAGTGCTTGAGAATCTGCCTGCCAATGCAGGGGACACGGGTTCGAGCCCTGGTCTGGGAGGATCCCACATGCCGTGGAGCAACTGGGCCCGTGAGCCACAACTACTGAGCCTGCGCCTCTGGAGGCTGTGCTCCGCGACAAGAGAGGCCGCGATAGTGAGAGGCCTACGCAGCGCGATGAAGAGCGGCCCCCACTTACCGCAACTGGAGAGAGCTCTAGCACAGAAACGAAGACCCAACATAGCAATCAATCAATCAATCAATCAATCTTAAAAAAACAATAAAAAATAAAAAAAATAAAATAAAATAAAGCAGGACAGCGACTAAGACCACATGGAAAGGGCTGCATGCCTCCCTTTCTGCACGGCTACTCAGGGACTTACCTCGAGGCCAGTACTCACGTTGAGTTTCCCTTTAGCTCTAGAGCGTGGCAGGATGAGCTCCACCCCAGCCATCGAAGCACCCGGCTTACCTGGAGAATGCTCATTTTCTTCCCAGAGCCTTGCCTACAGTGGCTAGTGGCCTGTCAACAGCAGTCAATTTCAAGTAGCTTCAAGGCAGCATGAATGGAGCTTTCAAAATGGGAAAGCAAAGCTAGTTCCATCAGGCCCCCATTTCCACGGGCACACGCAGCATACATCTCTGTGCTTTCTACCAAGTCCAAACAGACACAGGTTACCCAGTGGTTCCTTCCCGGAATCAACTCCTCGAAGCAGGGTGTTCTGCATCTAGCGAACTGCCTCAACCAAGGAACGCCCCAGCTAGGCCTCCGGGCCCGTGGCTCTTCAAAAGCCTGAAGTGTTACACGAGGAACTGGGCTTTCGTTGCATTCGGAACGCAAGCCGACATTCTTCTGGAGGCAGGGTGACTTCAGGCAGGGAGTCCCAGATGGAATGCGAAGCCGAGGGTTATTCTAAGTGCAGCTCAGACTAGGGCAATGAGTCAGACTTGCACGGCATGTTGGACCTGCTAGAACGGTGTTCGTGTATCTGTGGGAGTGCTGAGGAAATCAAGCTGTCCCAAGAAAGAGTGCAGTCTGTTGCCCTACACTCGGCATACACAGAGTGGCTCCGAAGGACTACAGGTCTGGATGTGGCTTGGCAGGCCCATGGGGGCCTGAGTGTACTCAGTGTTCCTGCAGGGAATAGGGTGGCCACGCGAGGCTCCTAGATGTCCTGCAAAGCGTACTGACGTTAACATAATGCAGAGCAACGGCTATGTCCTCCTGGAAACTGCTGCACGCCTCCGCTTCTGCATGGCAATTCAGGGCCTTACCTCGAGACAACTGCTTACGCTGAATGTCCCGTTAGCGACACAGCATGGTAGGATGCTGACTTTCTCCTCGAGCAGAGTGACTTCAGGTACGAGGTCCTCGAAGAACCCTAAGCAGAGTGTTTTCTCATGGCAGCTCAGACGGGGGTCATGACGAACACTTCCATGGCACGTCGCACTGGCTAGAAATGTGGTCCTGAGGCTGTTCCAGTGCTCTGGAAATGTAGCTCTCCTTAAGGAACGAGCAGTGTGTTGCCCATCACTCCGCATACACAGACGGCCTCCGAGGGACTGACCTTTGGGCCTCGATGTTGCTCAGCAGGTCCACAGGTGTCTGGAGGTACTCACTGATCTTGGAGGGAAAATGATGCACACCCGAGGGGCCTACGAGTCCTGAAAAGGGTACTTCCTTTAAAATAAAGCAGAACAGGGGCTTCCCTGGTGGCGCAGTGGTTGAGAATCTGCCTGCCAATGCAGGGGACACGGTTTCGAGCCGTGGTCTGGGAGGATCCTACATGCCACGGAGCAACTGGGCCCGTGAGCCACAAATACTGAGCCTGCGCCTCTGGAGGCTGTGCTCCGCGACAAGAGAGGCCACGATAGTGAGAGGCCTACGCACCGCGATGAAGAGTGGCCCCCACTTACCGCAACTGGAGAGAGCCCTAGCACAGAAACAAAGACCCAACATAGCATTCAATCAATCAATCAATAAATCTTAAAAAAAGAATAAAAAATAAAATAAATAAAATAAAACAAAGCAGAACAGCGACTAAGACCTCATGGAAAAAGCTGCATGCCTCCTTTTCTGCGCGGCTACTCAGGGACTTACCTCGAGGCCAGTACTCACGTTGAGTTTCCCTTTAGCTCTAGAGCGTGGCAGGATGAGCTCCACCCCGGCCATCGAAGCACCCGGCTTACCTGGAGAATGCTCATTTTCTTCCCAGAGCCATGCCTACTTTGGCTAGTGGCCTGTCAATAGCAGTCATTTTCAAGGAGCTTCAAGGCAGCATGAATGGAGATTTCAGAATGGGAAAGCACAGCTAGTTCCATCAGGCCCCCATTTCCATGGGCACACGCAGCATACATCCCTGTGCTTTATAACAAGTCCAAACAGACACAGGTTACCCAGTGGTTCCTTCCCTGAATCAACTCCTCGAAGCAGGGTGTTCTGCATCTAGCGAACTGCCTCAACCAAGGAACGCCCCAGCTAGGCCTCCGGGCCCGTGGCTGTTCAAAAGCCTGCAGTGTTACACGAGGAACTGGGCTTTCATTGCAGTCGGAATGCAAGCCAACATTCTCCTGGAGGCAGGGTGACTTCAGGCAGGGGTCCGAGATGGAATGTGAATTCGAGGGTTATTCTAAGTGCAGCTCAGACTAGGGCAATGAGTCAGACTTCACGGAATATTGGACCTGCTAGAAAGGTGTTCGTCGACCAGTGGGAGCGCTGAGGAAATCAAGCTGTCCCAAGAAAGAGTGCAGTCTGTTGCCCTACACTCGGCATACACTGAGTGGCTCCGAAGGGCTACGGGCCTGGTTGCGGCTTAACAGGCCCATGGGGGCCCGGGGGAACTCAGTGTTCTTGCAGGGAATAGGGTGCCCACGCGGGGTTCCGAGATGTCATGCAAAGCGTACTGACATTAAAACAATGCAGAGCAACGGCTATGGCCTCCTGGAAACTGCTGCACGCCTCCGCTTCTGCATGGCAATTCAGGGCCTTACCTTGAGAGAACTGCTCACGCTGAGTGTCCCGTTAGCGACACAGCATGGTAGGATGCTGACTTTCTCCTCAAGCAGAGTGACTTCAGGTACGAGGTCGTCGAAGAATCCTAAGCAGTGTGTTTTCTCACGGCAGCTCAGACGGGGGCCATGACGAACACTTCCATGGCACGCCGCACTGGCTAGAAATGTGGTCCTGAGGCTGTTCCAGTGCTCTGGAAATGTAGCTCTCCTTAAGGAACGAGCAGTGTGTTGCCCATCACTCCTCATACACTGAGGGCCTCCGAGGCAACGACCTTTGGGCTTCGATGTTGCTCAGCAGGCCCACAGGTGTCTGGAGGTACTCAGTGATCGTGGAGGGAAAATGACGCACACCCAAGGGGCCTACGAGTCCTGAAAAGGGTACTTCCTTTAAAATAAAGCAGAACAGGGGCTTCCCTGGGGGCGCAGTGCTTGAGAATCTGCCTGCCAATGCAGGGGACACGGGTTCAAGCCGTGGTCTGGGAGGATCCCACATGCCGCAGAGCAACTGGGCCCGTGAGCCACAACTACTGAGCCTGTGCCTTTGGAGGCTGTGCTCCGCGACAAAAGAGGCCACGATAGTGAGAGGCGTATGCACCGCGATGAAGAGTGGCCCCCACTTACCGCAACTGCAGAGAGCCCTAGCACAGAAACGCAGATCCAACATAGCAATCAATCAATCAATCAATAAATCTTAAAAAAAGAATAAAAAATAAAATAAATAAAATAAAACAAAGCAGAACAGCGACTAACACCTCATGGAAAAAGCTGCATGCCTCCCTTTCTGCGCGGCTACTCAGGGACTTACCTCGAGGCCAGTACTCACGTTGAGTTTCCCTTTAGCTCTAGAGCGTGGCAGGATGAGCTCCACCCCGGCCATCGAAGCACCCGGCTTACCTGGAGAATGCTCATTTTCTTCCCAGAGCCATGCCTACAGTGGCTAGTGGCCTGTCAACAGCAGTCAATTTCAAGTAGCTTCAAGGCAGCATGAATGGAGCTTTCAAAATGGGAAAGCAAGGCTAGTTCCATCAGGCCCCCATTTCCACGGGCACACGCAGCATACATCTCTGTGCTTTCTACCAAGTCTAAACAGACACAGGTTACCCAGTGGTTCCTTCCCTTAATCAACTCCTCGAAGCAGGGTGTTCTGCATCTAGCGAACTGCCTCAACGAAGGAACGCCCCATCTAGGCCTCCGGGCCCGTGGCTCTTCAAAAGCCTGCAGTGTTACACGAGGAACTGGGATTTCATTGCAGTCGGAACGCAAGCCGACATTCTCCTGGAGGCAGGGTGACTTCAGGCAGGGAGTCCCAGATGGAATGCGAAGCCGAGGGTTATTCTAAGTGCAGCTCAGACTAGGGCAATGAGTCAGACTTGCTCGGCATGTTGGACCTGCTAAAACGGTGTTCGTGTATCTGTGGGAGTGCTGAGGAAATCAAGCTGTCCCAAGAAAGAGTGCAGTCTGTTGCCCTACACTCGGCATACACAGAGTGGCTCCGAAGGACTACGGGTCTGGATGTGGCTTGGCAGCCCCACGGGGGCCTCAGTGTACTCAGTGTTCTTGCAGGGAATAGGGTGGCCACGCGAGGCTCCTAGATGTCCTGCAAAGCGTACTGACGTTAACATAATGCAGAGCAACGGCTATGTCCTCCTGGAAACTGCTGCACGCCTCCGTTTCTGCATGGCAATTCAGGGCCTTACCTCGAGACAACTGCTTACGCTGAATGTCCCGTTAGCGACACAGCATGGTAGGATGCTGACTTTCTCCTCGAGCAGAGTGACTTCAGGTACGAGGTCCTCGAAGAACCCTAAGCAGAGTGTTTTCTCATGGCAGCTCAGACGGGGGCCATGACGAACACTTCCATGGCACGTCGCACTGGCTAGAAATGTGGTCCTGAGGCTGTTCCAGTGCTCTGAAAATGTAGCTCTCCTTAAGGAACGAGCAGTGTGTTGCCCATCACTCCGCATACACAGACGGCCTCCGAGGGACCGACCTTTGGGCCTCGATGTTGCTCAGCAGGCCCACAGGGGTCTGGAGGTACTCACTGATCTTGGAGGGAAAATGATGCACACCCGAGGGGCCTACGAGTCCTGAAAAGGGTACTTCCTTTAAAATAAAGCAGAACAGGGGCTTCCCTGGTGGCGCAGTGCTTGAGAATCTGCCTGCCAATGCAGGGGACACGGGTTCGAGCCCTGTCTGGGAGGATCCTACATGCCGCGGAGCAACTGAGCCCGTGAGCCACAAATACTGCGCCTGCGCCTCTGGATGCTGTGCTCCGTGACAAGAGAGGCCACGATAGTGAGAAGCCTACACACCGCGATGAAGAGTGGACCCCACTTACCCCAACTGGAGAGAGCCCTAGCACAGAAACGCAGACCCAACATAGCAATCAATCAATCAATCAATAAATCTTAAAAAAAGAATAAAAAATAAAATAAATAAAATAAAACAAAGCAGAACAGCGACTAAGACCTCATGGAAAGAGCTGCATGCCTCCCTTTCTGCGCGGCTACTCAGGGACTTACCTCGAGGCCAGTACTCACGTTGAGTTTCCCTTTAGCTCTAGAGCGTGGCAGGATGAGCTCCACCCCGGCCATCGAAGCACCCGATGTACGTGGAGAAAGCTCATTTTCTTCCCAGAGCCATGCCTACAGCAACTGGGGTTCTATCAACAGCAGTCAATTTCAAGTAGCTTCAAGGCAGCATGAATGGAGCTTTCAAAATGGGAAAGCAAGGCTAGTTCCATCAGTCCCCCATTTCCACGGGCACATGCAGCATATTTCCCTGTGCTTTCTAACAAGTCCAAAGAGACACAGGTTACCCAGTGGATCCTTCCCTGAATCAACTCCTCGAAGCAGGGTGTTCTGCAAATAGCGAACTACCGCAACCAAGGAACGACCCAGCTAAGCCTCCGGTCCCGTGGCTCTTCAAAAGCCGGCAGTATTACCCGAGGAACTCGGCTTTAGTTGCAGTAGGAACACAAACCGACATTCTCCTGGAGGCAGGGGGGTTTCAGGCAGGGGGTCCAGATGCAATGCGAAGCCGAGGGTTATTCTCAATGCAACTCAGACTAGGGCAATGAGTCAGACTTGCACGGTATGTTGGACACGCTAGAAAGGTGTTCGTCGACCTGTGGGAGTGTTGAGGAAATCAAGCTGTCCCAAGAAAGAGTGCAGTATGTTGCCCTACACTCGGCATACACAGAGTGGCTCCGAATGGCTACAGACCTGGATGTGGCTTAGCAGGCCCGTGGGGGCCTGAGGGTACTCAGTGTTCTTACAGGGAATAGGGTGCCCACGCGGGGTTCCTAGATGTCCTGCAAAGTGTACTGACGATAAAACAATGCAGAGCAGCGGCTACGGCTTCATGGAAAATGCTGCACGCCTCCGCTTCTGCATGGCAATTCAGGGCCTTACCTCGAGACAACTGCTTACGCTGAATGTCCCGTTAGCGACACAGCATGGTAGGATGCTGACTTTCTCCTCGAGCAGAGTGACTTCAGGTACGAGGTCCTCGAAGAATCCTAAGCAGAGTGTTTTCTCATGGCAGCTCTGACGGGGGCCATGACGAACACTTCCATGGCATGTGGCACTGGCTAGAAATGTGGTCCTGAGGCTGTTCCAGTGCTCTGGAAATGTAGCTCTCCTTAAGGAACGAGCAGTGTGTTGTCCATCACTCCGCATACACAGACGGCATCCGAGGGTCCGACCTTTGGGCCTCGATGTTGCTCAGGAGGCCCACAGGGGTCTGGAGGTACTCACTGATCTTGGAGGGAAAATGATGCACACCTAAGGGGCCGACGAGTCCTGAAAAGGGTACTTCCTTTAAAATAAAGCAGAACAGGGGCTCCCCTGGTGGCGCAGTGCTTGAGAATCCGCCTGCCAATGCAGGGGACATGGGTTCGAGCCCTGGTCTGGGAGGATCCCACATGCCGTGCAGCAACTGGGCCCGTGAGCCACAACTACTGAGCCTGCGCCTCTGGAGGCTGTGCTCCGCGACAAGAGAGGCCGCGATAGTGAGGGGCCTACGCAGCGCGATGAAGAGCGGCCCCCACTTACCGCAACTGGAGAGAGCTCTAGCACAGAAACGAAGACCCAACATAGCAATCAATCAATCAATCAATCAATCTTAAAAAAAAAATAAAAAATAAAATAAATAAAATAAAATAAAGCAGGACAGCGACTAAGACCTCATGGAAAGAGCTGCATGCCTCCCTTTCTGCGCAGGTACTCAGGGACTTACCTCGAGGCCAGTACTCACGTTGAGTTTCCCTTTAGCTCTAGAGCGTGGCAGGATGAGCTCCACCCCGGCCATCGAAGCACCCGATGTACCTGGAGAAAACTCATTTTCATCCCAGAGCCATGCCTACAGCAGCTGGGGCTCTATCAACAGCAGTCAATTTCAAGTAGCTTCAAGGCAGCATGAATGGAGCTTTCAAAATGGGAAAGCAAGGCTAGTTCCATCAGGCCCCCATTTCCACGGGCACACGCAGCATACATCTCTGTGCTTTCTACCAAGTCTAAACAGACACAGGTTACCCAGTGGTTCCTTCCCTTAATCAACTCCTCGAAGCAGGGTGTTCTGCATCTAGCGAACTGCCTCAACGAAGGAACGCCCCAGCTAGGCCTCCGGGCCCGTGGCTCTTCAAAAGCCTGCAGTGTTACACGAGGAACTGGGATTTCATTGCAGTCGGAACGCAAGCCGACATTCTCCTGGAGGCAGGGTGACTTCTGGCAGGGAGTCCCAGATGGAATGCGAATCCGAGGGTTATTCTAAGTGCAGCTCAGACTAGGGCAATGAGTCAGACTTGCTCGGCATGTTGGACCTGCTAAAACGGTGTTCCTGTATCTGTGGGAGTGCTGAGGAAATCAAGCTGTCCCAAGAAAGAGTGCAGTCTGTTGCCCTACACTCGGCATACACAGAGTGGCTCCGAAGGACTACGGGTCTGGATGTGGCTTGGCAGCCCCACAGGGGCCTCAGTGTACTCAGTGTTCTTGCAGGGAATAGGGTGGCCACGCGAGGCTCCTCGATGTCCTGCAAAGCGCACTGACGTTAAAATAATGCAGAGCAACGGCTATGTCCTCCTGGAAACTGCTGCACGCCTCCGTTTCTGCATGGCAATTCAGGGCCTTACCTCGAGACAACTGCTTACGCTGAATGTCCCGTTAGCGACACAGCATGGTAGGATGCTGACTTTCTCCTCGAGCAGAGTGACTTCAGGTACGAGGTCCTCGAAGAATCCTAAGCAGAGTGTTTTCTCATGGCAGCTCTGACGGGGGCCATGACGAACACTTCCATGGCATGTCGCACTGGCTAGAAATGTGGTCCTGAGGCTGTTCCAGTGCTCTGGAAATGTAGCTCTCTTTAAGGAACGAGCAGTGTGTTGCCCATCACTCTGCATACACAGACGGCCTCCGAGGGACCGACCTTTGGGCCTCGATGTTGCTCAGCAGGCCCACAGGGGTCTGGAGGTCCTCAGTGATCTTGGAGGGAAAATGATGCACCGCCGGGTGCCAACGAGTCCTGAAAAGGGTACTTCCTTTAAAATAAAGCAGAACAGGGGCTCCCCTGGTGGCGCAGTGGTTGAGAATCTGCCTGCCAATGCAGGGGACACGGGTTCGAGCCCTGGTCTGGGAGGATCCTACATGCCGCGGAGCAACTGGGCCCGTGAGCCACAACTACTGAGCCTGCGCCTCTGGAGGCTGTGCTCCGCGACAAGAGAGGCCGCGATAGTGAGGGGCCTACGCAGCGCGATGAAGAGCGGCCCCCACTTACCGCAACTGGAGAGAGCTCTAGCACAGAAACGAAGACCCAACATAGCAATCAATCAATCAATCAATCAATCTTAAAAAAACAATAAAAAATAAAATAAATAAAATAAAATAAAGCAGGACAGCGACTAAGACCTCATGGAAAGAGCTGCATGCCTCCCTTTCTGCGCAGGTACTCAGGGACTTACCTCGAGGCCAGTACTCACGTTGAGTTTCCCTTTAGCTCTAGAGCGTGGCAGGATGAGCTCCACCCCGGCCATCTAAGCACCTGATGTACCTGGAGAAAACTCATTTTCATCCCAGAGCCATGCCTACAGCAGCTGGGGCTCTATCAACAGCAGTCAATTTCAAGTAGCTTCAAGGCAGCATGAATGGAGTTTTCAAAATGGGAAAGCAAGGCTAATTTCATGAGGCCCTCTTTTGAAGGGCACACGCAGCATACATCCCTGTGCTTTCTCACAAGTCCAAACAGACACAGGTTACCCAGTGGTTCCTTCCCTGAATCAACTCCTCGAAGCAGGGTGTTCTGCATCTAGCGAACTGCCTCAACCAAAGAACGCCCCAGCAAAGCCTCCGGGCCCGTGGCTCTTCAAAAGCCTGCAGTGTTACACGAGGAACTGGGCTTTAGTTGCAGTCGGAACGCAAGCCGACATTCTCCTGGAGGCAGGGTGACTTCAGGCAGGGGATCTCAGATGAAATGCAAAGCCGAGGGTTATTCTAAGTGCAGCTCAGACTAGTGCAATGAGTCAGACTTGCACGGAATATTGGACCTGCTAGAAAGCTGTGCGTCGACCAGTGGGAGTGTTGAGGAAATCAAGCTGTCCCAAGAAAGAGTGCAGTCTGTTGCCCTACACTCGGCATACACAGAGTGGCTCCGAAGTACTACGGGCCTGGATGCGGCTTAGCAGGCCCATGGGGGCCCGGGGGTACTCAGTGTTCTTGCAGGGAATTGCGTGCCCACGCGGGGTTCCTAGATGTCCTGCAAAGCGTACTGACATTAAAACAATGCAGAGCAACGTCTATGGCCTCCTGGAAACTGCTGCACGCCTCCGCTTCTGCATGGCAATTCAGGGCCTTACCTCGAGAGAACTGCTCATGCTGAGTGTCCCGTTAGCGACACAGCATGGTAGGATGCTGACTTTCTCCTCAAGCAGAGTGACTTCAGGTACGAGGTCGTCGAAGAATCCTAAGCAGTGTGTTTTCTCACGGCACCTCAGACGGGGGCCATGACGAACATTTCCAGGGCACGCCGCACTGGCTAGAAATGTGGTCCTGAGGCTGTTCCACTGCTCTGGAAATGTAGCTCTCCTTAAGGAACGAGCAGTGTGTTGCCCATCACTCCGCATACACAGACGGCCTCCGAGGGACCGACCTTTGGGCCTCGATGTTGCTCAGCAGGCCCACAGGGATCTGGAGGTACTCACTGATCTTGGAGGGAAAATGATGCACACCTAAGGGGCCGACGAGTCCTGAAAAGGGTACTTCCTTTAATATAAAGCAGAACAGGGGCTTCCCTGGGGGTGCAGTGCTTGAGAATCTGCCTGCCAATGCAGGGGACACGGGTTCGAGCCCTGGTCTGGGAGGATCCCGCATGCCACGGAGCAACTGGGCCCGTGAGCCACAACTACTGAGCCTGCGCCTCTGGATGCTGTGCTCCGTGACAAGAAAGGCCGCGATAGTGAGAGGCCTACACACCGCGATGAAGAGTGGCCCCCAGTTACCGCAACTGGAGAGAGCTCTAGCACAGAAACGAAGACCCAATATAGCAATCAATCAATCAATAAATAAATCTTAAAAAAACAATAAAAAATAAAAAAAATAAAATAAAATAAAGCAGAACAGCGCCTAAGACCTCATGGAAAGAGCTGCATGCCTCCCTTTCTGCGCGGCTACTCAGGGACATACCTCGAGGCCAGTACTCACGTTGAGTTTCCCTTTAGCTCTAGAGCGTGGCAGGATGAGCTCCACCCCAGCCATCGAAGTACCCGGCTTACCTAGAGAAAACTCATTTTCTTCCCAGAGCCATGCCTACAGTGGCTAGTGGCCTCTCAACAGCAGTCAATTTCAAGTAGCTTCAAGGCAGCATGAATGGAGCTTTCAAAATGGGAAAGCAAGGCTAGTTCCATCAGTCCCCCATTTCCACGGGCACATGCAGCATATTTCCCTGTGCTTTCAAACAAGTCCAAAGAGACACAGGTTACCCAGTGGATCCTTCCCTGAATCAACTCCTCGAAGCAGGGTGTTCTGCAAATAGCGAACTACCTCAACCAAGGAACGACCCAGCTAAGCCTCCGGTCCCGTGGCTCTTCAAAAGCCTGCAGTATTACCCGAGGAACTCGGCTTTAGTTGCAGTAGGAACACAAACCGACATTCTCCTGGAGGCAGGGTGGTTTCAGGCAGGGGGTCCAGATGCAATGCGAAGCCGAGGGTTATTCTCAATGCAACTCAGACTAGGGCAATGAGTCAGACTTGCACGGTATGTTGGACATGCAAGAAAGGTGTTCGTCGACCTGTGGGAGTGTTGAGGAAATCAAGCTGTCCCAAGAAAGAGTGCAGTATGTTGCCCTACACTCGGCATACACAGAGTGGCTCCGAATGGCTACAGACCGGGATGTGGCTTAGCAGGCCCGTGGGGGCCTGAGGGTACTCAGTGTTCTTACAGGGAATAGGGTGCCCACGCGGGGTTCCTAGATGTCCTGCAAAGCGTACTGACGGTAAAACAATGCAGAGCAGCGGCTACGGCCTCATGGAAAATGCTGCACGCCTCCGCTTCTGCATGGCAATTCAGGGCCTTACCTCGAGACAACTGCTTACGCTGAATGTCCCGTTAGCGACACAGCATGGTAGGATGCTGACTTTCTCCTCGAGCAGAGTGACTTCAGGTACGAGGTCCTCGAAGAATCCTAAGCAGAGTGTTTTCTCATGGCAGCTCAGACGGGGGCCATGACGAACACTTCCATGGCACGTCGCACTGGCTAGAAATGTGGTCCTGAGGCTGTTCCAGTGCTCTGGAAATGTAGCTCTCATTAAGGAACGAGCAGTGTGTTGCCCATCACACCGCATACACAGACGGCGTCCGAGGGACCGACCTTTGGGCCTCGATGTTGCTCAGCAGGCCCACAGGGGTCTGGAGGTACTCACTGATCTTGGAGCGAAAATGATGCACACTCGAGGGTCCTACGAGTCCTGAAAAGGGTACTTCCTTTAAAATAAAGCAGAACAGGGGCTTCCCTGGTGGCGCAGTGGTTGAGAATCTGCCTGCCAATGCAGGGTACACGGGATCGAGCCCTGGTCTGGGAGGATACCACATGCCGCGGAGCAACTGGGCCCGTGAGCCACAACTACTGAGCCTGCGCCTCCGGAGGCTGTGCTCCGCAAAAAGAGAGGCCGCGATAGTGAGAGGCCTACGCACCGCGATGAAGAGCGGCCCCCACTTACCGCAACTGGAGAGAGCTCTAGCACAGAAACGCAGACCCAACATGGCAATCAATCAATCAATCAATAAATCTTAAAAAAACAATAAAAAATAAAAAAAATACAATAACATAAAGCAGGACAGCGACTAAGACCTCATGGAAAGGGCTGCATGCCTCCCTTTCTGCACGGCTACTCAGGGACTTACCTCGAGGCCTGTACTCACGTTGAGTTTCCCTTTAGCTCTAGAGCGTGGCAGGATGAGCTCCACCCCGGCCATCGAAGCACCCGGCTTACCTGGAGAATGCTCATTTTCTTCCCAGAGCCTTGCCTACAGTGGCTAGTGGCCTGTCAACAGCAGTCAATTTCAAGTAGCTTCAAGGCAGCATGAATGGAGCTTTCAAAATGGGAAAGCAAAGCTAGTTCCATCAGGCCCCCATTTCCACGGGCACACGCAGCATACATCTCTGTGCTTTCTACAAAGTCCAAACAGACACAGGTTACCCAGTGGTTCCTTCCCTGAATCAACTCCTCGAAGCAGGGTTTTCTGCATCTAGTGAACTGCCTCAACCAAGGAACGCCCCAGCTAGGCCTCCGGGCCCGTGGCTCTTCAAAAGCCTGACGTGTTACACGAGGAACTGGGCTTTCGTTGCAGTCGGAAAGCAAGCCGACATTCTCCTGGAGGCAGGGTGACTTCAGGCAGGGAGTCCCAGATGGAATGCGAAGCCGAGGGTTATTCTAAGTGCAGCTCAGACTAGGGCAATGAGTCAGACTTGCTCGGCATGTTGGACCTGCTAAAACGGTGTTCCTGTATCTGTGGGAGTGCTGAGGAAATCAAGCTGTCCCAAGAAAGAGTGCAGTCTGTTGCCCTACACTCGGCATACACAGAGTGGCTCCGAAGGACTACGGGTCTGGATGTGGCTTGGCAGCCCCACAGGGGCCTCAGTGTACTCAGTGTTCTTGCAGGGAATAGGGTGGCCACGCGAGGCTCCTCGATGTCCTGCAAAGCGCACTGACGTTAAAATAATGCAGAGCAACGGCTATGTCCTCCTGGAAACTGCTGCACGCCTCCGTTTCTGCATGGCAATTCAGGGCCTTACCTCGAGACAACTGCTTACGCTGAATGTCCCGTTAGCGACACAGCATGGTAGGATGCTGACTTTCTCCTCGAGCAGAGTGACTTCAGGTACGAGGTCCTCGAAGAATCCTAAGCAGAGTGTTTTCTCATGGCAGCTCTGACGGGGGCCATGACGAACACTTCCATGGCATGTCGCACTGGCTAGAAATGTGGTCCTGAGGCTGTTCCAGTGCTCTGGAAATGTAGCTCTCTTTAAGGAACGAGCAGTGTGTTGCCCATCACTCTGCATACACAGACGGCCTCCGAGGGACCGACCTTTGGGCCTCGATGTTGCTCAGCAGGCCCACAGGGGTCTGGAGGTCCTCAGTGATCTTGGAGGGAAAATGATGCACCGCCGGGTGCCAACGAGTCCTGAAAAGGGTACTTCCTTTAAAATAAAGCAGAACAGGGGCTTCCCTGGTGGCGTAGTGGTTGAGAATCTGCCTGCCAATGCAGGGGACACGGGTTCGAGCCCTGGTCTGGGAGGATCCTACATGCCGCGGAGCAACTGGGCCCGTGAGCCACAACTACTGAGCCTGCGCCTCTGGAGGCTGTGCTCCGCGACAAGAGAGGCCGCGATAGTGAGGGGCCTACGCAGCGCGATGAAGAGCGGCCCCCACTTACCGCAACTGGAGAGAGCTCTAGCACAGAAACGAAGACCCAACATAGCAATCAATCAATCAATCAATCAATCTTAAAAAAACAATAAAAAATAAAATAAATAAAATAAAATAAAGCAGGACAGCGACTAAGACCTCATGGAAAGAGCTGCATGCCTCCCTTTCTGCGCAGGTACTCAGGGACTTACCTCGAGGCCAGTACTCACGTTGAGTTTCCCTTTAGCTCTAGAGCGTGGCAGGATGAGCTCCACCCCGGCCATCTAAGCACCTGATGTACCTGGAGAAAACTCATTTTCATCCCAGAGCCATGCCTACAGCAGCTGGGGCTCTATCAACAGCAGTCAATTTCAAGTAGCTTCAAGGCAGCATGAATGGAGTTTTCAAAATGGGAAAGCAAGGCTAATTTCATGAGGCCCTCTTTTGAAGGGCACACGCAGCATACATCCCTGTGCTTTCTCACAAGTCCAAACAGACACAGGTTACCCAGTGGTTCCTTCCCTGAATCAACTCCTCGAAGCAGGGTGTTCTGCATCTAGCGAACTGCCTCAACCAAAGAACGCCCCAGCAAAGCCTCCGGGCCCGTGGCTCTTCAAAAGCCTGCAGTGTTACACGAGGAACTGGGCTTTAGTTGCAGTCGGAACGCAAGCCGACATTCTCCTGGAGGCAGGGTGACTTCAGGCAGGGGATCTCAGATGAAATGCAAAGCCGAGGGTTATTCTAAGTGCAGCTCAGACTAGTGCAATGAGTCAGACTTGCACGGAATATTGGACCTGCTAGAAAGCTGTGCGTCGACCAGTGGGAGTGTTGAGGAAATCAAGCTGTCCCAAGAAAGAGTGCAGTCTGTTGCCCTACACTCGGCATACACAGAGTGGCTCCGAAGTACTACGGGCCTGGATGCGGCTTAGCAGGCCCATGGGGGCCCGGGGGTACTCAGTGTTCTTGCAGGGAATTGCGTGCCCACGCGGGGTTCCTAGATGTCCTGCAAAGCGTACTGACATTAAAACAATGCAGAGCAACGTCTATGGCCTCCTGGAAACTGCTGCACGCCTCCGCTTCTGCATGGCAATTCAGGGCCTTACCTCGAGAGAACTGCTCATGCTGAGTGTCCCGTTAGCGACACAGCATGGTAGGATGCTGACTTTCTCCTCAAGCAGAGTGACTTCAGGTACGAGGTCGTCGAAGAATCCTAAGCAGTGTGTTTTCTCACGGCACCTCAGACGGGGGCCATGACGAACATTTCCAGGGCACGCCGCACTGGCTAGAAATGTGGTCCTGAGGCTGTTCCACTGCTCTGGAAATGTAGCTCTCCTTAAGGAACGAGCAGTGTGTTGCCCATCACTCCGCATACACAGACGGCCTCCGAGGGACCGACCTTTGGGCCTCGATGTTGCTCAGCAGGCCCACAGGGATCTGGAGGTACTCACTGATCTTGGAGGGAAAATGATGCACACCTAAGGGGCCGACGAGTCCTGAAAAGGGTACTTCCTTTAATATAAAGCAGAACAGGGGCTTCCCTGGGGGTGCAGTGCTTGAGAATCTGCCTGCCAATGCAGGGGACACGGGTTCGAGCCCTGGTCTGGGAGGATCCCGCATGCCACGGAGCAACTGGGCCCGTGAGCCACAACTACTGAGCCTGCGCCTCTGGATGCTGTGCTCCGTGACAAGAAAGGCCGCGATAGTGAGAGGCCTACACACCGCGATGAAGAGTGGCCCCCAGTTACCGCAACTGGAGAGAGCTCTAGCACAGAAACGAAGACCCAATATAGCAATCAATCAATCAATAAATAAATCTTAAAAAAACAATAAAAAATAAAAAAAATAAAATAAAATAAAGCAGAACAGCGCCTAAGACCTCATGGAAAGAGCTGCATGCCTCCCTTTCTGCGCGGCTACTCAGGGACATACCTCGAGGCCAGTACTCACGTTGAGTTTCCCTTTAGCTCTAGAGCGTGGCAGGATGAGCTCCACCCCAGCCATCGAAGTACCCGGCTTACCTAGAGAAAACTCATTTTCTTCCCAGAGCCATGCCTACAGTGGCTAGTGGCCTCTCAACAGCAGTCAATTTCAAGTAGCTTCAAGGCAGCATGAATGGAGCTTTCAAAATGGGAAAGCAAGGCTAGTTCCATCAGTCCCCCATTTCCACGGGCACATGCAGCATATTTCCCTGTGCTTTCAAACAAGTCCAAAGAGACACAGGTTACCCAGTGGATCCTTCCCTGAATCAACTCCTCGAAGCAGGGTGTTCTGCAAATAGCGAACTACCTCAACCAAGGAACGACCCAGCTAAGCCTCCGGTCCCGTGGCTCTTCAAAAGCCTGCAGTATTACCCGAGGAACTCGGCTTTAGTTGCAGTAGGAACACAAACCGACATTCTCCTGGAGGCAGGGGGGTTTCAGGCAGGGGGTCCAGATGCAATGCGAAGCCGAGGGTTATTCTCAATGCAACTCAGACTAGGGCAATGAGTCAGACTTGCACGGTATGTTGGACATGCAAGAAAGGTGTTCGTCGACCTGTGGGAGTGTTGAGGAAATCAAGCTGTCCCAAGAAAGAGTGCAGTATGTTGCCCTACACTCGGCATACACAGAGTGGCTCCGAATGGCTACAGACCGGGATGTGGCTTAGCAGGCCCGTGGGGGCCTGAGGGTACTCAGTGTTCTTACAGGGAATAGGGTGCCCACGCGGGGTTCCTAGATGTCCTGCAAAGCGTACTGACGGTAAAACAATGCAGAGCAGCGGCTACGGCCTCATGGAAAATGCTGCACGCCTCCGCTTCTGCATGGCAATTCAGGGCCTTACCTCGAGACAACTGCTTACGCTGAATGTCCCGTTAGCGACACAGCATGGTAGGATGCTGACTTTCTCCTCGAGCAGAGTGACTTCAGGTACGAGGTCCTCGAAGAATCCTAAGCAGAGTGTTTTCTCATGGCAGCTCAGACGGGGGCCATGACGAACACTTCCATGGCACGTCGCACTGGCTAGAAATGTGGTCCTGAGGCTGTTCCAGTGCTCTGGAAATGTAGCTCTCATTAAGGAACGAGCAGTGTGTTGCCCATCACACCGCATACACAGACGGCGTCCGAGGGACCGACCTTTGGGCCTCGATGTTGCTCAGCAGGCCCACAGGGGTCTGGAGGTACTCACTGATCTTGGAGCGAAAATGATGCACACTCGAGGGTCCTACGAGTCCTGAAAAGGGTACTTCCTTTAAAATAAAGCAGAACAGGGGCTTCCCTGGTGGCGCAGTGGTTGAGAATCTGCCTGCCAATGCAGGGTACACGGGATCGAGCCCTGGTCTGGGAGGATACCACATGCCGCGGAGCAACTGGGCCCGTGAGCCACAACTACTGAGCCTGCGCCTCCGGAGGCTGTGCTCCGCAAAAAGAGAGGCCGCGATAGTGAGAGGCCTACGCACCGCGATGAAGAGCGGCCCCCACTTACCGCAACTGGAGAGAGCTCTAGCACAGAAACGCAGACCCAACATGGCAATCAATCAATCAATCAATAAATCTTAAAAAAACAATAAAAAATAAAAAAAATACAATAACATAAAGCAGGACAGCGACTAAGACCTCATGGAAAGGGCTGCATGCCTCCCTTTCTGCACGGCTACTCAGGGACTTACCTCGAGGCCTGTACTCACGTTGAGTTTCCCTTTAGCTCTAGAGCGTGGCAGGATGAGCTCCACCCCGGCCATCGAAGCACCCGGCTTACCTGGAGAATGCTCATTTTCTTCCCAGAGCCTTGCCTACAGTGGCTAGTGGCCTGTCAACAGCAGTCAATTTCAAGTAGCTTCAAGGCAGCATGAATGGAGCTTTCAAAATGGGAAAGCAAAGCTAGTTCCATCAGGCCCCCATTTCCACGGGCACACGCAGCATACATCTCTGTGCTTTCTACAAAGTCCAAACAGACACAGGTTACCCAGTGGTTCCTTCCCTGAATCAACTCCTCGAAGCAGGGTTTTCTGCATCTAGTGAACTGCCTCAACCAAGGAACGCCCCAGCTAGGCCTCCGGGCCCGTGGCTCTTCAAAAGCCTGACGTGTTACACGAGGAACTGGGCTTTCGTTGCAGTCGGAAAGCAAGCCGACATTCTCCTGGAGGCAGGGTGACTTCAGGCAGGGAGTCCCAGATGGAATGCGAAGCCGAGGGTTATTCTAAGTGCAGCTCAGACTAGGGCAATGAGTCAGACTTGCTCGGCATGTTGGACCTGCTAAAACGGTGTTCCTGTATCTGTGGGAGTGCTGAGGAAATCAAGCTGTCCCAAGAAAGAGTGCAGTCTGTTGCCCTACACTCGGCATACACAGAGTGGCTCCGAAGGACTACGGGTCTGGATGTGGCTTGGCAGCCCCACAGGGGCCTCAGTGTACTCAGTGTTCTTGCAGGGAATAGGGTGGCCACGCGAGGCTCCTCGATGTCCTGCAAAGCGCACTGACGTTAAAATAATGCAGAGCAACGGCTATGTCCTCCTGGAAACTGCTGCACGCCTCCGTTTCTGCATGGCAATTCAGGGCCTTACCTCGAGACAACTGCTTACGCTGAATGTCCCGTTAGCGACACAGCATGGTAGGATGCTGACTTTCTCCTCGAGCAGAGTGACTTCAGGTACGAGGTCCTCGAAGAATCCTAAGCAGAGTGTTTTCTCATGGCAGCTCTGACGGGGGCCATGACGAACACTTCCATGGCATGTCGCACTGGCTAGAAATGTGGTCCTGAGGCTGTTCCAGTGCTCTGGAAATGTAGCTCTCTTTAAGGAACGAGCAGTGTGTTGCCCATCACTCTGCATACACAGACGGCCTCCGAGGGACCGACCTTTGGGCCTCGATGTTGCTCAGCAGGCCCACAGGGGTCTGGAGGTCCTCAGTGATCTTGGAGGGAAAATGATGCACCGCCGGGTGCCAACGAGTCCTGAAAAGGGTACTTCCTTTAAAATAAAGCAGAACAGGGGCTTCCCTGGTGGCGTAGTGGTTGAGAATCTGCCTGCCAATGCAGGGGACACGGGTTCGAGCCCTGGTCTGGGAGGATCCTACATGCCGCGGAGCAACTGGGCCCGTGAGCCACAACTACTGAGCCTGCGCCTCTGGAGGCTGTGCTCCGCGACAAGAGAGGCCGCGATAGTGAGGGGCCTACGCAGCGCGATGAAGAGCGGCCCCCACTTACCGCAACTGGAGAGAGCTCTAGCACAGAAACGAAGACCCAACATAGCAATCAATCAATCAATCAATCAATCTTAAAAAAACAATAAAAAATAAAATAAATAAAATAAAATAAAGCAGGACAGCGACTAAGACCTCATGGAAAGAGCTGCATGCCTCCCTTTCTGCGCAGGTACTCAGGGACTTACCTCGAGGCCAGTACTCACGTTGAGTTTCCCTTTAGCTCTAGAGCGTGGCAGGATGAGCTCCACCCCGGCCATCTAAGCACCTGATGTACCTGGAGAAAACTCATTTTCATCCCAGAGCCATGCCTACAGCAGCTGGGGCTCTATCAACAGCAGTCAATTTCAAGTAGCTTCAAGGCAGCATGAATGGAGTTTTCAAAATGGGAAAGCAAGGCTAATTTCATGAGGCCCTCTTTTGAAGGGCACACGCAGCATACATCCCTGTGCTTTCTCACAAGTCCAAACAGACACAGGTTACCCAGTGGTTCCTTCCCTGAATCAACTCCTCGAAGCAGGGTGTTCTGCATCTAGCGAACTGCCTCAACCAAAGAACGCCCCAGCAAAGCCTCCGGGCCCGTGGCTCTTCAAAAGCCTGCAGTGTTACACGAGGAACTGGGCTTTAGTTGCAGTCGGAACGCAAGCCGACATTCTCCTGGAGGCAGGGTGACTTCAGGCAGGGGATCTCAGATGAAATGCAAAGCCGAGGGTTATTCTAAGTGCAGCTCAGACTAGTGCAATGAGTCAGACTTGCACGGAATATTGGACCTGCTAGAAAGCTGTGCGTCGACCAGTGGGAGTGTTGAGGAAATCAAGCTGTCCCAAGAAAGAGTGCAGTCTGTTGCCCTACACTCGGCATACACAGAGTGGCTCCGAAGTACTACGGGCCTGGATGCGGCTTAGCAGGCCCATGGGGGCCCGGGGGTACTCAGTGTTCTTGCAGGGAATTGCGTGCCCACGCGGGGTTCCTAGATGTCCTGCAAAGCGTACTGACATTAAAACAATGCAGAGCAACGTCTATGGCCTCCTGGAAACTGCTGCACGCCTCCGCTTCTGCATGGCAATTCAGGGCCTTACCTCGAGAGAACTGCTCATGCTGAGTGTCCCGTTAGCGACACAGCATGGTAGGATGCTGACTTTCTCCTCAAGCAGAGTGACTTCAGGTACGAGGTCGTCGAAGAATCCTAAGCAGTGTGTTTTCTCACGGCACCTCAGACGGGGGCCATGACGAACATTTCCAGGGCACGCCGCACTGGCTAGAAATGTGGTCCTGAGGCTGTTCCACTGCTCTGGAAATGTAGCTCTCCTTAAGGAACGAGCAGTGTGTTGCCCATCACTCCGCATACACAGACGGCCTCCGAGGGACCGACCTTTGGGCCTCGATGTTGCTCAGCAGGCCCACAGGGATCTGGAGGTACTCACTGATCTTGGAGGGAAAATGATGCACACCTAAGGGGCCGACGAGTCCTGAAAAGGGTACTTCCTTTAATATAAAGCAGAACAGGGGCTTCCCTGGGGGTGCAGTGCTTGAGAATCTGCCTGCCAATGCAGGGGACACGGGTTCGAGCCCTGGTCTGGGAGGATCCCGCATGCCACGGAGCAACTGGGCCCGTGAGCCACAACTACTGAGCCTGCGCCTCTGGATGCTGTGCTCCGTGACAAGAAAGGCCGCGATAGTGAGAGGCCTACACACCGCGATGAAGAGTGGCCCCCAGTTACCGCAACTGGAGAGAGCTCTAGCACAGAAACGAAGACCCAATATAGCAATCAATCAATCAATAAATAAATCTTAAAAAAACAATAAAAAATAAAAAAAATAAAATAAAATAAAGCAGAACAGCGCCTAAGACCTCATGGAAAGAGCTGCATGCCTCCCTTTCTGCGCGGCTACTCAGGGACATACCTCGAGGCCAGTACTCACGTTGAGTTTCCCTTTAGCTCTAGAGCGTGGCAGGATGAGCTCCACCCCAGCCATCGAAGTACCCGGCTTACCTAGAGAAAACTCATTTTCTTCCCAGAGCCATGCCTACAGTGGCTAGTGGCCTCTCAACAGCAGTCAATTTCAAGTAGCTTCAAGGCAGCATGAATGGAGCTTTCAAAATGGGAAAGCAAGGCTAGTTCCATCAGTCCCCCATTTCCACGGGCACATGCAGCATATTTCCCTGTGCTTTCAAACAAGTCCAAAGAGACACAGGTTACCCAGTGGATCCTTCCCTGAATCAACTCCTCGAAGCAGGGTGTTCTGCAAATAGCGAACTACCTCAACCAAGGAACGACCCAGCTAAGCCTCCGGTCCCGTGGCTCTTCAAAAGCCTGCAGTATTACCCGAGGAACTCGGCTTTAGTTGCAGTAGGAACACAAACCGACATTCTCCTGGAGGCAGGGGGGTTTCAGGCAGGGGGTCCAGATGCAATGCGAAGCCGAGGGTTATTCTCAATGCAACTCAGACTAGGGCAATGAGTCAGACTTGCACGGTATGTTGGACATGCAAGAAAGGTGTTCGTCGACCTGTGGGAGTGTTGAGGAAATCAAGCTGTCCCAAGAAAGAGTGCAGTATGTTGCCCTACACTCGGCATACACAGAGTGGCTCCGAATGGCTACAGACCGGGATGTGGCTTAGCAGGCCCGTGGGGGCCTGAGGGTACTCAGTGTTCTTACAGGGAATAGGGTGCCCACGCGGGGTTCCTAGATGTCCTGCAAAGCGTACTGACGGTAAAACAATGCAGAGCAGCGGCTACGGCCTCATGGAAAATGCTGCACGCCTCCGCTTCTGCATGGCAATTCAGGGCCTTACCTCGAGACAACTGCTTACGCTGAATGTCCCGTTAGCGACACAGCATGGTAGGATGCTGACTTTCTCCTCGAGCAGAGTGACTTCAGGTACGAGGTCCTCGAAGAATCCTAAGCAGAGTGTTTTCTCATGGCAGCTCAGACGGGGGCCATGACGAACACTTCCATGGCACGTCGCACTGGCTAGAAATGTGGTCCTGAGGCTGTTCCAGTGCTCTGGAAATGTAGCTCTCATTAAGGAACGAGCAGTGTGTTGCCCATCACACCGCATACACAGACGGCGTCCGAGGGACCGACCTTTGGGCCTCGATGTTGCTCAGCAGGCCCACAGGGGTCTGGAGGTACTCACTGATCTTGGAGCGAAAATGATGCACACTCGAGGGTCCTACGAGTCCTGAAAAGGGTACTTCCTTTAAAATAAAGCAGAACAGGGGCTTCCCTGGTGGCGCAGTGGTTGAGAATCTGCCTGCCAATGCAGGGTACACGGGATCGAGCCCTGGTCTGGGAGGATACCACATGCCGCGGAGCAACTGGGCCCGTGAGCCACAACTACTGAGCCTGCGCCTCCGGAGGCTGTGCTCCGCAAAAAGAGAGGCCGCGATAGTGAGAGGCCTACGCACCGCGATGAAGAGCGGCCCCCACTTACCGCAACTGGAGAGAGCTCTAGCACAGAAACGCAGACCCAACATGGCAATCAATCAATCAATCAATAAATCTTAAAAAAACAATAAAAAATAAAAAAAATACAATAACATAAAGCAGGACAGCGACTAAGACCTCATGGAAAGGGCTGCATGCCTCCCTTTCTGCACGGCTACTCAGGGACTTACCTCGAGGCCTGTACTCACGTTGAGTTTCCCTTTAGCTCTAGAGCGTGGCAGGATGAGCTCCACCCCGGCCATCGAAGCACCCGGCTTACCTGGAGAATGCTCATTTTCTTCCCAGAGCCTTGCCTACAGTGGCTAGTGGCCTGTCAACAGCAGTCAATTTCAAGTAGCTTCAAGGCAGCATGAATGGAGCTTTCAAAATGGGAAAGCAAAGCTAGTTCCATCAGGCCCCCATTTCCACGGGCACACGCAGCATACATCTCTGTGCTTTCTACAAAGTCCAAACAGACACAGGTTACCCAGTGGTTCCTTCCCTGAATCAACTCCTCGAAGCAGGGTTTTCTGCATCTAGTGAACTGCCTCAACCAAGGAACGCCCCAGCTAGGCCTCCGGGCCCGTGGCTCTTCAAAAGCCTGACGTGTTACACGAGGAACTGGGCTTTCGTTGCAGTCGGAAAGCAAGCCGACATTCTCCTGGAGGCAGGGTGACTTCAGGCAGGGAGTCCCAGATGGAATGCGAAGCCGAGGGTTATTCTAAGTGCAGCTCAGACTAGGGCAATGAGTCAGACTTGCTCGGCATGTTGGACATGCTAAAACGGTGTTCCTGTATCTGTGGGAGTGCTGAGGAAATCAAGCTGTCCCAAGAAAGAGTGCAGTCTGTTGCCCTACACTCGGCATACACAGAGTGGCTCCGAAGGACTACGGGTCTGGATGTGGCTTGGCAGCCCCACAGGGGCCTCAGTGTACTCAGTGTTCTTGCAGGGAATAGGGTGGCCACGCAAGGCTCCTCGATGTCCTGCAAAGCGCACTGACGTTAAAATAATGCAGAGCAACGGCTATGTCCTCCTGGAAACTGCTGCACGCCTCCGTTTCTGCATGGCAATTCAGGGCCTTACCTCGAGACAACTGCTTACGCTGAATGTCCCGTTAGCGACACAGCATGGTAGGATGCTGACTTTCTCCTCGAGCAGAGTGACTTCAGGTACGAGGTCCTCGAAGAATCCTAAGCAGAGTGTTTTCTCATGGCAGCTCTGACGGGGGCCATGACGAACACTTCCATGGCATGTCGCACTGGCTAGAAATGTGGTCCTGAGGCTGTTCCAGTGCTCTGGAAATGTAGCTCTCTTTAAGGAACGAGCAGTGTGTTGCCCATCACTCTGCATACACAGACGGCCTCCGAGGGACCGACCTTTGGGCCTCGATGTTGCTCAGCAGGCCCACAGGGGTCTGGAGGTCCTCAGTGATCTTGGAGGGAAAATGATGCACCGCCGGGTGCCAACGAGTCCTGAAAAGGGTACTTCCTTTAAAATAAAGCAGAACAGGGGCTTCCCTGGTGGCGTAGTGGTTGAGAATCTGCCTGCCAATGCAGGGGACACGGGTTCGAGCCCTGGTCTGGGAGGATCCTACATGCCGCGGAGCAACTGGGCCCGTGAGCCACAACTACTGAGCCTGCGCCTCTGGAGGCTGTGCTCCGCGACAAGAGAGGCCGCGATAGTGAGGGGCCTACGCAGCGCGATGAAGAGCGGCCCCCACTTACCGCAACTGGAGAGAGCTCTAGCACAGAAACGAAGACCCAACATAGCAATCAATCAATCAATCAATCAATCTTAAAAAAACAATAAAAAATAAAATAAATAAAATAAAATAAAGCAGGACAGCGACTAAGACCTCATGGAAAGAGCTGCATGCCTCCCTTTCTGCGCAGGTACTCAGGGACTTACCTCGAGGCCAGTACTCACGTTGAGTTTCCCTTTAGCTCTAGAGCGTGGCAGGATGAGCTCCACCCCGGCCATCTAAGCACCTGATGTACCTGGAGAAAACTCATTTTCATCCCAGAGCCATGCCTACAGCAGCTGGGGCTCTATCAACAGCAGTCAATTTCAAGTAGCTTCAAGGCAGCATGAATGGAGTTTTCAAAATGGGAAAGCAAGGCTAATTTCATGAGGCCCTCTTTTGAAGGGCACACGCAGCATACATCCCTGTGCTTTCTCACAAGTCCAAACAGACACAGGTTACCCAGTGGTTCCTTCCCTGAATCAACTCCTCGAAGCAGGGTGTTCTGCATCTAGCGAACTGCCTCAACCAAAGAACGCCCCAGCAAAGCCTCCGGGCCCGTGGCTCTTCAAAAGCCTGCAGTGTTACACGAGGAACTGGGCTTTAGTTGCAGTCGGAACGCAAGCCGACATTCTCCTGGAGGCAGGGTGACTTCAGGCAGGGGATCTCAGATGAAATGCAAAGCCGAGGGTTATTCTAAGTGCAGCTCAGACTAGTGCAATGAGTCAGACTTGCACGGAATATTGGACCTGCTAGAAAGCTGTGCGTCGACCAGTGGGAGTGTTGAGGAAATCAAGCTGTCCCAAGAAAGAGTGCAGTCTGTTGCCCTACACTCGGCATACACAGAGTGGCTCCGAAGTACTACGGGCCTGGATGCGGCTTAGCAGGCCCATGGGGGCCCGGGGGTACTCAGTGTTCTTGCAGGGAATTGCGTGCCCACGCGGGGTTCCTAGATGTCCTGCAAAGCGTACTGACATTAAAACAATGCAGAGCAACGTCTATGGCCTCCTGGAAACTGCTGCACGCCTCCGCTTCTGCATGGCAATTCAGGGCCTTACCTCGAGAGAACTGCTCATGCTGAGTGTCCCGTTAGCGACACAGCATGGTAGGATGCTGACTTTCTCCTCAAGCAGAGTGACTTCAGGTACGAGGTCGTCGAAGAATCCTAAGCAGTGTGTTTTCTCACGGCACCTCAGACGGGGGCCATGACGAACATTTCCAGGGCACGCCGCACTGGCTAGAAATGTGGTCCTGAGGCTGTTCCACTGCTCTGGAAATGTAGCTCTCCTTAAGGAACGAGCAGTGTGTTGCCCATCACTCCGCATACACAGACGGCCTCCGAGGGACCGACCTTTGGGCCTCGATGTTGCTCAGCAGGCCCACAGGGATCTGGAGGTACTCACTGATCTTGGAGGGAAAATGATGCACACCTAAGGGGCCGACGAGTCCTGAAAAGGGTACTTCCTTTAATATAAAGCAGAACAGGGGCTTCCCTGGGGGTGCAGTGCTTGAGAATCTGCCTGCCAATGCAGGGGACACGGGTTCGAGCCCTGGTCTGGGAGGATCCCGCATGCCACGGAGCAACTGGGCCCGTGAGCCACAACTACTGAGCCTGCGCCTCTGGATGCTGTGCTCCGTGACAAGAAAGGCCGCGATAGTGAGAGGCCTACACACCGCGATGAAGAGTGGCCCCCAGTTACCGCAACTGGAGAGAGCTCTAGCACAGAAACGAAGACCCAATATAGCAATCAATCAATCAATAAATAAATCTTAAAAAAACAATAAAAAATAAAAAAAATAAAATAAAATAAAGCAGAACAGCGCCTAAGACCTCATGGAAAGAGCTGCATGCCTCCCTTTCTGCGCGGCTACTCAGGGACATACCTCGAGGCCAGTACTCACGTTGAGTTTCCCTTTAGCTCTAGAGCGTGGCAGGATGAGCTCCACCCCAGCCATCGAAGTACCCGGCTTACCTAGAGAAAACTCATTTTCTTCCCAGAGCCATGCCTACAGTGGCTAGTGGCCTCTCAACAGCAGTCAATTTCAAGTAGCTTCAAGGCAGCATGAATGGAGCTTTCAAAATGGGAAAGCAAGGCTAGTTCCATCAGTCCCCCATTTCCACGGGCACATGCAGCATATTTCCCTGTGCTTTCAAACAAGTCCAAAGAGACACAGGTTACCCAGTGGATCCTTCCCTGAATCAACTCCTCGAAGCAGGGTGTTCTGCAAATAGCGAACTACCTCAACCAAGGAACGACCCAGCTAAGCCTCCGGTCCCGTGGCTCTTCAAAAGCCTGCAGTATTACCCGAGGAACTCGGCTTTAGTTGCAGTAGGAACACAAACCGACATTCTCCTGGAGGCAGGGGGGTTTCAGGCAGGGGGTCCAGATGCAATGCGAAGCCGAGGGTTATTCTCAATGCAACTCAGACTAGGGCAATGAGTCAGACTTGCACGGTATGTTGGACATGCAAGAAAGGTGTTCGTCGACCTGTGGGAGTGTTGAGGAAATCAAGCTGTCCCAAGAAAGAGTGCAGTATGTTGCCCTACACTCGGCATACACAGAGTGGCTCCGAATGGCTACAGACCGGGATGTGGCTTAGCAGGCCCGTGGGGGCCTGAGGGTACTCAGTGTTCTTACAGGGAATAGGGTGCCCACGCGGGGTTCCTAGATGTCCTGCAAAGCGTACTGACGGTAAAACAATGCAGAGCAGCGGCTACGGCCTCATGGAAAATGCTGCACGCCTCCGCTTCTGCATGGCAATTCAGGGCCTTACCTCGAGACAACTGCTTACGCTGAATGTCCCGTTAGCGACACAGCATGGTAGGATGCTGACTTTCTCCTCGAGCAGAGTGACTTCAGGTACGAGGTCCTCGAAGAATCCTAAGCAGAGTGTTTTCTCATGGCAGCTCAGACGGGGGCCATGACGAACACTTCCATGGCACGTCGCACTGGCTAGAAATGTGGTCCTGAGGCTGTTCCAGTGCTCTGGAAATGTAGCTCTCATTAAGGAACGAGCAGTGTGTTGCCCATCACACCGCATACACAGACGGCGTCCGAGGGACCGACCTTTGGGCCTCGATGTTGCTCAGCAGGCCCACAGGGGTCTGGAGGTACTCACTGATCTTGGAGCGAAAATGATGCACACTCGAGGGTCCTACGAGTCCTGAAAAGGGTACTTCCTTTAAAATAAAGCAGAACAGGGGCTTCCCTGGTGGCGCAGTGGTTGAGAATCTGCCTGCCAATGCAGGGTACACGGGATCGAGCCCTGGTCTGGGAGGATACCACATGCCGCGGAGCAACTGGGCCCGTGAGCCACAACTACTGAGCCTGCGCCTCCGGAGGCTGTGCTCCGCAAAAAGAGAGGCCGCGATAGTGAGAGGCCTACGCACCGCGATGAAGAGCGGCCCCCACTTACCGCAACTGGAGAGAGCTCTAGCACAGAAACGCAGACCCAACATGGCAATCAATCAATCAATCAATAAATCTTAAAAAAACAATAAAAAATAAAAAAAATACAATAACATAAAGCAGGACAGCGACTAAGACCTCATGGAAAGGGCTGCATGCCTCCCTTTCTGCACGGCTACTCAGGGACTTACCTCGAGGCCTGTACTCACGTTGAGTTTCCCTTTAGCTCTAGAGCGTGGCAGGATGAGCTCCACCCCGGCCATCGAAGCACCCGGCTTACCTGGAGAATGCTCATTTTCTTCCCAGAGCCTTGCCTACAGTGGCTAGTGGCCTGTCAACAGCAGTCAATTTCAAGTAGCTTCAAGGCAGCATGAATGGAGCTTTCAAAATGGGAAAGCAAAGCTAGTTCCATCAGGCCCCCATTTCCACGGGCACACGCAGCATACATCTCTGTGCTTTCTACAAAGTCCAAACAGACACAGGTTACCCAGTGGTTCCTTCCCTGAATCAACTCCTCGAAGCAGGGTTTTCTGCATCTAGTGAACTGCCTCAACCAAGGAACGCCCCAGCTAGGCCTCCGGGCCCGTGGCTCTTCAAAAGCCTGACGTGTTACACGAGGAACTGGGCTTTCGTTGCAGTCGGAAAGCAAGCCGACATTCTCCTGGAGGCAGGGTGACTTCAGGCAGGGAGTCCCAGATGGAATGCGAAGCCGAGGGTTATTCTAAGTGCAGCTCAGACTAGGGCAATGAGTCAGACTTGCTCGGCATGTTGGACCTGCTAAAACGGTGTTCCTGTATCTGTGGGAGTGCTGAGGAAATCAAGCTGTCCCAAGAAAGAGTGCAGTCTGTTGCCCTACACTCGGCATACACAGAGTGGCTCCGAAGGACTACGGGTCTGGATGTGGCTTGGCAGCCCCACAGGGGCCTCAGTGTACTCAGTGTTCTTGCAGGGAATAGGGTGGCCACGCGAGGCTCCTCGATGTCCTGCAAAGCGCACTGACGTTAAAATAATGCAGAGCAACGGCTATGTCCTCCTGGAAACTGCTGCACGCCTCCGTTTCTGCATGGCAATTCAGGGCCTTACCTCGAGACAACTGCTTACGCTGAATGTCCCGTTAGCGACACAGCATGGTAGGATGCTGACTTTCTCCTCGAGCAGAGTGACTTCAGGTACGAGGTCCTCGAAGAATCCTAAGCAGAGTGTTTTCTCATGGCAGCTCTGACGGGGGCCATGACGAACACTTCCATGGCATGTCGCACTGGCTAGAAATGTGGTCCTGAGGCTGTTCCAGTGCTCTGGAAATGTAGCTCTCTTTAAGGAACGAGCAGTGTGTTGCCCATCACTCTGCATACACAGACGGCCTCCGAGGGACCGACCTTTGGGCCTCGATGTTGCTCAGCAGGCCCACAGGGGTCTGGAGGTCCTCAGTGATCTTGGAGGGAAAATGATGCACCGCCGGGTGCCAACGAGTCCTGAAAAGGGTACTTCCTTTAAAATAAAGCAGAACAGGGGCTTCCCTGGTGGCGTAGTGGTTGAGAATCTGCCTGCCAATGCAGGGGACACGGGTTCGAGCCCTGGTCTGGGAGGATCCTACATGCCGCGGAGCAACTGGGCCCGTGAGCCACAACTACTGAGCCTGCGCCTCTGGAGGCTGTGCTCCGCGACAAGAGAGGCCGCGATAGTGAGGGGCCTACGCAGCGCGATGAAGAGCGGCCCCCACTTACCGCAACTGGAGAGAGCTCTAGCACAGAAACGAAGACCCAACATAGCAATCAATCAATCAATCAATCAATCTTAAAAAAACAATAAAAAATAAAATAAATAAAATAAAATAAAGCAGGACAGCGACTAAGACCTCATGGAAAGAGCTGCATGCCTCCCTTTCTGCGCAGGTACTCAGGGACTTACCTCGAGGCCAGTACTCACGTTGAGTTTCCCTTTAGCTCTAGAGCGTGGCAGGATGAGCTCCACCCCGGCCATCTAAGCACCTGATGTACCTGGAGAAAACTCATTTTCATCCCAGAGCCATGCCTACAGCAGCTGGGGCTCTATCAACAGCAGTCAATTTCAAGTAGCTTCAAGGCAGCATGAATGGAGTTTTCAAAATGGGAAAGCAAGGCTAATTTCATGAGGCCCTCTTTTGAAGGGCACACGCAGCATACATCCCTGTGCTTTCTCACAAGTCCAAACAGACACAGGTTACCCAGTGGTTCCTTCCCTGAATCAACTCCTCGAAGCAGGGTGTTCTGCATCTAGCGAACTGCCTCAACCAAAGAACGCCCCAGCAAAGCCTCCGGGCCCGTGGCTCTTCAAAAGCCTGCAGTGTTACACGAGGAACTGGGCTTTAGTTGCAGTCGGAACGCAAGCCGACATTCTCCTGGAGGCAGGGTGACTTCAGGCAGGGGATCTCAGATGAAATGCAAAGCCGAGGGTTATTCTAAGTGCAGCTCAGACTAGTGCAATGAGTCAGACTTGCACGGAATATTGGACCTGCTAGAAAGCTGTGCGTCGACCAGTGGGAGTGTTGAGGAAATCAAGCTGTCCCAAGAAAGAGTGCAGTCTGTTGCCCTACACTCGGCATACACAGAGTGGCTCCGAAGTACTACGGGCCTGGATGCGGCTTAGCAGGCCCATGGGGGCCCGGGGGTACTCAGTGTTCTTGCAGGGAATTGCGTGCCCACGCGGGGTTCCTAGATGTCCTGCAAAGCGTACTGACATTAAAACAATGCAGAGCAACGTCTATGGCCTCCTGGAAACTGCTGCACGCCTCCGCTTCTGCATGGCAATTCAGGGCCTTACCTCGAGAGAACTGCTCATGCTGAGTGTCCCGTTAGCGACACAGCATGGTAGGATGCTGACTTTCTCCTCAAGCAGAGTGACTTCAGGTACGAGGTCGTCGAAGAATCCTAAGCAGTGTGTTTTCTCACGGCACCTCAGACGGGGGCCATGACGAACATTTCCAGGGCACGCCGCACTGGCTAGAAATGTGGTCCTGAGGCTGTTCCACTGCTCTGGAAATGTAGCTCTCCTTAAGGAACGAGCAGTGTGTTGCCCATCACTCCGCATACACAGACGGCCTCCGAGGGACCGACCTTTGGGCCTCGATGTTGCTCAGCAGGCCCACAGGGATCTGGAGGTACTCACTGATCTTGGAGGGAAAATGATGCACACCTAAGGGGCCGACGAGTCCTGAAAAGGGTACTTCCTTTAATATAAAGCAGAACAGGGGCTTCCCTGGGGGTGCAGTGCTTGAGAATCTGCCTGCCAATGCAGGGGACACGGGTTCGAGCCCTGGTCTGGGAGGATCCCGCATGCCACGGAGCAACTGGGCCCGTGAGCCACAACTACTGAGCCTGCGCCTCTGGATGCTGTGCTCCGTGACAAGAAAGGCCGCGATAGTGAGAGGCCTACACACCGCGATGAAGAGTGGCCCCCAGTTACCGCAACTGGAGAGAGCTCTAGCACAGAAACGAAGACCCAATATAGCAATCAATCAATCAATAAATAAATCTTAAAAAAACAATAAAAAATAAAAAAAATAAAATAAAATAAAGCAGAACAGCGCCTAAGACCTCATGGAAAGAGCTGCATGCCTCCCTTTCTGCGCGGCTACTCAGGGACATACCTCGAGGCCAGTACTCACGTTGAGTTTCCCTTTAGCTCTAGAGCGTGGCAGGATGAGCTCCACCCCAGCCATCGAAGTACCCGGCTTACCTAGAGAAAACTCATTTTCTTCCCAGAGCCATGCCTACAGTGGCTAGTGGCCTCTCAACAGCAGTCAATTTCAAGTAGCTTCAAGGCAGCATGAATGGAGCTTTCAAAATGGGAAAGCAAGGCTAGTTCCATCAGTCCCCCATTTCCACGGGCACATGCAGCATATTTCCCTGTGCTTTCAAACAAGTCCAAAGAGACACAGGTTACCCAGTGGATCCTTCCCTGAATCAACTCCTCGAAGCAGGGTGTTCTGCAAATAGCGAACTACCTCAACCAAGGAACGACCCAGCTAAGCCTCCGGTCCCGTGGCTCTTCAAAAGCCTGCAGTATTACCCGAGGAACTCGGCTTTAGTTGCAGTAGGAACACAAACCGACATTCTCCTGGAGGCAGGGGGGTTTCAGGCAGGGGGTCCAGATGCAATGCGAAGCCGAGGGTTATTCTCAATGCAACTCAGACTAGGGCAATGAGTCAGACTTGCACGGTATGTTGGACATGCAAGAAAGGTGTTCGTCGACCTGTGGGAGTGTTGAGGAAATCAAGCTGTCCCAAGAAAGAGTGCAGTATGTTGCCCTACACTCGGCATACACAGAGTGGCTCCGAATGGCTACAGACCGGGATGTGGCTTAGCAGGCCCGTGGGGGCCTGAGGGTACTCAGTGTTCTTACAGGGAATAGGGTGCCCACGCGGGGTTCCTAGATGTCCTGCAAAGCGTACTGACGGTAAAACAATGCAGAGCAGCGGCTACGGCCTCATGGAAAATGCTGCACGCCTCCGCTTCTGCATGGCAATTCAGGGCCTTACCTCGAGACAACTGCTTACGCTGAATGTCCCGTTAGCGACACAGCATGGTAGGATGCTGACTTTCTCCTCGAGCAGAGTGACTTCAGGTACGAGGTCCTCGAAGAATCCTAAGCAGAGTGTTTTCTCATGGCAGCTCAGACGGGGGCCATGACGAACACTTCCATGGCACGTCGCACTGGCTAGAAATGTGGTCCTGAGGCTGTTCCAGTGCTCTGGAAATGTAGCTCTCATTAAGGAACGAGCAGTGTGTTGCCCATCACACCGCATACACAGACGGCGTCCGAGGGACCGACCTTTGGGCCTCGATGTTGCTCAGCAGGCCCACAGGGGTCTGGAGGTACTCACTGATCTTGGAGCGAAAATGATGCACACTCGAGGGTCCTACGAGTCCTGAAAAGGGTACTTCCTTTAAAATAAAGCAGAACAGGGGCTTCCCTGGTGGCGCAGTGGTTGAGAATCTGCCTGCCAATGCAGGGTACACGGGATCGAGCCCTGGTCTGGGAGGATACCACATGCCGCGGAGCAACTGGGCCCGTGAGCCACAACTACTGAGCCTGCGCCTCCGGAGGCTGTGCTCCGCAAAAAGAGAGGCCGCGATAGTGAGAGGCCTACGCACCGCGATGAAGAGCGGCCCCCACTTACCGCAACTGGAGAGAGCTCTAGCACAGAAACGCAGACCCAACATGGCAATCAATCAATCAATCAATAAATCTTAAAAAAACAATAAAAAATAAAAAAAATACAATAACATAAAGCAGGACAGCGACTAAGACCTCATGGAAAGGGCTGCATGCCTCCCTTTCTGCACGGCTACTCAGGGACTTACCTCGAGGCCTGTACTCACGTTGAGTTTCCCTTTAGCTCTAGAGCGTGGCAGGATGAGCTCCACCCCGGCCATCGAAGCACCCGGCTTACCTGGAGAATGCTCATTTTCTTCCCAGAGCCTTGCCTACAGTGGCTAGTGGCCTGTCAACAGCAGTCAATTTCAAGTAGCTTCAAGGCAGCATGAATGGAGCTTTCAAAATGGGAAAGCAAAGCTAGTTCCATCAGGCCCCCATTTCCACGGGCACACGCAGCATACATCTCTGTGCTTTCTACAAAGTCCAAACAGACACAGGTTACCCAGTGGTTCCTTCCCTGAATCAACTCCTCGAAGCAGGGTTTTCTGCATCTAGTGAACTGCCTCAACCAAGGAACGCCCCAGCTAGGCCTCCGGGCCCGTGGCTCTTCAAAAGCCTGACGTGTTACACGAGGAACTGGGCTTTCGTTGCAGTCGGAAAGCAAGCCGACATTCTCCTGGAGGCAGGGTGACTTCAGGCAGGGAGTCCCAGATGGAATGCGAAGCCGAGGGTTATTCTAAGTGCAGCTCAGACTAGGGCAATGAGTCAGACTTGCTCGGCATGTTGGACCTGCTAAAACGGTGTTCCTGTATCTGTGGGAGTGCTGAGGAAATCAAGCTGTCCCAAGAAAGAGTGCAGTCTGTTGCCCTACACTCGGCATACACAGAGTGGCTCCGAAGGACTACGGGTCTGGATGTGGCTTGGCAGCCCCACAGGGGCCTCAGTGTACTCAGTGTTCTTGCAGGGAATAGGGTGGCCACGCGAGGCTCCTCGATGTCCTGCAAAGCGCACTGACGTTAAAATAATGCAGAGCAACGGCTATGTCCTCCTGGAAACTGCTGCACGCCTCCGTTTCTGCATGGCAATTCAGGGCCTTACCTCGAGACAACTGCTTACGCTGAATGTCCCGTTAGCGACACAGCATGGTAGGATGCTGACTTTCTCCTCGAGCAGAGTGACTTCAGGTACGAGGTCCTCGAAGAATCCTAAGCAGAGTGTTTTCTCATGGCAGCTCTGACGGGGGCCATGACGAACACTTCCATGGCATGTCGCACTGGCTAGAAATGTGGTCCTGAGGCTGTTCCAGTGCTCTGGAAATGTAGCTCTCTTTAAGGAACGAGCAGTGTGTTGCCCATCACTCTGCATACACAGACGGCCTCCGAGGGACCGACCTTTGGGCCTCGATGTTGCTCAGCAGGCCCACAGGGGTCTGGAGGTCCTCAGTGATCTTGGAGGGAAAATGATGCACCGCCGGGTGCCAACGAGTCCTGAAAAGGGTACTTCCTTTAAAATAAAGCAGAACAGGGGCTTCCCTGGTGGCATAGTGGTTGAGAATCTGCCTGCCAATGCAGGGGACACGGGTTCGAGCCCTGGTCTGGGAGGATCCTACATGCCGCGGAGCAACTGGGCCCGTGAGCCACAACTACTGAGCCTGCGCCTCTGGAGGCTGTGCTCCGCGACAAGAGAGGCCGCGATAGTGAGGGGCCTACGCAGCGCAATGAAGAGCGGCCCCCACTTACCGCAACTGGAGAGAGCTCTAGCACAGAAACGAAGACCCAACATAGCAATCAATCAATCAATCAATCAATCTTAAAAAAACAATAAAAAATAAAATAAATAAAATAAAATAAAGCAGGACAGCGACTAAGACCTCATGGAAAGAGCTGCATGCCTCCCTTTCTGCGCAGGTACTCAGGGACTTACCTCGAGGCCAGTACTCACGTTGAGTTTCCCTTTAGCTCTAGAGCGTGGCAGGATGAGCTCCACCCCGGCCATCTAAGCACCTGATGTACCTGGAGAAAACTCATTTTCATCCCAGAGCCATGCCTACAGCAGCTGGGGCTCTATCAACAGCAGTCAATTTCAAGTAGCTTCAAGGCAGCATGAATGGAGTTTTCAAAATGGGAAAGCAAGGCTAATTTCATGAGGCCCTCTTTTGAAGGGCACACGCAGCATACATCCCTGTGCTTTCTCACAAGTCCAAACAGACACAGGTTACCCAGTGGTTCCTTCCCTGAATCAACTCCTCGAAGCAGGGTGTTCTGCATCTAGCGAACTGCCTCAACCAAAGAACGCCCCAGCAAAGCCTCCGGGCCCGTGGCTCTTCAAAAGCCTGCAGTGTTACACGAGGAACTGGGCTTTAGTTGCAGTCGGAACGCAAGCCGACATTCTCCTGGAGGCAGGGTGACTTCAGGCAGGGGATCTCAGATGAAATGCAAAGCCGAGGGTTATTCTAAGTGCAGCTCAGACTAGTGCAATGAGTCAGACTTGCACGGAATATTGGACCTGCTAGAAAGCTGTGCGTCGACCAGTGGGAGTGTTGAGGAAATCAAGCTGTCCCAAGAAAGAGTGCAGTCTGTTGCCCTACACTCGGCATACACAGAGTGGCTCCGAAGTACTACGGGCCTGGATGCGGCTTAGCAGGCCCATGGGGGCCCGGGGGTACTCAGTGTTCTTGCAGGGAATTGCGTGCCCACGCGGGGTTCCTAGATGTCCTGCAAAGCGTACTGACATTAAAACAATGCAGAGCAACGTCTATGGCCTCCTGGAAACTGCTGCACGCCTCCGCTTCTGCATGGCAATTCAGGGCCTTACCTCGAGAGAACTGCTCATGCTGAGTGTCCCGTTAGCGACACAGCATGGTAGGATGCTGACTTTCTCCTCAAGCAGAGTGACTTCAGGTACGAGGTCGTCGAAGAATCCTAAGCAGTGTGTTTTCTCACGGCACCTCAGACGGGGGCCATGACGAACATTTCCAGGGCACGCCGCACTGGCTAGAAATGTGGTCCTGAGGCTGTTCCACTGCTCTGGAAATGTAGCTCTCCTTAAGGAACGAGCAGTGTGTTGCCCATCACTCCGCATACACAGACGGCCTCCGAGGGACCGACCTTTGGGCCTCGATGTTGCTCAGCAGGCCCACAGGGATCTGGAGGTACTCACTGATCTTGGAGGGAAAATGATGCACACCTAAGGGGCCGACGAGTCCTGAAAAGGGTACTTCCTTTAATATAAAGCAGAACAGGGGCTTCCCTGGGGGTGCAGTGCTTGAGAATCTGCCTGCCAATGCAGGGGACACGGGTTCGAGCCCTGGTCTGGGAGGATCCCGCATGCCACGGAGCAACTGGGCCCGTGAGCCACAACTACTGAGCCTGCGCCTCTGGATGCTGTGCTCCGTGACAAGAAAGGCCGCGATAGTGAGAGGCCTACACACCGCGATGAAGAGTGGCCCCCAGTTACCGCAACTGGAGAGAGCTCTAGCACAGAAACGAAGACCCAATATAGCAATCAATCAATCAATAAATAAATCTTAAAAAAACAATAAAAAATAAAAAAAATAAAATAAAATAAAGCAGAACAGCGCCTAAGACCTCATGGAAAGAGCTGCATGCCTCCCTTTCTGCGCGGCTACTCAGGGACATACCTCGAGGCCAGTACTCACGTTGAGTTTCCCTTTAGCTCTAGAGCGTGGCAGGATGAGCTCCACCCCAGCCATCGAAGTACCCGGCTTACCTAGAGAAAACTCATTTTCTTCCCAGAGCCATGCCTACAGTGGCTAGTGGCCTCTCAACAGCAGTCAATTTCAAGTAGCTTCAAGGCAGCATGAATGGAGCTTTCAAAATGGGAAAGCAAGGCTAGTTCCATCAGTCCCCCATTTCCACGGGCACATGCAGCATATTTCCCTGTGCTTTCAAACAAGTCCAAAGAGACACAGGTTACCCAGTGGATCCTTCCCTGAATCAACTCCTCGAAGCAGGGTGTTCTGCAAATAGCGAACTACCTCAACCAAGGAACGACCCAGCTAAGCCTCCGGTCCCGTGGCTCTTCAAAAGCCTGCAGTATTACCCGAGGAACTCGGCTTTAGTTGCAGTAGGAACACAAACCGACATTCTCCTGGAGGCAGGGGGGTTTCAGGCAGGGGGTCCAGATGCAATGCGAAGCCGAGGGTTATTCTCAATGCAACTCAGACTAGGGCAATGAGTCAGACTTGCACGGTATGTTGGACATGCAAGAAAGGTGTTCGTCGACCTGTGGGAGTGTTGAGGAAATCAAGCTGTCCCAAGAAAGAGTGCAGTATGTTGCCCTACACTCGGCATACACAGAGTGGCTCCGAATGGCTACAGACCGGGATGTGGCTTAGCAGGCCCGTGGGGGCCTGAGGGTACTCAGTGTTCTTACAGGGAATAGGGTGCCCACGCGGGGTTCCTAGATGTCCTGCAAAGCGTACTGACGGTAAAACAATGCAGAGCAGCGGCTACGGCCTCATGGAAAATGCTGCACGCCTCCGCTTCTGCATGGCAATTCAGGGCCTTACCTCGAGACAACTGCTTACGCTGAATGTCCCGTTAGCGACACAGCATGGTAGGATGCTGACTTTCTCCTCGAGCAGAGTGACTTCAGGTACGAGGTCCTCGAAGAATCCTAAGCAGAGTGTTTTCTCATGGCAGCTCAGACGGGGGCCATGACGAACACTTCCATGGCACGTCGCACTGGCTAGAAATGTGGTCCTGAGGCTGTTCCAGTGCTCTGGAAATGTAGCTCTCATTAAGGAACGAGCAGTGTGTTGCCCATCACACCGCATACACAGACGGCGTCCGAGGGACCGACCTTTGGGCCTCGATGTTGCTCAGCAGGCCCACAGGGGTCTGGAGGTACTCACTGATCTTGGAGCGAAAATGATGCACACTCGAGGGTCCTACGAGTCCTGAAAAGGGTACTTCCTTTAAAATAAAGCAGAACAGGGGCTTCCCTGGTGGCGCAGTGGTTGAGAATCTGCCTGCCAATGCAGGGTACACGGGATCGAGCCCTGGTCTGGGAGGATACCACATGCCGCGGAGCAACTGGGCCCGTGAGCCACAACTACTGAGCCTGCGCCTCCGGAGGCTGTGCTCCGCAAAAAGAGAGGCCGCGATAGTGAGAGGCCTACGCACCGCGATGAAGAGCGGCCCCCACTTACCGCAACTGGAGAGAGCTCTAGCACAGAAACGCAGACCCAACATGGCAATCAATCAATCAATCAATAAATCTTAAAAAAACAATAAAAAATAAAAAAAATACAATAACATAAAGCAGGACAGCGACTAAGACCTCATGGAAAGGGCTGCATGCCTCCCTTTCTGCACGGCTACTCAGGGACTTACCTCGAGGCCTGTACTCACGTTGAGTTTCCCTTTAGCTCTAGAGCGTGGCAGGATGAGCTCCACCCCGGCCATCGAAGCACCCGGCTTACCTGGAGAATGCTCATTTTCTTCCCAGAGCCTTGCCTACAGTGGCTAGTGGCCTGTCAACAGCAGTCAATTTCAAGTAGCTTCAAGGCAGCATGAATGGAGCTTTCAAAATGGGAAAGCAAAGCTAGTTCCATCAGGCCCCCATTTCCACGGGCACACGCAGCATACATCTCTGTGCTTTCTACAAAGTCCAAACAGACACAGGTTACCCAGTGGTTCCTTCCCTGAATCAACTCCTCGAAGCAGGGTTTTCTGCATCTAGTGAACTGCCTCAACCAAGGAACGCCCCAGCTAGGCCTCCGGGCCCGTGGCTCTTCAAAAGCCTGACGTGTTACACGAGGAACTGGGCTTTCGTTGCAGTCGGAAAGCAAGCCGACATTCTCCTGGAGGCAGGGTGACTTCAGGCAGGGAGTCCCAGATGGAATGCGAAGCCGAGGGTTATTCTAAGTGCAGCTCAGACTAGGGCAATGAGTCAGACTTGCTCGGCATGTTGGACCTGCTAAAACGGTGTTCCTGTATCTGTGGGAGTGCTGAGGAAATCAAGCTGTCCCAAGAAAGAGTGCAGTCTGTTGCCCTACACTCGGCATACACAGAGTGGCTCCGAAGGACTACGGGTCTGGATGTGGCTTGGCAGCCCCACAGGGGCCTCAGTGTACTCAGTGTTCTTGCAGGGAATAGGGTGGCCACGCGAGGCTCCTCGATGTCCTGCAAAGCGCACTGACGTTAAAATAATGCAGAGCAACGGCTATGTCCTCCTGGAAACTGCTGCACGCCTCCGTTTCTGCATGGCAATTCAGGGCCTTACCTCGAGACAACTGCTTACGCTGAATGTCCCGTTAGCGACACAGCATGGTAGGATGCTGACTTTCTCCTCGAGCAGAGTGACTTCAGGTACGAGGTCCTCGAAGAATCCTAAGCAGAGTGTTTTCTCATGGCAGCTCTGACGGGGGCCATGACGAACACTTCCATGGCATGTCGCACTGGCTAGAAATGTGGTCCTGAGGCTGTTCCAGTGCTCTGGAAATGTAGCTCTCTTTAAGGAACGAGCAGTGTGTTGCCCATCACTCTGCATACACAGACGGCCTCCGAGGGACCGACCTTTGGGCCTCGATGTTGCTCAGCAGGCCCACAGGGGTCTGGAGGTCCTCAGTGATCTTGGAGGGAAAATGATGCACCGCCGGGTGCCAACGAGTCCTGAAAAGGGTACTTCCTTTAAAATAAAGCAGAACAGGGGCTTCCCTGGTGGCGTAGTGGTTGAGAATCTGCCTGCCAATGCAGGGGACACGGGTTCGAGCCCTGGTCTGGGAGGATCCTACATGCCGCGGAGCAACTGGGCCCGTGAGCCACAACTACTGAGCCTGCGCCTCTGGAGGCTGTGCTCCGCGACAAGAGAGGCCGCGATAGTGAGGGGCCTACGCAGCGCGATGAAGAGCGGCCCCCACTTACCGCAACTGGAGAGAGCTCTAGCACAGAAACGAAGACCCAACATAGCAATCAATCAATCAATCAATCAATCTTAAAAAAACAATAAAAAATAAAATAAATAAAATAAAATAAAGCAGGACAGCGACTAAGACCTCATGGAAAGAGCTGCATGCCTCCCTTTCTGCGCAGGTACTCAGGGACTTACCTCGAGGCCAGTACTCACGTTGAGTTTCCCTTTAGCTCTAGAGCGTGGCAGGATGAGCTCCACCCCGGCCATCTAAGCACCTGATGTACCTGGAGAAAACTCATTTTCATCCCAGAGCCATGCCTACAGCAGCTGGGGCTCTATCAACAGCAGTCAATTTCAAGTAGCTTCAAGGCAGCATGAATGGAGTTTTCAAAATGGGAAAGCAAGGCTAATTTCATGAGGCCCTCTTTTGAAGGGCACACGCAGCATACATCCCTGTGCTTTCTCACAAGTCCAAACAGACACAGGTTACCCAGTGGTTCCTTCCCTGAATCAACTCCTCGAAGCAGGGTGTTCTGCATCTAGCGAACTGCCTCAACCAAAGAACGCCCCAGCAAAGCCTCCGGGCCCGTGGCTCTTCAAAAGCCTGCAGTGTTACACGAGGAACTGGGCTTTAGTTGCAGTCGGAACGCAAGCCGACATTCTCCTGGAGGCAGGGTGACTTCAGGCAGGGGATCTCAGATGAAATGCAAAGCCGAGGGTTATTCTAAGTGCAGCTCAGACTAGTGCAATGAGTCAGACTTGCACGGAATATTGGACCTGCTAGAAAGCTGTGCGTCGACCAGTGGGAGTGTTGAGGAAATCAAGCTGTCCCAAGAAAGAGTGCAGTCTGTTGCCCTACACTCGGCATACACAGAGTGGCTCCGAAGTACTACGGGCCTGGATGCGGCTTAGCAGGCCCATGGGGGCCCGGGGGTACTCAGTGTTCTTGCAGGGAATTGCGTGCCCACGCGGGGTTCCTAGATGTCCTGCAAAGCGTACTGACATTAAAACAATGCAGAGCAACGTCTATGGCCTCCTGGAAACTGCTGCACGCCTCCGCTTCTGCATGGCAATTCAGGGCCTTACCTCGAGAGAACTGCTCATGCTGAGTGTCCCGTTAGCGACACAGCATGGTAGGATGCTGACTTTCTCCTCAAGCAGAGTGACTTCAGGTACGAGGTCGTCGAAGAATCCTAAGCAGTGTGTTTTCTCACGGCACCTCAGACGGGGGCCATGACGAACATTTCCAGGGCACGCCGCACTGGCTAGAAATGTGGTCCTGAGGCTGTTCCACTGCTCTGGAAATGTAGCTCTCCTTAAGGAACGAGCAGTGTGTTGCCCATCACTCCGCATACACAGACGGCCTCCGAGGGACCGACCTTTGGGCCTCGATGTTGCTCAGCAGGCCCACAGGGATCTGGAGGTACTCACTGATCTTGGAGGGAAAATGATGCACACCTAAGGGGCCGACGAGTCCTGAAAAGGGTACTTCCTTTAATATAAAGCAGAACAGGGGCTTCCCTGGGGGTGCAGTGCTTGAGAATCTGCCTGCCAATGCAGGGGACACGGGTTCGAGCCCTGGTCTGGGAGGATCCCGCATGCCACGGAGCAACTGGGCCCGTGAGCCACAACTACTGAGCCTGCGCCTCTGGATGCTGTGCTCCGTGACAAGAAAGGCCGCGATAGTGAGAGGCCTACACACCGCGATGAAGAGTGGCCCCCAGTTACCGCAACTGGAGAGAGCTCTAGCACAGAAACGAAGACCCAATATAGCAATCAATCAATCAATAAATAAATCTTAAAAAAACAATAAAAAATAAAAAAAATAAAATAAAATAAAGCAGAACAGCGCCTAAGACCTCATGGAAAGAGCTGCATGCCTCCCTTTCTGCGCGGCTACTCAGGGACATACCTCGAGGCCAGTACTCACGTTGAGTTTCCCTTTAGCTCTAGAGCGTGGCAGGATGAGCTCCACCCCAGCCATCGAAGTACCCGGCTTACCTAGAGAAAACTCATTTTCTTCCCAGAGCCATGCCTACAGTGGCTAGTGGCCTCTCAACAGCAGTCAATTTCAAGTAGCTTCAAGGCAGCATGAATGGAGCTTTCAAAATGGGAAAGCAAGGCTAGTTCCATCAGTCCCCCATTTCCACGGGCACATGCAGCATATTTCCCTGTGCTTTCAAACAAGTCCAAAGAGACACAGGTTACCCAGTGGATCCTTCCCTGAATCAACTCCTCGAAGCAGGGTGTTCTGCAAATAGCGAACTACCTCAACCAAGGAACGACCCAGCTAAGCCTCCGGTCCCGTGGCTCTTCAAAAGCCTGCAGTATTACCCGAGGAACTCGGCTTTAGTTGCAGTAGGAACACAAACCGACATTCTCCTGGAGGCAGGGGGGTTTCAGGCAGGGGGTCCAGATGCAATGCGAAGCCGAGGGTTATTCTCAATGCAACTCAGACTAGGGCAATGAGTCAGACTTGCACGGTATGTTGGACATGCAAGAAAGGTGTTCGTCGACCTGTGGGAGTGTTGAGGAAATCAAGCTGTCCCAAGAAAGAGTGCAGTATGTTGCCCTACACTCGACATACACAGAGTGGCTCCGAATGGCTACAGACCGGGATGTGGCTTAGCAGGCCCGTGGGGGCCTGAGGGTACTCAGTGTTCTTATAGGGAATAGGGTGCCCACGCGGGGTTCCTAGATGTCCTGCAAAGCGTACTGACGGTAAAACAATGCAGAGCAGCGGCTACGGCCTCATGGAAAATGCTGCACGCCTCCGCTTCTGCATGGCAATTCAGGGCCTTACCTCGAGACAACTGCTTACGCTGAATGTCCCGTTAGCGACACAGCATGGTAGGATGCTGACTTTCTCCTCGAGCAGAGTGACTTCAGGTACGAGGTCCTCGAAGAATCCTAAGCAGAGTGTTTTCTCATGGCAGCTCAGACGGGGGCCATGACGAACACTTCCATGGCACGTCGCACTGGCTAGAAATGTGGTCCTGAGGCTGTTCCAGTGCTCTGGAAATGTAGCTCTCATTAAGGAACGAGCAGTGTGTTGCCCATCACACCGCATACACAGACGGCGTCCGAGGGACCGACCTTTGGGCCTCGATGTTGCTCAGCAGGCCCACAGGGGTCTGGAGGTACTCACTGATCTTGGAGCGAAAATGATGCACACTCGAGGGTCCTACGAGTCCTGAAAAGGGTACTTCCTTTAAAATAAAGCAGAACAGGGGCTTCCCTGGTGGCGCAGTGGTTGAGAATCTGCCTGCCAATGCAGGGTACACGGGATCGAGCCCTGGTCTGGGAGGATACCACATGCCGCGGAGCAACTGGGCCCGTGAGCCACAACTACTGAGCCTGCGCCTCCGGAGGCTGTGCTCCACAAAAAGAGAGGCCGCGATAGTGAGAGGCCTACGCACCGCGATGAAGAGCGGCCCCCACTTACCGCAACTGGAGAGAGCTCTAGCACAGAAACGCAGACCCAACATGGCAATCAATCAATCAATCAATAAATCTTAAAAAAACAATAAAAAATAAAAAAAATACAATAACATAAAGCAGGACAGCGACTAAGACCTCATGGAAAGGGCTGCATGCCTCCCTTTCTGCACGGCTACTCAGGGACTTACCTCGAGGCCTGTACTCACGTTGAGTTTCCCTTTAGCTCTAGAGCGTGGCAGGATGAGCTCCACCCCGGCCATCGAAGCACCCGGCTTACCTGGAGAATGCTCATTTTCTTCCCAGAGCCTTGCCTACAGTGGCTAGTGGCCTGTCAACAGCAGTCAATTTCAAGTAGCTTCAAGGCAGCATGAATGGAGCTTTCAAAATGGGAAAGCAAAGCTAGTTCCATCAGGCCCCCATTTCCACGGGCACACGCAGCATACATCTCTGTGCTTTCTACAAAGTCCAAACAGACACAGGTTACCCAGTGGTTCCTTCCCTGAATCAACTCCTCGAAGCAGGGTTTTCTGCATCTAGTGAACTGCCTCAACCAAGGAACGCCCCAGCTAGGCCTCCGGGCCCGTGGCTCTTCAAAAGCCTGACGTGTTACACGAGGAACTGGGCTTTCGTTGCAGTCGGAAAGCAAGCCGACATTCTCCTGGAGGCAGGGTGACTTCAGGCAGGGAGTCCCAGATGGAATGCGAAGCCGAGGGTTATTCTAAGTGCAGCTCAGACTAGGGCAATGAGTCAGACTTGCACGGCATGTTCGACCGGCTAGAACGGTCTTTGTGTATCTGTGGGAGTGCTGAGGAAATCAAGCTGTCCCAAGAAAGAGTGCAGTCTGTTGCCCTACACTCGGCATAAACAGAGTGGCTCCGAAGGTCTACGGGTCTGGATGTGGCTTGGCAGGCCCACGGGGGCCTGAGGGTACTCAGTGTTCTTGCAGGGAATAGGGTGCCCACGCGAGGCTCCTAGATGTCCTGCAAAGCGTACTGACGTTAAAATAATGCAGAGCAATGGCTATGGCCTCCTGGAAACTGCTGCACGCCTCCGCTTCTGCATGGCAATTCAGGGCCTTACCTCGAGACAAGTGCTTACGCTGAATGTCCCGTTAGCGACACAGCATGGTAGGATGCTGACTTTCTCCTCGAGCAGAGTGACTTCAGGTACGAGGTCCTCGAAGAACCCTAAGCAGAGTGTTTTCTCATGGCAACTCAGACGGGGGCCATGACGAACACTTCCATGGCACGTCGCACTGGCTAGAAATGTGGTCCTGAGGCTGTTCCAGTGCTCTGGAAATGTAGCTCTCCTTAAGGAACGAGCAGTGTGTTGCCCATCACTCCGCATACACAGACGGCCTCCGAGGGACCGACCTTTGGGCCTCGATGTTGCTCAGCAGGCCCACAGGGGTCTGGAGGTACTCACTGATCTTGGAGGGAAAATGATGCACACCCGAGGGGCCTACGAGTCCTGAAAAGGGTACTTCCTTTAAAATAAAGCAGAACAGGGGCTTCCCTGGTGGCGCAGTGGTTGAGAATCTGCCTGCCAATGCAGGGGACACGGGTTCGAGCCCTGTCTGGGAGGATCCTACATGCCGCGGAGCAACTGAGCCCGTGAGCCACAAATACTGCGCCTGCGCCTCTGGATGCTGTTCTCCGTGACAAGAGAGGCCACGATAGTGAGAGGCCTACGCACCGCGATGAAGAGTGGACCCCACTTACCCCAACTGGAGAGAGCCCTAGCACAGAAACGCAGACCCAACATAGCAATCAATCAATCAATCAATAAATCTTAAAAAAAGAATAAAAAATAAAATAAATAAAATAAAACAAAGCAGAACAGCGACTAAGACCTCATGGAAAGAGCTGCATGCCTCCCTTTCTGCGCGGCTACTCAGGGACTTACCTCGAGGCCAGTACTCACGTTGAGTTTCCCTTTAGCTCTAGAGCGTGGCAGGATGAGCTCCACCCCGGCCATCGAAGCACCCGATGTACGTGGAGAAAGCTCATTTTCTTCCCAGAGCCATGCCTACAGCAACTGGGGTTCTATCAACAGCAGTCAATTTCAAGTAGCTTCAAGGCAGCATGAATGGAGCTTTCAAAATGGGAAAGCAAGGCTAGTTCCATCACGCCCCCTTTTGAAGGGCACACGCAGCATACATCCCTGTGCTTTCTCACAAATCCAAACAGACACAGGTTACCCAGTGGTTCCTTCCCTGAATCAACTCCTCGAAGCAGGGTGTTCTGCATCTAGCGAACTGTCTCAACGTAGGAACGCCCCAGCTAGGCCTCCGGGCCCGTGGCTCTTCAAAAGCCTGCAGTGTTACACGAGGAACTGGGATTTCATTGTAGTCGGAACGCAACCCGACATTCTCCTGGAGGCAGGGTGACTTCAGGCAGGGAGTCCCAGATGGAATGCGAAGCCGAGGGTTATTCTAAGTGCAGCTCAGACTAGGGCAATGAGTCAGACTTGCTCGGCATGTTGGACCTGCTAAAACGGTGTTCGTGTATCTTTGGGAGTGCTGAGGAAATCAAGCTGTCCCAAGAAAGAGTGCAGTCTGCTGCCCTACACTCGGCATACACAGAGTGGCTCCGAAGGACTACGGGTCTGGATGTGGCTTGGCAGCCCCACGGGGGCCTCAGTGTACTCAGTGTTCTTGCAGGGAATAGGGTGGCCACGCGAGGCTCCTCGATGTCCTGCAAAGCGCACTGACGTTAAAATAATGCAGAGCAACGGCTATGTCCTCCTGGAAACTGCTGCACGCCTCCGTTTCTGCATGGCAATTCAGGGCCTTACCTCGAGACAACTGCTTACGCTGAATGTCCCGTTAGCGACACAGCATGGTAGGATGCTGACTTTCTCCTCGAGCAGAGTGACTTCAGGTACGAGGTCCTCGAAGAATCCTAAGCAGAGTGTTTTCTCATGGCAGCTCTGACGGGGGCCATGACGAACACTTCCATGGCATGTCGCACTGGCTAGAAATGTGGTCCTGAGGCTGTTCCAGTGCTCTGGAAATGTAGCTCTCTTTAATGAACGAGCAGTGTGTTGCCCATCACTCTGCATACACAGACGGCCTCCAAGGGACCGACCTTTGGGCCTCGATGTTGCTCAGCAGGCCCACAGGGGTATGGAGGTCCTCAGTGATCTTGGAGGGAAAATGATGCACCGCCGGGTGCCAACGAGTCCTGAAAAGGGTACTTCCTTTAAAATAAAGCAGAACAGGGGCTTCCCTGGTGGCGCAGTGGTTGAGAATCTGCCTGCCAATGCAGGGGACACGGGTTCGAGCCCTGGTCTGGGATGATCCTACATGCCGCGGAGCAACTGGGCCCGTGAACCACAAATACTGAGCCTGCGCCTCTGGATGCTGTGCTCCGCGACAAGAGAGGCCACGATAGTGAGAGGCCTACGCACCGCGATGAAGAGTGGCCCCCACTTACGGCAACTGGAGAGAGCCCTAGCACAGAAACGCAGACCCAACATAGCAATAAATCAATCAATCAATAAATCTTAAAAAAAGAATAAAAAATAAAATAAATAAAATAAAACAAAGCAGAACAGCGACTAAGACCTCATAGAAAAAGCTGCATGCCTCCCTTTCTGCGCGGCTACTCAGGGACTTACCTCGAGGCCAGTACTCACGTTGAGTTTCCCTTTAGCTCTAGAGCGTGGCAGGATGAGCTCCACCCCGGCCATCGAAGCACCCGGCTTACCTGGAGAATGCTCATTTTCTTCCCAGAGCCATGCCTACAGTGGCTAGTGGCTTGTCAATAGCAGTCATTTTCAAGGAGCTTCAAGGCAGCATGAATGGAGCTTTCAGAATGGGAAAGCAAAGCTAGTTCCATCAGGCCCCCATTTCTACGGGCACACGCAGCATACATCCCTGTGCTTTATAACAAGTCCAAACAGACACAGGTTACCCAGTGGTTCCTTCCCTGAATCAACTCCTCGAAGCAGGGTGTTCTGCATCTAGCGAACTGCCTCAACCAAGGAACGCCCCAGCTAGGCCTCCGGGCCCGTGGCTGTACAAAAGCCTGCAGTGTTACACGAGGAACTGGGCTTTCCTTGCATTCGGAATGCAAGCCGACATTCTCCTGGAGGCAGGGTGACTTCAAGCAGGGGATCCTAGATGGAATGCGAATCCGAGGGTTATTCTAAGTGCAGCTCAGACTAGGGCAATGAGTCAGACTTGCACAGCATGTTCGACCTGCTAGAACGGTGTTCGTGTATCTGTGGGAGTGCTGAGGAAATCAAGCTGTCCCAAGAAAGAGTGCAGTCTGTTGCCCTACACTCGGCATACACAGAGTGGCTCCGAAGGGCTACGGGCCTGGTTGCGGCTTAACAGGCCCACGGGGGCCTGAGGGTACTCAGTGTTCTTGCAGGGAATAGGGTGCCCACGCCAGACTCCTAGATGTCCTGCAAAGCGTACTGACGTTAACATAATGCAGAGCAATGGCTATGTCCTCCTGGAAACTGCTGCACGCCTCCGCTTCTGCATGGCAATTCAGGGCCTTACCTCGAGACAACTGCTTACGCTGAATGTCCCGTTAGCGACACAGCATGGTAGGATGCTGACTTTCTCCTCGAGCAGAGTGACTTCAGGTACGAGGTCCTCGAAGAACCCTAAGCAGAGTGTTTTCTCATGGCAGCTCAGACGGGGGCCATGACGAACACTTCCATGGCACGTCGCACTGGCTAGAAATGTGGTCCTGAGGCTGTTCCAGTGCTCTGGAAATGTAGCTCTCCTTAAGGAACGAGCAGTGTGTTGCCCATCACTCCGCATACACAGACGGCCTCCGAGAGACCGACCTTTGGGCCTCGATGTTGCTCAGCAGGCCCACAGGGGTCTGGAGGTACTCACTGATCTTGGAGGGAAAATGATGCACACCTAAGGGGCCGACGAGTCCTGAAAAGGGTACTTCCTTTAAAATAAAGCAGAACAGGGGCTCCCCTGGTGGCGCAGTGCTTGAGAATCTGCCTGCCAATGCAGGGGACACGGGTTCGAGCCCTGGTCTGGGAGGATCCCACATGCCGTGGAGCAACTGGGCCCGTGAGCCACAACTACTGAGCCTGCGCCTCTGGAGGCTGTGCTCCGCGACAAGAGAGGCCGCGATAGTGAGAGGCCTACGCAGCGCGATGAAGAGCGGCCCCCACTTACCGCAACTGGAGAGAGCTCTAGCACAGAAACGAAGACCCAACATAGCAATCAATCAATCAATCAATAAATCTTAAAAAAAGAATAAAAAATAAAATAAATAAAATAAAACAAAGCAGAACAGCGACTAACACCTCATGGAAAAAGCTGCATGCCTCCCTTTCTGCGCGGCTACTCAGGGACTTACCTCGAGGCCAGTACTCACGTTGAGTTTCCCTTTAGCTCTAGAGCGTGGCAGGATGAGCTCCACCCCGGCCATCGAAGCACCCGGCTTACCTGGAGAATGCTCATTTTCTTCCCAGAGCCATGCCTACAGTGGCTAGTGGCCTGTCAACAGCAGTCAATTTCAAGTAGCTTCAAGGCAGCATGAATGGAGCTTTCAAAATGGGAAAGCAAGGCTAGTTCCATCAGGCCCCAATTTCCACGGGCACACGCAGCATACATCTCTGTGCTTTCTACCAAGTCTAAACAGACACAGGTTACCCAGTGGTTCCTTCCCTGAATCAACTCCTCGAAGCAGGGTGTTCTGCATCTAGCGAACTGCCTCAACGAAGGAACGCCCCAGCTAGGCCTCCGGGCCCGTGGCTCTTCAAAAGCCTGCAGTGTTACACGAGGAACTGGGATTTCATTGCAGTCGGAACGCAAGCCGACATTCTCCTGGAGGCAGGGTGACTTCAGGCAGGGAGTCCCAGATGGAATGCGAAGCCGAGGGTTATTCTAAGTGCAGCTCAGACTAGGGCAATGAGTCAGACTTGCTCGGCATGTTGGAACTGCTAAAACGGTGTTCGTGTATCTGTGGGAGTGCTGAGGAAATCAAGCTGTCTCAAGAAAGAGTGCAGTCTGTTGCCCTACACTCGGCATACACAGAGTGGCTCCGAAGGACTACGGGTCTGGATGTGGCTTGGCAGCCCCACGGGGGCCTCAGTGTACTCAGTGTTCTTGCAGGGAATAGGGTGGCCACGCGAGTCTCCTCGATGTCCTGCAAAGCGCACTGACGTTAAAATAATGCAGAGCAACGGCTATGTCCTCCTGGAAACTGCTGCACGCCTCCGTTTCTGCATGGCAATTCAGGGCCTTACCTCGAGACAACTGCTTACGCTGAATGTCCCGTTAGCGGCACAGCATGGTAGGATGCTGACTTTCTCCTCGAGCAGAGTGACTTCAGGTACGAGGTCCTCGAAGAACCCTAAGCAGAGTGTTTTCTCATGGCAGCTCAGACGGGGGCCATGACGAACACTTCCATGGCACGTCGCACTGGCTAGAAATGTGGTCCTGAGGCTGTTCCAGTGCTCTGAAAATGTAGCTCTCCTTAAGGAACGAGCAGTGTGTTGCCCATCACTCCGCATACACAGACGGCCTCCGAGGGACCGACCTTTGGGCCTCGATGTTGCTCAGCAGGCCCACAGGGGTCTGGAGGTACTCACTGATCTTGGAGGGAAAATGATGCACACCCGAGGGGCCTACGAGTCCTGAAAAGGGTACTTCCTTTAAAATAAAGCAGAACAGGGGCTTCCCTGGTGGCGCAGTGGTTGAGAATCTGCCTGCCAATGCAGGGGACACGGGTTCGAGCCCTGTCTGGGAGGATCCTACATGCCGCGGAGCAACTGAGCCCGTGAGCCACAAATACTGCGCCTGCGCCTCTGGATGCTGTGCTCCGTGACAAGAGAGGCCACGATAGTGAGAAGCCTACGCACCGCGATGAAGAGTGTACCCCACTTACCCCAACTGGAGAGAGCCCTAGCACAGAAACGCAGACCCAACATAGCAATCAATCAATCAATCAATAAATCTTAAAAAAAGAATAAAAAATAAAATAAATAAAATAAAACAAAGCAGAACAGCGACTAAGACCTCATGGAAAGAGCTGCATGCCTCCTTTTCTGCGCGGCTACTCAGGGACTTACCTCGAGGCCAGTACTCACGTTGAGTTTCCCTTTAGCTCTAGAGCGTGGCAGGATGAGCTCCACCCCGGCCATCGAAGCACCCGATGTACGTGGAGAAAGCTCATTTTCTTCCCACAGCCATGCCTACAGCAACTGGGGTTCTATCAACAGCAGTCAATTTCAAGTAGCTTCAAGGCAGCATGAATGGAGCTTTCAAAATGGGAAAGCAAGGCTAGTTCCATCACGCCCCCTTTTGAAGGGCACACGCAGCATACATCCCTGTGTTTTCTCACAAATCCAAACAGACACAGGTTACCCAGTGGTTCCTTCCCTGAATCAACTCCTCGAAGCAGGGTGTTCTGCCTCTAGCGAACTGCCTCAACCAAGCAACGCCCCAGATAAGCCTCCGGGCCCATGGCTCTTCAAAAGCCTGCAGTGTTACACGAGGAACTGGGCTTTCGTTGCAGTCGGAACGCAAGCCGACATTCTCCTGGAGGCAGGGTGACTTCAGGCAGGGGGTCTCAGAAGAAATGCAAAGCCGAGGGTTATTCTAAGTGCAGCTCAAACTAGTGCAATGAGTCAGACTTGCACGGAATATTGGACCTGCTAGAAAGGTGTTCGTCGACCAGTGGGAGCGCTGAGGAAATCAAGCTGTCCCAAGAAAGAGTGCAGTCTGTTGCCCTACACTCGGCATACACAGAGTGGCTCCGAAGGGCTACGGGCCTGGTTGCGGCTTAACAGGCCCTTGGGGGCCCGGGGGTACTCAGTGTTCTTGCAGGGAATAGGGTGCCCACGCGGGGTTCCTAGATGTCATGCAAAGCGTACTGACATTAAAACAATGCAGAGCAACGGCTATGGCCTCCTGGAAACTGCTGCACGCCTCCGCTTCTGCATGGCAATTCAGGGCCTTACCTTGAGAGAACTGCTCACGCTGAGTGTCCCGTTAGCGACACAGCATGGTAGGATGCTGACTTTCTCCTCAAGCAGAGTGACTTCAGGTACGAGGTCGTCGAAGAATCCTAAGCAGTCTGTTTTCTCACGGCAGCTCAGACGGGGGCCATGACGAACACTTCCATGGCACGCCGCACTGGCTAGAAATGTGGTCCTGAGGCTGTTACAGTGCTCTGGAAATGTAGCTCTCCTTAAGGAACGAGCAGTGTGTTGCCCATCACTCCTCATACACTGAGGGCCTCCGAGGCAACGACCTTTGGGCTTCGATGTTGCTCAGCAGGCCCACAGGTGTCTGGAGGTACTCAGTGATCTTGGAGGGAAAATGACGCACACCCAAGGGGCCTACGAGTCCTGAAAAGGGTACTTCCTTTAAAATAAAGCAGAACAGGGGCTTCCCTGGGGGCGCAGTGCTTGAGAATCTGCCTGCCAATGCAGGGGACACGGGTTCAAGCCGTGGTCTGGGAGGATCCCACATGCCGCAGAGCAACTGGGCCCGTGAGCCACAACTACTGAGCCTGTGCCTTTGGAGGCTGTGCTCCGCGACAAAAGAGGCCACGATAGTGAGAGGCGTATGCACCGCGATGAAGAGTGGCCCCCACTTACCGCAACTGCAGAGAGCCCTAGCACAGAAACGCAGATCCAACATAGCAATCAATCAATCAATCAATAAATCTTAAAAAAAGAATAAAAAATAAAATAAATAAAATAAAACAAAGCAGAACAGCGACTAACACCTCATGGAAAAAGCTGCATGCCTCCCTTTCTGCGCGGCTACTCAGGGACTTACCTCGAGGCCAGTACTCACGTTGAGTTTCCCTTTAGCTCTAGAGCGTGGCAGGATGAGCTCCACCCCGGCCATCGAAGCACCCGATGTACGTGGAGAAAGCTCATTTTCTTCCCACAGCCATGCCTACAGCAACTGGGGTTCTATCAACAGCAGTCAATTTCAAGTAGCTTCAAGGCAGCATGAATGGAGCTTTCAAAATGGGAAAGCAAGGCTAGTTCCATCACGCCCCCTTTTGAAGGGCACACGCAGCATACATCCCTGTGTTTTCTCACAAATCCAAACAGACACAGGTTACCCAGTGGTTCCTTCCCTGAATCAACTCCTCGAAGCAGGGTGTTCTGCCTCTAGCGAACTGCCTCAACCAAGCAACGCCCCAGATAAGCCTCCGGGCCCATGGCTCTTCAAAAGCCTGCAGTGTTACACGAGGAACTGGGCTTTCGTTGCAGTCGGAACGCAAGCCGACATTCTCCTGGAGGCAGGGTGACTTCAGGCAGGGGGTCTCAGATGAAATGCAAAGCCGAGGGTTATTCTAAGTGCAGCTCAAACTAGTGCAATGAGTCAGACTTGCACGGAATATTGGACCTGCTAGAAAGGTGTTCGTCGACCAGTGGGAGCGCTGAGGAAATCAAGCTGTCCCAAGAAAGAGTGCAGTCTGTTGCCCTACACTCGGCATACACAGAGTGGCTCCGAAGGGCTACGGGCCTGGTTGCGGCTTAACAGGCCCTTGGGGGCCCGGGGGTACTCAGTGTTCTTGCAGGGAATAGGGTGCCCACGCGGGGTTCCTAGATGTCATGCAAAGCGTACTGACATTAAAACAATGCAGAGCAACGTCTATGGCCTCCTGGAAACTGCTGCACGCCTCCGCTTCTGCATGGCAATTCAGGGCCTTACCTTGAGAGAACTGCTCACGCTGAGTGTCCCGTTAGCGACACAGCATGGTAGGATGCTGACTTTCTCCTCAAGCAGAGTGACTTCAGGTACGAGGTCGTCGAAGAATCCTAAGCAGTCTGTTTTCTCACGGCAGCTCAGACGGGGGCCATGACGAACACTTCCATGGCACGCCGCACTGGCTAGAAATGTGGTCCTGAGGCTGTTACAGTGCTCTGGAAATGTAGCTCTCCTTAAGGAACGAGCAGTGTGTTGCCCATCACTCCTCATACACTGAGGGCCTCCGAGGGACCGACCTTTGGGCCTCGATGTTGCTCAGCAGGCCCACAGGGGTCTGGAGGTCCTCAGTGATCTTGGAGGGAAAATGATGCACCGCCGGGTGCCAACGAGTCCTGAAAAGGGTACTTCCTTTAAAATAAAGCAGAACAGGGGCTTCCCTGGTGGCGCAGTGGTTGAGAATCTGCCTGCCAATGCAGGGGACACGGGTTCGAGCCCTGGTCTGGGAGGATCCTACATGCCGCGGAGCAACTGGGCCCGTGAACCACAAATACTGAGCCTGCGCCTCTGGATGCTGTGCTCCGTGACAACAGAGGCCACGATAGTGAGAGGCCTACGCACCGCGATGAAGAGTGGCCCCCACTTACGGCAACTGGAGAGAGCCCTAGCACAGAAACTCAGACCCAACATAACAATAAATCAATCAATCAATAAATCTTAAAAAAAGAATAAAAAATAAAATAAATAAAATAAAACAAAGCAGAACAGAGAGTAAGACCTCATGGAAAGAGCTGCATGCCTCCCTTTCTGCGCGGCTACTCAGGGACTTACCTCGAGGCCAGTACTCACGTTGAGTTTCCCTTTAGCTCTAGAGCGTGGCAGGATGAGCTCCACCCCGGCCATCGAAGTACCCGGCTTACCTAGAGAAAACTCATTTTCTTCCCAGAGCCATGCCTACAGTGGCTAGTGGCCTCTCAACAGCAGTCAATTTCAAGTAGCTTCAAGGCAGCATGAATGGAGCTTTCAAAATGGGAAAGCAAGGCTAGTTCCATCAGTCCCCCATTTCCACGGGCACATGCAGCATATTTCCCTGTGCTTTCTAACAAGTCCAAAGAGACACAGGTTACCCAGTGGATCCTTCCCTGAATCAACTCCTCGAAGCAGGGTGTTCTGCAAATAGCGAACTACCGCAACCAAGGAACGACCCAGCTAAGCCTCCGGTCCCGTGGCTCTTCAAAAGCCGGCAGTATTACCCGAGGAACTCGGCTTTAGTTGCAGTAGGAACACAAACCGACATTCTCCTGGAGGCAGGGGGGTTTCAGGCAGGGGGTCCAGATGCAATGCGAAGCCGAGGGTTATTCTCAATGCAACTCAGACTAGGGCAATGAGTCAGACTTGCACGGTATGTTGGACATGCTAGAAAGGTGTTCGTCGACCTGTGGGAGTGTTGAGGAAATCAAGCTGTCCCAAGAAAGAGTGCAGTATGTTGCCCTACACTCGGCATACACAGAGTGGCTCCGAATGGCTACAGACCTGGATGTGGCTTAGCAGGCCCGTGGGGGCCTGAGGGTACTCAGTGTTCTTACAGGGAATAGGGTGCCCACGCGGGGTTCCTAGATGTCCTGCAAAATGTACTGACGATAAAACAATGCAGAGCAGCGGCTACGGCTTCATGGAAAATGCTGCACGCCTCCGCTTCTGCATGGCAATTCAGGGCCTTACCTCGAGACAACTGCTTACGCTGAATGTCCCGTTAGCGACACAGCATGGTAGGATGCTGACTTTCTCCTCGAGCAGAGTGACTTCAGGTACGAGGTCCTCGAAGAATCCTAAGCAGAGTGTTTTCTCATGGCAGCTCTGACGGGGGCCATGACGAACACTTCCATGGCACGTAACACTGGCTAGAAATGTGGTCCTGAGGCTGTTCCAGTGCTCTGGAAATGTAGCTCTCCTTAAGGAACGAGCAGTGTGTTGCCCATCACACCGCATACACAGACGGCCTCCGAGGGACCGACCTTTGGGCCTCGATGTTGCTCAGCAGGCCCACAGGGGTCTGGAGGTACTCACTGATCTTGGAGCGAAAATGATGTACACTCGAGGGTCCTACGAGTCCTGAAAAGGGTACTTCCTTTAAAATAAAGCAGAACAGGGGCTTCCCTGGTGGCGCAGTGGTTGAGAATCTGCCTGCCAATGCAGGGTACACGGGATCGAGCCCTGGTCTGGGAGGATACCACATGCCGCGGAGCAACTGGGCCCGTGAGCCACAACTACTGAGCCTGCGCCTCCGGAGGCTGTGCTCCGCAAAAAGAGAGGCCGCGATAGTGAGAGGCCTACGCACCGCGATGAAGAGCGGCCCCCACTTACCGCAACTGGAGAGAGCTCTAGCACAGAAACGCAGACCCATCATGGCAATCAATCAATCAATCAATAAATCTTAAAAAAACAATAAAAAATAAAAAAAATACAATAACATAAAGCAGGACAGCGACTAACACCTCATGGAAAGAGCTGCATGCCTCCCTTTCTGCGCGGCTACTCAGGGACTTACCTCGAGGCCAGTACTCACGTTGAGTTTCCCTTTAGCTGTAGAGCGTGGCAGGATGAGCTCCACCCCGGCCATCGAAGCACTCGATGTACCTGGAGAATGCTCATTTTCTTCCCAGAGCCTTGCCTACAGTGGCTAGTGGCCTGTCAATAGCAGTCATTTTCAAGAGCTTCAAGGCAACATGAATGGAGCTTTCAGAATGGGAAAGCAAAGCTAATTCCATCAGGCCCCCATTTCCACGGGCACATGCAGCGTACATCCCTGTGCTTTCTAACAATTCCAAACAGACACAGGTTACCCAGTGGTTCCGTCCCTGAATCAACTCCTCGAAGCAGGGTGTTCTGCATCTAGCGAACTGCCTCAACCAAGGAACGCCCCAGCTAGGCCTCCGGGCCGTGGCTCTTCAAAAGCCTGCAGTGTTACACGAGGAACTGGGCTTTCGTTGCAGTCGGAACGCATGCCGACATTCTCCTGGAGGCAGTGTGCCTTGAGGCAGCTAGTCCCAGATGGAATGTGAAGCCAAGGGTTATTCTAAGTGCAGCTCAGACTAGGGCAATTAGTCAGACTTGCACGGCATGTTGGACCTGCTAGAACGGTGTTCGTGTATCTGTGGGAGTGCTGAGGAAATCAAACTGTCCCAAGAAAGAGTGCAGTCTGTTGCCCTACACTCGGCATACACAGAGTGGCTCCGAAGGACTACAGGTCTGGATGTGGCTTGGCAGGCCCACGGGGGCCTCAGGGTACTGAGTGTTCTTGCAGGGAATAGGGTGGTCACGCGAGTCTCCTAGATGTCCTGCAAATCGTACTGACGTTAAAATAATGCAGAGCAACGGCTATGTCCTCCTGGAAACTGCTGCACGCCTCCACTTCTGCATGGCAATTCAGGGCCTTACCTCGAGACAACGGCTTACGCTGAATGTCCCGTTAGCGACACAGCATGGTAGGATGCTGACTTTCTCCTCGAGCAGAGTGACTTCAGGTACGAGGTCCTCGAAGAATCCTAAGCAGAGTGTTTTCTCATGGCAGCTCTGACGGGGGCCATGACGAACACTTCCATGGCATGTGGCACTGGCTAGAAATGTGGTCCTGAGGCTGTTCCAGTGCTCTGGAAATGTAGCTCTCCTTAAGGAACGAGCAGTGTGTTGTCCATCACTCCGCATACACAGACGGCCTCCGAGGGTCCGACCTTTGGGCCTCGATGTTGCTCAGGATGCCCACAGGGGTCTGGAGGTACTCACTGATCTTGGAGGGAAAATGATGCACACCTAAGGGGCCGACGAGTCCTGAAAAGGGTACTTCCTTTAAAATAAAGCAGAACAGGGGCTCCCCTGGTGGCGCAGTGCTTGAGAATCCGCCTGCCAATGCAGGGGACACGGGTTCGAGCCCTGGTCTGGGAGGATCCCACATGCCGCGCAGCAACTGGGCCCGTGAGCCACAACTACTGAGCCTGCGCCTCTGGAGGCTGTGCTCCGCGACAAGAGAGGCCGCGATAGTGAGGGGCCTACGCAGCGCGATGAAGAGCGGCCCCCACTTACCGCAACTGGAGAGAGCTCTAGCACAGAAACGAAGACCCAACATAGCAATCAATCAATCAATCAATCAATCTTAAAAAAACAATAAAAAATAAAATAAATAAAATAAAATAAAGCAGGACAGCGACTAAGACCTCATGGAAAGAGCTGCATGCCTCCCTTTCTGCGCAGGTACTCAGGGACTTACCTCGAGGCCAGTACTCACGTTGAGTTTCCCTTTAGCTCTAGAGCGTGGCAGGATGAGCTCCACCCCGGCCATCGAAGCACCCGATGTACCTGGAGAAAACTCATTTTCATCCCAGAGCCATGCCTAGAGCAGCTGGGGCTCTATCAACAGCAGTCAATTTCAAGTAGCTTCAAGGCAGCATGAATGGAGCTTTCAAAATGGGAAAGCAAGGCTAGTTCCATCAGGCCCCCATTTCCACGGGCACACGCAGCATACATCTCTGTGCTTTCTACCAAGTCCAAACAGACACAGGTTACCCAGTGGTTCCTTCCCTGAATCAACTCCTCGAAGCAGGGTGTTCTGCATCTAGCGAACTGCCTCAACGAAGGAACGCCCCAGCTAGGCCTCCGGGCCCGTGGCTCTTCAAAAGCCTGCAGTGTTACACGAGGAACTGGGATTTCATTGCAGTCGGAACGCAAGCCGACATTCTCCTGGAGGCAGGGTGACTTCAGGCAGGGAGTCCCAGATGGAATGCGAAGCCGAGGGTTATTCTAAGTGCAGCTCAGACTAGGGCAATGAGTCAGACTTGCTCGGCATGTTGGACCTGCTAAAACGGTGTTCGTGTATCTTTGGGAGTGCTGAGGAAATCAAGCTGTCCCAAGAAAGAGTGCAGTCTGCTGCCCTACACTCGGCATACACAGAGTGGCTCCGAAGGACTACGGGTCTGGATGTGGCTTGGCAGCCCCACGGGGGCCTCAGTGTACTCAGTGTTCTTGCAGGGAATAGGGTGGCCACGCGAGGCTCCTCGATGTCCTGCAAAGCGCACTGACGTTAAAATAATGCAGAGCAAAGGCTATGTCCTCCTGGAAACTGCTGCACGCCTCCGTTTCTGCATGGCAATTCAGGGCCTTACCTCGAGACAACTGCTTACGCTGAATGTCCCGTTAGCGACACAGCATGGTAGGATGCTGACTTTCTCCTCGAGCAGAGTGACTTCAGGTACGAGGTCCTCGAAGAATCCTAAGCAGAGTGTTTTCTCATGGCAGCTCTGACGGGGGCCATGACGAACACTTCCATGGCATGTCGCACTGGCTAGAAATGTGGTCCTGAGGCTGTTCCAGTGCTCTGGAAATGTAGCTCTCTTTAATGAACGAGCAGTGTGTTGCCCATCACTCTGCATACACAGACGGCCTCCAAGGGACCGACCTTTGGGCCTCGATGTTGCTCAGCAGGCCCACAGGGGTATGGAGGTCCTCAGTGATCTTGGAGGGAAAATGATGCACCGCCGGGTGCCAACGAGTCCTGAAAAGGGTACTTCCTTTAAAATAAAGCAGAACAGGGGCTTCCCTGGTGGCGCAGTGGTTGAGAATCTGCCTGCCAATGCAGGGGACACGGGTTCGAGCCTTGGTCTGGGATGATCCTACATGCCGCGGAGCAACTGGGCCCGTGAACCACAAATACTGAGCCTGCGCCTCTGGATGCTGTGCTCCGCGACAAGAGAGGCCACGATAGTGAGAGGCCTACGCACCGCGATGAAGAGTGGCCCCCACTTACGGCAACTGGAGAGAGCCCTAGCACAGAAACGCAGACCCAACATAGCAATAAATCAATCAATCAATAAATCTTAAAAAAAGAATAAAAAATAAAATAAATAAAATAAAACAAAGCAGAACAGCGACTAAGACCTCATAGAAAAAGCTGCATGCCTCCCTTTCTGCGCGGCTACTCAGGGACTTACCTCGAGGCCAGTACTCACGTTGAGTTTCCCTTTAGCTCTAGAGCGTGGCAGGATGAGCTCCACCCCGGCCATCGAAGCACCCGGCTTACCTGGAGAATGCTCATTTTCTTCCCAGAGCCATGCCTACAGTGGCTAGTGGCTTGTCAATAGCAGTCATTTTCAAGGAGCTTCAAGGCAGCATGAATGGAGCTTTCAGAATGGGAAAGCAAAGCTAGTTCCATCAGGCCCCCATTTCTACGGGCACACGCAGCATACATCCCTGTGCTTTATAACAAGTCCAAACAGACACAGGTTACCCAGTGGTTCCTTCCCTGAATCAACTCCTCGAAGCAGGGTGTTCTGCATCTAGCGAACTGCCTCAACCAAGGAACGCCCCAGCTAGGCCTCCGGGCCCGTGGCTGTACAAAAGCCTGCAGTGTTACACGAGGAACTGGGCTTTCCTTGCAGTCGGAATGCAAGCCGACATTCTCCTGGAGGCAGGGTGACTTCAAGCAGGGGATCCTAGATGGAATGCGAATCCGAGGGTTATTCTAAGTGCAGCTCAGACTAGGGCAATGAGTCAGACTTGCACAGCATGTTCGACCTGCTAGAACGGTGTTCGTGTATCTGTGGGAGTGCTGAGGAAATCAAGCTGTCCCAAGAAAGAGTGCAGTCTGTTGCCCTACACTCGGCATACACAGAGTGGCTCCGAAGGGCTACGGGCCTGGTTGCGGCTTAACAGGCCCATGGGGGCCCGGGGGTACTCAGTGTTCTTGCAGGGAATAGGGTGCCCACGCGGGGTTCCTAGATGTCATGCAAAGCGTACTGACATTAAAACAATGCAGAGCAACGGCTATGGCCTCCTGGAAACTGCTGCACGCCTCCGCTTCTGCATGGCAATTCAGGGCCTTACCTTGAGAGAACTGCTCACGCTGAGTGTCCCGTTAGCGACACAGCATGGTAGGATGCTGACTTTCTCCTCAAGCAGAGTGACTTCAGGTACGAGGTCGTCGAAGAATCCTAAGCAGTCTGTTTTCTCACGGCAGCTCAGACGGGGGCCATGACGAACACTTCCATGGCACGCCGCACTGGCTAGAAATGTGGTCCTGAGGCTGTTACAGTGCTCTGGAAATGTAGCTCTCCTTAAGGAACGAGCAGTGTGTTGCCCATCACTCCTCATACACTGAGGGCCTCCGAGGCAACGACCTTTGGGCTTCGATGTTGCTCAGCAGGCCCACAGGTGTCTGGAGGTACTCAGTGATCTTGGAGGGAAAATGACGCACACCCAAGGGGCCTACGAGTCCTGAAAAGGGTACTTCCTTTAAAATAAAGCAGAACAGGGGCTTCCCTGGGGGAGCAGTGCTTGAGAATCTGCCTGCCAATGCAGGGGACACGGGTTCAAGCCATGGTCTGGGAGGATCCCACATGCCGCAGAGCAACTGGGCCCGTGAGCCACAACTACTGAGCCTGTGCCTTTGGAGGCTGTGCTCCGCGACAAAAGAGGCCACGATAGTGAGAGGCGTATGCACCGCGATGAAGAGTGGCCCCCACTTACCGCAACTGCAGAGAGCCCTAGCACAGAAACGCAGATCAAACATAGCAATCAATCAATCAATCAATAAATCTTAAAAAAAGAATAAAAAATAAAATAAATAAAATAAAACAAAGCAGAACAGCGACTAACACCTCATGGAAAAAGCTGCATGCCTCCCTTTCTGCGCGGCTACTCAGGGACTTACCTCGAGGCCAGTACTCACGTTGAGTTTCCCTTTAGCTCTAGAGCGTGGCAGGATGAGCTCCACCCCGGCCATCGAAGCACCCGGCTTACCTGGAGAATGCTCATTTTCTTCCCAGAGCCATGCCTACAGTGGCTAGTGGCCTGTCAACAGCAGTCAATTTCAAGTAGCTTCAAGGCAGCATGAATGGAGCTTTCAAAATGGGAAAGCAAGGCTAGTTCCATCAGGCCCCCATTTCCACGGGCACACGCAGCATACATCTCTGTGCTTTCTACCAAGTCTAAACAGACACAGGTTACCCAGTGGTTCCTTCCCTTAATCAACTCCTCGAAGCAGGGTGTTCTGCATCTAGCGAACTGCCTCAACCAAGGAACGCCCCAGCTAGGCCTCCGGGCCCGTGGCTGTTCAAAAGCCTGCAGTGTTACACGAGGAACTGGGCTTTCCTTGCAGTCGGAATGCAAGCCGACATTCTCCTGGAGGCAGGGTGACTTCAGGCAGGGGATCCTAGATGGAATGCGAATCCGAGGGTTATTCTAAGTGCAGCTCAGACTAGGGCAATGAGTCAGACTTGCACGGCATGTTCGACCTGCTAGAACGGTGTTCGTGTATCTGTGGGAGTGCTGAGGAAATCAAGCTGTCCCAAGAAAGAGTGCAGTCTGTTGCCCTACACTCGGCATAAACAGAGTGGCTCCGAAGGTCTACGGGTCTGGATGTGGCTTGGCAGGCCCACGGGGGCCTGAGGGTACTCAGTGTTCTTGCAGGGAATAGGGTGCCCACGCGAGGCTCCTAGATGTCCTGCAAAGCGTACTGACGTTAAAATAATGCAGAGCAATGGCTATGGCCTCCTGGAAACTGCTGCACGCCTCCGCTTCTGCATGGCAATTCAGGGCCTTACCTCGAGACTACTGCTTACGCTGAATGTCCCGTTAGCGACACAGCATGGTAGGATGCTGACTTTCTCCTCGAGCAGAGTGACTTCAGGTACGAGGTCCTCGAAGAATCCTAAGCAGAGTGTTTTCTCATGGCAGCTCAGACGGGGGCCATGACGAACATTTGCATGGCACGTCGCACTGGCTAGAAATGTGGTCCTGAGGCTGTTCCAGTGCTCTGGAAATGTAGCTCTCCTTAAGGAACGAGCAGTGTGTTGCCCATCACTCCGCATACACAGACGGCCTCCGAGAGACCGACCTTTGGGCCTCGATGTTGCTCAGCAGGCCCACAGGGGTCTGGAGGTACTCACTGATCTTGGAGGGAAAATGATGCACACCTAAGGGGCCGACGAGTCCTGAAAAGGGTACTTCCTTTAAAATAAAGCAGAACAGGGGCTCCCCTGGTGGCGCAGTGCTTGAGAATCTGCCTGCCAATGCAGGGGACACGGGTTCGAGCCCTGGTCTGGGAGGATCCCACATGCCGCGGAGCAACGGGGCCCGTGAGCCACAACTACTGAGCCTGCGCCTCTGGAGGCTGTGCTCCGCGACAAGAGAGGCCGCGATAGTGAGAGGCCTATGCAGCACGATGAAGAGCGGCCCCCACTTACAGCAACTGGAGAGAGCTCTAGCACAGAAACGAAGACCCAACATAGCAATCAATCAATCAATCAATCAATCTTAAAAAAACAAAAAAAAATAAAAAAAATAAAATAAAATAAAGCAGGACAGCGACTAAGACCTCATGGAAAGAGCTGCATGCCTCCCTTTCTGCGCGGCTACTCAGGGACTTACCTCGAGGCCAGTACTCACGTTGAGTTTCCCTTTAGCTCTAGAGCATGGCAGGATGAGCTCCACCCCGGCCATCGAAGCACCCGGCTTACCTGGAGAATGCTCATTTTCTTCCCAGAGCCATGCCTACAGTGGCTAGTGGCCTGTCAACAGCAGTCAATTTCAAGTAGCTTCAAGGCAGCATGAATAGAGCTTTCAGAATGGGAAAGCAAAGCTAGTTCCATCAGGCCCCCATTTCCAAGGGCACATGCAGCATACATCTCTGTGCTTTCTACCAAGTCCAAATAGACACAGGTTACCCAGTGGTTCCTTCCCTGAATCAACTCCTCGAAGCAGGGTGTTCTGCATCTAGTGAACTGCCTCAACCAAGGAACGCCCCAGCTAGGCCTCCGGGCCCGTGGCTGTTCAAAAGCCTGCAGTGTTACACGAGGAACTGGGCTTTCATTGCAGTCGGAATGCAAGCCAACATTCTCCAGGAGGCAGGGTGACTTCAGGCAGGGGGTCCGAGATGGAATGTGAATCCGAGGGTTATTCTAATTGCAGCTCAGACTAGGGCAATGAGTCAGACTTGCACGGCATGTTCGACTGGCTAGAACGGTGTTCGTGTATCTCTGGGAGTGCTGAGGAAATCAAGCTGTCCCAAGAAAGAGTGCAGTCTGTTGCCCTACACTCGGCATAAAGAGAGTGGCTCCGAAGGTCTACGGGTCTGGATGTGGCTTGGCAGGCCCACGGGGGCCTGAGGGTACTCAGTGTTCTTGCAGGCAATAGGGTGCCCACGCGAGGCTCCTAGATGTCCTGCAAAGCGTACTGACATTAAAATAATGCAGAGCAACGGCTATGTCCTCCTGGAAACTGCTGCACGCCTCCGCTTCTGCATGGCAATTCAGGGCCTTACCTCGAGACAAGTGCTTACGCTGAATGTCCCGTTAGCGACACAGCATGGTAGGATGCTGACTTTCTCCTCGAGCAGAGTGACTTCAGGTACGAGGTCCTCGAAGAATCCTAAGCAGAGTGTTTTCTCATGGCAGCTCAGACGGGGGCCATGACGAACATTTGCATGGCACGTCGCACTGGCTAGAAATGTGGTCCTGAGGCTGTTCCAGTGCTCTGGAAATGTAGCTCTCCTTAAGGAACGAGCAGTGTGTTGCCCATCACTCCGCATACACAGACGGCCTCCGAGAGACCGACCTTTGGGCCTCGATGTTGCTCAGCAGGCCCACAGGGGTCTGGAGGTACTCACTGATCTTGGAGGGAAAATGATGCACACCTAAGGGGCTGACGAGTCCTGAAAAGGGTACTTCCTTTAAAATAAAGCAGAACAGGGGCTCCCCTGGTGGCGCAGTGCTTGAGAATCTGCCTGCCAATGCAGGGGACACGGGTTCGAGCCCTGGTCTGGGAGGATCCCACATGCCGCGGAGCAACGGGGCCCGTGAGCCACAACTACTGAGCCTGCGCCTCTGGAGGCTGTGCTCCGCAACAAGAGATGCCGCGATAGTGAGAGGCCTATGCAGCACGATGAAGAGCGGCCCCCACTTACAGCAACTGGAGAGAGCTCTAGCACAGAAACGAAGACCCAACATAGCAATCAATCAATCAATCAATCTTAAAAAAACAATAAGAAATAAAAGAAATAAAATAAAATAAAGCAGGACAGCGACTAAGACCTCATGGAAAGAGCTGCAAGCCTCCCTTTCTGCGCGGCTACTCAGGGACTTACCTCGAGGCCAGTACTCACGTTGAGTTTCCCTTTAGCTCTAGAGCGTGGCAGGATGAGCTCCACCCCGGCCATCGAAGCACCCGATGTACGTGGAGAAAGCTCATTTTCTTCCCAGAGCCATGACTATAGCAGCTGGGGTTCTATCAACAGCAATCAATTTCAAGTAGCTTCAAGGCAGCATGAATGGAGCTTTCAAAATGGGAAAGCAAAGCTAGTTCCATCAGGCCCCCATTTCCACGGGCACACGCAGCATACATCTCTGTGCTTTCTACAAAGTCCAAACAGACACAGGTTACCCAGTGGTTCCTTCCCTGAATCAACTCCTCAAAGCAGGGTTTTCTGCATCTAGTGAACTGCCTCAACCAAGGAACGCCCCAGCTAGGCCTCCGGGCCCGTGGCTCTTCAAAAGCCTGACGTGTTACACGAGGAACTGGGCTTTCGTTGCAGTCGGAAAGCAAGCCGACATTCTCCTGGAGGCAGGGTGACTTCAGGCAGGGAGTCCCAGATGGAATGCGAAGCCGAGGGTTATTCTAAGTGCAGCTCAGACTAGGGCAATGAGTCAGACTTGCACGGCATGTTCGACCGGCTAGAACGGTGTTTGTGTATCTGTGGGAGTGCTGAGGAAATCAAGCTGTCCCAAGAAAGAGTGCAGTCTGTTGCCCTACACTCGGCATAAACAGAGTGGCTCCGAAGGTCTACGGGTCTGGATGTGGCTTGGCAGGCCCACGGGGGCCTGAGGGTACTCAGTGTTCTTGCAGGGAATAGGGTGCCCACGCGAGGCTCCTAGATGTCCTGCAAAGCGTACTGACGTTAAAATAATGCAGAGCAATGGCTATGGCCTCCTGGAAACTGCTGCACGCCTCCGCTTCTGCATGGCAATTCAGGGCCTTACCTCGAGACAAGTGCTTACGCTGAATGTCCCGTTAGCGACACAGCATGGTAGGATGCTGACTTTCTCCTCGAGCAGAGTGACTTCAGGTACGAGGTCCTCAAAGAACCCTAAGCAGAGTGTTTTCTCATGGCAGCTCAGACGTGGGCCATGACGAACACTTCCATGGCACGTCGCACTGGCTAGAAATGTGGTCCTGAGGCTGTTCCAGTGCTCTGGAAATGTAGCTGTCCTTAAGGAATGAGCAGTGTGTTGCCCATCACTCCGCATACACAGACGGCCTCCGAGGGACCGACCTTTGGGCCTCGATGTTGCTCAGCAGGCCCACAGGGGTCTGGAGGTACTCACTGATCTTGGAGGGAAAATGATGCACACCCGAGGGGCCTACGAGTCCTGAAAAGGGTACTTCCTTTAAAATAAAGCAGAACAGGGGCTTCCCTGGTGGCGCAGTGCTTGAGAATCTGCCTGCCAATGCAGGGGACACGGGTTCGAGCCCTGGTCTGGGAGGATCCTACATGCCGCGGAGCAACTGGGCCCGTGAACCACAAATACTGAGCCTGCGCCTCTGGATGCTGTGCTCCGCGACAAGAGAGGCCACGATAGTGAGAGGCCTACGCACCGCGATGAAGAGTGGCCCCCACTTACGGCAACTGGAGAGAGCCCTAGCACAGAAACGCAGACCCAACATAGCAATAAATCAATCAATCAATAAATCTTAAAAAAAGAATAAAAAATAAAATAAATAAAATAAAACAAAGCAGAACAGCGACTAAGACCTCATAGAAAAAGCTGCATGCCTCCCTTTCTGTGCGGCTACTCAGGGACTTACCTCGAGGCCAGTACTCACGTTGAGTTTCCCTTTAGCTCTAGAGCGTGGCAGGATGAGCTCCACCCCGGCCATCGAAGCACCCGGCTTACCTGGAGAATGCTCATTTTCTTCCCAGAGCCATGCCTACAGTGGCTAGTGGCTTGTCAATAGCAGTCATTTTCAAGGAGCTTCAAGGCAGCATGAATGGAGCTTTCAGAATGGGAAAGCAAAGCTAGTTCCATCAGGCCCCCATTTCTACGGGCACACGCAGCATACATCCCTGTGCTTTATAACAAGTCCAAAGAGACACAGGTTACCCAGTGGTTCCTTCCCTGAATCAACTCCTCGAAGCAGGGTGTTCTGCATCTAGCGAACTGCCTCAACCAAGGAACGCCCCAGCTAGGCCTCCGGGCCCGTGGCTGTACAAAAGCCTGCAGTGTTACACGAGGAACTGGGCTTTCCTTGCAGTCGGAATGCAAGCCGACATTCTCCTGGAGGCAGGGTGACTTCAAGCAGGGGATCCTAGATGGAATGCGAATCCGAGGGTTATTCTAAGTGCAGCTCAGACTAGGGCAATGAGTCAGACTTGCACAGCATGTTCGACCTGCTAGAACGGTGTTCGTGTATCTGTGGGAGTGCTGAGGAAATCAAGCTGTCCCAAGAAAGAGTGCAGTCTGTTGCCCTACACTCGGCATACACAGAGTGGCTCCGAAGGGCTACGGGCCTGGTTGCGGCTTAACAGGCCCATGGGGGCCCGGGGGTACTCAGTGTTCTTGCAGGGAATAGGGTGCCCACGCGGGGTTCCTAGATGTCATGCAAAGCGTACTGACATTAAAACAATGCAGAGCAACGGCTATGGCCTCCTGGAAACTGCTGCACGCCTCCGCTTCTGCATGGCAATTCAGGGCCTTACCTTGAGAGAACTGCTCACGCTGAGTGTCCCGTTAGCGACACAGCATGGTAGGATGCTGACTTTCTCCTCAAGCAGAGTGACTTCAGGTACGAGGTCGTCGAAGAATCCTAAGCAGTCTGTTTTCTCACGGCAGCTCAGACGGGGGCCATGACGAACACTTCCATGGCACGCCGCACTGGCTAGAAATGTGGTCATGAGGCTGTTACAGTGCTCTGGAAATGTAGCTCTCCTTAAGGAACGAGCAGTGTGTTGCCCATCACTCCTCATACACTGAGGGCCTCCGAGGCAACGACCTTTGGGCTTCGATGTTGCTCAGCAAGCCCACAGGTGTCTGGAGGTACTCAGTGATCTTGGAGGGAAAATGACGCACACCCAAGGGGCCTACGAGTCCTGAAAAGGGTACTTCCTTTAAAATAAAGCAGAACAGGGGCTTCCCTGGGGGCGCAGTGCTTGAGAATCTGCCTGCCAATGCAGGGGACACGGGTTCAAGCCATGGTCTGGGAGGATCCCACATGCCGCAGAGCAACTGGGCCCGTGAGCCACAACTACTGAGCCTGTGCCTTTGGAGGCTGTGCTCCGCGACAAAAGAGGCCACGATAGTGAGAGGCGTATGCACCGCGATGAAGAGTGGCCCCCACTTACCGCAACTGCAGAGAGCCCTAGCACAGAAACGCAGATCCAACATAGCAATCAATCAATCAATCAATAAATCTTAAAAAAAGAATAAAAAATAAAATAAATAAAATAAAACAAAGCAGAACAGCGACTAACACCTCATGGAAAAAGCTGCATGCCTCCCTTTCTGCGCGGCTACTCAGGGACTTACCTCGAGGCCAGTACTCACGTTGAGTTTCCCTTTAGCTCTAGAGCGTGGCAGGATGAGCTCCACCCCGGCCATCGAAGCACCCGGCTTACCTGGAGAATGCTCATTTTCTTCCCAGAGCCATGCCTACAGTGGCTAGTGGCCTGTCAACAGCAGTCAATTTCAAGTAGCTTCAAGGCAGCATGAATGGAGCTTTCAAAATGGGAAAGCAAGGCTAGTTCCATCAGGCCCCCATTTCCACGGGCACACGCAGCATACATCTCTGTGCTTTCTACCAAGTCTAAACAGACACAGGTTACCCAGTGGTTCCTTCCCTTAATCAACTCCTCGAAGCAGGGTGTTCTGCATCTAGCGAACTGCCTCAACGAAGGAACGCCCCAGCTAGGCCTCCGGGCCCGTGGCTCTTCAAAAGCCTGCAGTGTTACACGAGCAACTGGGATTTCATTGCAGTCGGAACGCAAGCCGACATTCTCCTGGAGGCAGGGTGACTTCAGGCAGGGAGTCCCAGATGGAATGCGAAGCCGAGGGTTATTCTAAGTGCAGCTCAGACTAGGGCAATGAGTCAGACTTGCTCGGCATGTTGGACCTGCTAAAACGGTGTTCGTGTATCTGTGGGAGTGCTGAGGAAATCAAGCTGTCCCAAGAAAGAGTGCAGTCTGTTGCCCTACACTCGGCATACACAGAGTGGCTCCGAAGGACTACGGGTCTGGATGTGGCTTGCCAGCCCCACGGGGGCCTCAGTGTACTCAGTGTTCTTGCAGGGAATAGGGTGGCCACGCGAGGCTCCTCGATGTCCTGCAAAGCGCACTGACGTTAAAATAATGCAGAGCAACGGCTATGTCCTCCTGGAAACTGCTGCACGCCTCCGTTTCTGCATGGCAATTCAGGGCCTTACCTCGAGACAACTGCTTACGCTGAATGTCCCGTTAGCGACACAGCATGGTAGGATGCTGACTTTCTCCTCGAGCAGAGTGACTTCAGGTACGAGGTCCTCGAAGAATCCTAAGCAGAGTGTTTTCTCATGGCAGCTCAGACGGGGGCCATGACGAACATTTGCATGGCACGTCGCACTGGCTAGAAATGTGGTCCTGAGGCTGTTCCAGTGCTCTGGAAATGTAGCTCTCCTTAAGGAACGAGCAGTGTGTTGCCCATCACTCCGCATACACAGACGGCCTCCGAGAGACCGACCTTTGGGCCTCGATGTTGCTCAGCAGGCCCACAGGGGTCTGGAGGTACTCACTGATCTTGGAGGGAAAATGATGCACACCTAAGGGGCCGACGAGTCCTGAAAAGGGTACTTCCTTTAAAATAAAGCAGAACAGGGGCTCCCCTGGTGGCGCAGTGCTTGAGAATCTGCCTGCCAATGCAGGGGACACGGGTTCGAGCCCTGGTCTGGGAGGATCCCACATGCCGCGGAGCAACGGGGCCCGTGAGCCACAACTACTGAGCCTGCGCCTCTGGAGGCTGTGCTCCGCGACAAGAGAGGCCGCGATAGTGAGAGGCCTATGCAGCACGATGAAGAGCGGCCCCCACTTACAGCAACTGGAGAGAGCTCTAGCACAGAAACGAAGACCCAACATAGCAATCAATCAATCAATCAATCAATCTTAAAAAAACAAAAAAAAATAAAAAAAATAAAATAAAATAAAGCAGGACAGCGACTAAGACCTCATGGAAAGAGCTGCATGCCTCCCTTTCTGCGCGGCTACTCAGGGACTTACCTCGAGGCCAGTACTCACGTTGAGTTTCCCTTTAGCTCTAGAGCATGGCAGGATGAGCTCCACCCCGGCCATCGAAGCACCCGGCTTACCTGGAGAATGCTCATTTTCTTCCCAGAGCCATGCCTACAGTGGCTAGTGGCCTGTCAACAGCAGTCAATTTCAAGGAGCTTCAAGGCAGCATGAATGGAGCTTTCAGAATGGGAAAGCAAAGCTAGTTCCATCAGGCCCCCATTTCCAAGGGCACATGCAGCATACATCTCTGTGCTTTCTACCAAGTCCAAATAGACACAGGTTACCCAGTGGTTCCTTCCCTGAATCAACTCCTCGAAGCAGGGTGTTCTGCATCTAGTGAACTGCCTCAACCAAGGAACGCCCCAGCTAGGCCTCCGGGCCCGTGGCTGTTCAAAAGCCTGCAGTGTTACACGAGGAACTGGGCTTTCATTGCAGTCGGAATGCAAGCCAACATTCTCCAGGAGGCAGGGTGACTTCAGGCAGGGGGTCCGAGATGGAATGTGAATCCGAGGGTTATTCTAATTGCAGCTCAGACTAGGGCAATGAGTCAGACTTGCACGGCATGTTCGACTGGCTAGAACGGTGTTCGTGTATCTGTGGGAGTGCTGAGGAAATCAAGCTGTCCCAAGAAAGAGTGCAGTCTGTTGCCCTACACTCGGCATAAAGAGAGTGGCTCCGAAGGTCTACGGGTCTGGATGTGGCTTGGCAGGCCCACGGGGGCCTGAGGGTACTCAGTGTTCTTGCAGGCAATAGGGTGCCCACGCGAGGCTCCTAGATGTCCTGCAAAGCGTACTGACATTAAAATAATGCAGAGCAACGGCTATGTCCTCCTGGAAACTGCTGCACGCCTCCGCTTCTGCATGGCAATTCAGGGCCTTACCTCGAGACAACTGCTTACGCTGAATGTCCCGTTAGCGACACAGCATGGTAGGATGCTGACTTTCTCCTCGAGCAGAGTGACTTCAGGTACGAGGTCCTCGAAGAATCCTAAGCAGAGTGTTTTCTCATGGCAGCTCAGACGGGGGCCATGACGAACATTTGCATGGCACGTCGCACTGGCTAGAAATGTGGTCCTGAGGCTGTTCCAGTGCTCTGGAAATGTAGCTCTCCTTAAGGAACGAGCAGTGTGTTGCCCATCACTCCGCATACACAGACGGCCTCCGAGAGACCGACCTTTGGGCCTCGATGTTGCTCAGCAGGCCCACAGGGGTCTGGAGGTACTCACTGATCTTGGAGGGAAAATGATGCACACCTAAGGGGCTGACGAGTCCTGAAAAGGGTACTTCCTTTAAAATAAAGCAGAACAGGGGCTCCCCTGGTGGCGCAGTGCTTGAGAATCTGCCTGCCAATGCAGGGGACACGGGTTCGAGCCCTGGTCTGGGAGGATCCCACATGCCGCGGAGCAACGGGGCCCGTGAGCCACAACTACTGAGCCTGCGCCTCTGGAGGCTGTGCTCCGCAACAAGAGATGCCGCGATAGTGAGAGGCCTATGCAGCACGATGAAGAGCGGCCCCCACTTACAGCAACTGGAGAGAGCTCTAGCACAGAAACGAAGACCCAACATAGCAATCAATCAATCAATCAATCTTAAAAAAACAATAAGAAATAAAAGAAATAAAATAAAATAAAGCAGGACAGCGACTAAGACCTCATGGAAAGAGCTGCAAGCCTCCCTTTCTGCGCGGCTACTCAGGGACTTACCTCGAGGCCAGTACTCACGTTGAGTTTCCCTTTAGCTCTAGAGCGTGGCAGGATGAGCTCCACCCCGGCCATCGAAGCACCCGATGTACGTGGAGAAAGCTCATTTTCTTCCCAGAGCCATGACTATAGCAGCTGGGGTTCTATCAACAGCAATCAATTTCAAGTAGCTTCAAGGCAGCATGAATGGAGCTTTCAAAATGGGAAAGCAAAGCTAGTTCCATCAGGCCCCCATTTCCACGGGCACACGCAGCATACATCTCTGTGCTTTCTACAAAGTCCAAACAGACACAGGTTACCCAGTGGTTCCTTCCCTGAATCAACTCCTCAAAGCAGGGTTTTCTGCATCTAGTGAACTGCCTCAACCAAGGAACGCCCCAGCTAGGCCTCCGGGCCCGTGGCTCTTAAAAAGCCTGACGTGTTACACGAGGAACTGGGCTTTCGTTGCAGTCGGAAAGCAAGCCGACATTCTCCTGGAGGCAGGGTGACTTCAGGCAGGGAGTCCCAGATGGAATGCGAATCCGAGGGTTATTCTAAGTGCAGCTCAGACTAGGGCAATGAGTCAGACTTGCACGGCATGTTCGACCTGCTAGAACGGTGTTCGTGTATCTGTGGGAGTGCTGAGGAAATCAAGCTGTCCCAAGAAAGAGTGCAGTCTGTTGCCCTACACTCGGCATAAACAGAGTGGCTCCGAAGGTCTACGGGTCTGGATGTGGCTTGGCAGGCCCACGGGTGCCTGAGGGTACTCAGTGTTCTTGCAGGGAATAGGGTGCCCACGCGAGGCTCCTAGATGTCCTGCAAAGCGTACTGACGTTAAAATAATGCAGAGCAATGGCTATGGCCTCCTGGAAACTGCTGCACGCCTCCGCTTCTGCATGGCAATTCAGGGCCTTACCTCGAGACTACTGCTTACGCTGAATGTCCCGTTAGCGACACAGCATGGTAGGATGCTGACTTTCTCCTCGAGCAGAGTGACTTCAGGTACGAGGTCCTCGAAGAATCCTAAGCAGAGTGTTTTCTCATGGCAGCTCAGACGGGGGCCATGACGAACATTTGCATGGCACGTCGCACTGGCTAGAAATGTGGTCCTGAGGCTGTTCCAGTGCTCTGGAAATGTAGCTCTCCTTAAGGAACGAGCAGTGTGTTGCCCATCACTCCGCATACACAGACGGCCTCCGAGAGACCGACCTTTGGGCCTCGATGTTGCTCAGCAGGCCCACAGGGGTCTGGAGGTACTCACTGATCTTGGAGGGAAAATGATGCACACCTAAGGGGCCGACGAGTCCTGAAAAGGGTACTTCCTTTAAAATAAAGCAGAACAGGGGCTCCCCTGGTGGCGCAGTGCTTGAGAATCTGCCTGCCAATGCAGGGGACACGGGTTCGAGCCCTGGTCTGGGAGGATCCCACATGCCGCGGAGCAACGGGGCCCGTGAGCCACAACTACTGAGCCTGCGCCTCTGGAGGCTGTGCTCCGCGACAAGAGAGGCCGCGATAGTGAGAGGCCTATGCAGCACGATGAAGAGCGGCCCCCACTTACAGCAACTGGAGAGAGCTCTAGCACAGAAACGAAGACCCAACATAGCAATCAATCAATCAATCAATCAATCTTAAAAAAACAAAAAAAAATAAAAAAAATAAAATAAAATAAAGCAGGACAGCGACTAAGACCTCATGGAAAGAGCTGCATGCCTCCCTTTCTGCGCGGCTACTCAGGGACTTACCTCGAGGCCAGTACTCACGTTGAGTTTCCCTTTAGCTCTAGAGCATGGCAGGATGAGCTCCACCCCGGCCATCGAAGCACCCGGCTTACCTGGAGAATGCTCATTTTCTTCCCAGAGCCATGCCTACAGTGGCTAGTGGCCTGTCAACAGCAGTCAATTTCAAGTAGCTTCAAGGCAGCATGAATGGAGCTTTCAGAATGGGAAAGCAAAGCTAGTTCCATCAGGCCCCCATTTCCAAGGGCACATGCAGCATACATCTCTGTGCTTTCTACCAAGTCCAAATAGACACAGGTTACCCAGTGGTTCCTTCCCTGAATCAACTCCTCGAAGCAGGGTGTTCTGCATCTAGTGAACTGCCTCAACCAAGGAACGCCCCAGCTAGGCCTCCGGGCCCGTGGCTGTTCAAAAGCCTGCAGTGTTACACGAGGAACTGGGCTTTCATTGCAGTCGGAATGCAAGCCAACATTCTCCAGGAGGCAGGGTGACTTCAGGCAGGGGGTCCGAGATGGAATGTGAATCCGAGGGTTATTCTAATTGCAGCTCAGACTAGGGCAATGAGTCAGACTTGCACGGCATGTTCGACTGGCTAGAACGGTGTTCGTGTATCTCTGGGAGTGCTGAGGAAATCAAGCTGTCCCAAGAAAGAGTGCAGTCTGTTGCCCTACACTCGGCATAAAGAGAGTGGCTCCGAAGGTCTACGGGTCTGGATGTGGCTTGGCAGGCCCACGGGGGCCTGAGGGTACTCAGTGTTCTTGCAGGCAATAGGGTGCCCACGCGAGGCTCCTAGATGTCCTGCAAAGCGTACTGACATTAAAATAATGCAGAGCAACGGCTATGTCCTCCTGGAAACTGCTGCACGCCTCCGCTTCTGCATGGCAATTCAGGGCCTTACCTCGAGACAACTGCTTACGCTGAATGTCCCGTTAGCGACACAGCATGGTAGGATGCTGACTTTCTCCTCGAGCAGAGTGACTTCAGGTACGAGGTCCTCGAAGAATCCTAAGCAGAGTGTTTTCTCATGGCAGCTCAGACGGGGGCCATGACGAACATTTGCATGGCACGTCGCACTGGCTAGAAATGTGGTCCTGAGGCTGTTCCAGTGCTCTGGAAATGTAGCTCTCCTTAAGGAACGAGCAGTGTGTTGCCCATCACTCCGCATACACAGACGGCCTCCGAGAGACCGACCTTTGGGCCTCGATGTTGCTCAGCAGGCCCACAGGGGTCTGGAGGTACTCACTGATCTTGGAGGGAAAATGATGCACACCAAAGGGGCCGACGAGTCCTGAAAAGGGTACTTCCTTTAAAATAAAGCAGAACAGGGGCTCCCCTGGTGGCGCAGTGCTTGAGAATCTGCCTGCCAATGCAGGGGACACGGGTTCGAGCCCTGGTCTGGGAGGATCCCACATGCCGTGGAGCAACTGGGCCCGTGAGCCACAACTACTGAGCCTGCGCCTCTGGAGGCTGTGCTCCACGACAAGAGAGGCCGCGATAGTGAGAGGCCTACGCAGCGCGATGAAGAGCGGCCCCCACTTACCGCAACTGGAGAGAGCTCTAGCACAGAAACGAAGACCCAACATAGCAATCAATCAATCAATCAATCAATCTTAAAAAAACAATAAAAAATAAAAAAAATAAAATAAAATAAAGCAGGACAGCGACTAAGACCACATGGAAAGGGCTGCATGCCTCCCTTTCTGCACGGCTACTCAGGGACTTACCTCGAGGCCAGTACTCACGTTGAGTTTCCCTTTAGCTCTAGAGCGTGGCAGGATGAGCTCCACCCCAGCCATCGAAGCACCCGGCTTACCTGGAGAATGCTCATTTTCTTCCCAGAGCCTTGCCTACAGTGGCTAGTGGCCTGTCAACAGCAGTCAATTTCAAGTAGCTTCAAGGCAGCATGAATGGAGCTTTCAAAATGGGAAAGCAAAGCTAGTTCCATCAGGCCCCCATTTCCACGGGCACACGCAGCATACATCTCTGTGCTTTCTACCAAGTCCAAACAGACACAGGTTACCCAGTGGTTCCTTCCCGGAATCAACTCCTCGAAGCAGGGTGTTCTGCATCTAGCGAACTGCCTCAACCAAGGAACGCCCCAGCTAGGCCTCCGGGCCCGTGGCTCTTCAAAAGCCTGAAGTGTTACACGAGGAACTGGGCTTTCGTTGCATTCGGAACGCAAGCCGACATTCTTCTGGAGGCAGGGTGACTTCAGGCAGGGAGTCCCAGATGGAATGCGAAGCCGAGGGTTATTCTAAGTGCAGCTCAGACTAGGGCAATGAGTCAGACTTGCACGGCATGTTGGACCTGCTAGAACGGTGTTCGTGTATCTGTGGGAGTGCTGAGGAAATCAAGCTGTCCCAAGAAAGAGTGCAGTCTGTTGCCCTACACTCGGCATACACAGAGTGGCTCCGAAGGACTACAGGTCTGGATGTGGCTTGGCAGGCCCACGGGGGCCTGAGTGTACTCAGTGTTCCTGCAGGGAATAGGGTGGCCACGCGAGGCTCCTAGATGTCCTGCAAAGCGTACTGACGTTAACATAATGCAGAGCAACGGCTATGTCCTCCTGGAAACTGCTGCACGCCTCCGCTTCTGCATGGCAATTCAGGGCCTTACCTCGAGACAACTGCTTACGCTGAATGTCCCGTTAGCGACACAGCATGGTAGGATGCTGACTTTCTCCTCGAGCAGAGTGACTTCAGGTACGAGGTCCTCGAAGAACCATAAGCAGAGTGTTTTCTCATGGCAGCTCAGACGGGGGTCATGACGAACACTTCCATGGCACGTCGCACTGGCTAGAAATGTGGTCCTGAGGCTGTTCCAGTGCTCTGGAAATGTAGCTCTCCTTAAGGAACGAGCAGTGTGTTGCCCATCACTCCGCATACACAGACGGCCTCCGAGGGACTGACCATTGGGCCTCGATGTTGCTCAGCAGGTCCACAGGTGTCTGGAGGTACTCACTGATCTTGGAGGGAAAATGATGCACACCCGAGGGGCCTACGAGTCCTGAAAAGGGTACTTCCTTTAAAATAAAGCAGAACAGGGTCTTCCCTGGTGGCGCAGTGGTTGAGAATCTGCCTGCCAATGCAGGGGACACGGTTTCGAGCCGTGGTCTGGGAGGATCCTACATGCCACGGAGCAACTGGGCCCGTAAGCAACAAATACTGAGCCTGTGCCTCTGGAGGCTGTGCTCCGCGACAAGAGAGGCCACGATAGTGAGAGGCCTACGCACCGCGATGAAGAGTGGCCCCCACTTACCGCAACTGGAGAGAGCCCTAGCACAGAAACGAAGACCCAACATAGCAATCAATCAATCAATCAATCAATCTTAAAAAAACAATAAAAAATAAAATAAATAAAATAAAATAAAGCAGGACAGCGACTAAGACCTCATGGAAAAAGCTGCATGCCTCCTTTTCTGCGCGGCTACTCAGGGACTTACCTCGAGGCCAGTACTCACGTTGAGTTTCCCTTTAGCTCTAGAGCGTGGCAGGATGAGCTCCACCCCGGCCATCGAAGCACCCGGCTTACCTGGAGAATGCTCATTTTCTTCCCAGAGCCATGCCTACAGTGGCTAGTGGCCTGTCAATAGCAGTCATTTTCAAGGAGCTTCAAGGCAGCATGAATGGAGATTTCAGAATGGGAAAGCAAAGCTAGTTCCATCAGGCCCCCATTTCCACGGGCACACGCAGCATACATCCCTGTGCTTTATAACAAGTCCAAACAGACACAGGTTACCCAGTGGTTCCTTCCCTGAATCAACTCCTCGAAGCAGGGTGTTCTGCATCTAGCGAACTGCCTCAACCAAGGAACGCCCCAGCTAGGCCTCCGGGCCCGTGGCTGTTCAAAAGCCTGCAGTGTTACACGAGGAAATGGGCTTTCATTGCAGTCGGAATGCAAGCCAACATTCTCCTGGAGGCAGGGTGACTTCAGGCAGGGGGTCCGAGATGGAATGTGAATCCGAGGGTTATTCTAAGTGCAGCTCAGACTAGGGCAATGAGTCAGACTTGCACGGCATGTTCGACCGGCTAGAACGGTGTTTGTGTATCTGTGGGAGTGCTGAGGAAATCAAGCTGTCCCAAGAAAGAGTGCAGTCTGTTGCCCTACACTCGGCATAAACAGAGTGGCTCCGAAGGTCTACGGGTCTGGATGTGGCTTTGCAGGCCCACGGGGGCCTGAGGGTACTCAGTGTTCTTGCAGGGAATAGGGTGCCCACGCGAGGCTCCTAGATGTCCTGCAAAGCGTACTGACGTTAACATAATGCAGAGCAATGGCTATGTCCTCCTGGAAACTGCTGCACGCCTCCGCTTCTGCATGGCAATTCAGGGCCTTACCTCGAGACAACTGCTTACGCTGAATGTCCCGTTAGCGACACAGCATGGTAGGATGCTGACTTTCTCCTCGAGCAGAGTGACTTCAGGTACGAGGTCCTCGAAGAACCCTAAGCAGAGTGTTTTCTCATGGCAGCTCAGACGGGGGCCATGACGAACACTTCCATGGCACGTCGCACTGGCTAGAAATGTGGTCCTGAGGCTGTTCCAGTGCTCTGGAAATGTAGCTCTCCTTAAGGAACGAGCAGTGTGTTGCCCATCACTCCGCATACACAGACGGCCTCCGAGGGACCGACCTTTGGGCCTCGATGTTGCTCAGCAGGCCCACAGGGGTCTGGAGGTACTCACTGATCTTGGAGGGAAAATGATGCACACCTAAGGGGCCGACGAGTCCTGAAAAGGGTACTTCCTTTAAAATAAAGCAGAACAGGGGCTCCCCTGGTGGCGCAGTGCTTGAGAATCTGCCTGCCAATGCAGGGGACACGGGTTCGAGCCCTGGTCTGGGAGGATCCCACATGCCGCGGAGCAACTGGGCCCATGAGCCACAACTACTGAGCCTGCGCCTCTGGAGGCTGTGCTCCGCGACATGAGAGGCCGCGATAGTGAGAGGCCTACGCACCGCGATGAAGACCGGCCCCCACTTACCGCAACTGGAGAGAGCTCTAGCACAGAAACGAAGACCCAACATAGCAATCAATCAATCAATCAATCAATCTTAAAAAAACAATAAAAAATAAAAAAAATAAAATAAAATAAAGCAGGACAGCGACTAAGACCTCATGGAAAGAGCTGCATGCCTCCCTTTCTGCGCGGCTACTCAGGGACTTACCTCGAGGCCAGTACTCACGTTGAGTTTCCCTTTAGCTCTAGAGCGTGACAGGATGAGCTCCACCCCGGCCATCGAAGCACCCGGCTTACCTGGAGAATGCTCATTTTCTTCCCAGAGCCATGCCTACAGCAGCTGGGGGCCTATCAACAGCAGTCAATTTCAAGTAGCTTCAAGGCAGCATGAATGGAGCTTTCAAAATGGGAAAGCAAAGCTAGTTCCATCAGGCCCCCATTTCCACGGGCACACGCAGCATACACCTCTGTGCTTTATAACAAGTCCAAACAGACACAGGTTACCCAGTGGTTCCTTCCCTGAATCAACTCCTCGAAGCAGGGTGTTCTGCATCTAGCGAACTGCCTCAACCAAGGAACGCCCCAGCTAGGCCTCCGGGCCCGTGGCTCTTCAAAAGCCTGAAGTGTTACACGAGGAACTGGGCTTTCGTTGCATTCGGAACGCAAGCCGACATTCTTCTGGAGGCAGGGTGACTTCAGGCAGGGAGTCCCAGATGGAATGCGAAGCCGAGGGTTATTCTAAGTGCAGCTCAGACTAGGGCAATGAGTCAGACTTGCACGGCATGTTGGACCTGCTAGAACGGTGTTCGTGTATCTGTGGGAGTGCTGAGGAAATCAAGCTGTCCCAAGAAAGAGTGCAGTCTGTTGCCCTACACTCGGCATACACAGAGTGGCTCCGAAGGACTACAGGTCTGGATGTGGCTTGGCAGGCCCACGGGGGCCTGAGTGTACTCAGTGTTCCTGCAGGGAATAGGGTGGCCACGCGAGGCTCCTAGATGTCCTGCAAAGCGTACTGACGTTAACATAATGCAGAGCAACGGCTATGTCCTCCTGGAAACTGCTGCACGCCTCCGCTTCTGCATGGCAATTCAGGGCCTTACCTCGAGACAACTGCTTACGCTGAATGTCCCGTTAGCGACACAGCATGGTAGGATGCTGACTTTCTCCTCGAGCAGAGTGACTTCAGGTACGAGGTCCTCGAAGAATCCTAAGCAGAGTGTTTTCTCATGGCAGCTCTGACGGGGGCCATGACGAACACTTCCATGGCATGTCGCACTGGCTAGAAATGTGGTCCTGAGGCTGTTCCAGTGCTCTGGAAATGTAGCTCTCTTTAATGAACGAGCAGTGTGTTGCCCATCACTCTGCATACACAGACGGCCTCCAAGGGACCGACCTTTGGGCCTCGATGTTGCTCAGCAGGCCCACAGGGGTATGGAGGTCCTCAGTGATCTTGGAGGGAAAATGATGCACCGCCGGGTGCCAACGAGTCCTGAAAAGGGTACTTCCTTTAAAATAAAGCAGAACAGGGGCTTCCCTGGTGGCGCAGTGGTTGAGAATCTGCCTGCCAATGCAGGGGACACGGGTTCGAGCCCTGGTCTGGGATGATCCTACATGCCGCGGAGCAACTGGGCCCGTGAACCACAAATACTGAGCCTGCGCCTCTGGATGCTGTGCTCCGCGACAAGAGAGGCCACGATAGTGAGAGGCCTACGCACCGCGATGAAGAGTGGCCCCCACTTACGGCAACTGGAGAGAGCCCTAGCACAGAAACGCAGACCCAACATAGCAATAAATCAATCAATCAATAAATCTTAAAAAAAGAATAAAAAATAAAATAAATAAAATAAAACAAAGCAGAACAGCGACTAAGACCTCATAGAAAAAGCTGCATGCCTCCCTTTCTGCGCGGCTACTCAGGGACTTACCTCGAGGCCAGTACTCACGTTGAGTTTCCCTTTAGCTCTAGAGCGTGGCAGGATGAGCTCCACCCCGGCCATCGAAGCACCCGGCTTACCTGGAGAATGCTCATTTTCTTCCCAGAGCCATGCCTACAGTGGCTAGTGGCTTGTCAATAGCAGTCATTTTCAAGGAGCTTCAAGGCAGCATGAATGGAGCTTTCAGAATGGGAAAGCAAAGCTAGTTCCATCAGGCCCCCATTTCTACGGGCACACGCAGCATACATCCCTGTGCTTTATAACAAGTCCAAAGAGACACAGGTTACCCAGTGGTTCCTTCCCTGAATCAACTCCTCGAAGCAGGGTGTTCTGCATCTAGCGAACTGCCTCAACCAAGGAACGCCCCAGCTAGGCCTCCGGGCCCGTGGCTGTACAAAAGCCTGCAGTGTTACACGAGGAACTGGGCTTTCCTTGCAGTCGGAATGCAAGCCGACATTCTCCTGGAGGCAGGGTGACTTCAAGCAGGGGATCCTAGATGGAATGCGAATCCGAGGGTTATTCTAAGTGCAGCTCAGACTAGGGCAATGAGTCAGACTTGCACAGCATGTTCGACCTGCTAGAACGGTGTTCGTGTATCTGTGGGAGTGCTGAGGAAATCAAGCTGTCCCAAGAAAGAGTGCAGTCTGTTGCCCTACACTCGGCATACACAGAGTGGCTCCGAAGGGCTACGGGCCTGGTTGCGGCTTAACAGGCCCATGGGGGCCCGGGGGTACTCAGTGTTCTTGCAGGGAATAGGGTGCCCACGCGGGGTTCCTAGATGTCATGCAAAGCGTACTGACATTAAAACAATGCAGAGCAACGGCTATGGCCTCCTGGAAACTGCTGCACGCCTCCGCTTCTGCATGGCAATTCAGGGCCTTACCTTGAGAGAACTGCTCACGCTGAGTGTCCCGTTAGCGACACAGCATGGTAGGATGCTGACTTTCTCCTCAAGCAGAGTGACTTCAGGTACGAGGTCGTCGAAGAATCCTAAGCAGTCTGTTTTCTCACGGCAGCTCAGACGGGGGCCATGACGAACACTTCCATGGCACGCCGCACTGGCTAGAAATGTGGTCCTGAGGCTGTTACAGTGCTCTGGAAATGTAGCTCTCCTTAAGGAACGAGCAGTGTGTTGCCCATCACTCCTCATACACTGAGGGCCTCCGAGGCAACGACCTTTGGGCTTCGATGTTGCTCAGCAGGCCCACAGGTGTCTGGAGGTACTCAGTGATCTTGGAGGGAAAATGACGCACACCCAAGGGGCCTACGAGTCCTGAAAAGGGTACTTCCTTTAAAATAAAGCAGAACAGGGGCTTCCCTGGGGGCGCAGTGCTTGAGAATCTGCCTGCCAATGCAGGGGACACGGGTTCAAGCCATGGTCTGGGAGGATCCCACATGCCGCAGAGCAACTGGGCCCGTGAGCCACAACTACTGAGCCTGTGCCTTTGGAGGCTGTGCTCCGCGACAAAAGAGGCCACGATAGTGAGAGGCGTATGCACCGCGATGAAGAGTGGCCCCCACTTAACGCAACTGCAGAGAGCCCTAGCACAGAAACGCAGATCAAACATAGCAATCAATCAATCAATCAATAAATCTTAAAAAAAGAATAAAAAATAAAATAAATAAAATAAAACAAAGCAGAACAGCGACTAACACCTCATGGAAAAAGCTGCATGCCTCCCTTTCTGCGCGGCTACTCAGGGACTTACCTCGAGGCCAGTACTCACGTTGAGTTTCCCTTTAGCTCTAGAGCGTGGCAGGATGAGCTCCACCCCGGCCATCGAAGCACCCAGCTTACCTGGAGAATGCTCATTTTCTTCCCAGAGCCATGCCTACAGTGGCTAGTGGCCTGTCAACAGCAGTCAATTTCAAGTAGCTTCAAGGCAGCATGAATGGAGCTTTCAAAATGGGAAAGCAAGGCTAGTTCCATCAGGCCCCCATTTCCACGGGCACACGCAGCATACATCTCTGTGCTTTCTACCAAGTCTAAACAGACACAGGTTACCCAGTGGTTCCTTCCCTTAATCAACTCCTCGAAGCAGGGTGTTCTGCATCTAGCGAACTGCCTCAACCAAGGAACGCCCCAGCTAGGCCTCCGGGCCCGTGGCTGTTCAAAAGCCTGCAGTGTTACACGAGAAACTGGGCTTTCCTTGCAGTCGGAATGCAAGCCGACATTCTCCTGGAGGCAGGGTGACTTCAGGCAGGGGATCCTAGATGGAATGCGAATCCGAGGGTTATTCTAAGTGCAGCTCAGACTAGGGCAATGAGTCAGACTTGCACGGCATGTTCGACCTGCTAGAACGGTGTTCGTGTATCTGTGGGAGTGCTGAGGAAATCAAGCTGTCCCAAGAAAGAGTGCAGTCTGTTGCCCTACACTCGGCATACACAGAGTGGCTCCGAAGGACTACAGGTCTGGATGTGGCTTGGCAGGCCCACGGGGGCCTGAGTGTACTCAGTGTTCCTGCAGGGAATAGGGTGGCCACGCGAGGCTCCTAGATGTCCTGCAAAGCGTACTGACGTTAACATAATGCAGAGCAACGGCTATGTCCTCCTGGAAACTGCTGCACGCCTCCGCTTCTGCATGGCAATTCAGGGCCTTACCTCGAGACAACTGCTTACGCTGAATGTCCCGTTAGCGACACAGCATGGTAGGATGCTGACTTTCTCCTCGAGCAGAGTGACTTCAGGTACGAGGTCCTCGAAGAACCATAAGCAGAGTGTTTTCTCATGGCAGCTCAGACGGGGGTCATGACGAACACTTCCATGGCACGTCGCACTGGCTAGAAATGTGGTCCTGAGGCTGTTCCAGTGCTCTGGAAATGTAGCTCTCCTTAAGGAACGAGCAGTGTGTTGCCCATCACTCCGCATACACAGACGGCCTCCGAGGGACTGACCATTGGGCCTCGATGTTGCTCAGCAGGTCCACAGGTGTCTGGAGGTACTCACTGATCTTGGAGGGAAAATGATGCACACCCGAGGGGCCTACGAGTCCTGAAAAGGGTACTTCCTTTAAAATAAAGCAGAACAGGGTCTTCCCTGGTGGCGCAGTGGTTGAGAATCTGCCTGCCAATGCAGGGGACACGGTTTCGAGCCGTGGTCTGGGAGGATCCTACATGCCACGGAGCAACTGGGCCCGTAAGCAACAAATACTGAGCCTGTGCCTCTGGAGGCTGTGCTCCGCGACAAGAGAGGCCACGATAGTGAGAGGCCTACGCACCGCGATGAAGAGTGGCCCCCACTTACCGCAACTGGAGAGAGCCCTAGCACAGAAACGAAGACCCAACATAGCAATCAATCAATCAATCAATCAATCTTAAAAAAACAATAAAAAATAAAATAAATAAAATAAAATAAAGCAGGACAGCGACTAAGACCTCATGGAAAAAGCTGCATGCCTCCTTTTCTGCGCGGCTACTCAGGGACTTACCTCGAGGCCAGTACTCACGTTGAGTTTCCCTTTAGCTCTAGAGCGTGGCAGGATGAGCTCCACCCCGGCCATCGAAGCACCCGGCTTACCTGGAGAATGCTCATTTTCTTCCCAGAGCCATGCCTACAGTGGCTAGTGGCCTGTCAATAGCAGTCATTTTCAAGGAGCTTCAAGGCAGCATGAATGGAGATTTCAGAATGGGAAAGCAAAGCTAGTTCCATCAGGCCCCCATTTCCACGGGCACACGCAGCATACATCCCTGTGCTTTATAACAAGTCCAAACAGACACAGGTTACCCAGTGGTTCCTTCCCTGAATCAACTCCTCGAAGCAGGGTGTTCTGCATCTAGCGAACTGCCTCAACCAAGGAACGCCCCAGCTAGGCCTCCGGGCCCGTGGCTGTTCAAAAGCCTGCAGTGTTACACGAGGAAATGGGCTTTCATTGCAGTCGGAATGCAAGCCAACATTCTCCTGGAGGCAGGGTGACTTCAGGCAGGGGGTCCGAGATGGAATGTGAATCCGAGGGTTATTCTAAGTGCAGCTCAGACTAGGGCAATGAGTCAGACTTGCACGGCATGTTCGACCGGCTAGAACGGTGTTTGTGTATCTGTGGGAGTGCTGAGGAAATCAAGCTGTCCCAAGAAAGAGTGCAGTCTGTTGCCCTACACTCGGCATAAACAGAGTGGCTCCGAAGGTCTACGGGTCTGGATGTGGCTTTGCAGGCCCACGGGGGCCTGAGGGTACTCAGTGTTCTTGCAGGGAATAGGGTGCCCACGCGAGGCTCCTAGATGTCCTGCAAAGCGTACTGACGTTAACATAATGCAGAGCAATGGCTATGTCCTCCTGGAAACTGCTGCACGCCTCCGCTTCTGCATGGCAATTCAGGGCCTTACCTCGAGACAACTGCTTACGCTGAATGTCCCGTTAGCGACACAGCATGGTAGGATGCTGACTTTCTCCTCGAGCAGAGTGACTTCAGGTACGAGGTCCTCGAAGAACCCTAAGCAGAGTGTTTTCTCATGGCAGCTCAGACGGGGGCCATGACGAACACTTCCATGGCACGTCGCACTGGCTAGAAATGTGGTCCTGAGGCTGTTCCAGTGCTCTGGAAATGTAGCTCTCCTTAAGGAACGAGCAGTGTGTTGCCCATCACTCCGCATACACAGACGGCCTCCGAGGGACCGACCTTTGGGCCTCGATGTTGCTCAGCAGGCCCACAGGGGTCTGGAGGTACTCACTGATCTTGGAGGGAAAATGATGCACACCTAAGGGGCCGACGAGTCCTGAAAAGGGTACTTCCTTTAAAATAAAGCAGAACAGGGGCTCCCCTGGTGGCGCAGTGCTTGAGAATCTGCCTGCCAATGCAGGGGACACGGGTTCGAGCCCTGGTCTGGGAGGATCCCACATGCCGCGGAGCAACTGGGCCCATGAGCCACAACTACTGAGCCTGCGCCTCTGGAGGCTGTGCTCCGCGACATGAGAGGCCGCGATAGTGAGAGGCCTACGCACCGCGATGAAGACCGGCCCCCACTTACCGCAACTGGAGAGAGCTCTAGCACAGAAACGAAGACCCAACATAGCAATCAATCAATCAATCAATCAATCTTAAAAAAACAATAAAAAATAAAAAAAATAAAATAAAATAAAGCAGGACAGCGACTAAGACCTCATGGAAAGAGCTGCATGCCTCCCTTTCTGCGCGGCTACTCAGGGACTTACCTCGAGGCCAGTACTCACGTTGAGTTTCCCTTTAGCTCTAGAGCGTGACAGGATGAGCTCCACCCCGGCCATCGAAGCACCCGGCTTACCTGGAGAATGCTCATTTTCTTCCCAGAGCCATGCCTACAGCAGCTGGGGGCCTATCAACAGCAGTCAATTTCAAGTAGCTTCAAGGCAGCATGAATGGAGCTTTCAAAATGGGAAAGCAAAGCTAGTTCCATCAGGCCCCCATTTCCACGGGCACACGCAGCATACACCTCTGTGCTTTATAACAAGTCCAAACAGACACAGGTTACCCAGTGGTTCCTTCCCTGAATCAACTCCTCGAAGCAGGGTGTTCTGCATCTAGCGAACTGCCTCAACCAAGGAACGCCCCAGCTAGGCCTCCGGGCCCGTGGCTCTTCAAAAGCCTGAAGTGTTACACGAGGAACTGGGCTTTCGTTGCATTCGGAACGCAAGCCGACATTCTTCTGGAGGCAGGGTGACTTCAGGCAGGGAGTCCCAGATGGAATGCGAAGCCGAGGGTTATTCTAAGTGCAGCTCAGACTAGGGCAATGAGTCAGACTTGCACGGCATGTTGGACCTGCTAGAACGGTGTTCGTGTATCTGTGGGAGTGCTGAGGAAATCAAGCTGTCCCAAGAAAGAGTGCAGTCTGTTGCCCTACACTCGGCATACACAGAGTGGCTCCGAAGGACTACAGGTCTGGATGTGGCTTGGCAGGCCCACGGGGGCCTGAGTGTACTCAGTGTTCCTGCAGGGAATAGGGTGGCCACGCGAGGCTCCTAGATGTCCTGCAAAGCGTACTGACGTTAACATAATGCAGAGCAACGGCTATGTCCTCCTGGAAACTGCTGCACGCCTCCGCTTCTGCATGGCAATTCAGGGCCTTACCTCGAGACAACTGCTTACGCTGAATGTCCCGTTAGCGACACAGCATGGTAGGATGCTGACTTTCTCCTCGAGCAGAGTGACTTCAGGTACGAGGTCCTCGAAGAATCCTAAGCAGAGTGTTTTCTCATGGCAGCTCTGACGGGGGCCATGACGAACACTTCCATGGCATGTCGCACTGGCTAGAAATGTGGTCCTGAGGCTGTTCCAGTGCTCTGGAAATGTAGCTCTCTTTAATGAACGAGCAGTGTGTTGCCCATCACTCTGCATACACAGACGGCCTCCAAGGGACCGACCTTTGGGCCTCGATGTTGCTCAGCAGGCCCACAGGGGTATGGAGGTCCTCAGTGATCTTGGAGGGAAAATGATGCACCGCCGGGTGCCAACGAGTCCTGAAAAGGGTACTTCCTTTAAAATAAAGCAGAACAGGGGCTTCCCTGGTGGCGCAGTGGTTGAGAATCTGCCTGCCAATGCAGGGGACACGGGTTCGAGCCCTGGTCTGGGATGATCCTACATGCCGCGGAGCAACTGGGCCCGTGAACCACAAATACTGAGCCTGCGCCTCTGGATGCTGTGCTCCGCGACAAGAGAGGCCACGATAGTGAGAGGCCTACGCACCGCGATGAAGAGTGGCCCCCACTTACGGCAACTGGAGAGAGCCCTAGCACAGAAACGCAGACCCAACATAGCAATAAATCAATCAATCAATAAATCTTAAAAAAAGAATAAAAAATAAAATAAATAAAATAAAACAAAGCAGAACAGCGACTAAGACCTCATAGAAAAAGCTGCATGCCTCCCTTTCTGCGCGGCTACTCAGGGACTTACCTCGAGGCCAGTACTCACGTTGAGTTTCCCTTTAGCTCTAGAGCGTGGCAGGATGAGCTCCACCCCGGCCATCGAAGCACCCGGCTTACCTGGAGAATGCTCATTTTCTTCCCAGAGCCATGCCTACAGTGGCTAGTGGCTTGTCAATAGCAGTCATTTTCAAGGAGCTTCAAGGCAGCATGAATGGAGCTTTCAGAATGGGAAAGCAAAGCTAGTTCCATCAGGCCCCCATTTCTACGGGCACACGCAGCATACATCCCTGTGCTTTATAACAAGTCCAAAGAGACACAGGTTACCCAGTGGTTCCTTCCCTGAATCAACTCCTCGAAGCAGGGTGTTCTGCATCTAGCGAACTGCCTCAACCAAGGAACGCCCCAGCTAGGCCTCCGGGCCCGTGGCTGTACAAAAGCCTGCAGTGTTACACGAGGAACTGGGCTTTCCTTGCAGTCGGAATGCAAGCCGACATTCTCCTGGAGGCAGGGTGACTTCAAGCAGGGGATCCTAGATGGAATGCGAATCCGAGGGTTATTCTAAGTGCAGCTCAGACTAGGGCAATGAGTCAGACTTGCACAGCATGTTCGACCTGCTAGAACGGTGTTCGTGTATCTGTGGGAGTGCTGAGGAAATCAAGCTGTCCCAAGAAAGAGTGCAGTCTGTTGCCCTACACTCGGCATACACAGAGTGGCTCCGAAGGGCTACGGGCCTGGTTGCGGCTTAACAGGCCCATGGGGGCCCGGGGGTACTCAGTGTTCTTGCAGGGAATAGGGTGCCCACGCGGGGTTCCTAGATGTCATGCAAAGCGTACTGACATTAAAACAATGCAGAGCAACGGCTATGGCCTCCTGGAAACTGCTGCACGCCTCCGCTTCTGCATGGCAATTCAGGGCCTTACCTTGAGAGAACTGCTCACGCTGAGTGTCCCGTTAGCGACACAGCATGGTAGGATGCTGACTTTCTCCTCAAGCAGAGTGACTTCAGGTACGAGGTCGTCGAAGAATCCTAAGCAGTCTGTTTTCTCACGGCAGCTCAGACGGGGGCCATGACGAACACTTCCATGGCACGCCGCACTGGCTAGAAATGTGGTCCTGAGGCTGTTACAGTGCTCTGGAAATGTAGCTCTCCTTAAGGAACGAGCAGTGTGTTGCCCATCACTCCTCATACACTGAGGGCCTCCGAGGCAACGACCTTTGGGCTTCGATGTTGCTCAGCAGGCCCACAGGTGTCTGGAGGTACTCAGTGATCTTGGAGGGAAAATGACGCACACCCAAGGGGCCTACGAGTCCTGAAAAGGGTACTTCCTTTAAAATAAAGCAGAACAGGGGCTTCCCTGGGGGCGCAGTGCTTGAGAATCTGCCTGCCAATGCAGGGGACACGGGTTCAAGCCATGGTCTGGGAGGATCCCACATGCCGCAGAGCAACTGGGCCCGTGAGCCACAACTACTGAGCCTGTGCCTTTGGAGGCTGTGCTCCGCGACAAAAGAGGCCACGATAGTGAGAGGCGTATGCACCGCGATGAAGAGTGGCCCCCACTTACCGCAACTGCAGAGAGCCCTAGCACAGAAACGCAGATCAAACATAGCAATCAATCAATCAATCAATAAATCTTAAAAAAAGAATAAAAAATAAAATAAATAAAATAAAACAAAGCAGAACAGCGACTAACACCTCATGGAAAAAGCTGCATGCCTCCCTTTCTGCGCGGCTACTCAGGGACTTACCTCGAGGCCAGTACTCACGTTGAGTTTCCCTTTAGCTCTAGAGCGTGGCAGGATGAGCTCCACCCCGGCCATCGAAGCACCCAGCTTACCTGGAGAATGCTCATTTTCTTCCCAGAGCCATGCCTACAGTGGCTAGTGGCCTGTCAACAGCAGTCAATTTCAAGTAGCTTCAAGGCAGCATGAATGGAGCTTTCAAAATGGGAAAGCAAGGCTAGTTCCATCAGGCCCCCATTTCCACGGGCACACGCAGCATACATCTCTGTGCTTTCTACCAAGTCTAAACAGACACAGGTTACCCAGTGGTTCCTTCCCTTAATCAACTCCTCGAAGCAGGGTGTTCTGCATCTAGCGAACTGCCTCAACCAAGGAACGCCCCAGCTAGGCCTCCGGGCCCGTGGCTGTTCAAAAGCCTGCAGTGTTACACGAGAAACTGGGCTTTCCTTGCAGTCGGAATGCAAGCCGACATTCTCCTGGAGGCAGGGTGACTTCAGGCAGGGGATCCTAGATGGAATGCGAATCCGAGGGTTATTCTAAGTGCAGCTCAGACTAGGGCAATGAGTCAGACTTGCACGGCATGTTCGACCTGCTAGAACGGTGTTCGTGTATCTGTGGGAGTGCTGAGGAAATCAAGCTGTCCCAAGAAAGAGTGCAGTCTGTTGCCCTACACTCGGCATAAACAGAGTGGCTCCGAAGGTCTACGGGTCTGGATGTGGCTTGGCAGGCCCACGGGTGCCTGAGGGTACTCAGTGTTCTTGCAGGGAATAGGGTGCCCACGCGAGGCTCCTAGATGTCCTGCAAAGCGTACTGACGTTAAAATAATGCAGAGCAATGGCTATGGCCTCCTGGAAACTGCTGCACGCCTCCGCTTCTGCATGGCAATTCAGGGCCTTACCTCGAGACTACTGCTTACGCTGAATGTCCCGTTAGCGACACAGCATGGTAGGATGCTGACTTTCTCCTCGAGCAGAGTGACTTCAGGTACGAGGTCCTCGAAGAATCCTAAGCAGAGTGTTTTCTCATGGCAGCTCAGACGGGGGCCATGACGAACATTTGCATGGCACGTCGCACTGGCTAGAAATGTGGTCCTGAGGCTGTTCCAGTGCTCTGGAAATGTAGCTCTCCTTAAGGAACGAGCAGTGTGTTGCCCATCACTCCGCATACACAGACGGCCTCCGAGAGACCGACCTTTGGGCCTCGATGTTGCTCAGCAGGCCCACAGGGGTCTGGAGGTACTCACTGATCTTGGAGGGAAAATGATGCACACCTAAGGGGCCGACGAGTCCTGAAAAGGGTACTTCCTTTAAAATAAAGCAGAACAGGGGCTCCCCTGGTGGCGCAGTGCTTGAGAATCTGCCTGCCAATGCAGGGGACACGGGTTCGAGCCCTGGTCTGGGAGGATCCCACATGCCGCGGAGCAACGGGGCCCGTGAGCCACAACTACTGAGCCTGCGCCTCTGGAGGCTGTGCTCCGCGACAAGAGAGGCCGCGATAGTGAGAGGCCTATGCAGCACGATGAAGAGCGGCCCCCACTTACAGCAACTGGAGAGAGCTCTAGCACAGAAACGAAGACCCAACATAGCAATCAATCAATCAATCAATCAATCTTAAAAAAACAAAAAAAAATAAAAAAAATAAAATAAAATAAAGCAGGACAGCGACTAAGACCTCATGGAAAGAGCTGCATGCCTCCCTTTCTGCGCGGCTACTCAGGGACTTACCTCGAGGCCAGTACTCACGTTGAGTTTCCCTTTAGCTCTAGAGCATGGCAGGATGAGCTCCACCCCGGCCATCGAAGCACCCGGCTTACCTGGAGAATGCTCATTTTCTTCCCAGAGCCATGCCTACAGTGGCTAGTGGCCTGTCAACAGCAGTCAATTTCAAGTAGCTTCAAGGCAGCATGAATGGAGCTTTCAGAATGGGAAAGCAAAGCTAGTTCCATCAGGCCCCCATTTCCAAGGGCACATGCAGCATACATCTCTGTGCTTTCTACCAAGTCCAAATAGACACAGGTTACCCAGTGGTTCCTTCCCTGAATCAACCCCTCGAAGCAGGGTGTTCTGCATCTAGTGAACTGCCTCAACCAAGGAACGCCCCAGCTAGGCCTCCGGGCCCGTGGCTGTTCAAAAGCCTGCAGTGTTACACGAGGAACTGGGCTTTCATTGCAGTCGGAATGCAAGCCAACATTCTCCAGGAGGCAGGGTGACTTCAGGCAGGGGGTCCGAGATAGAATGTGAATCCGAGGGTTATTCTAATTGCAGCTCAGACTAGGGCAATGAGTCAGACTTGCACGGCATGTTCGACTGGCTAGAACGGTGTTCGTGTATCTCTGGGAGTGCTGAGGAAATCAAGCTGTCCCAAGAAAGAGTGCAGTCTGTTGCCCTACACTCGGCATAAAGAGAGTGGCTCCGAAGGTCTACGGGTCTGGATGTGGCTTGGCAGGCCCACGGGGGCCTGAGGGTACTCAGTGTTCTTGCAGGCAATAGGGTGCCCACGCGAGGCTCCTAGATGTCCTGCAAAGCGTACTGACATTAAAATAATGCAGAGCAACGGCTATGTCCTCCTGGAAACTGCTGCACGCCTCCGCTTCTGCATGGCAATTCAGGGCCTTACCTCGAGACAACTGCTTACGCTGAATGTCCCGTTAGCGACACAGCATGGTAGGATGCTGACTTTCTCCTCGAGCAGAGTGACTTCAGGTACGAGGTCCTCGAAGAATCCTAAGCAGAGTGTTTTCTCATGGCAGCTCAGACGGGGGCCATGACGAACATTTGCATGGCACGTCGCACTGGCTAGAAATGTGGTCCTGAGGCTGTTCCAGTGCTCTGGAAATGTAGCTCTCCTTAAGGAACGAGCAGTGTGTTGCCCATCACTCCGCATACACAGACGGCCTCCGAGAGACCGACCTTTGGGCCTCGATGTTGCTCAGCAGGCCCACAGGGGTCTGGAGGTACTCACTGATCTTGGAGGGAAAATGATGCACACCTAAGGGGCTGACGAGTCCTGAAAAGGGTACTTCCTTTAAAATAAAGCAGAACAGGGGCTCCCCTGGTGGCGCAGTGCTTGAGAATCTGCCTGCCAATGCAGGGGACACGGGTTCGAGCCCTGGTCTGGGAGGATCCCACATGCCGCGGAGCAACGGGGCCCGTGAGCCACAACTACTGAGCCTGCGCCTCTGGAGGCTGTGCTCCGCAACAAGAGATGCCGCGATAGTGAGAGGCCTATGCAGCACGATGAAGAGCGGCCCCCACTTACAGCAACTGGAGAGAGCTCTAGCACAGAAACGAAGACCCAACATAGCAATCAATCAATCAATCAATCTTAAAAAAACAATAAGAAATAAAAGAAATAAAATAAAATAAAGCAGGACAGCGACTAAGACCTCATGGAAAGAGCTGCAAGCCTCCCTTTCTGCGCGGCTACTCAGGGACTTACCTCGAGGCCAGTACTCACGTTGAGTTTCCCTTTAGCTCTAGAGCGTGGCAGGATGAGCTCCACCCCGGCCATCGAAGCACCCGATGTACGTGGAGAAAGCTCATTTTCTTCCCAGAGCCATGACTATAGCAGCTGGGGTTCTATCAACAGCAATCAATTTCAAGTAGCTTCAAGGCAGCATGAATGGAGCTTTCAAAATGGGAAAGCAAAGCTAGTTCCATCAGGCCCCCATTTCCACGGGCACACGCAGCATACATCTCTGTGCTTTCTACAAAGTCCAAACAGACACAGGTTACCCAGTGGTTCCTTCCCTGAATCAACTCCTCAAAGCAGGGTTTTCTGCATCTAGTGAACTGCCTCAACCAAGGAACGCCCCAGCTAGGCCTCCGGGCCCGTGGCTCTTCAAAAGCCTGACGTGTTACACGAGGAACTGGGCTTTCGTTGCAGTCGGAAAGCAAGCCGACATTCTCCTGGAGGCAGGGTGACTTCAGGCAGGGAGTCCCAGATGGAATGCGAAGCCGAGGGTTATTCTAAGTGCAGCTCAGACTAGGGCAATGAGTCAGACTTGCACGGCATGTTCGACCGGCTAGAACGGTGTTTGTGTATCTGTGGGAGTGCTGAGGAAATCAAGCTGTCCCAAGAAAGAGTGCAGTCTGTTGCCCTACACTCGGCATAAACAGAGTGGCTCCGAAGGTCTACGGGTCTGGATGTGGCTTGGCAGGCCCACGGGGGCCTGAGGGTACTCAGTGTTCTTGCAGGGAATAGGGTGCCCACGCGAGGCTCCTAGATGTCCTGCAAAGCGTACTGACGTTAAAATAATGCAGAGCAATGGCTATGGCCTCCTGGAAACTGCTGCACGCCTCCGCTTCTGCATGGCAATTCAGGGCCTTACCTCGAGACAAGTGCTTACGCTGAATGTCCCGTTAGCGACACAGCATGGTAGGATGCTGACTTTCTCCTCGAGCAGAGTGACTTCAGGTACGAGGTCCTCAAAGAACCCTAAGCAGAGTGTTTTCTCATGGCAGCTCAGACGTGGGCCATGACGAACACTTCCATGGCACGTCGCACTGGCTAGAAATGTGGTCCTGAGGCTGTTCCAGTGCTCTGGAAATGTAGCTGTCCTTAAGGAATGAGCAGTGTGTTGCCCATCACTCCGCATACACAGACGGCCTCCGAGGGACCGACCTTTGGGCCTCGATGTTGCTCAGCAGGCCCACAGGGGTCTGGAGGTACTCACTGATCTTGGAGGGAAAATGATGCACACCCGAGGGGCCTACGAGTCCTGAAAAGGGTACTTCCTTTAAAATAAAGCAGAACAGGGGCTTCCCTGGTGGCGCAGTGCTTGAGAATCTGCCTGCCAATGCAGGGGACACGGGTTCGAGCCCTGGTCTGGGAGGATCCTACATGCCGCGGAGCAACTGGGCCCGTGAACCACAAATACTGAGCCTGCGCCTCTGGATGCTGTGCTCCGCGACAAGAGAGGCCACGATAGTGAGAGGCCTACGCACCGCGATGAAGAGTGGCCCCCACTTACGGCAACTGGAGAGAGCCCTAGCACAGAAACTCAGACCCAACATAGCAATAAATCAATCAATCAATAAATCTTAAAAAAAGAATAAAAAATAAAATAAATAAAATAAAACAAAGCAGAACAGCGACTAAGACCTCATAGAAAAAGCTGCATGCCTCCCTTTCTGCGCGGCTACTCAGGGACTTACCTCGAGGCCAGTACTCACGTTGAGTTTCCCTTTAGCTCTAGAGCGTGGCAGGATGAGCTCCACCCCGGCCATCGAAGCACCCGGCTTACCTGGAGAATGCTCATTTTCTTCCCAGAGCCATGCCTACAGTGGCTAGTGGCTTGTCAATAGCAGTCATTTTCAAGGAGCTTCAAGGCAGCATGAATGGAGCTTTCAGAATGGGAAAGCAAAGCTAGTTCCATCAGGCCCCCATTTCCACGGGCACACGCAGCATACATCCCTGTGCTTTATAACAAGTCCAAACAGACACAGGTTACCCAGTGGTTCCTTCCCTGAATCAACTCCTCGAAGCAGGGTGTTCTGTATCTAGCGAACTGCCTCAACCAAGGAACGCCCCAGCTAGGCCTCCGGGCCCGTGGCTGTTCAAAAGCCTGCAGTGTTACACGAGGAACTGGGCTTTCCTTGCAGTCGGAATGCAAGCCGACATTCTCCTGGAGGCAGGGTGACTTCAGGCAGGGGATCCTAGATGGAATGCGAATCCGAGGGTTATTCTAAGTGCAGCTCAGACTAGGGCAATGAGTCAGACTTGCACGGCATGTTCGACCTGCTAGAACGGTGTTCGTGTATCTGTGGGAGTGCTGAGGAAATCAAGCTGTCCCAAGAAAGAGTGCAGTCTGTTGCCCTACACTCGGCATAAACAGAGTGGCTCCGAAGGTCTACGGGTCTGGATGTGGCTTGGCAGGCCCACGGGGGCCTGAGGGTACTCAGTGTTCTTGCAGGGAATAGGGTGCCCACGCGAGGCTCCTAGATGTCCTGCAAAGCGTACTGACGTTAAAATAATGCAGAGCAATGGCTATGGCCTCCTGGAAACTGCTGCACGCCTCCGCTTCTGCATGGCAATTCAGGGCCTTACCTCGAGACTACTGCTTACGCTGAATGTCCCGTTAGCGACACAGCATGGAAGGATGCTGACTTTCTCCTCGAGCAGAGTGACTTCAGGTACGAGGTCCTCGAAGAATCCTAAGCAGAGTGTTTTCTCATGGCAGCTCAGACGGGGGCCATGACGAACATTTGCATGGCACGTCGCACTGGCTAGAAATGTGGTCCTGAGGCTGTTCCAGTGCTCTGGAAAGGTAGCTCTCTTTAAGGAACGAGCAGTGTGTTGCCCATCACTCTGCATACACAGACGGCCTCCGAGGGACCGACCTTTGGGCCTCGATGTTGCTCAGCAGGCCCACAGGGGTCTGGAGGTACTCACTGATCTTGGAGGGAAAATGATGCACACCTAAGGGGCCGACGAGTCCTGAAAAGGGTACTTCCTTTAAAATAAAGCAGAACAGGGGCTCCCCTGGTGGCGCAGTGCTTGAGAATCTGCCTGCCAATGCAGGGGACACGGGTTCGAGCCCTGGTCTGGGAGGATCCCACATGCCGCGGAGCAACTGGGCCCGTGAACCACAACTACTGAGCCTGCGCCTCTGGAGGCTGTTCTCCGCGACAAGAGAGGCCGCGATAGTGAGAGGCCTATGCAGCACGATGAAGAGCGGCCCCCACTTACAGCAACTGGAGAGAGCTCTAGCACAGAAACGAAGACCCAACATAGCAATCAATCAATCAATCAATCAATCTTAAAAAAACAAAAAAAAATAAAAAAATAAAATAAAATAAAGCAGGACAGCGACTAAGACCTCATGGAAAGAGCTGCATGCCTCCCTTTCTGCGCGGCTACTCAGGGACTTACCTCGAGGCCAGTACTCACGTTGAGTTTCCCTTTAGCTCTAGAGCATGGCAGGATGAGCTCCACCCCGGCCATCGAAGCACCCGGCTTACCTGGAGAATGCTCATTTTCTTCCCAGAGCCATGCCTACAGTGGCTAGTGGCCTGTCAACAGCAGTCAATTTCAAGTAGCTTCAAGGCAGCATGAATGGAGCTTTCAGAATGGGAAAGCAAAGCTAGTTCCATCAGGCCCCCATTTCCAAGGGCACATGCAGCATACATCTCTGTGCTTTCTACCAAGTCCAAATAGACACAGGTTACCCAGTGGTTCCTTCCCTGAATCAACTCCTCGAAGCAGGGTGTTCTGCATCTAGTGAACTGCCTCAACCAAGGAACGCCCCAGCTAGGCCTCCGGGCCCGAGGCTGTTCAAAAGCCTGCAGTGTTACACGAGGAACTGGGCTTTCATTGCAGTCGGAATTCAAGCCAACATTCTCCAGGAGGCAGGGTGACTTCAGGCAGGGGGTCCGAGATGGAATGTGAATCCGAGGGTTATTCTAATTGCAGCTCAGACTAGGGCAATGAGTCAGACTTGCATGGCATGTTCGACTGGCTAGAACGGTGTTCGTGTATCTGTGGGAGTGCTGAGGAAATCAAGCTGTCCCAAGAAAGAGTGCAGTCTGTTGCCCTACACTCGGCATAAACAGAGTGGCTCCGAAGGTCTACGGGTCTGGATGTGGCTTGGCAGGCCCACGGGGTCTGAGGGTACTCAGTGTTCTTGCAGGCAATAGGGTGCCCACGCGAGGCTCCTAGATGTCCTGCAAAGCGTACTGACATTAAAATAATGCAGAGCAACGGCTATGTCCTCCTGGAAACTGCTGCACGCCTCCGCTTCTGCATGGCAATTCAGGGCCTTACCTCGAGACAACTGCTTACGCTGAATGTCCCGTTAGCGACACAGCATGGTAGGATGCTGACTTTCTCCTCGAGCAGAGTGACTTCAGGTACGAGGTCCTCGAAGAATCCTAAGCAGAGTGTTTTGTCATGGCAGCTCAGACGGGGGCCATGACGAACATTTGCATGGCACGTCGCACTGGCTAGAAATGTGGTCCTGAGGCTGTTCCAGTGCTCTGGAAATGTAGCTCTCCTTAAGGAACGAGCAGTGTGTTGCCCATCACTCCGCATACACAGACGGCCTCCGAGAGACCGACCTTTGGGCCTCGATGTTGCTCAGCAGGCCCACAGGGGTCTGGAGGTACTCACTGATCTTGGAGGGAAAATGATGCACACCTAAGGGGCTGACGAGTCCTGAAAAGGGTACTTCCTTTAAAATAAAGCAGAACAGGGGCTCCCCTGGTGGCGCAGTGGTTGAGAATCTGCCTGCCAATGCAGGGGACACGGGTTCGAGCCCTGGTCTGGGAGGATCCCACATGCCGCGGAGCAACGGGGCCCGTGAGCCACAACTACTGAGCCTGCGCCTCTGGACGCTGTGCTCCGCAACAAGAGATGCCGCGATAGTGAGAGGCCTAGGCACCGCGATGAAGAGCTGCCCCCACTTACCGCAGCTGGAGAGAGCTCTAGCACAGAAACGAAGACCCAACATAGCAATCAATCAATCAATCAATCTTAAAAAAACAATAAAAAATAAAAGAAATAAAATAAAATAAAACAGGACAGCGACTAAGACCTCATGGAAAGAGCTGCAAGCCTCCCTTTCTGCGCGGCTACTCAGGGACTTACCTCGAGGCCAGTACTCACGTTGAGTTTCCCTTTAGCTCTAGAGCGTGGCAGGATGAGCTCCACCCCGGCCATCGAAGCACCCGATGTACGTGGAGAAAGCTCATTTTCTTCCCAGAGCCATGACTATAGCAGCTGGGGTTCTATCAACAGCAATCAATTTCAAGTAGCTTCAAGGCAGCATGAATGGAGCTTTCAAAATGGGAAAGCAAAGCTAGTTCCATCAGGCCCCCATTTCCACGGGCACACGCAGCATACATCTCTGTGCTTTCTACAAAGTCCAAACAGACACAGGTTACCCAGTGGTTCCTTCCCTGAATCAACTCCTCGAAGCAGGGTTTTCTGCATCTAGTGAACTGCCTCAACCAAGGAACGCCCCAGCTAGGCCTCCGGGCCCGTGGCTCTTCAAAAGCCTGACGTGTTACACGAGGAACTGGGCTTTCGTTGCCGTCGGAAAGCAAGCCGACATTCTCCTGGAGGCAGGGTGACTTCAGGCAGGGAGTCCCAGATGGAATGCGAAGCCGAGGGTTATTCTAAGTGCAGCTCAGACTAGGGCAATGAGTCAGACTTGCACGGCATGTTCGACCGGCTAGAACGGTGTTTGTGTATCTGTGGGAGTGCTGAGGAAATCAAGCTGTCCCAAGAAAGAGTGCAGTCTGTTGCCCTACACTCGGCATACACAGAGTGGCTCCGAAGGACTACAGGTCTGGATGTGGCTTGGCAGGCCCACGGGGGCCTGAGTGTACTCAGTGTTCCTGCAGGGAATAGGGTGGCCACGCGAGGCTCCTAGATGTCCTGCAAAGCGTACTGACGTTAACATAATGCAGAGCAACGGCTATGTCCTCCTGGAAACTGCTGCACGCCTCCGCTTCTGCATGGCAATTCAGGGCCTTACCTCGAGACAACTGCTTACGCTGAATGTCCCGTTAGCGACACAGCATGGTAGGATGCTGACTTTCTCCTCAAGCAGAGTGACTTCAGGTACGAGGTCCTCGAAGAACCATAAGCAGAGTGTTTTCTCATGGCAGCTCAGACGGGGGTCATGACGAACACTTCCATGGCACGTCGCACTGGCTAGAAATGTGGTCCTGAGGCTGTTCCAGTGCTCTGGAAATGTAGCTCTCCTTAAGGAACGAGCAGTGTGTTGCCCATCACTCCGCATACACAGACGGCCTCCGAGGGACTGACCATTGGGCCTCGATGTTGCTCAGCAGGTCCACAGGTGTCTGGAGGTACTCACTGATCTTGGAGGGAAAATGATGCACACCTAAGGGGCCGACGAGTCCTGAAAAGGGTACTTCCTTTAAAATAAAGCAGAACAGGGGCTTCCCTGGTGGCGCAGTGGTTGAGAATCTGCCTGCCAATGCAGGGGACACGGTTTCGAGCCGTGGTCTGGGAGGATCCTACATGCCACGGAGCAACTGGGCCCGTGAGCCACAAATACTGAGCCTGTGCCTCTGGAGGCTGTGCTCCGCGACAAGAGAGGCCACGATAGTGAGAGGCCTACGCACCGCGATGAAGAGTGGCCCCCACTTACCGCAACTGGAGAGAGCCCTAGCACAGAAACGAAGACCCAACATAGCAATCAATCAATCAATCAATAAATCTTAAAAAAAGTATAAAAAATAAAATAAATAAAATAAAACAAAGCAGAACAGCGACTAAGACCTCATGGAAAAAGCTGCATGCCTCCTTTTCTGCGCGGCTACTCAGGGACTTACCTCGAGGCCAGTACTCACGTTGAGTTTCCCTTTAGCTCTAGAGCGTGGCAGGATGAGCTCCACCCCGGCCATCGAAGCACCCGGCTTACCTGGAGAATGCTCATTTTCTTCCCAGAGCCTTGCCTACAGTGGCTAGTGGCCTGTCAACAGCAGTCAATTTCAAGTAGCTTCAAGGCAGCATGAATGGAGCTTGCAAAATGGGAAAGCAAAGCTAGTTCCATCAGGCCCCCATTTCCACGGGCACACGCAGCATACATCTCTGTGCTTTCTACCAAGTCCAAACAGACACAGGTTACCCAGTGGTTCCTTCCCTGAATCAACTCCTCGAAGCAGGGTGTTCTGCATCTAGCGAACTGCCTCAACCAAGGAACGCCCCAGCTAGGCCTCCGGGCCCGTGGCTCTTCAAAAGCCTGCAGTGTTACACGAGGAACTGGGCTTTCGTTGCAGTCGGAACGCAAGCCGACATTCTCCTGGAGGCAGGGTGACTTCAGACAGGGAGTCCCAGATGGAATGTGAATCCGAGGGTTATTCTAAGTGCAGCTCAGACTAGGGCAATGAGTCAGACTTGCACGGCATGTTCGACCGGCTAGAACGGTGTTCGTGTATCTGTGGGAGTGCTGAGGAAATCAAGCTGTCCCAAGAAAGAGTGCAGTCTGTTGCCCTACACTCGGCATAAACAGAGTGGCTCCGAAGGTCTACGGGTCTGGATGTGGCTTGGCAGGCCCACGGGGGCCTGAGGATACTCAGTGTTCTTGCAGGGAATAGGGTGCCCACGCGAGGCTCCTAGATGTCCTGCAAAGCGTACTGACATTAAAATAATGCAGAGCAAAGGCTATGTCCTCCTGGAAACTGCTGCACGCCTCCGCTTCTGCATGGCACTTCAGGGCCTTACCTCGAGACAACTGCTTACGCTGAATGTCCCATTAGCGACACAGCATGGTAGGATGCTGACTTTCTCCTCGAGCAGAGTGACTTCAGGTACGAGGTCCTCGAAGAATCCTAATCAGAGTGTTTTCTCATGGCAGCTCAGACGGGGGCCATGACGAACATTTGCATGGCACGTCGCACTGGCTAGAAATGTGGTCCTGAGGCTGTTCCAGTGCTCTGGAAATGTAGCTCTCCTTAAGGAACGAGCAGTGTGTTGCCCATCACTCCGCATACACAGACGGCCTCCGAGAGACCGACCTTTGGGCCTCGATGTTGCTCAGCAGGCCCACAGGGGTCTGGAGGTACTCACTGATCTTGGAGGGAAAATGATGCACACCTAAGGGGCCGACGAGTCCTGAAAAGGGTACTTCCTTTAAAATAAAGCAGAACAGGGGCTCCCCTGGTGGCGCAGTGCTTGAGAATCTGCCTGCCAATGCAGGGGACACGGGTTCGAGCCCTGGTCTGGGAGGATCCCACATGCCGTGGAGCAACTGGGCCTGTGAGCCACAACTACTGAGCCTGCGCCTCTGGAGGCTGTGCTCCACGACAAGAGAGGCCGCGATAGTGAGAGGCCTACGCAGCGCGATGAAGAGCGGCCCCCACTTACCGCAACTGGAGAGAGCTCTAGCACAGAAACGAAGACCCAACATAGCAATCAATCAATCAATCAATCAATCTTAAAAAAACAATAAAAAATAAAAAAAATAAAATAAAATAAAGCAGGACAGCGACTAAGACCACATGGAAAGGGCTGCATGCCTCCCTTTCTGCACGGCTACTCAGGGACTTACCTCGAGGCCAGTACTCACGTTGAGTTTCCCTTTAGCTCTAGAGCGTGGCAGGATGAGCTCCACCCCGGCCATCGAAGCACCCGGCTTACCTGGAGAATGCTCATTTTCTTCCCAGAGCCATGCGTACAGTGGCTAGTGGCCTGTCAATAGCAGTCATTTTCAAGGAGCTTCAAGGCAGCATGAATGGAGATTTCAGAATGGGAAAGCAAAGCTAGTTCCATCAGGCCCCCATTTCCACGGGCACACGCAGCATACATCCCTGTGCTTTATAACAAGTCCAAACAGACACAGGTTACCCAGTGGTTCCTTCCCTGAATCAACTCCTCGAAGCAGGGTGTTCTGCATCTAGCGAACTGCCTCAACCAAGGAACGCCCCAGCTAGGCCTCCGGGCCCGTGGCTGTTCAAAAGCCTGCAGTGTTACACGAGGAAATGGGCTTTCATTGCAGTCGGAATGCAAGCCAACATTCTCCTGGAGGCAGGGTGACTTCAGGCAGGGGGTCCGAGATGGAATGTGAATCCGAGGGTTATTCTAAGTGCAGCTCAGACTAGGGCAATGAGTCAGACTTGCACGGCATGTTCGACCGGCTAGAACGGTGTTTGTGTATCTGTGGGAGTGCTGAGGAAATCAAGCTGTCCCAAGAAAGAGTGCAGTCTGTTGCCCTACACTCGGCATAAACAGAGTGGCTCCGAAGGTCTACGGGTCTGGATGTGGCTTTGCAGGCCCACGGGGGCCTGAGGGTACTCAGTGTTCTTGCAGGGAATAGGGTGCCCACGCGAGGCTCCTAGATGTCCTGCAAAGCGTACTGACGTTAACATAATGCAGAGCAATGGCTATGTCCTCCTGGAAACTGCTGCACGCCTCCGCTTCTGCATGGCAATTCAGGGCCTTACCTCGAGACAACTGCTTACGCTGAATGTCCCGTTAGCGACACAGCATGGTAGGATGCTGACTTTCTCCTCGAGCAGAGTGACTTCAGGTACGAGGTCCTCGAAGAACCCTAAGCAGAGTGTTTTCTCATGGCAGCTCAGACGGGGGCCATGACGAACACTTCCATGGCACGTCGCACTGGCTAGAAAGGTGGTCCTGAGGCTGTTCCAGTGCTCTGGAAATGTAGCTCTCCTTAAGGAACGAGCAGTGTGTTGCCCATCACTCCTCATACACAGACGGCCTCCGAGGGACCGACCTTTGGGCCTCGATGTTGCTCAGCAGGCCCACAGGGGTCTGGAGGTACTCACTGATCTTGGAGGGAAAATGATGCACACCTAAGGGGCCGACGAGTCCTGAAAAGGGTACTTCCTTTAAAATAAAGCAGAACAGGGGCTCCCCTGGTGGCGCAGTGCTTGAGAATCTGCCTGCCAATGCAGGGGACACGGGTTCGAGCCCTGGTCTGGGAGGATCCCACATGCCGTGGAGCAACTGGGCCCATGAGCCACAACTACTGAGCCTGCGCCTCTGGAGGCTGTGCTCCGCGACATGAGAGGCCGCGATAGTGAGAGGCCTACGCACCGCGATGAAGACCGGCCCCCACTTACCGCAACTGGAGAGAGCTCTAGCACAGAAACGAAGACCCAACATAGCAATCAATCAATCAATCAATCAATCTTAAAAAAACAATAAAAAATAAAAAAAATAAAATAAAATAAAGCAGGACAGCGACTAAGACCTCATGGAAAGAGCTGCATGCCTCCCTTTCTGCGCGGCTACTCAGGGACTTACCTCGAGGCCAGTACTCACGTTGAGTTTCCCTTTAGCTCTAGAGCGTGACAGGATGAGCTCCACCCCGGCCATCGAAGCACCCGGCTTACCTGGAGAATGCTCATTTTCTTCCCAGAGCCTTGCCTACAGTGACTAGTGGCCTGTCAACAGCAGTCAATTTCAAGTAGCTTCAAGGCAGCATGAATGGAGCTTTCAAAATGGGAAAGCAAAGCTAGTTCCATCAGGCCCCCATTTCCACGGGCACACGCAGCATACATCTCTGTGCTTTATAACAAGTCCAAACAGACACAGGTTACCCAGTGGTTCCTTCCCTGAATCAACTCCTCGAAGCAGGGTGTTCTGCATCTAGCGAACTGCCTCAACCAAGGAACGCCCCAGCTAGGCCTCCGGGCCCGTGGCTCTTCAAAAGCCTGAAGTGTTACACGAGGAACTGGGCTTTCGTTGCATTCGGAACGCAAGCCGACATTCTTCTGGAGGCAGGGTGACTTCAGGCAGGGAGTCCCAGATGGAATGCGAAGCCGAGGGTTATTCTAAGTGCAGCTCAGACTAGGGCAATGAGTCAGACTTGCACGGCATGTTGGACCTGCTAGAACGGTGTTCGTGTATCTGTGGGAGTGCTGAGGAAATCAAGCTGTCCCAAGAAAGAGTGCAGTCTGTTGCCCTACACTCGGCATACACAGAGTGGCTCCGAAGGACTACAGGTCTGGATGTGGCTTGGCAGGCCCAAGGGGGCCTGAGTGTACTCAGTGTTCTTGCAGGGAATAGGGTGGCCACGCGAGGCTCCTAGATGTCCTGCAAAGCATACTGACGTTAACATAATGCAGAGCAATGGCTATGTCCTCCTGGAAACTGCTGCACGCCTCCGCTTCTGCATGGCAATTCAGGGCCTTACCTCGAGACAACTGCTTACGCTGAATGTCCCGTTAGCGACACAGCATGGTAGGATGCTGACTTTCTCCTCGAGCAGAGTGACTTCAGGTACGAGGTCCTCGAAGAACCCTAAGCAGAGTGTTTTCTCATGGCAGCTCAGACGGGGGCCATGACGAACACTTCCATGGCACGTCGCACTGGCTAGAAATGTGGTCCTGAGGCTGTTCCAGTGCTCTGGAAATGTAGCTCTCCTTAAGGAACGAGCAGTGTGTTGCCCATCACTCCGCATACACAGACGACCTCCGAGGGACCGACCTTTGGGCCTCGATGTTGCTCAGCAGGCCCACAGGGGTCTGGAGGTACTCACTGATCTTGGAGGGAAAATGATGCACACCCGAGGGGCCTACGAGTCCTAAAAAGGGTACTTCCTTTAAAATAAAGCAGAACAGGGGCTTCCCTGGTGGCGCAGTGGTTGAGAATCTGCCTGCCAATGCAGGGGACACGGGTTCGAGCCCTGGTCTGGGAGGATCCTACATGCCGCGGAGCAACTGGGCCCGTGAGCCGCAAATACTGAGCCTGCGCCTCTGGAGGCTGTGCTCCGCGACAAGAGAGGCCACGATAGTGAGAGGCCCACGCACCGCGATGAAGAGTGGCCCCCACTTACCGCAACTGGAGAGAGCCCTAGCACAGAAACGAAGACCCAACATAGCAATCAATCAATCAATCAATAAATCTTAAGAAAAGAATAAAAAATAAAATAAATAAAATAAAACAAAGCAGAACAGCGACTAAGACCTCATGGAAAAAGCTGCATGCCTCCCTTTCTGCGCGGCTACTCAGGGACTTACCTCGAGGCCAGTACTCACGTTGAGTTTCCCTTTAGCTCTAGAGCGTGGCAGGATGAGCTCCACCCCGGCCATCGAAGCACCCGGCTTACCTGGAGAATGCTCATTTTCTTCCCAGAGCCTTGCCTACAGTGGCTAGTGGCCTGTCAACAGCAGTCAATTTCAAGTAGCTTCAAGGCAGCATGAATGGAGCTTTCAAAATGGGAAAGCAAAGCTAGTTCCATCAGGCCCCCATTTCCACGGGCACACGCAGCATACATCTCTGTGATTTCTACCAAGTCCAAACAGACACAGGTTACCCAGTGGTTCCTTCCCTGAATCAACTCCTCGAAGCAGGGTGTTCTGCATCTAGCGAACTGCCTCAACCAAGGAACGCCCCAGCTAGGCCTCCGGGCCCGTGGCTCTTCAAAAGCCTGCAGTGTTACACGAGGAACTGGGCTTTCGTTGCAGTCGGAACGCAAGCCGACATTCTCCTGGAGGCAGGGTGACTTCAGACAGGGAGTCCCAGATGGAATGTGAATCCGAGGGTTATTCTAAGTGCAGCTCAGACTAGGGCAATGAGTCAGACTTGCACGGCATGTTCGACCGGCTAGAACGGTGTTCGTGTATCTGTGGGAGTGCTGAGGAAATCAAGCTGTCCCAAGAAAGAGTGCAGTCTGTTGCCCTACACTCGGCATAAACAGAGTGGCTCCGAAAGTCTACGGGTCTGGATGTGGCTTGGCAGGCCCACGGGGGCCTGAGGGTACTCAGTGTTCTTGCAGGGAATAGGGTGCCCACGCGAGGCTCCTAGATGTCCTGCAAAGCGTACTGACATTAAAATAATGCAGAGCAAAGGCTATGTCCTCCTGGAAACTGCTGCACGCCTCCGCTTCTGCATGGCACTTCAGGGCCTTACCTCGAGACAACTGCTTACGCTGAATGTCCCATTAGCGACACAGCATGGTAGGATGCTGACTTTCTCCTCGAGCAGAGTGACTTCAGGTACGAGGTCCTCGAATAATCCTAATCAGAGTGTTTTCTCATGGCAGCTCAGACGGGGGCCATGACGAACATTTGCATGGCACGTCGCAATGGCTAGAAATGTGGTCCTGAGGCTGTTCCAGTGCTCTGGAAATGTAGCTCTCCTTAAGGAACGAGCAGTGTGTTGCCCATCACTCCGCATACACAGACGGCCTCCGAGAGACCGACCTTTGGGCCTCGATGTTGCTCAGCAGGCCCACAGGGGTCTGGAGGTACTCACTGATCTTGGAGGGAAAATGATGCACACCTAAGGGGCCGACGAGTCCTGAAAAGGGTACTTCCTTTAAAATAAAGCAGAACAGGGGCTCCCCTGGTGGCGCAGTGCTTGAGAATCTGCCTGCCAATGCAGGGGACACGGGTTCGAGCCCTGGTCTGGGAGGATCCCACATGCCGTGGAGCAACTGGGCCCGTGTGCCACAACTACTGAGCCTGCGCCTCTGGAGGCTGTGCTCCGCGACAAGAGAGGCCGCGATAGTGAGAGGCCTACGCAGCGCGATGAAGAGCGGCCCCCACTTACCGCAACTGGAGAGAGCTCTAGCACAGAAACGAAGACCCAACATAGCAATCAATCAATCAATCAATCAATCTTAAAAAAACAATAAAAAATAAAAAAAATAAAATAAAATAAAGCAGGACAGCGACTAAGACCACATGGAAAGGGCTGCATGCCTCCCTTTGTGCACGGCTACTCAGGGACTTACCTCGAGGCCAGTACTCACGTTGAGTTTCCCTTTAGCTCTAGAGCGTGGCAGGATGAGCTCCACCCCAGCCATCGAAGCACCCGGCTTACCTGGAGAATGCTCATTTTCTTCCCAGAGCCTTGCCTACAGTGGCTAGTGGCCTGTCAACAGCAGTCAATTTCAAGTAGCTTCAAGGCAGCATGAATGGAGCTTTCAAAATGGGAAAGCAAAGCTAGTTCCATCAGGCCCCCATTTCCACGGGCACACGCAGCATACATCTCTGTGCTTTCTACCAAGTCCAAACAGACACAGGTTACCCAGTGGTTCCTTCCCGGAATCAACTCCTCGAAGCAGGGTGTTCTGCATCTAGCGAACTGCCTCAACCAAGGAACGCCCCAGCTAGGCCTCCGGGCCCGTGGCTCTTCAAAAGCCTGAAGTGTTACACGAGGAACTGGGCTTTCGTTGCATTCGGAACGCAAGCCGACATTCTTCTGGAGGCAGGGTGACTTCAGGCAGGGAGTCCCAGATGGAATGCGAAGCCGAGGGTTATTCTAAGTGCAGCTCAGACTAGGGCAATGAGTCAGACTTGCACGGCATGTTGGACCTGCTAGAACGGTGTTCGTGTATCTGTGGGAGTGCTGAGGAAATCAAGCTGTCCCAAGAAAGAGTGCAGTCTGTTGCCCTACACTCGGCATACACAGAGTGGCTCCGAAGGACTACAGGTCTGGATGTGGCTTGGCAGGCCCACGGGGGCCTTAGTGTACTCAGTGTTCCTGCAGGGAATAGGGTGGCCACGCGAGGCTCCTAGATGTCCTGCAAAGCGTACTGACGTTAACATAATGCAGAGCAACGGCTATGTCCTCCTGGAAACTGCTGCACGCCTCCGCTTCTGCATGGCAATTCAGGGCCTTACCTCGAGACAACTGCTTACGCTGAATGTCCCGTTAGCGACACAGCATGGTAGGATGCTGACTTTCTCCTCGAGCAGAGTGACTTCAGGTACGAGGTCCTCGAAGAACCCTAAGCAGAGTGTTTTCTCATGGCAGCTCAGACGGGGGCCATGACGAACACTTCCATGGCACGTCGCACTGGCTAGAAATGTGGTCCTGAGGCTGTTCCAGTGCTCTGGAAATGTAGCTCTCCTTAAGGAACGAGCAGTGTGTTGCCCATCACTCCGCATACACAGACGGCCTCCGAGGGACCGACCTTTGGGCCTCGATGTTGCTCAGCAGGCCCACAGGGGTCTGGAGGTACTCACTGATCTTGGAGGGAAAATGATGCACACCCGAGGGGCCTACGAGTCCTAAAAAGGGTACTTCCTTTAAAATAAAGCAGAACAGGGGCTTCCCTGGTGGCGCAGTGGTTGAGAATCTGCCTGCCAATGCAGGGGACACGGGTTCGAGCCCTGGTCTGGGAGGATCCTACATGCCGCGGAGCAACTGGGCCCGTGAGCCGCAAATACTGAGCCTGCGCCTCTGGAGGCTGTGCTCCGCGACAAGAGAGGCCACGATAGTGAGAGGCCCACGCACCGCGATGAAGAGTGGCCCCCACTTACCTCAACTGGAGAGAGCCCTAGCACAGAAACGAAGACCCAACATAGCAATCAATCAATCAATCAATAAATCTTAAGAAAAGAATAAAAAATAAAATAAATAAAATAAAACAAAGCAGAACAGCGACTAAGACCTCATGGAAAAAGCTGCATGCCTCCCTTTCTGCGCGGCTACTCAGGGACTTACCTCGAGGCCAGTACTCACGTTGAGTTTCCCTTTAGCTCTAGAGCGTGGCAGGATGAGCTCCACCCCGGCCATCGAAGCACCCGGCTTACCTGGAGAATGCTCATTTTCTTCCCAGAGCCTTGCCTACAGTGGCTAGTGGCCTGTCAACAGCAGTCAATTTCAAGTAGCTTCAAGGCAGCATGAATGGAGCTTTCAAAATGGGAAAGCAAAGCTAGTTCCATCAGGCCCCCATTTCCACGGGCACACGCAGCATACATCTCTGTGCTTTCTACCAAGTCCAAACAGACACAGGTTACCCAGTGGTTCCTTCCCTGAATCAACTCCTCGAAGCAGGGTGTTCTGCATCTAGCGAACTGCCTCAACCAAGGAACGCCCCAGCTAGGCCTCCGGGCCCGTGGCTCTTCAAAAGCCTGCAGTGTTACACGAGGAACTGGGCTTTCGTTGCAGTCGGAACGCAAGCCGACATTCTCCTGGAGGCAGGGTGACTTCAGACAGGGAGTCCCAGATGGAATGTGAATCCGAGGGTTATTCTAAGTGCAGCTCAGACTAGGGCAATGAGTCAGACTTGCACGGCATGTTCGACCGGCTAAAACGGTGTTCGTGTATCTGTGGGAGTGCTGAGGAAATCAAGCTGTCCCAAGAAAGAGTGCAGTCTGTTGCCCTACACTCGGCATAAACAGAGTGGCTCCGAAGGTCTACGGGTCTGGATGTGGCTTGGCAGGCCCACGGGGGCCTGAGGGTACTCAGTGTTCTTGCAGGGAATAGGGTGCCCACGCGAGACTCCTAGATGTCCTGCAAAGCGTACTGACATTAAAATAATGCAGAGCAAAGGCTATGTCCTCCTGGAAACTGCTGCACGCCTCCGCTTCTGCATGGCACTTCAGGGCCTTACCTCGAGACAACTGCTTACGCTGAATGTCCCGTTAGCGACACAGCATGGTAGGATGCTGACTTTCTCCTCGAGCAGAGTGACTTCAGGTACGAGGTCCTCGAAGAATCCTAATCAGAGTGTTTTCTCATGGCAGCTCAGACGGGGGCCATGACGAACATTTGCATGGCACGTCGCACTGGCTAGAAATGTGGTCCTGAGGCTGTTCCAGTGCTCTGGAAATGTAGCTCTCCTTAAGGAACGAGCAGTGTGTTGCCCATCACTCCGCATACACAGACGGCCTCCGAGAGACCGACCTTTGGGCCTCGATGTTGCTCAGCAGGCCCACAGGGGTCTGGAGGTACTCACTGATCTTGGAGGGAAAATGATGCACACCTAAGGGGCCGACGAGTCCTGAAAAGGGTACTTCCTTTAAAATAAAGCAGAACAGGGGCTCCCCTGGTGGCGCAGTGCTTGAGAATCTGCCTGCCAATGCAGGGGACACGGGTTCGAGCCCTGGTCTGGGAGGATCCCACATGCCGTGGAGCAACTGGGCCCGTGAGCCACAACTACTGAGCCTGCGCCTCTGGAGGCTGTGCTCCGCGACAAGAGAGGCCGCGATAGTGAGAGGCCTACGCAGCGCGATGAAGAGCGGCCCCCACTTACCGCAACTGGAGAGAGCTCTAGCACAGAAACGAAGACCCAACATAGCAATCAATCAATCAATCAATCAATCTTAAAAAAACAATAAAAAATAAAAAAAATAAAATAAAATAAAGCAGGACAGCGACTAAGACCACATGGAAAGGGCTGCATGCCTCCCTTTCTGCACGGCTACTCAGGGACTTACCTCGAGGCCAGTACTCACGTTGCGTTTCCCTTTAGCTCTAGAGCGTGGCAGGATGAGCTCCACCCCAGCCATCGAAGCACCCGGCTTACCTGGAGAATGCTCATTTTCTTCCCAGAGCCTTGCCTACAGTGGCTAGTGGCCTGTCAACAGCAGTCAATTTCAAGTAGCTTCAAGGCAGCATGAATGGAGCTTTCAAAATGGGAAAGCAAAGCTAGTTCCATCAGGCCCCCATTTCCACGGGCACACGCTGCATACATCTCTGTGCTTTCTACCAAGTCCAAACAGACACAGGTTACCCAGTGGTTCCTTCCCGGAATCAACTCCTCGAAGCAGGGTGTTCTGCATCTAGCGAACTGCCTCAACCAAGGAACGCCCCAGCTAGGCCTCCGGGCCCGTGGCTCTTCAAAAGCCTGAAGTGTTACACGAGGAACTGGGCTTTCGTTGCATTCGGAACGCAAGCCGACATTCTTCTGGAGGCAGGGTGACTTCAGGCAGGGAGTCCCAGATGGAATGCGAAGCCGAGGGTTATTCTAAGTGCAGCTCAGACTAGGGCAATGAGTCAGACTTGCACGGCATGTTGGACCTGCTAGAACGGTGTTCGTGTATCTGTGGGAGTGCTGAGGAAATCAAGCTGTCCCAAGAAAGAGTGCAGTCTGTTGCCCTACACTCGGCATACACAGAGTGGCTCCGAAGGACTACAGGTCTGGATGTGTCTTGGCAGGCCCACGGGGGCTTGAGTGTACTCAGTGTTCCTGCAGGGAATAGGGTGGCCACGCGAGGCTCCTAGATGTCCTGCAAAGCGTACTGACGTTAACATAATGCAGAGCAACGGCTATGTCCTCCTGGAAACTGCTGCACGCCTCCGCTTCTGCATGGCAATTCAGGGCCTTACCTCGAGACAACTGCTTACGCTGAATGTCCCGTTAGCGACACAGCATGGTAGGATGCTGACTTTCTCCTCGAGCAGAGTGACTTCAGGTACGAGGTCCTCGAAGAACCATAAGCAGAGTGTTTTCTCATGGCAGCTCAGACGGGGGTCATGACGAACACTTCCATGGCACGTCGCACTGGCTAGAAATGTGGTCCTGAGGCTGTTCCAGTGCTCTGGAAATGTAGCTCTCCTTAAGGAACGAGCAGTGTGTTGCCCATCACTCCGCATACACAGACGGCCTCCGAGGGACTGACCATTGGGCCTCGATGTTGCTCAGCAGGTCCACAGGTGTCTGGAGGTACTCACTGATCTTGGAGGGAAAATGATGCACACCCGAGGGGCCTACGAGTCCTGAAAAGGGTACTTCCTTTAAAATAAAGCAGAACAGGGGCTTCCCTGGTGGCGCAGTGGTTGAGAATCTGCCTGCCAATGCAGGGGACACGGTTTCGAGCCGTGGTCTGGGAGGATCCTACATGCCACGGAGCAACTGGGCCCGTGAGCCACAAATACTGAGCCTGTGCCTCTGGAGGCTGTGCTCCGCGACAAGAGAGGCCACGATAGTGAGAGGCCTACGCACCGCGATGAAGAGTGGCCCCCACTTACCGCAACTGGAGAGAGCCCTAGCACAGAAACGAAGACCCAACATAGCAATCAATCAATCAATCAATCAATCTTAAAAAAAGAATAAAAAATAAAATAAATAAAATAAAACAAAGCAGAACAGCGACTAAGACCTCATGGAAAAAGCTGCATGCCTCCTTTTCTGCGCGGCTACTCAGGGACTTACCTCGAGGCCAGTACTCACGTTGAGTTTCCCTTTAGCTCTAGAGCGTGGCAGGATGAGCTCCACCCCGGCCATCGAAGCACCCGGCTTACCTGGAGAATGCTTATTTTCTTCCCAGAGCCATGCCTACTTTGGCTAGTGGCCTGTCAATAGCAGTCATTTTCAAGGAGCTTCAAGGCAGCATGAATGGAGATTTCAGAATGGGAAAGCAAAGCTAGTTCCATCAGGCCCCCATTTCCACGGGCACACGCAGCATACATCCCTGTGCTTTATAACAAGTCCAAACAGACACAGGTTACCCAGTGGTTCCTTCCCTGAATCAACTCCTCGAAGCAGGGTGTTCTGCATCTAGCGAACTGCCTCAACCAAGGAACGCCCCAGCTAGGCCTCCGGGCCCGTGGCTCTTCAAAAGCCTGCAGTGTTACACGAGGAACTGGGCTTTCATTGCAGTCGGAATGCAAGCCGACATTCTTCTGGAGGCAGGGTGACTTCAGGCAGGGAGTCCCAGATGGAATGCGAAGCCGAGGGTTATTCTAAGTGCAGCTCAGACTAGGGCAATGAGTCAGACTTGCACGGCATGTTCGACCGGCTAGAACGGTGTTTGTGTATCTGTGGGAGTGCTGAGGAAATCAAGCTGTCCCAAGAAAGAGTGCAGTCTGTTGCCCTACACTCGGCATAAACAGAGTGGCTCCGAAGGTCTACGGGTCTGGATGTGGCTTGGCAGGCCCACGGGGGCCTGAGGGTACTCAGTGTTCTTGCAGGGAATAGGGTGCCCACGCGAGGCTCCTAGATGTCCTGCAAAGCGTACTGACGTTAACATAATGCAGAGCAATGGCTATGTCCTCCTGGAAACTGCTGCACGCCTCCGCTTCTGCATGGCAATTCAGGGCCTTACCTCGAGACAACTGCTTACGCTGAATGTCCCGTTAGCGACACAGCATGGTAGGATGCTGACTTTCTCCTCGAGCAGAGTGACTTCAGGTACGAGGTCCTCGAAGAACCCTAAGCAGAGTGTTTTCTCATGGCAGCTCAGACGGGGGCCATGACGAACACTTCCATGGCACGTCGCACTGGCTAGAAATGTGGTCCTGAGGCTGTTCCAGTGCTCTGGAAATGTAGCTCTCCTTAAGGAACGAGCAGTGTGTTGCCCATCACTCCGCATACACAGACGGCCTCCGAGAGACCGACCTTTGGGCCTCGATGTTGCTCAGCAGGCCCACAGGGGTCTGGAGGTACTCACTGATCTTGGAGGGAAAATGATGCACACCTAAGGGGCCGACGAGTCCTGAAAAGGGTACTTCCTTTAAAATAAAGCAGAACAGGGGCTCCCCTGGTGGCGCAGTGCTTGAGAATCTGCCTGCCAATGCAGGGGACACGGGTTCGAGCCCTGGTCTGGGAGGATCCCACATGCCGCGGAGCAACTGGGCCCGTGAGCCACAACTACTGAGCCTGCGCCTCTGGAGGCTGTGCTCCGCGACATGAGAGGCCGCGATAGTGAGAGGCCTACGCACCGCGATGAAGACCGGCCCCCACTTACCGCAACTGGAGAGAGCTCTAGCACAGAAACGAAGACCCAACATAGCAATCAATCAATCAATCAATCAATCTTAAAAAAACAATAAAAAATAAAAAAAATAAAATAAAATAAAGCAGGACAGCGACTAAGACCTCATGGAAAGAGCTGCATGCCTCCCTTTCTGCGCGGCTACTCAGGGACTTACCTCGAGGCCAGTACTCACATTGAGTTTCCCTTTAGCTCTAGAGCGTGACAGGATGAGCTCCACCCCGGCCATCGAAGCACCCGGCTTACCTGGAGAATGCTCATTTTCTTCCCAGAGCCTTGCCTACAGTGGCTAGTGGCCTGTCAACAGCAGTCAATTTCAAGTAGCTTCAAGGCAGCATGAATGGAGCTTTCAAAATGGGAAAGCAAAGCTAGTTCCATCAGGCCCCCATTTCCACGGGCACACGCAGCATACATCTCTGTGCTTTATAACAAGTCCAAACAGACACAGGTTACCCAGTGGTTCCTTCCCTGAATCAACTCCTCGAAGCAGGGTGTTCTGCATCTAGCGAACTGCCTCAACCAAGGAACGCCCCAGCTAGGCCTCCGGGCCCGTGGCTCTTCAAAAGCCTGCAGTGTTACACGAGGAACTGGGCTTTCGTTGCAGTCGGAACGCAAGCCGACATTCTCCTGGAGGCAGGGTGACTTCAGGCAGGGGGTCCCAGATGGAATGCGAAGCCGAGGGTTATTCTAAGTGCAGCTCAGACTAGGGCAATGAGTCAGACTTGCACGGCATGTTGGACCTGCTAGAACGGTGTTCGTGTATCTGTGGGAGTGCTGAGGAAATCAAGCTGTCCCAAGAAAGAGTGCAGTCTGTTGCCCTACACTCGGCATACACAGAGTGGCTCCGAAGGACTACAGGTCTGGATGTGGCTTGGCAGGCCCACGGGGGCCTGAGTGTACTCAGTGTTCCTGCAGGGAATAGGGTGGCCACGCGAGGCTCCTAGATGTCCTGCAAAGCGTACTGACGTTAACATAATGCAGAGCAACGGCTATGTCCTCCTGGAAACTGCTGCACGCCTCTGCTTCTGCATGGCAATTCAGGGCCTTACCTCGAGACAACTGCTTACGCTGAATGTCCCGTTAGCGACACAGCATGGTAGGATGCTGACTTTCTCCTCGAGCAGAGTGACTTCAGGTACGAGGTCCTCGAAGAACCCTAAGCAGAGTGTTTTCTCATGGCAGCTCAGACGGGGGCCATGACGAACACTTCCATGGCACGTCGCACTGGCTAGAAATGTGGTCCTGAGGCTGTTCCAGTGCTCTGGAAATGTAGCTCTCCTTAAGGAACGAGCAGTGTGTTGCCCATCACTCCTCATACACAGACGGCCTCCGAGGGACCGACCTTTGGGCCTCGATGTTGCTCAGCAGGTCCACAGGGGTCTGGAGGTACTCACTGATCTTGGAGGGAAAATGATGCACACCCGAGGGGCCTACGAGTCCTGAAAAGGGTACTTCCTTTAAAATAAAGCAGAACAGGGGCTTCCCTGGTGGCGCAGTGGTTGAGAATCTGCCTGCCAATGCAGGGGACACGGTTTCGAGCCGTGGTCTGGGAGGATCCTACATGCCACGGAGCAACTGGGCCCGTGAGCCACAAATACTGAGCCTGCGCCTCTGGAGGCTGTGCTCCGTGACAAGAGAGGCCACGATAGTGAGAGGCCTACGCACCGCGATGAAGAGTGGCCCCCACTTACCGCAACTGGAGAGAGCCCTAGCACAGAAACGAAGACCCAACATAGCAATCAATCAATCAATCAATAAATCTTAAAAAAAGAATAAAAAATAAAATAAATAAAATAAAACAAAGCAGAACAGCGACTAAGACCTCATGGAAAAAGCTGCATGCCTCCTTTTCTGCGCGGCTACTCAGGGACTTACCTCGAGGCCAGTACTCACATTGAGTTTCCCTTTAGCTCTAGAGCGTGGCAGGATGAGCTCCACCCCGGCCATCGAAGCACCCGGCTTACCTGGAGAATGCTCATTTTCTTCCCAGAGCCATGCCTACTTTGGCTAGTGGCCTGTCAATAGCAGTCATTTTCAAGGAGCTTCAAGGCAGCATGAATGGAGATTTCAGAATGGGAAAGCAAAGCTAGTTCCATCAGGCCCCCATTTCCACGGGCACACGCAGCATACATCCCTGTGCTTTATAACAAGTCCAAACAGACACAGGTTACCCAGTGGTTCCTTCCCTGAATCAACTCCTCGAAGCAGGGTGTTCTGCATCTAGCGAACTGCCTCAACCAAGGAACGCCCCAGCTAGGCCTCCGGGCCCGTGGCTCTTCAAAAGCCTGCAGTGTTACACGAGGAACTGGGCTTTCATTGCAGTCGGAATGCAAGCCAACATTCTCCTGGAGGCAGGGTGACTTCAGGCAGGGGGTCCGAGATGGAATGTGAATCCGAGGGTTATTCTAAGTGCAGCTCAGACTAGGGCAATGAGTCAGACTTGCACGGCATGTTCGACCGGCTAGAACGGTGTTTGTGTATCTGTGGGAGTGCTGAGGAAATCAAGCTGTCCCAAGAAAGAGTGCAGTCTGTTGCCCTACACTCGGCATAAACAGAGTGGCTCCGAAGGTCTACGGGTCTGGATGTGGCTTGGCAGGCCCACGGGGGCCTGAGGGTACTCAGTGTTCTTGCAGGGAATAGGGTGCCCACGCGAGGCTCCTAGATGTCCTGCAAAGCGTACTGACGTTAACATAATGCAGAGCAATGGCTATGTCCTCCTGGAAACTGCTGCATGCCTCCGCTTCTGCATGGCAATTCAGGGCCTTACCTCGAGACAACTGCTTACGCTGAATGTCCCGTTAGCGACACAGCATGGTAGGATGCTGACTTTCTCCTCGAGCAGAGTGACTTCAGGTACGAGGTCCTCGAAGAACCCTAAGCAGAGTGTTTTCTCATGGCAGCTCAGACGGGGGCCATGACGAACACTTCCATGGCACGTCGCACTGGCTAGAAATGTGGTCCTGAGGCTGTTCCAGTGCTCTGGAAATGTAGCTCTCCTTAAGGAACGAGCAGTGTGTTGCCCATCACTCCGCATACACAGACGGCCTCCGAGAGACCGACCTTTGGGCCTCGATGTTGCTCAGCAGGCCCACAGGGGTCTGGAGGTACTCACTGATCTTGGAGGGAAAATGATGCACACCTAAGGGGCCGACGAGTCCTGAAAAGGGTACTTCCTTTAAAATAAAGCAGAACAGGGGTTCCCCTGGTGGCGCAGTGCTTGAGAATCTGCCTGCCAATGCAGGGGACACGGGTTCGAGCCCTGGTCTGGGAGGATCCCACATGCCGTGGAGCAACTGGGCCCGTGAGCCACAACTACTGAGCCTGCGCCTCTGGAGGCTGTGCTCCGCGACAAGAGAGGCCGCGATAGTGAGAGGCCTACGCAGCGCGATGAAGAGCGGCCCCCACTTACCGCAACTGGAGAGAGCTCTAGCACAGAAACGAAGACCCAACATAGCAATCAATCAATCAATCAATCAATCTTAAAAAAACAATAAAAAATAAAAAAAATAAAATAAAATAAAGCAGGACAGCGAATAAGACCACATGGAAAGGGCTGCATGCCTCCCTTTGTGCACGGCTACTCAGGGACTTACCTCGAGGCCAGTACTCACGTTGAGTTTCCCTTTAGCTCTAGAGCGTGGCAGGATGAGCTCCACCCCAGCCATCGAAGCACCCGGCTTACCTGGAGAATGCTCATTTTCTTCCCAGAGCCTTGCCTACAGTGGCTAGTGGCCTGTCAACAGCAGTCAATTTCAAGTAGCTTCAAGGCAGCATGAATGGAGCTTTCAAAATGGGAAAGCAAAGCTAGTTCCATCAGGCCCCCATTTCCACGGGCACACGCAGCATACATCTCTGTGCTTTCTACCAAGTCCAAACAGACACAGGTTACCCAGTGGTTCCTTCCCGGAATCAACTCCTCGAAGCAGGGTGTTCTGCATCTAGCGAACTGCCTCAACCAAGGAACGCCCCAGCTAGGCCTCCGGGCCCGTGGCTCTTCAAAAGCCTGAAGTGTTACACGAGGAACTGGGCTTTCGTTGCATTCGGAACGCAAGCCGACATTCTTCTGGAGGCAGGGTGACTTCAGGCAGGGAGTCCCAGATGGAATGCGAAGCCGAGGGTTATTCTAAGTGCAGCTCAGACTAGGGCAATGAGTCAGACTTGCACGGCATGTTGGACCTGCTAGAACGGTGTTCGTGTATCTGTGGGAGTGCTGAGGAAATCAAGCTGTCCCAAGAAAGAGTGCAGTCTGTTGCCCTACACTCGGCATACACAGAGTGGCTCCGAAGGACTACAGGTCTGGATGTGGCTTGGCAGGCCCACGGGGGCCTGAGTGTACTCAGTGTTCCTGCAGGGAATAGGGTGGCCACGCGAGGCTCCTAGATGTCCTGCAAAGCGTACTGACGTTAACATAATGCAGAGCAACGGCTATGTCCTCCTGGAAACTGCTGCACGCCTCCGCTTCTGCATGGCAATTCAGGGCCTTACCTCGAGACAACTGCTTACGCTGAATGTCCCGTTAGCGACACAGCATGGTAGGATGCTGACTTTCTCCTCGAGCAGAGTGACTTCAGGTACGAGGTCCTCAAAGAACCCTAAGCAGAGTGTTTTCTCATGGCAGCTCAGACGGGGGCCATGACGAACACTTCCATGGCACGTCGCACTGGCTAGAAATGTGGTCCTGAGGCTGTTCCAGTGCTCTGGAAATGTAGCTCTCCTTAAGGAACGAGCAGTGTGTTGCCCATCACTCCGCATACACAGACGGCCTCCGAGGGACCGACCTTTGGGCCTCGATGTTGCTCAGCAGGCCCACAGGGATCTGGAGGTACTCACTGATCTTGGAGGGAAAATGATGCACACCCGAGGGGCCTACGAGTCCTAAAAAGGGTACTTCCTTTAAAATAAAGCAGAACAGGGGCTTCCCTGGTGGCGCAGTGGTTGAGAATCTGCCTGCCAATGCAGGGGACACGGGTTCGAGCCCTGGTCTGGGAGGATCCTACATGCCGCGGAGCAACTGGGCCCGTGAGCCGCAAATACTGAGCCTGCGCCTCTGGAGGCTGTGCTCCGCGACAAGAGAGGCCACGATAGTGAGAGGCCCACGCACCGCGATGAAGAGTGGCCCCCACTTACCTCAACTGGAGAGAGCCCTAGCACAGAAACGAAGACCCAACATAGCAATCAATCAATCAATCAATAAATCTTAAGAAAAGAATAAAAAATAAAATAAATAAAATAAAACAAAGCAGAACAGCGACTAAGACCTCATGGAAAAAGCTGCATGCCTCCCTTTCTGCGCGGCTACTCAGGGACTTACCTCGAGGCCAGTACTCACGTTGAGTTTCCCTTTAGCTCTAGAGCGTGGCAGGATGAGCTCCACCCCGGCCATCGAAGCACCCGGCTTACCTGGAGAATGCTCATTTTCTTCCCAGAGCCTTGCCTACAGTGGCTAGTGGCCTGTCAACAGCAGTCAATTTCAAGTAGCTTCAAGGCAGCATGAATGGAGCTTTCAAAATGGGAAAGCAAAGCTAGTTCCATCAGGCCCCCATTTCCACGGGCACACGCAGCATACATCTCTGTGCTTTCTACCAAGTCCAAACAGACACAGGTTACCCAGTGGTTCCTTCCCTGAATCAACTCCTCGAAGCAGGGTGTTCTGCATCTAGCGAACTGCCTCAACCAAGGAACGCCCCAGCTAGGCCTCCGGGCCCGTGGCTCTTCAAAAGCCTGCAGTGTTACACGAGGAACTGGGCTTTCGTTGCAGTCGGAACGCAAGCCGACATTCTCCTGGAGGCAGGGTGACTTCAGACAGGGAGTCCCAGATGGAATGTGAATCCGAGGGTTATTCTAAGTGCAGCTCAGACTAGGGCAATGAGTCAGACTTGCACGGCATGTTCGACCGGCTAAAACGGTGTTCGTGTATCTGTGGGAGTGCTGAGGAAATCAAGCTGTCCCAAGAAAGAGTGCAGTCTGTTGCCCTACACTCGGCATAAACAGAGTGGCTCCGAAGGTCTACGGGTCTGGATGTGGCTTGGCAGGCCCACGGGGGCCTGAGGGTACTCAGTGTTCTTGCAGGGAATAGGGTGCCCACGCGAGGCTCCTAGATGTCCTGCAAAGCGTACTGACATTAAAATAATGCAGAGCAAAGGCTATGTCCTCCTGGAAACTGCTGCACGCCTCCGCTTCTGCATGGCACTTCAGGGCCTTACCTCGAGACAACTGCTTACGCTGAATGTCCCGTTAGCGACACAGCATGGTAGGATGCTGACTTTCTCCTCGAGCAGAGTGACTTCAGGTACGAGGTCCTCGAAGAATCCTAATCAGAGTGTTTTCTCATGGCAGCTCAGACGGGGGCCATGACGAACATTTGCATGGCACGTCGCACTGGCTAGAAATGTGGTCCTGAGGCTGTTCCAGTGCTCTGGAAATGTAGCTCTCCTTAAGGAACGAGCAGTGTGTTGCCCATCACTCCGCATACACAGACGGCCTCCGAGAGACCGACCTTTGGGCCTCGATGTTGCTCAGCAGGCCCACAGGGGTCTGGAGGTACTCACTGATCTTGGAGGGAAAATGATGCACACCTAAGGGGCCGACGAGTCCTGAAAAGGGTACTTCCTTTAAAATAAAGCAGAACAGGGGCTCCCCTGGTGGCGCAGTGCTTGAGAATCTGCCTGCCAATGCAGGGGACACGGGTTCGAGCCCTGGTCTGGGAGGATCCCACATGCCGTGGAGCAACTGGGCCCGTGAGCCACAACTACTGAGCCTGCGCCTCTGGAGGCTGTGCTCCGCGACAAGAGAGGCCGCGATAGTGAGAGGCCTACGCAGCGCGATGAAGAGCGGCCCCCACTTACCGCAACTGGAGAGAGCTCTAGCACAGAAACGAAGACCCAACATAGCAATCAATCAATCAATCAATCAATCTTAAAAAAACAATAAAAAATAAAAAAAATAAAATAAAATAAAGCAGGACAGCGACTAAGACCACATGGAAAGGGCTGCATGCCTCCCTTTCTGCACGGCTACTCAGGGACTTACCTCGAGGCCAGTACTCACGTTGCGTTTCCCTTTAGCTCTAGAGCGTGGCAGGATGAGCTCCACCCCAGCCATCGAAGCACCCGGCTTACCTGGAGAATGCTCATTTTCTTCCCAGAGCCTTGCCTACAGTGGCTAGTGGCCTGTCAACAGCAGTCAATTTCAAGTAGCTTCAAGGCAGCATGAATGGAGCTTTCAAAATGGGAAAGCAAAGCTAGTTCCATCAGGCCCCCATTTCCACGGGCACACGCAGCATACATCTCTGTGCTTTCTACCAAGTCCAAACAGACACAGGTTACCCAGTGGTTCCTTCCCGGAATCAACTCCTCGAAGCAGGGTGTTCTGCATCTAGCGAACTGCCTCAACCAAGGAACGCCCCAGCTAGGCCTCCGGGCCCGTGGCTCTTCAAAAGCCTGAAGTGTTACACGAGGAACTGGGCTTTCGTTGCATTCGGAACGCAAGCCGACATTCTTCTGGAGGCAGGGTGACTTCAGGCAGGGAGTCCCAGATGGAATGCGAAGCCGAGGGTTATTCTAAGTGCAGCTCAGACTAGGGCAATGAGTCAGACTTGCACGGCATGTTGGACCTGCTAGAACGGTGTTCGTGTATCTGTGGGAGTGCTGAGGAAATCAAGCTGTCCCAAGAAAGAGTGCAGTCTGTTGCCCTACACTCGGCATACACAGAGTGGCTCCGAAGGACTACAGGTCTGGATGTGTCTTGGCAGGCCCACGGGGGCTTGAGTGTACTCAGTGTTCCTGCAGGGAATAGGGTGGCCACGCGAGGCTCCTAGATGTCCTGCAAAGCGTACTGACGTTAACATAATGCAGAGCAACGGCTATGTCCTCCTGGAAACTGCTGCACGCCTCCGCTTCTGCATGGCAATTCAGGGCCTTACCTCGAGACAACTGCTTACGCTGAATGTCCCGTTAGCGACACAGCATGGTAGGATGCTGACTTTCTCCTCGAGCAGAGTGACTTCAGGTACGAGGTCCTCGAAGAACCATAAGCAGAGTGTTTTCTCATGGCAGCTCAGACGGGGGTCATGACGAACACTTCCATGGCACGTCGCACTGGCTAGAAATGTGGTCCTGAGGCTGTTCCAGTGCTCTGGAAATGTAGCTCTCCTTAAGGAACGAGCAGTGTGTTGCCCATCACTCCGCATACACAGACGGCCTCCGAGGGACTGACCATTGGGCCTCGATGTTGCTCAGCAGGTCCACAGGTGTCTGGAGGTACTCACTGATCTTGGAGGGAAAATGATGCACACCCGAGGGGCCTACGAGTCCTGAAAAGGGTACTTCCTTTAAAATAAAGCAGAACAGGGGCTTCCCTGGTGGCGCAGTGGTTGAGAATCTGCCTGCCAATGCAGGGGACACGGTTTCGAGCCGTGGTCTGGGAGGATCCTACATGCCACGGAGCAACTGGGCCCGTGAGCCACAAATACTGAGCCTGTGCCTCTGGAGGCTGTGCTCCGCGACAAGAGAGGCCACGATAGTGAGAGGCCTACGCACCGCGATGAAGAGTGGCCCCCACTTACCGCAACTGGAGAGAGCCCTAGCACAGAAACGAAGACCCAACATAGCAATCAATCAATCAATCAATAAATCTTAAAAAAAGAATAAAAAATAAAATAAATAAAATAAAACAAAGCAGAACAGCGACTAAGACCTCATGGAAAAAGCTGCATGCCTCCTTTTCTGCGCGGCTACTCAGGGACTTACCTCGAGGCCAGTACTCACGTTGAGTTTCCCTTTAGCTCTAGAGCGTGGCAGGATGAGCTCCACCCCGGCCATCGAAGCACCCGGCTTACCTGGAGAATGCTTATTTTCTTCCCAGAGCCATGCCTACTTTGGCTAGTGGCCTGTCAATAGCAGTCATTTTCAAGGAGCTTCAAGGCAGCATGAATGGAGATTTCAGAATGGGAAAGCAAAGCTAGTTCCATCAGGCCCCCATTTCCACGGGCACACGCAGCATACATCCCTGTGCTTTATAACAAGTCCAAACAGACACAGGTTACCCAGTGGTTCCTTCCCTGAATCAACTCCTCGAAGCAGGGTGTTCTGCATCTAGCGAACTGCCTCAACCAAGGAACGCCCCAGCTAGGCCTCCGGGCCCGTGGCTCTTCAAAAGCCTGCAGTGTTACACGAGGAACTGGGCTTTCATTGCAGTCGGAATGCAAGCCAACATTCTCCTGGAGGCAGGGTGACTTCAGGCAGGGGGTCCGAGATGGAATGTGAATCCGAGGGTTATTTTAAGTGCAGCTCAGACTAGGGCAATGAGTCAGACTTGCACGGCATGTTCGACCGGCTAGAACGGTGTTTGTGTATCTGTGGGAGTGCTGAGGAAATCAAGCTGTCCCAAGAAAGAGTGCAGTCTGTTGCCCTACACTCGGCATAAACAGAGTGGCTCCGAAAGTCTACGGGTCTGGATGTGGCTTGGCAGGCCCACGGGGGCCTGAGGGTACTCAGTGTTCTTGCAGGGAATAGGGTGCCCACGCGAGGCTCCTAGATGTCCTGCAAAGCGTACTGACGTTAACATAATGCAGAGCAATGGCTATGTCCTCCTGGAAACTGCTGCACGCCTCCGCTTCTGCATGGCAATTCAGGGCCTTACCTCGAGACAACTGCTTACGCTGAATGTCCCGTTAGCGACACAGCATGGTAGGATGCTGACTTTCTCCTCGAGCAGAGTGACTTCAGGTACGAGGTCCTCGAAGAACCCTAAGCAGAGTGTTTTCTCATGGCAGCTCAGACGGGGGCCATGACGAACACTTCCATGGCACGTCGCACTGGCTAGAAATGTGGTCCTGAGGCTGTTCCAGTGCTCTGGAAATGTAGCTCTCCTTAAGGAACGAGCAGTGTGTTGCCCATCACTCCGCATACACAGACGGCCTCCGAGAGACCGACCTTTGGGCCTCGATGTTGCTCAGCAGGCCCACAGGGGTCTGGAGGTACTCACTGATCTTGGAGGGAAAATGATGCACACCTAAGGGGCCGACGAGTCCTGAAAAGGGTACTTCCTTTAAAATAAAGCAGAACAGGGGCTCCCCTGGTGGCGCAGTGCTTGAGAATCTGCCTGCCAATGCAGGGGACACGGGTTCGAGCCCTGGTCTGGGAGGATCCCACATGCCGCGGAGCAACTGGGCCCGTGAGCCACAACTACTGAGCCTGCGCCTCTGGAGGCTGTGCTCCGCGACATGAGAGGCCGCGATAGTGAGAGGCCTACGCACCGCGATGAAGAGCGGCCCCCACTTACCGCAACTGGAGAGAGCTCTAGCACAGAAACGAAGACCCAACATAGCAATCAATCAATCAATCAATCAATCTTAAAAAAACAATAAAAAATAAAAAAAATAAAATAAAATAAAGCAGGACAGCGACTAAGACCTCATGGAAAGAGCTGCATGCCTCCCTTTCTGCGCGGCTACTCAGGGACTTACCTCGAGGCCAGTACTCACATTGAGTTTCCCTTTAGCTCTAGAGCGTGACAGGATGAGCTCCACCCCGGCCATCGAAGCACCCGGCTTACCTGGAGAATGCTCATTTTCTTCCCAGAGCCTTGCCTACAGTGGCTAGTGGCCTGTCAACAGCAGTCAATTTCAAGTAGCTTCAAGGCAGCATGAATGGAGCTTTCAAAATGGGAAAGCAAAGCTAGTTCCATCAGGCCCCCATTTCCACGGGCACACGCAGCATACATCTCTGTGCTTTATAACAAGTCCAAACAGACACAGGTTACCCAGTGGTTCCTTCCCTGAATCAACTCCTCGAAGCAGGGTGTTCTGCATCTAGCGAACTGCCTCAACCAAGGAACGCCCCAGCTAGGCCTCCGGGCCCGTGGCTCTTCAAAAGCCTGCAGTGTTACACGAGGAACTGGGCTTTCGTTGCAGTCGGAACGCAAGCCGACATTCTCCTGGAGGCAGGGTGACTTCAGGCAGGGGGTCCCAGATGGAATGCGAAGCCGAGGGTTATTCTAAGTGCAGCTCAGACTAGGGCAATGAGTCAGACTTGCACGGCATGTTGGACCTGCTAGAACGGTGTTCGTGTATCTGTGGGAGTGCTGAGGAAATCAAGCTGTCCCAAGAAAGAGTGCAGTCTGTTGCCCTACACTCGGCATACACAGAGTGGCTCCGAAAGACTACAGGTCTGGATGTGGCTTGGCAGGCCCACGGGGGCCTGAGTGTACTCAGTGTTCCTGCAGGGAATAGGGTGGCCACGCGAGGCTCCTAGATGTCCTGCAAAGCGTACTGACGTTAACATAATGCAGAGCAACGGCTATGTCCTCCTGGAAACTGCTGCACGCCTCCGCTTCTGCATGGCAATTCAGGGCCTTACCTCGAGACAACTGCTTACGCTGAATGTCCCGTTAGCGACACAGCATGGTAGGATGCTGACTTTCTCCTCGAGCAGAGTGACTTCAGGTACGAGGTCCTCGAAGAACCCTAAGCAGAGTGTTTTCTCATGGCAGCTCAGACGGGGGCCATGACGAACACTTCCATGGCACGTCGCACTGGCTAGAAATGTGGTCCTGAGGCTGTTCCAGTGCTCTGGAAATGTAGCTCTCCTTAAGGAACGAGCAGTGTGTTGCCCATCACTCCTCATACACAGACGGCCTCCGAGGGACCGACCTTTGGGCCTCGATGTTGCTCAGCAGGTCCACAGGGGTCTGGAGGTACTCACTGATCTTGGAGGGAAAATGATGCACACCCGAGGGGCCTACGAGTCCTGAAAAGGGTACTTCCTTTAAAATAAAGCAGAACAGGGGCTTCCCTGGTGGCGCAGTGGTTGAGAATCTGCCTGCCAATGCAGGGGACACGGTTTCGAGCCGTGGTCTGGGAGGATCCTACATGCCACGGAGCAACTGGGCCCGTGAGCCACAAATACTGAGCCTGCGCCTCTGGAGGCTGTGCTCCGTGACAAGAGAGGCCACGATAGTGAGAGGCCTACGCACCGCGATGAAGAGTGGCCCCCACTTACCGCAACTGGAGAGAGCCCTAGCACAGAAACGAAGACCCAACATAGCAATCAATCAATCAATCAATAAATCTTAAAAAAAGAATAAAAAATAAAATAAATAAAATAAAACAAAGCAGAACAGCGACTAAGACCTCATGGAAAAAGCTGCATGCCTCCTTTTCTGCGCGGCTACTCAGGGACTTACCTCGAGGCCAGTACTCACATTGAGTTTCCCTTTAGCTCTAGAGCGTGGCAGGATGAGCTCCACCCCGGCCATCGAAGCACCCGGCTTACCTGGAGAATGCTCATTTTCTTCCCAGAGCCATGCCTACTTTGGCTAGTGGCCTGTCAATAGCAGTCATTTTCAAGGAGCTTCAAGGCAGCATGAATGGAGATTTCAGAATGGGAAAGCAAAGCTAGTTCCATCAGGCCCCCATTTCCACGGGCACACGCAGCATACATCCCTGTGCTTTATAACAAGTCCAAACAGACACAGGTTACCCAGTGGTTCCTTCCCTGAATCAACTCCTCGAAGCAGGGTGTTCTGCATCTAGCGAACTGCCTCAACCAAGGAACGCCCCAGCTAGGCCTCCGGGCCCGTGGCTCTTCAAAAGCCTGCAGTGTTACACGAGGAACTGGGCTTTCATTGCAGTCGGAATGCAAGCCAACATTCTCCTGGAGGCAGGGTGACTTCAGGCAGGGGGTCCGAGATGGAATGTGAATCCGAGGGTTATTCTAAGTGCAGCTCAGACTAGGGCAATGAGTCAGACTTGCACGGCATGTTCGACCGGCTAGAACGGTGTTTGTGTATCTGTGGGAGTGCTGAGGAAATCAAGCTGTCCCAAGAAAGAGTGCAGTCTGTTGCCCTACACTCGGCATAAACAGAGTGGCTCCGAAGGTCTACGGGTCTGGATGTGGCTTGGCAGGCCCATGGGGGCCTGAGGGTACTCAGTGTTCTTGCAGGGAATAGGGTGCCCACGCGAGGCTCCTAGATGTCCTGCAAAGCGTACTGACGTTAACATAATGCAGAGCAATGGCTATGTCCTCCTGGAAACTGCTGCACGCCTCCGCTTCTGCATGGCAATTCAGGGCCTTACCTCGAGACAACTGCTTACGCTGAATGTCCCGTTAGCGACACAGCATGGTAGGATGCTGACTTTCTCCTCGAGCAGAGTGACTTCAGGTACGAGGTCCTCGAAGAACCCTAAGCAGAGTGTTTTCTCATGGCAGCTCAGACGGGGGCCATGACGAACACTTCCATGGCACGTCGCACTGGCTAGAAATGTGGTCCTGAGGCTGTTCCAGTGCTCTGGAAATGTAGCTCTCCTTAAGGAACGAGCAGTGTGTTGCCCATCACTCCGCATACACAGACGGCCTCCGAGAGACCGACCTTTGGGCCTCGATGTTGCTCAGCAGGCCCACAGGGGTCTGGAGGTACTCACTGATCTTGGAGGGAAAATGATGCACACCTAAGGGGCCGACGAGTCCTGAAAAGGGTACTTCCTTTAAAATAAAGCAGAACAGGGGCTCCCCTGGTGGCGCAGTGCTTGAGAATCTGCCTGCCAATGCAGGGGACACGGGTTCGAGCCCTGGTCTGGGAGGATCCCACATGCCGCGGAGCAAATGGGCCCGTGAGCCACAACTACTGAGCCTGCGCCTCTGGAGGCTGTGCTCCGCGACAAGAGAGGCCGCGATAGTGAGAGGCCTACGCACCGCGATGAAGACCGGCCCCCACTTACCGCAACTGGAGAGAGCTCTAGCACAGAAACGAAGACCCAACATAGCAATCAATCAATCAATCAATCAATCTTAAAAAAACAATAAAAAATAAAAAAAATAAAATAAAATAAAGCAGGACAGCGACTAAGACCTCATGGAAAGAGCTGCATGCCTCCCTTTCTGCGCGGCTACTCAGGGACTTACCTCGAGGCCAGTACTCACGTTGAGTTTCCCTTTAGCTCTAGAGCGTGGCAGGATGAGCTCCACCCCGGCCATCGAAGCACCCGGCTTACCTGGAGAATGCTCATTTTCTTCCCAGAGCCTTGCCTACAGTGGCTAGTGGCCTGTCAACAGCAGTCAATTTCAAGTAGCTTCAAGGCAGCATGAATGGAGCTTTCAAAATGGGAAAGCAAAGCTAGTTCCATCAGGCCCCCATTTCCACGGGCACACGCAGCATACATCTCTGTGCTTTCTACCAAGTCCAAACAGACACAGGTTACCCAGTGGTTCCTTCCCTGAATCAAATCCTCGAAGCAGGGTGTTCTGCATCTAGCGAACTGCCTCAACCAAGGAACGCCCCAGCTAGGCCTCCGGGCCCGTGGCTCTTCAAAAGCCTGCAGTGTTACACGAGGAACTGGGCTTTCGTTGCAGTCGGAACTCAAGCCGACATTCTCCTGGAGGCAGGGTGACTTCAGACAGGGAGTCCCAGATGGAATGCGAAGCCGAGGGTTATTCTAAGTGCAGCTCAGACTAGGGCAATGAGTCAGACTTGCACGGCATGTTCGACCGGCTACAACGGTGTTTGTGTATCTGTGGGAGTGCTGAGGAAATCAAGCTGTCCCAAGAAAGAGTGCAGTCTGTTGCCCTACACTCGGCATACACAGAGTGGCTCCGAAGGTCTACGGGTCTGGATGTGGCTTGGCAGGCCCACGGGGGCCTGAGGGTACTCAGTGTTCTTGCAGGGAATAGGGTGCCCACGCGAGGCTCCTAGATGTCCTGCAAAGCGTACTGACGTTAACATAATGCAGAGCAATGGCTATGTCCTCCTGGAAACTGCTGCACGCCTCCGCTTCTGCATGGCAATTCAGGGCCTTACCTCGAGACAACTGCTTACGCTGAATGTCCCGTTAGCGACACAGCATGGTAGGATGCTGACTTTCTCCTCGAGCAGAGTGACTTCAGGTACGAGGTCCTCGAAGAACCCTAAGCAGAGTGTTTTCTCATGGCAGCTCAGACGGGGGCCATGACGAACACTTCCATGGCACGTCGCACTGGCTAGAAATGTGGTCCTGAGGCTGTTCCAGTGCTCTGGAAATGTAGCTCTCCTTAAGGAACGAGCAGTGTGTTGCCCATCACTCCCCATACACAGACGGCCTCCGAGAGACCGACCTTTGGGCCTCGATGGTGCTCAGCAGGCCCACAGGGGTCTGGAGGTACTCACTGATCTTGGAGGGAAAATGATGCACACCTAAGGGGCCGACGAGTCCTGAAAAGGGTACTTCCTTTAAAATAAAGCAGAACAGGGGCTCCCCTGGTGGCGCAGTGCTTGAGAATCTGCCTGCCAATGCAGGGGACACGGGTTCGAGCCCTGGTCTGGGAGGATCCCACATGCCGCGGAGCAACTGGGCCCGTGAGCCACAACTACTGAGCCTGCGCCTCTGGAGGCTGTGCTCCGCGACATGAGAGGCCGCGATAGTGAGAGGCCTACGCACCGCGATGAAGACCGGCCCCCACTTACCGCAACTGGAGAGAGCTCTAGCACAGAAACGAAGACCAAACATAGCAATCAATCAATCAATCAATCAATCTTAAAAAAACAATAAAAAATAAAAAAAATAAAATAAAATAAAGCAGGACAGCGACTAAGACCTCATGGAAAGAGCTGCATGCCTCCCTTTCTGCGCGGCTACTCAGGGACTTACCTCGAGGCCAGTACTCACGTTGAGTTTCCCTTTAGCTCTAGAGCGTGGCAGGATGAGCTCCACCCCGGCCATCGAAGCACCCGGCTTACCTGGAGAATGCTCATTTTCTTCCCAGAGCCTTGCCTACAGTGGCTAGTGGCCTGTCAACAGCAGTCAATTTCAAGTAGCTTCAAGGCAGCATGAATGGAGCTTTCAAAATGGGAAAGCAAAGCTAGTTCCATCAGGCCCCCATTTCCATGGGCACACGCAGCATACATCTCTGTGCTTTCTACCAAGTCCAAACAGACACAGGTTACCCAGTGGTTCCTTCCCTGAACCAAATCCTCGAAGCAGGGTGTTCTGCATCTAGTGAACTGCCTCAACCAAGGAACGCCCCAGCTAGGCCTCCGGGCCCGTGGCTCTTCAAAAGCCTGCAGTGTTACACGAGGAACTGGGCTTTCGTTGCAGTCGGAACTCAAGCCGACATTCTCCTGGAGGCAGGGTGACTTCAGACAGGGAGTCCCAGATGGAATGCGAAGCCGAGGGTTATTCTAAGTGCAGCTCAGACTAGGGCAATGAGTCAGACTTGCACGGCATGTTCGACCGGCTACAACGGTGTTTGTGTATCTGTGGGAGTGCTGAGGAAATCAAGCTGTCCCAAGAAAGAGTGCAGTCTGTTGCCCTACACTCGGCATACACAGAGTGGCTCCGAAGGTCTACGGGTCTGGATGTGGCTTGGCAGGCCCACGGGGGCCTGAGGGTACTCAGTGTTCTTGCAGGGAATAGGGTGCCCACGCGAGGCTCCTAGATGTCCTGCAAAGCGTACTGACGTTAACATAATGCAGAGCAATGGCTATGTCCTCCTGGAAACTGCTGCACGCCTCCGCTTCTGCATGGCAATTCAGGGCCTTACCTCGAGACAACTGCTTACGCTGAATGTCCCGTTAGCGACACAGCATGGTAGGATGCTGACTTTCTCCTCGAGCAGAGTGACTTCAGGTACGAGGTCCTCGAAGAACCCTAAGCAGAGTGTTTTCTCATGGCAGCTCAGACGGGGGCCATGACGAACACTTCCATGGCACGTCGCACTGGCTAGAAATGTGGTCCTGAGGCTGTTCCAGTGCTCTGGAAATGTAGCTCTCCTTTAGGAACGAGCCGTGTGTTGCCCATCACTCCGCATACACAGACGGCCTCCGAGAGACCGACCTTTGGGCCTCGATGGTGCTCAGCAGGCCCACAGGGGTCTGGAGGTACTCACTGATCTTGGAGGGAAAATGATGCACACCTAAGGGGCCGACGAGTCCTGAAAAGGGTACTTCCTTTAAAATAAAGCAGAACAGGGGCTCCCCTGGTGGCGCAGTGCTTGAGAATCTGCCTGCCAATGCAGGGGACACGGGTTCGAGCCCTGGTCTGGGAGGATCCCACATGCCGCGGAGCAACTGGGCCCGTGAGCCACAACTACTGAGCCTGCGCCTCTGGAGGCTGTGCTCCGCGATATGAGAGGCCGCGATAGTGAGAGGCCTACGCACCGCGATGAAGACCGGCCCCCACTTACCGCAACTGGAGAGAGCTCTAGCACAGAAACGAAGACCCAACATAGCAATCAATCAATCAATCAATCAATCTTAAAAAAACAATAAAAAATAAAAAAAATAAAATAAAATAAAGCAGGACAGCGACTAAGACCTCATGGAAAGAGCTGCATGCCTCCCTTTCTGCGCGGCTACTCAGGGACTTACCTCGAGGCCAGTACTCACGTTGAGTTTCCTTTTAGCTCTAGAGCGTGACAGGATGAGCTCCACCCCGGCCATCGAAGCACCCGGCTTACCTGGAGAATGCTCATTTTCTTCCCAGAGCCTTGCCTACAGTGGCTAGTGGCCTGTCAACAGCAGTCAATTTCAAGTAGCTTCAAGGCAGCATGAATGGAGCTTTCAAAATGGGAAAGCAAAGCTAGTTCCATCAGGCCCCCATTTCCACGGGCACACGCAGCATACATCTCTGTGCTTTATAACAAGTCCAAACAGACACAGGTTACCCAGTGGTTCCTTCCCTGAATCAACTCCTCGAAGCAGGGTGTTCTGCATCTAGCGAACTGCCTCAACCAAGGAACGCCCCAGCTAGGCCTCCGGGCCCGTGGCTCTTCAAAAGCCTGAAGTGTTACACGAGGAACTGGGCTTTCGTTGCATTCGGAACGCAAGCCGACATTCTTCTGGATGCAGGGTGACTTCAGGCAGGGAGTCCCAGATGGAATGCGAAGCCGAGGGTTATTCTAAGTGCAGCTCAGACTAGGGCAATGAGTCAGACTTGCACGGCATGTTGGACCTGCTAGAACGGTGTTCGTGTATCTGTGGGAGTGCTGAGGAAATCAAGCTGTCCCAAGAAAGAGTGCAGTCTGTTGCCCTACACTCGGCATACACAGAGTGGCTCCGAAGGACTACAGGTCTGGATGTGGCTTGGCAGGCCCACGGGGGCCTGAGTGTACTCAGTGTTCCTGCAGGGAATAGGGTGGCCACGCGAGGCTCCTAGATGTCCTGCAAAGCGTACTGACTTTAACATAATGCAGAGCAACGGCTATGTCCTCCTGGAAACTGCTGCACGCCTCCGCTTCTGCATGGCAATTCAGGGCCTTACCTCGAGACAACTGCTTACGCTGAATGTCCCGTTAGCGACACAGCATGGTAGGATGCTGACTTTCTCCTCGAGCAGAGTGACTTCAGGTACGAGGTCCTCGAAGAACCCTAAGCAGAGTGTTTTCTCATGGCAGCTCAGACGGGGGCCATGACGAACACTTCCATGGCACGTCGCACTGGCTAGAAATGTGGTCCTGAGGCTGTTCCAGTGCTCTGGAAATGTAGCTCTCCTTAAGGAACGAGCAGTGTGTTGCCCATCACTCCTCATACACAGACGGCCTCCGAGGGACCGACCTTTGGGCCTCGATGTTGCTCAGCAGGTCCACAGGGGTCTGGAGGTACTCACTGATCTTGGAGGGAAAATGATGCACACCCGAGGGGCCTACGAGTCCTGAAAAGGGTACTTCCTTTAAAATAAAGCAGAACAGGGGCTTCCCTGGTGGCGCAGTGGTTGAGAATCTGCCTGCCAATGCAGGGGACACGGTTTCGAGCCGTGGTCTGGGAGGATCCTACATGCCACGGAGCAACTGGGCCCGTGAGCCACAAATACTGAGCCTGCGCCTCTGGAGGCTGTGCTCCGCGACAAGAGAGGCCACGATAGTGAGAGGCCTACGCACCGCGATGAAGAGTGGCCCCCACTTACCGCAACTGGAGAGAGCCCTAGCACAGAAACGAAGACCCAACATAGCAATCAATCAATCAATCAATAAATCTTAAAAAAAGAATAAAAAATAAAATAAATAAAATAAAACAAAGCAGAACAGCGACTAAGACCTCATGGAAAAAGCTGCATGCCTCCTTTTCTGCGCGGCTACTCAGGGACTTACCTCGAGGCCAGTACTCACGTTGAGTTTCCCTTTAGCTCTAGAGCGTGGCAGGATGAGCTCCACCCCGGCCATCGAAGCACCCGGCTTACCTGGAGAATGCTCATTTTCTTCCCAGAGCCATGCCTACTTTGGCTAGTGGCCTGTCAATAGCAGTCATTTTCAAGGAGCTTCAAGGCAGCATGAATGGAGATTTCAGAATGGGAAAGCAAAGCTAGTTCCATCAGGCCCCCATTTCCACGGGCACACGCAGCATACATCCCTGTGCTTTATAACAAGTCCAAACAGACACAGGTTACCCAGTGGTTCCTTCCCTGAATCAACTCCTCGAAGCAGGGTGTTCTGCATCTAGCGAACTGCCTCAACCAAGGAACGCCCCAGCTAGGCCTCCGGGCCCGTGGCTGTTCAAAAGCCTGCAGTGTTACACGAGGAACTGGGCTTTCATTGCAGTCGGAATGCAAGCCAACATTCTCCTGGAGGCAGGGTGACTTCAGGCAGGGGGTCCGAAATGGAATGTGAATCCGAGGGTTATTCTAAGTGCAGCTCAGACTAGGGCAATGAGTCAGACTTGCACGGCATGTTCGACCGGCTAGAACGGTGTTTGTGTATCTGTGGGAGTGCTGAGGAAATCAAGCTGTCCCAAGAAAGAGTGCAGTCTGTTGCCCTACACTCGGCATAAACAGAGTGGCTCCGAAGGTCTACGGGTCTGGATGTGGCTTGGCAGGCCCACGGGGGCCTGAGGGTACTCAGTGTTCTTGCAGGGAATAGGGTGCCCACGCGAGGCTCCTAGATGTCCTGCAAAGCGTACTGACGTTAACATAATGCAGAGCAATGGCTATGTCCTCCTGGAAACTGCTGCACGCCTCCGCTTCTGCATGGCAATTCAGGGCCTTACCTCGAGACAACTGCTTACGCTGAATGTCCCGTTAGCGACACAGCATGGTAGGATGCTGACTTTCTCCTCGAGCAGAGTGACTTCAGGTACAAGGTCCTCGAAGAACCCTAAGCAGAGTGTTTTCTCATGGCAGCTCAGACGGGGGCCATGACGAACACTTCCATGGCACGTCGCACTGGCTAGAAATGTGGTCCTGAGGCTGTTCCAGTGCTCTGGAAATGTAGCTCTCCTTAAGGAACGAGCAGTGTGTTGCCCATCACTCCGCATACACAGACGGCCTCCGAGAGAACGACCTTTGGGCCTCGATGTTGCTCAGCAGGCCCACAGGGGTCTGGAGGTACTCACTGATCTTGGAGGGAAAATGATGCACACCTAAGGGGCCGACGAGTCCTGAAAAGGGTACTTCCTTTAAAATAAAGCAGAACAGGGGCTCCCCTGGTGGCGCAGTGCTTGAGAATCTGCCTGCCAATGCAGGGGACACGGGTTCGAGCCCTGGTCTGGGAGGATCCCACATGCCGTGGAGCAACTGGGCCCGTGAGCCACAACTACTGAGCCTGCGCCTCTGGAGGCTGTGCTCCGCAACAAGAGAGGCCGCGATAGTGAGAGGCCTACGCAGCGCGATGAAGACCGGCCCCCACTTACCGCAACTGGAGAGAGCTCTAGCACAGAAACGAAGACCCAACATAGCAATCAATCAATCAATCAATCAATCTTAAATAAACAATAAAAAATAAAAAAAATAAAATAAAATAAAGCAGGACAGCGACTAAGACCTCATGGAAAGGGCTGCATGCCTCCCTTTCTGCACGGCTACTCAGGGACTTACCTCGAGGCCAGTACTCACGTTGAGTTTCCCTTTAGCTCTAGAGCGTGGCAGGATGAGCTCCACCCCGGCCATCGAAGCACCCGGCTTACCTGGAGAATGCTCATTTTCTTCCCAGAGCCTTGCCTACAGTGGCTAGTGGCCTGTCAACAGCAGTCAATTTCAAGTAGCTTCAAGGCAGCATGAATGGAGCTTTCAAAATGGGAAAGCAAAGCTAGTTCCATCAGGCCCCCATTTCCACGGGCACACGCAGCATACATCTCTGTGCTTTCTACCAAGTCCAAACAGACACAGGTTACCCAGTGGTTCCTTCCCTGAATCAACTCCTCGAAGCAGGGTGTTCTGCATCTAGCGAACTGCCTCAACCAAGGAACGCCCCAGCTAGGCCTCCGGGCCCGTGGCTCTTCAAAAGCCTGAAGTGTTACACGAGGAACTGGGCTTTCGTTGCATTCGGAACGCAAGCCGACATTCTTCTGGAGGCAGGGTGACTTCAGGCAGGGAGTCCCAGATGGAATGCGAAGCCGAGGGTTATTCTAAGTGCAGCTCAGACTAGGGCAATGAGTCAGACTTGCACGGCATGTTGGACCTGCTAGAACGGTGTTCGTGTATCTGTGGGAGTGCTGAGGAAATCAAGCTGTCCCAAGAAAGAGTGCAGTCTGTTGCCCTACACTCGGCATACACAGAGTGGCTCCGAAGGACTACAGGTCTGGATGTGGCTTGGCAGGCCCACGGGGGCCTGAGTGTACTCAGTGTTCCTGCAGGGAATAGGGTGGCCACGCGAGGCTCCTAGATGTCCTGCAAAGGGTACTGACGTTAACATAATGCAGAGCAACGGCTATGTCCTCCTGGAAACTGCTGCACGCCTCCGCTTCTGCATGGCAATTCAGGGCCTTACCTCGAGACAACTGCTTACGCTGAATGTCCCGTTAGCGACACAGCATGGTAGGATGCTGACTTTCTCCTCGAGCAGAGTGACTTCAGGTACGAGGTCCTCGAAGAACCCTAAGCAGAGTGTTTTCTCATGGCAGCTCAGACGGGGGCCATGACGAACACTTCCATGGCACGTCGCACTGGCTAGAAATGTGGTCCTGAGGCTGTTCCAGTGCTCTGGAAATGTAGCTCTCCTTAAGGAACGAGCAGTGTGTTGCCCATCACTCCTCATACACAGACGGCCTCCGAGGGACCGACCTTTGGGCCTCGATGTTGCTCAGCAGGTCCACAGGGGTCTGGAGGTACTCACTGATCTTGGAGGGAAAATGATGCATACCCGAGGGGCCTACGAATCCTGAAAAGGGTACTTCCTTTAAAATAAAGCAGAACAGGGGCTTCCCTGGTGGCGCAGTGGTTGAGAATCTGCCTGCCAATGCAGGGGACACGGTTTCGAGCCGTGGTCTGGGAGGATCCTACATGCCACGGAGCAACTGGGCCCGTGAGCCACAAATACTGAGCCTGCGCCTCTGGAGGCTGTGCTCCGCGACAAGAGAGGCCACGATAGTGAGAGGCCTACGCACCGCGATGAAGAGTGGCCCCCACTTACCGCAACTGGAGAGAGCCCTAGCACAGAAACGAAGACCCAACATAGCAATCAATCAATCAATCAATAAATCTTAAAAAAAGAATAAAAAATAAAATAAATAAAATAAAACAAAGCAGAACAGCGACTAAGACCTCATGGAAAAAGCTGCATGCCTCCTTTTCTGCGCGGCTACTCAGGGACTTACCTCGAGGCCAGTACTCACGTTGAGTTTCCCTTTAGCTCTAGAGCGTGGCAGGATGAGCTCCACCCCGGCCATCGAAGCACCCGGCTTACCTGGAGAATGCTCATTTTCTTCCCAGAGCCATGCCTACTTTGGCTAGTGTCCTGTCAATAGCAGTCATTTTCAAGGAGCTTCAAGGCAGCATGAATGGAGATTTCAGAATGGGAAAGCAAAGCTAGTTCCATCAGGCCCCCATTTCCACGGGCACACGCAGCATACATCCCTGTGCTTTATAACAAGTCCAAACAGACACAGGTTACCCAGTGGTTCCTTCCCTGAATCAACTCCTCGAAGCAGGGTGTTCTGCATCTAGCGAACTGCCTCAACCAAGGAACGCCCCAGCTAGGCCTCCGGGCCCGTGGCTCTTCAAAAGCCTGCAGTGTTACACGAGGAACTGGGCTTTCATTGCAGTCGGAATGCAAGCCAACATTCTCCTGGAGGCAGGGTGACTTCAGGCAGGGGGTCCGAGATGGAATGTGAATCCAAGGGTTATTCTAAGTGCAGCTCAGACTAGGGCAATGAGTCAGACTTGCACGGCATATTCGACTGGCTAGAACGGTGTTTGTGTATCTGTGGGAGTGCTGAGGAAATCAAGCTGTCCCAAGAAAGAGTGCAGTCTGTTGCCCTACACTCGGCATAAACAGAGTGGCTCCGAAGGTCTACGGGTCTGGATGTGGCTTGGCAGGCCCACGGGGGCCTGAGGGTACTCAGTGTTCTTGCAGGGAATAGGGTGCCCACGCGAGACTCCTAGATGTCCTGCAAAGCGTACTGACGTTAACATAATGCAGAGCAATGGCTATGTCCTCCTGGAAACTGCTGCACGCCTCCGCTTCTGCATGGCAATTCAGGGCCTTACCTCCAGACAACTGCTTATGCTGAATGTCCCGTTAGCGACACAGCATGGTAGGATGCTGACTTTCTCCTCGAGCAGAGTGACTTCAGGTACGAGGTCCTCGAAGAACCCTAAGCAGAGTGTTTTCTCATGGCAGCTCAGACGGGGGCCATGACGAACACTTCCATGGCACGTCGCACTGGCTAGAAATGTGGTCCTGAGGCTGTTCCAGTGCTCTGGAAATGTAGCTCTCCTTAAGGAACGAGCAGTGTGTTGCCCATCACTCCGCATACACAGACGGCCTCCGAGAGACCGACCTTTGGGCCTCGATGTTGCTCAGCAGGCCCACAGGGGTCTGGAGGTACTCACTAATCTTGGAGGGAAAATGATGCACACCTAAGGGGCGGACGAGTCCTGAAAAGGGTACTTCCTTTAAAATAAAGCAGAACAGGGGCTCCCCTGGTGGCGCAGTGCTTGAGAATCTGCCTGCCAATGCAGGGGACACGGGTTCGAGCCCTGGTCTGGGAGGATCCCACATGCCGTGGAGCAACTGGGCCCGTGAGCCACAACTACTGAGCCTGCGCCTCTGGAGGCTGTGCTCCGCGACAAGAGAGGCCGCGATAGTGAGAGGCCTACGCAGCGCGATGAAGAGCGGCCCCCAGTTACCGCAACTTGAGAGAGCTCTAGCACAGAAACGAAGACCCAACATAGCAATCAATCAATCAATCAATCAATCTTAAAAAAACAATAAAAAATAAAAAAAATAAAATAAAATAAAGCAGGACAGCGACTAAGACCTCATGGAAAGAGCTGCATGCCTCCCTTTCTGCGCGGCTACTCAGGGACTTACCTCGAGGCCAGTACTCACGTTGAGTTTCCCTTTAGCTCTAGAGCGTGGCAGGATGAGCTCCACCCCGGCCATCGAAGCACCCGGCTTACCTGGAGAATGCTCATTTTCTTCCCAGAGCCTTGCCTACAGTGGCTAGTGGCCTGTCAACAGCAGTCAATTTCAAGTAGCTTCAAGGCAGCATGAATGGAGCTTTCAAAATGGGAAAGCAAAGCTAGTTCCATCAGGCCCCCATTTCCACGGGCACACGCAGCATACATCTCTGTGCTTTCTACCAAGTCCAAACAGACACAGGTTACCCAGTGGTTCCTTCCCTGAATCAACTCCTCGAAGCAGGGTGTTCTGCATCTAGCGAACTGCCTCAACCAAGGAACGCCCCAGCTAGGCCTCCGGGCCCGTGGCTCTTCAAAAGCCTGCAGTGTTACACGAGGAACTGGGCTTTCGTTGCATTCGGAACGCAAGCCGACATTCTTCTGGAGGCAGGGTGACTTCAGGCAGGGAGTCCCAGATGGAATGCGAAGCCGAGGGTTATTCTAAGTGCAGCTCAGACTAGGGCAATGAGTCAGACTTGCACGGCATGTTGGACCTGCTAGAACGGTGTTTGTGTATCTGTGGGAGTGCTGAGGAAATCAAGCTGTCCCAAGAAAGAGTGCAGTCTGTTGCCCTACACTCGGCATACACAGAGTGGCTCCGAAGGACTACAGGTCTGGATGTGGCTTGGCAGGCCCACGGGGGCCTGAGTGTACTCAGTGTTCCTGCAGGGAATAGGGTGGCCACGCGAGGCTCCTAGATGTCCTGCAAAGCGTACTGACGTTAACATAATGCAGAGCAACGGCTATGTCCTCCTGGAAACTGCTGCACGCCTCCGCTTCTGCATGGCAATTCAGGGCCTTACCTCGAGACAACTGCTTACGCTGAATGTCCCGTTAGCGACACAGCATGGTAGGATGCTGACTTTCTCCTCGAGCAGAGTGACTTCAGGTACGAGGTCCTCAAAGAACCCTAAGCAGAGTGTTTTCTCATGGCAGCTCAGACGGGGGCCATGACGAACACTTCCATGGCACGTCGCACTGGCTAGAAATGTGGTCCTGAGGCTGTTCCAGTGCTCTGGAAATGTAGCTCTCCTTAAGGAACGAGCAGTGTGTTGCCCATCACTCCGCATACACAGACGGCCTCCGAGGGACCGACCTTTGGGCCTCGATGTTGCTCAGCAGGCCCACAGGGGTCTGGAGGTACTCACTGATCTTGGAGGGAAAATGAGGCACACCCGAGGGGCCTACGAGTCCTGAAAAGGGTACTTCCTTTAAAATAAAGCAGAACAGGGGCTTCCCTGGTGGCGCAGTGCTTGAGAATCTGCCTGCCAATGCAGGGGACACAGGTTCGAGCCCTGGTCTGGGAGGATCCCACATGCCGCGGAGCAACTGGGCCCGTGAGCCACAACTACTGAGCCTGCGCCTCTGGAGGCTGTGCTCCGCGACAAGAGAGGCCGCGATAGTGAGAGGCCTACGCACCGCGATGAAGAGTGGCCCCCACTTACCGCAACTGGAGAGAGCCCTAGCACAGAAACGAAGACCCAACATAGCAATCAATCAATCAATCAATAAATCTTAAAAAAAGAATAAAAAATAAAATAAATAAAATAAAACAAAGCAGAACAGCGACTAAGACCTCATGGAAAAAGCTGCATGCCTCCTTTTCTGCGCGGCTACTCAGGGACTTACCTCGAGGCCAGTACTCACGTTGAGTTTCCCTTTAGCTCTAGAGCGTGGCAGGATGAGCTCCACCCCGGCCATCGAAGCACCCGGCTTACCTGGAGAATGCTCATTTTCTTCCCAGAGCCATGCCTACTTTGGCTAGTGGCCTGTCAATAGCAGTCATTTTCAAGGAGCTTCAAGGCAGCATGAATGGAGATTTCAGAATGGGAAAGCAAAGCTAGTTCCATCAGGCCCCCATTTCCACGGGCACACGCAGCATACATCCCTGTGCTTTATAACAAGTCCAAACAGACACAGGTTACCCAGTGGTTCCTTCCCTGAATCAACTCCTCGAAGCAGGGTGTTCTGCATCTAGCGAACTGCCTCAACCAAGGAACGCCCCAGCTAGGCCTCCGGGCCCGTGGCTGTTCAAAAGCCTGCAGTGTTACACGAGGAACTGGGCTTTCATTGCAGTCGGAATGCAAGCCAACATTCTCCTGGAGGCAGGGTGACTTCAGGCAGGGGGTCCGAGATGGAATGTGAATCCGAGGGTTATTCTAAGTGCAGCTCAGACTAGGGCAATGAGTCAGACTTGCACGGCATGTTCGACCGGCTAGAACGGTGTTTGTGTATCTGTGGGAGTGCTGAGGAAATCAAGCTGTCCCAAGAAAGAGTGCAGTCTGTTGCCCTACACTCGGCATAAACAGAGTGGCTCCGAAGGTCTACGGGTCTGGATGTGGCTTGGCAGGCCCACGGGGGCCTGAGGGTACTCAGTGTTCTTGCAGGGAATAGGGTGCCCACGCGAGGCTCCTAGATGTCCTGCAAAGCGTACTGACGTTAACATAATGCAGAGCAATGGCTATGTCCTCCTGGAAACTGCTGCACGCCTCCGCTTCTGCATGGCAATTCAGGGCCTTACCTCGAGACAACTGCTTACGCTGAATGTCCCGTTAGCGACACAGCATGGTAGGATGCTGACTTTCTCCTCGAGCAGAGTGACTTCAGGTACGAGGTCCTCGAAGAACCCTAAGCAGAGTGTTTTCTCATGGCAGCTCAGACGGGGGCCATGACGAACACTTCCATGGCACGTCGCACTGGCTAGAAATGTGGTCCTGAGGCTGTTCCAGTGCTCTGGAAATGTAGCTCTCCTTAAGGAACGAGCAGTGTGTTGCCCATCACTCCGCATACACAGACGGCCTCCGAGAGAACGACCTTTGGGCCTCGATGTTGCTCAGCAGGCCCACAGGGGTCTGGAGGTACTCACTGATCTTGGAGGGAAAATGATGCACACCTAAGGGGCCGACGAGTCCTGAAAAGGGTACTTCCTTTAAAATAAAGCAGAACAGGGGCTCCCCTGGTGGCGCAGTGCTTGAGAATCTGCCTGCCAATGCAGGGGACACGGGTTCGAGCCCTGGTCTGGGAGGATCCCAAATGCCGTGGAGCAACTGGGCCCGTGAGCCACAACTACTGAGCCTGCGCCTCTGGAGGCTGTGCTCCGCAACAAGAGAGGCCGCGATAGTGAGAGGCCTACGCAGCGCGATGAAGACCGGCCCCCACTTACCGCAACTGGAGAGAGCTCTAGCACAGAAACGAAGACCCAACATAGCAATCAATCAATCAATCAATCAATCTTAAATAAACAATAAAAAATAAAAAAATTAAAATAAAATAAAGCAGGACAGCGACTAAGACCTCATGGAAAGGGCTGCATGCCTCCCTTTCTGCACGGCTACTCAGGGACTTACCTCGAGGCCAGTACTCACGTTGAGTTTCCCTTTAGCTCTAGAGCGTGGCAGGATGAGCTCCACCCCGGCCATCGAAGCACCCGGCTTACCTGGAGAATGCTCATTTTCTTCCCAGAGCCTTGCCTACAGTGGCTAGTGGCCTGTCAACAGCAGTCAATTTCACGTAGCTTCAAGGCAGCATGAATGGAGCTTTCAAAATGGGAAAGCAAAGCTAGTTCCATCAGGCCCCCATTTCCACGGGCACACGCAGCATACATCTCTGTGCTTTATAACAAGTCCAAACAGACACAGGTTACCCAGTGGTTCCTTCCCTGAATCAACTCCTCGAAGCAGGGTGTTCTGCATCTAGCGAACTGCCTCAACCAAGGAACGCCCCAGCTAGGCCTCCGGGCCCGTGGCTCTTCAAAAGCCTGAAGTGTTACACGAGGAACTGGGCTTTCGTTGCATTCGGAACGCAAGCCGACATTCTTCTGGAGGCAGGGTGACTTCAGGCAGGGAGTCCCAGATGGAATGCGAAGCCGAGGGTTATTCTAAGTGCAGCTCAGACTAGGGCAATGAGTCAGACTTGCACGGCATGTTGGACCTGCTAGAACGGTGTTCGTGTATCTGTGGGAGTGCTGAGGAAATCAAGCTGTCCCAAGAAAGAGTGCAGTCTGTTGCCCTACACTCGGCATACACAGAGTGGCTCCGAAGGACTACAGGTCTGGATGTGGCTTGGCAGGCCCACGGGGGCCTGAGTGTACTCAGTGTTCCTGCAGGGAATAGGGTGGCCACGCGAGGCTCCTAGATGTCCTGCAAAGGGTACTGACGTTAACATAATGCAGAGCAACGGCTATGTCCTCCTGGAAACTGCTGCACGCCTCCGCTTCTGCATGGCAATTCAGGGCCTTACCTCGAGACAACTGCTTACGCTGAATGTCCCGTTAGCGACACAGCATGGTAGGATGCTGACTTTCTCCTCGAGCAGAGTGACTTCAGGTACGAGGTCCTCGAAGAACCCTAAGCAGAGTGTTTTCTCATGGCAGCTCAGACGGGGGCCATGACGAACACTTCCATGGCACGTCGCACTGGCTAGAAATGTGGTCCTGAGGCTGTTCCAGTGCTCTGGAAATGTAGCTCTCCTTAAGGAACGAGCAGTGTGTTGCCCATCACTCCTCATACACAGACGGCCTCCGAGGGACCGACCTTTGGGCCTCGATGTTGCTCAGCAGGCCCACAGGGGTCTGGAGGTACTCACTGATCTTGGAGGGAAAATGATGCACACCTAAGGGGCGGACGAGTCCTGAAAAGGGTACTTCCTTTAAAATAAAGCAGAACAGGGGCTCCCCTGGTGGCGCAGTGCTTGAGAATCTGCCTGCCAATGCAGGGGACACGGGTTCGAGCCCTGGTCTGGGAGGATCCCACATGCCGTGGAGCAACTGGGCCCGTGAGCCACAACTACTGAGCCTGCGCCTCTGGAGGCTGTGCTCCGTGACAAGAGAGGCCGCGATAGTGAGAGGCCTACGCAGCGCGATGAAGAGCGGCCCCCAGTTACCGCAACTTGAGAGAGCTCTAGCACAGAAACGAAGACCCAACATAGCAATCAATCAATCAATCAATCAATCTTAAAAAAACAATAAAAAATAAAAAAAATAAAATAAAATAAAGCAGGACAGCGACTAAGACCTCATGGAAAGGGCTGCATGCCTCCCTTTCTGCACGGCTACTCAGGGACTTACCTCGAGGCCAGTACTCACGTTGAGTTTCCCTTTAGCTCTAGAGCGTGGCAGGATGAGCTCCACCCCGGCCATCGAAGCACCCGGCTTACCTGGAGAATGCTCATTTTCTTCCCAGAGCCTTGCCTACAGTGGCTAGTGGCCTGTCAACAGCAGTCAATTTCAAGTAGCTTCAAGGCAGCATGAATGGAGCTTTCAAAATGGGAAAGCAAAGCTAGTTCCATCAGGCCCCCATTTCCACGGGCACACGCAGCATACATCTCTGTGCTTTCTACCAAGTCCAAACAGACACAGGTTACCCAGTGGTTCCTTCCCTGAATCAACTCCTCGAAGCAGGGTGTTCTGCATCTAGCGAACTGCCTCAACCAAGGAACGCCCCAGCTAGGCCTCCGGGCCCGTGGCTCTTAAAAAGCCTGCAGTGTTACACGAGGAACTGGGCTTTCGTTGCATTCGGAACGCAAGCAGACATTCTTCTGGAGGCAGGGTGACTTCAGGCAGGGAGTCCCAGATGGAATGCGAAGCCGAGGGTTATTCTAAGTGCAGCTCAGACTAGGGCAATGAGTCAGACTTGCACGGCATGTTGGACCTGCTAGAACGGTGTTTGTGTATCTGTGGGAGTGCTGAGGAAATCAAGCTGTCCCAAGAAAGAGTGCAGTCTGTTGCCCTACACTCGGCATACACAGAGTGGCTCCGAAGGACTACAGGTCTGGATGTGGCTTGGCAGGCCCACGGGGGCCTGAGTGTACTCAGTGTTCCTGCAGGGAATAGGGTGGCCACGCGAGGCTCCTAGATGTCCTGCAAAGCGTACTGACGTAAACATAATGCAGAGCAACGGCTATGTCCTCCTGGAAACTGCTGCACGCCTCCGCTTCTGCATGGCAATTCAGGGCCTTACCTCGAGACAACTGCTTACGCTGAATGTCCCGTTAGCGACACAGCATGGTAGGATGCTGACTTTCTCCTCGAGCAGAGTGACTTCAGGTACGAGGTCCTCAAAGAACCCTAAGCAGAGTGTTTTCTCATGGCAGCTCAGACGGGGGCCATGACGAACACTTCCATGGCACGTCGCACTGGCTAGAAATGTGGTCCTGAGGCTGTTCCAGTGCTCTGGAAATGTAGCTCTCCTTAAGGAACGAGCAGTGTGTTGCCCATCACTCCGCATACACAGACGGCCTCCGAGGGACCGACCTTTGGGCCTCGATGTTGCTCAGCAGGCCCACAGGGGTCTGGAGGTACTCACTGATCTTGGAGGGAAAATGAGGCACACCCGAGGGGCCTACGAGTCCTGAAAAGGGTACTTCCTTTAAAATAAAGCAGAACAGGGGCTTCCCTGGTGGCGCAGTGCTTGAGAATCTGCCTGCCAATGCAGGGGACACAGGTTCGAGCCCTGGTCTGGGAGGATCCCACATGCCGCGGAGCAACTGGGCCCGTGAGCCACAACTACTGAGCCTGCGCCTCTGGAGGCTGTGCTCCGCAACAAGAGAGGCCGCGATAGTGAGAGGCCTACGCAGCGCGATGAAGACCGGCCCCCACTTACCGCAACTGGAGAGAGCTCTAGCACAGAAACGAAGACCCAACATAGCAATCAATCAATCAATCAATCAATCTTAAAAAAACAATAAAAAATAAAAAAAATAAAATAAAATAAAGCAGGACAGCGACTAAGACCTCATGGAAAGGGCTGCATGCCTCCCTTTCTGCACGGCTACTCAGGGACTTACCTCGAGGCCAGTACTCACGTTGAGTTTCCCTTTAGCTCTAGAGCGTGGCAGGATGAGCTCCACCCCGGCCATCGAAGCACCCGGCTTACCTGGAGAATGCTCATTTTCTTCCCAGAGCCTTGCCTACAGTGGCTAGTGGCCTGTCAACAGCAGTCAATTTCAAGTAGCTTCAAGGCAGCATGAATGGAGCTTTCAAAATGGGAAAGCAAAGCTAGTTCCATCAGGCCCCCATTTCCACGGGCACACGCAGCATACATCTCTGTGCTTTCTACCAAGTCCAAACAGACACAGGTTACCCAGTGGTTCCTTCCCTGAATCAACTCCTCGAAGCAGGGTGTTCTGCATCTAGCGAACTGCCTCAACCAAGGAACGCCCCAGCTAGGCCTCCGGGCCCGTGGCTCTTCAAAAGCCTGAAGTGTTACACGAGGAACTGGGCTTTCGTTGCATTCGGAACGCAAGCAGACATTCTTCTGGAGGCAGGGTGACTTCAGGCAGGGAGTCCCAGATGGAATGCGAAGCCGAGGGTTATTCTAAGTGCAGCTCAGACTAGGGCAATGAGTCAGACTTGCACGGCATGTTGGACCTGCTAGAACGGTGTTTGTGTATCTGTGGGAGTGCTGAGGAAATCAAGCTGTCCCAAGAAAGAGTGCAGTCTGTTGCCCTACACTCGGCATACACAGAGTGGCTCCGAAGGACTACAGGTCTGGATGTGGCTTGGCAGGCCCACGGGGGCCTGAGTGTACTCAGTGTTCCTGCAGGGAATAGGGTGGCCACGCGAGGCTCCTAGATGTCCTGCAAAGCGTACTGACGTTAACATAATGCAGAGCAACGGCTATGTCCTCCTGGAAACTGCTGCACGCCTCCGCTTCTGCATGGCAATTCAGGGCCTTACCTCGAGACAACTGCTTACGCTGAATGTCCCGTTAGCGACACAGCATGGTAGGATGCTGACTTTCTCCTCGAGCAGAGTGACTTCAGGTACGAGGTCCTCGAAGAACCCTAAGCAGAGTGTTTTCTCATGGCAGCTCAGACGGGGGCCATGACGAACACTTCCATGGCACGTCGCACTGGCTAGAAATGTGGTCCTGAGGCTGTTCCAGTGCTCTGGAAATGTAGCTCTCCTTAAGGAACGAGCAGTGTGTTGCCCATCACTCCGCATACACAGACGGCCTCCGAGGGACCGACCTTTGGGCCTCGATGTTGCTCAGCAGGCCCACAGGGGTCTGGAGGTACTCACTGATCTTGGAGGGAAAATGAGGCACACCCGAGGGGCCTACGAGTCCTGAAAAGGGTACTTCCTTTAAAATAAAGCAGAACAGGGGCTTCCCTGGTGGCGCAGTGCTTGAGAATCTGCCTGCCAATGCAGGGGACACAGGTTCGAGCCCTGGTCTGGGAGGATCCCACATGCCGCGGAGCAACTGGGCCCGTGAGCCACAACTACTGAGCCTGCGCCTCTGGAGGCTGTGCTCCGCAACAAGAGAGGCCGCGATAGTGAGAGGCCTACGCAGCGCGATGAAGACCGGCCCCCACTTACCGCAACTGGAGAGAGCTCTAGCACAGAAACGAAGACCCAACATAGCAATCAATCAATCAATCAATCAATCTTAAAAAAACAATAAAAAATAAAAAAAATAAAATAAAATAAAGCAGGACAGCGACTAAGACCTCATGGAAAGGGCTGCATGCCTCCCTTTCTGCACGGCTACTCAGGGACTTACCTCGAGGCCAGTACTCACGTTGAGTTTCCCTTTAGCTCTAGAGCGTGGCAGGATGAGCTCCACCCCGGCCATCGAAGCACCCGGCTTACCTGGAGAATGCTCATTTTCTTCCCAGAGCCTTGCCTACAGTGGCTAGTGGCCTGTCAACAGCAGTCAATTTCAAGTAGCTTCAAGGCAGCATGAATGGAGCTTTCAAAATGGGAAAGCAAAGCTAGTTCCATCAGGCCCCCATTTCCACGGGCACACGCAGCATACATCTCTTTGCTTTCTACCAAGTCCAAACAGACACAGGTTACCCAGTGGTTCCTTCCCTGAATCAACTCCTCGAAGCAGGGTGTTCTGCATCTAGCGAACTGCCTCAACCAAGGAACGCCCCAGCTAGGCCTCCGGGCCCGTGGCTCTTCAAAAGCCTGAAGTGTTACACGAGGAACTGGGCTTTCGTTGCATTCGGAACGCAAGCCGACATTCTTCTGGAGGCAGGGTGACTTCAGGCAGGGAGTCCCAGATGGAATGCGAAGCCGAGGGTTATTCTAAGTGCAGCTCAGACTAGGGCAATGAGTCAGACTTGCACGGCATGTTGGACCTGCTAGAACGGTGTTTGTGTATCTGTGGGAGTGCTGAGGAAATCAAGCTGTCCCAAGAAAGAGTGCAGTCTGTTGCCCTACACTCGGCATACACAGAGTGGCTCCGAAGGACTACAGGTCTGGATGTGGCTTGGCAGGCCCACGGGGGCCTGAGTGTACTCAGTGTTCCTGCAGGGAATAGGGTGGCCACGCGAGGCTCCTAGATGTCCTGCAAAGCGTACTGACGTTAACATAATGCAGAGCAACGGCTATGTCCTCCTGGAAACTGCTGCACGCCTCCGCTTCTGCATGGCAATTCAGGGCCTTACCTCGAGACAACTGCTTACGCTGAATGTCCCGTTAGCGACACAGCATGGTAGGATGCTGACTTTCTCCTCGAGCAGAGTGACTTCAGGTACGAGGTCCTCGAAGAACCCTAAGCAGAGTGTTTTCTCATGGCAGCTCAGACGGGGGCCATGACGAACACTTCCATGGCACGTCGCACTGGCTAGAAATGTGGTCCTGAGGCTGTTCCAGTGCTCTGGAAATGTAGCTCTCCTTAAGGAACGAGCAGTGTGTTGCCCATCACTCCGCATACACAGACGGCCTCCGAGGGACCGACCTTTGGGCCTCGATGTTGCTCAGCAGGCCCACAGGGGTCTGGAGGTACTCACTGATCTTGGAGGGAAAATGAGGCACACCCGAGGGGCCTACGAGTCCTGAAAAGGGTACTTCCTTTAAAATAAAGCAGAACAGGGGCTTCCCTGGTGGCACAGTGCTTGAGAATCTGCCTGCCAATGCAGGGGACACAGGTTCGAGCCCTGGTCTGGGAGGATCCCACATGCCGCGGAGCAACTGGGCCCGTGAGCCACAACTACTGAGCCTGCGCCTCTGGAGGCTGTGCTCCGCAACAAGAGAGGCCGCGATAGTGAGAGGCCTACGCAGCGCGATGAAGACCGGCCCCCACTTACCGCAACTGGAGAGAGCTCTAGCACAGAAACGAAGACCCAACATAGCAATCAATCAATCAATCTTAAAAAAACAATAAAAAATAAAAAAAATAAAATAAAATAAAGCAGGACAGCGACTAAGACCTCATGGAAAGGGCTGCATGCCTCCCTTTCTGCACGGCTACTCAGGGACTTACCTCGAGGCCAGTACTCACGTTGAGTTTCCCTTTAGCTCTAGAGCGTGGCAGGATGAGCTCCACCCCGGCCATCGAAGCACCCGGCTTACCTGGAGAATGCTCATTTTCTTCCCAGAGCCTTGCCTACAGTGGCTAGTGGCCTGTCAACAGCAGTCAATTTCAAGTAGCTTCAAGGCAGCATGAATGGAGCTTTCAAAATGGGAAAGCAAAGCTAGTTCCATCAGGCCCCCATTTCCACGGGCACACGCAGCATACATCTCTGTGCTTTCTACCAAGTCCAAACAGACACAGGTTACCCAGTGGTTCCTTCCCTGAATCAACTCCTCGAAGCAGGGTGTTCTGCATCTAGCGAACTGCCTCAACCAAGGAACGCCCCAGCTAGGCCTCCGGGCCCGTGGCTCTTCAAAAGCCTGAAGTGTTACACGAGGAACTGGGCTTTCGTTGCATTCGGAACGCAAGCCGACATTCTTCTGGAGGCAGGGTGACTTCAGGCAGGGAGTCCCAGATGGAATGCGAAGCCGAGGGTTATTCTAAGTGCAGCTCAGACTAGGGCAATGAGTCAGACTTGCACGGCATGTTGGACCTGCTAGAACGGTGTTTGTGTATCTGTGGGAGTGCTGAGGAAATCAAGCTGTCCCAAGAAAGAGTGCAGTCTGTTGCCCTACACTCGGCATACACAGAGTGGCTCCGAAGGACTACAGGTCTGGATGTGGCTTGGCAGGCCCACGGGGGCCTGAGTGTACTCAGTGTTCCTGCAGGGAATAGGGTGGCCACGCGAGGCTCCTAGATGTCCTGCAAAGCGTACTGACGTTAACATAATGCAGAGCAACGGCTATGTCCTCCTGGAAACTGCTGCACGCCTCCGCTTCTGCATGGCAATTCAGGGCCTTACCTCGAGACAACTGCTTACGCTGAATGTCCCGTTAGCGACACAGCATGGTAGGATGCTGACTTTCTCCTCGAGCAGAGTGACTTCAGGTACGAGGTCCTCGAAGAACCCTAAGCAGAGTGTTTTCTCATGGCAGCTCAGACGGGGGCCATGACGAACACTTCCATGGCACGTCGCACTGGCTAGAAATGTGGTCCTGAGGCTGTTCCAGTGCTCTGGAAATGTAGCTCTCCTTAAGGAACGAGCAGTGTGTTGCCCATCACTCCGCATACACAGACGGCCTCCGAGGGACCGACCTTTGGGCCTCGATGTTGCTCAGCAGGCCCACAGGGGTCTGGAGGTACTCACTGATCTTGGAGGGAAAATGAGGCACACCCGAGGGGCCTACGAGTCCTGAAAAGGGTACTTCCTTTAAAATAAAGCAGAACAGGGGCTTCCCTGGTGGCGCAGTGCTTGAGAATCTGCCTGCCAATGCAGGGGACACAGGTTCGAGCCCTGGTCTGGGAGGATCCCACATGCCGCGGAGCAACTGGGCCCGTGAGCCACAACTACTGAGCCTGCGCCTCTGGAGGCTGTGCTCCGCAACAAGAGAGGCCGCGATAGTGAGAGGCCTACGCAGCGCGATGAAGACCGGCCCCCACTTACCGCAACTGGAGAGAGCTCTAGCACAGAAACGAAGACCCAACATAGCAATCAATCAATCAATCAATCAATCTTAAAAAAACAATAAAAAATAAAAAAAATAAAATAAAATAAAGCAGGACAGCGACTAAGACCTCATGGAAAGGGCTGCATGCCTCCCTTTCTGCACGGCTACTCAGGGACTTACCTCGAGGCCAGTACTCACGTTGAGTTTCCCTTTAGCTCTAGAGCGTGGCAGGATGAGCTCCACCCCGGCCATCGAAGCACCCGGCTTACCTGGAGAATGCTCATTTTCTTCCCAGAGCCTTGCCTACAGTGGCTAGTGGCCTGTCAACAGCAGTCAATTTCAAGTAGCTTCAAGGCAGCATGAGTGGAGCTTTCAAAATGGGAAAGCAAAGCTAGTTCCATCAGGCCCCCATTTCCACGGGCACACGCAGCATACATCTCTGTGCTTTCTACCAAGTCCAAACAGACACAGGTTACCCAGTGGTTCCTTCCCTGAATCAACTCCTCGAAGCAGGGTGTTCTGCATCTAGCGAACTGCCTCAACCAAGGAACGCCCCAGCTAGGCCTCCGGGCCCGTGGCTCTTCAAAAGCCTGAAGTGTTACACGAGGAACTGGGCTTTCGTTGCATTCGGAACGCAAGCCGACATTCTTCTGGAGGCAGGGTGACTTCAGGCAGGGAGTCCCAGATGGAATGCGAAGCCGAGGGTTATTCTAAGTGCAGCTCAGACTAGGGCAATGAGTCAGACTTGCACGGCATGTTGGACCTGCTAGAACGGTGTTTGTGTATCTGTGGGAGTGCTGAGGAAATCAAGCTGTCCCAAGAAAGAGTGCAGTCTGTTGCCCTACACTCGGCATACACAGAGTGGCTCCGAAGGACTACAGGTCTGGATGTGGCTTGGCAGGCCCACGGGGGCCTGAGTGTACTCAGTGTTCCTGCAGGGAATAGGGTGGCCACGCGAGGCTCCTAGATGTCCTGCAAAGCGTACTGACGTTAACATAATGCAGAGCAACGGCTATGTCCTCCTGGAAACTGCTGCACGCCTCCGCTTCTGCATGGCAATTCAGGGCCTTACCTCGAGACAACTGCTTACGCTGAATGTCCCGTTAGCGACACAGCATGGTAGGATGCTGACTTTCTCCTCGAGCAGAGTGACTTCAGGTACGAGGTCCTCGAATAACCCTAAGCAGAGTGTTTTCTCATGGCAGCTCAGACGGGGGCCATGACGAACACTTCCATGGCACGTCGCACTGGCTAGAAATGTGGTCCTGAGGCTGTTCCAGTGCTCTGGAAATGTAGCTCTCCTTAAGGAACGAGCAGTGTGTTGCCCATCACTCCGCATACACAGACGGCCTCCGAGGGACCGACCTTTGGGCCTCGATGTTGCTCAGCAGGCCCACAGGGGTCTGGAGGTACTCACTGATCTTGGAGGGAAAATGAGGCACACCCGAGGGGCCTACGAGTCCTGAAAAGGGTACTTCCTTTAAAATAAAGCAGAACAGGGGCTTCCCTGGTGGCGCAGTGCTTGAGAATCTGCCTGCCAATGCAGGGGACACAGGTTCGAGCCCTGGTCTGGGAGGATCCCACATGCCGCGGAGCAACTGGGCCCGTGAGCCACAACTACTGAGCCTGCGCCTCTGGAGGCTGTGCTCCGCAACAAGAGAGGCCGCGATAGTGAGAGGCCTACGCAGCGCGATGAAGACCGGCCCCCACTTACCGCAACTGGAGAGAGCTCTAGCACAGAAACGAAGACCCAACATAGCAATCAATCAATCAATCAATCAATCTTAAAAAAACAATAAAAAATAAAAAAAATAAAATAAAATAAAGCAGGACAGCGACTAAGACCTCATGGAAAGGGCTGCATGCCTCCCTTTCTGCACGGCTACTCAGGGACTTACCTCGAGGCCAGTACTCACGTTGAGTTTCCCTTTAGCTCTAGAGCGTGGCAGGATGAGCTCCACCCCGGCCATCGAAGCACCCGGCTTACCTGGAGAATGCTCATTTTCTTCCCAGAGCCTTGCCTACAGTGGCTAGTGGCCTGTCAACAGCAGTCAATTTCAAGTAGCTTCAAGGCAGCATGAATGGAGCTTTCAAAATGGGAAAGCAAAGCTAGTTCCATCAGGCCCCCATTTCCACGGGCACACGCAGCATACATCTCTGTGCTTTCTACCAAGTCCAAACAGACACAGGTTACCCAGTGGTTCCTTCCCTGAATCAACTCCTCGAAGCAGGGTGTTCTGCATCTAGCGAACTGCCTCAACCAAGGAACGCCCCAGCTAGGCCTCCGGGCCCGTGGCTCTTCAAAAGCCTGAAGTGTTACACGAGGAACTGGGCTTTCGTTGCATTCGGAACGCAAGCCGACATTCTTCTGGAGGCAGGGTGACTTCAGGCAGGGAGTCCCAGATGGAATGCGAAGCCGAGGGTTATTCTAAGTGCAGCTCAGACTAGGGCAATGAGTCAGACTTGCACGGCATGTTGGACCTGCTAGAACGGTGTTTGTGTATCTGTGGGAGTGCTGAGGAAATCAAGCTGTCCCAAGAAAGAGTGCAGTCTGTTGCCCTACACTCGGCATACACAGAGTGGCTCCGAAGGACTACAGGTCTGGATGTGGCTTGGCAGGCCCACGGGGGCCTGAGTGTACTCAGTGTTCCTGCAGGGAATAGGGTGGCCACGCGAGGCTCCTAGATGTCCTGCAAAGCGTACTGACGTTAACATAATGCAGAGCAACGGCTATGTCCTCCTGGAAACTGCTGCACGCCTCCGCTTCTGCATGGCAATTCAGGGCCTTACCTCGAGACAACTGCTTACGCTGAATGTCCCGTTAGCGACACAGCATGGTAGGATGCTGACTTTCTCCTCGAGCAGAGTGACTTCAGGTACGAGGTCCTCGAAGAACCCTAAGCAGAGTGTTTTCTCATGGCAGCTCAGACGGGGGCCATGACGAACACTTCCATGGCACGTCGCACTGGCTAGAAATGTGGTCCTGAGGCTGTTCCAGTGCTCTGGAAATGTAGCTCTCCTTAAGGAACGAGCAGTGTGTTGCCCATCACTCCGCATACACAGACGGCCTCCGAGGGACCGACCTTTGGGCCTCGATGTTGCTCAGCAGGCCCACAGGGGTCTGGAGGTACTCACTGATCTTGGAGGGAAAATGAGGCACACCCGAGGGGCCTACGAGTCCTGAAAAGGGTACTTCCTTTAAAATAAAGCAGAACAGGGGCTTCCCTGGTGGCGCAGTGCTTGAGAATCTGCCTGCCAATGCAGGGGACACAGGTTCGAGCCCTGGTCTGGGAGGATCCCACATGCCGCGGAGCAACTGGGCCCGTGAGCCACAACTACTGAGCCTGCGCCTCTGGAGGCTGTGCTCCGCAACAAGAGAGGCCGCGATAGTGAGAGGCCTACGCAGCGCGATGAAGACCGGCCCCCACTTACCGCAACTGGAGAGAGCTCTAGCACAGAAACGAAGACCCAACATAGCAATCAATCAATCAATCAATCAATCTTAAAAAAACAATAAAAAATAAAAAAAATAAAATAAAATAAAGCAGGACAGCGACTAAGACCTCATGGAAAGGGCTGCATGCCTCCCTTTCTGCACGGCTACTCAGGGACTTACCTCGAGGCCAGTACTCACGTTGAGTTTCCCTTTAGCTCTAGAGCGTGGCAGGATGAGCTCCACCCCGGCCATCGAAGCACCCGGCTTACCTGGAGAATGCTCATTTTCTTCCCAGAGCCTTGCCTACAGTGGCTAGTGGCCTGTCAACAGCAGTCAATTTCAAGTAGCTTCAAGGCAGCATGAATGGAGCTTTCAAAATGGGAAAGCAAAGCTAGTTCCATCAGGCCCCCATTTCCACGGGCACACGCAGCATACATCTCTGTGCTTTCTACCAAGTCCAAACAGACACAGGTTACCCAGTGGTTCCTTCCCTGAATCAACTCCTCGAAGCAGGGTGTTCTGCATCTAGCGAACTGCCTCAACCAAGGAACGCCCCAGCTAGGCCTCCGGGCCCGTGGCTCTTCAAAAGCCTGAAGTGTTACACGAGGAACTGGGCTTTCGTTGCATTCGGAACGCAAGCCGACATTCTTCTGGAGGCAGGGTGACTTCAGGCAGGGAGTCCCAGATGGAATGCGAAGCCGAGGGTTATTCTAAGTGCAGCTCAGACTAGGGCAATGAGTCAGACTTGCACGGCATGTTGGACCTGCTAGAACGGTGTTTGTGTATCTGTGGGAGTGCTGAGGAAATCAAGCTGTCCCAAGAAAGAGTGCAGTCTGTTGCCCTACACTCGGCATACACAGAGTGGCTCCGAAGGACTACAGGTCTGGATGTGGCTTGGCAGGCCCACGGGGGCCTGAGTGTACTCAGTGTTCCTGCAGGGAATAGGGTGGCCACGCGAGGCTCCTAGATGTCCTGCAAAGCGTACTGACGTTAACATAATGCAGAGCAACGGCTATGTCCTCCTGGAAACTGCTGCACGCCTCCGCTTCTGCATGGCAATTCAGGGCCTTACCTCGAGACAACTGCTTACGCTGAATGTCCCGTTAGCGACACAGCATGGTAGGATGCTGACTTTCTCCTCGAGCAGAGTGACTTCAGGTACGAGGTCCTCGAAGAACCCTAAGCAGAGTGTTTTCTCATGGCAGCTCAGACGGGGGCCATGACGAACACTTCCATGGCACGTCGCACTGGCTAGAAATGTGGTCCTGAGGCTGTTCCAGTGCTCTGGAAATGTAGCTCTCCTTAAGGAACGAGCAGTGTGTTGCCCATCACTCCGCATACACAGACGGCCTCCGAGGGACCGACCTTTGGGCCTCGATGTTGCTCAGCAGGCCCACAGGGGTCTGGAGGTACTCACTGATCTTGGAGGGAAAATGAGGCACACCCGAGGGGCCTACGAGTCCTGAAAAGGGTACTTCCTTTAAAATAAAGCAGAACAGGGGCTTCCCTGGTGGCGCAGTGCTTGAGAATCTGCCTGCCAATGCAGGGGACACAGGTTCGAGCCCTGGTCTGGGAGGATCCCACATGCCGCGGAGCAACTGGGCCCGTGAGCCACAACTACTGAGCCTGCGCCTCTGGAGGCTGTGCTCCGCAACAAGAGAGGCCGCGATAGTGAGAGGCCTACGCAGCGCGATGAAGACCGGCCCCCACTTACCGCAACTGGAGAGAGCTCTAGCACAGAAACGAAGACCCAACATAGCAATCAATCAATCAATCAATCAATCTTAAAAAAACAATAAAAAATAAAAAAAATAAAATAAAATAAAGCAGGACAGCGACTAAGACCTCATGGAAAGGGCTGCATGCCTCCCTTTCTGCACGGCTACTCAGGGACTTACCTCGAGGCCAGTACTCACGTTGAGTTTCCCTTTAGCTCTAGAGCGTGGCAGGATGAGCTCCACCCCGGCCATCGAAGCACCCGGCTTACCTGGAGAATGCTCATTTTCTTCCCAGAGCCTTGCCTACAGTGGCTAGTGGCCTGTCAACAGCAGTCAATTTCAAGTAGCTTCAAGGCAGCATGAATGGAGCTTTCAAAATGGGAAAGCAAAGCTAGTTCCATCAGGCCCCCATTTCCACGGGCACACGCAGCATACATCTCTGTGCTTTCTACCAAGTCCAAACAGACACAGGTTACCCAGTGGTTCCTTCCCTGAATCAACTCCTCGAAGCAGGGTGTTCTGCATCTAGCGAACTGCCTCAACCAAGGAACGCCCCAGCTAGGCCTCCGGGCCCGTGGCTCTTCAAAAGCCTGAAGTGTTACACGAGGAACTGGGCTTTCGTTGCATTCGGAACGCAAGCCGACATTCTTCTGGAGGCAGGGTGACTTCAGGCAGGGAGTCCCAGATGGAATGCGAAGCCGAGGGTTATTCTAAGTGCAGCTCAGACTAGGGCAATGAGTCAGACTTGCACGGCATGTTGGACCTGCTAGAACGGTGTTCGTGTATCTGTGGGAGTGCTGAGGAAATCAAGCTGTCCCAAGAAAGAGTGCAGTCTGTTGCCCTACACTCGGCATACACAGAGTGGCTCCGAAGGACTACAGGTCTGGATGTGGCTTGGCAGGCCCACGGGGGCCTGAGGGTACTCAGTGTTCTTGCAGGGAATAGGGTGCCCACGCGAGACTCCTAGATGTCCTGCAAAGCGTACTGACGTTAACATAATGCAGAGCAATGGCTATGTCCTCCTGGAAACTGCTGCACGCCTCCGCTTCTGCATGGCAATTCAGGGCCTTACCTCCAGACAACTGCTTATGCTGAATGTCCCGTTAGCGACACAGCATGGTAGGATGCTGACTTTCTCCTCGAGCAGAGTGACTTCAGGTACGAGGTCCTCGAAGAACCCTAAGCAGAGTGTTTTCTCATGGCAGCTCAGACGGGGGCCATGACGAACACTTCCATGGCACGTCGCACTGGCTAGAAATGTGGTCCTGAGGCTGTTCCAGTGCTCTGGAAATGTAGCTCTCCTTAAGGAACGAGCAGTGTGTTGCCCATCACTCCGCATACACAGACGGCCTCCGAGAGACCGACCTTTGGGCCTCGATGTTGCTCAGCAGGCCCACAGGGGTCTGGAGGTACTCACTAATCTTGGAGGGAAAATGATGCACACCTAAGGGGCGGACGAGTCCTGAAAAGGGTACTTCCTTTAAAATAAAGCAGAACAGGGGCTCCCCTGGTGGCGCAGTGCTTGAGAATCTGCCTGCCAATGCAGGGGACACGGGTTCGAGCCCTGGTCTGGGAGGATCCCACATGCCGTGGAGCAACTGGGCCCGTGAGCCACAACTACTGAGCCTGCGCCTCTGGAGGCTGTGCTCCGCGACAAGAGAGGCCGCGATAGTGAGAGGCCTACGCAGCGCGATGAAGAGCGGCCCCCAGTTACCGCAACTTGAGAGAGCTCTAGCACAGAAACGAAGACCCAACATAGCAATCAATCAATCAATCAATCAATCTTAAAAAAACAATAAAAAATAAAAAAAATAAAATAAAATAAAGCAGGACAGCGACTAAGACCTCATGGAAAGGGCTGCATGCCTCCCTTTCTGCACGGCTACTCAGGGACTTACCTCGAGGCCAGTACTCACGTTGAGTTTCCCTTTAGCTCTAGAGCGTGGCAGGATGAGCTCCACCCCGGCCATCGAAGCACCCGGCTTACCTGGAGAATGCTCATTTTCTTCCCAGAGCCTTGCCTACAGTGGCTAGTGGCCTGTCAACAGCAGTCAATTTCAAGTAGCTTCAAGGCAGCATGAATGGAGCTTTCAAAATGGGAAAGCAAAGCTAGTTCCATCAGGCCCCCATTTCCACGGGCACACGCAGCATACATCTCTGTGCTTTCTACCAAGTCCAAACAGACACAGGTTACCCAGTGGTTCCTTCCCTGAATCAACTCCTCGAAGCAGGGTGTTCTGCATCTAGCGAACTGCCTCAACCAAGGAACGCCCCAGCTAGGCCTCCGGGCCCGTGGCTCTTAAAAAGCCTGCAGTGTTACACGAGGAACTGGGCTTTCGTTGCATTCGGAACGCAAGCCGACATTCTTCTGGAGGCAGGGTGACTTCAGGCAGGGAGTCCCAGATGGAATGCGAAGCCGAGGGTTATTCTAAGTGCAGCTCAGACTAGGGCAATGAGTCAGACTTGCACGGCATGTTGGACCTGCTAGAACGGTGTTTGTGTATCTGTGGGAGTGCTGAGGAAATCAAGCTGTCCCAAGAAAGAGTGCAGTCTGTTGCCCTACACTCGGCATACACAGAGTGGCTCCGAAGGACTACAGGTCTGGATGTGGCTTGGCAGGCCCACGGGGGCCTGAGTGTACTCAGTGTTCCTGCAGGGAATAGGGTGGCCACGCGAGGCTCCTAGATGTCCTGCAAAGCGTACTGACGTTAACATAATGCAGAGCAACGGCTATGTCCTCCTGGAAACTGCTGCACGCCTCCGCTTCTGCATGGCAATTCAGGGCCTTACCTCGAGACAACTGCTTACGCTGAATGTCCCGTTAGCGACACAGCATGGTAGGATGCTGACTTTCTCCTCGAGCAGAGTGACTTCAGGTACGAGGTCCTCAAAGAACCCTAAGCAGAGTGTTTTCTCATGGCAGCTCAGACGGGGGCCATGACGAACACTTCCATGGCACGTCGCACTGGCTAGAAATGTGGTCCTGAGGCTGTTCCAGTGCTCTGGAAATGTAGCTCTCCTTAAGGAACGAGCAGTGTGTTGCCCATCACTCCGCATACACAGACGGCCTCCGAGGGACCGACCTTTGGGCCTCGATGTTGCTCAGCAGGCCCACAGGGGTCTGGAGGTACTCACTGATCTTGGAGGGAAAATGAGGCACACCCGAGGGGCCTACGAGTCCTGAAAAGGGTACTTCCTTTAAAATAAAGCAGAACAGGGGCTTCCCTGGTGGCGCAGTGCTTGAGAATCTGCCTGCCAATGCAGGGGACACGGGTTCGAGCCCTGGTCTGGGAGGATCCCACATGCCGCGGAGCAACTGGGCCCGTGAGCCACAACTACTGAGCCTGCGCCTCTGGAGGCTGTGCTCCGCAACAAGAGAGGCCGCGATAGTGAGAGGCCTACGCAGCGCGATGAAGACCGGCCCCCACTTACCGCAACTGGAGAGAGCTCTAGCACAGAAACGAAGACCCAACATAGCAATCAATCAATCAATCAATCAATCTTAAAAAAACAATAAAAAATAAAAAAAATAAAATAAAATAAAGCAGGACAGCGACTAAGACCTCATGGAAAGGGCTGCATGCCTCCCTTTCTGCACGGCTACTCAGGGACTTACCTCGAGGCCAGTACTCACGTTGAGTTTCCCTTTAGCTCTAGAGCGTGGCAGGATGAGCTCCACCCCGGCCATCGAAGCACCCGGCTTACCTGGAGAATGCTCATTTTCTTCCCAGAGCCTTGCCTACAGTGGCTAGTGGCCTGTCAACAGCAGTCAATTTCAAGTAGCTTCAAGGCAGCATGAATGGAGCTTTCAAAATGGGAAAGCAAAGCTAGTTCCATCAGGCCCCCATTTCCACGGGCACACGCAGCATACATCTCTGTGCTTTCTACCAAGTCCAAACAGACACAGGTTACCCAGTGGTTCCTTCCCTGAATCAACTCCTCGAAGCAGGGTGTTCTGCATCTAGCGAACTGCCTCAACCAAGGAACGCCCCAGCTAGGCCTCCGGGCCCGTGGCTCTTCAAAAGCCTGAAGTGTTACACGAGGAACTGGGCTTTCGTTGCATTCGGAACGCAAGCCGACATTCTTCTGGAGGCAGGGTGACTTCAGGCAGGGAGTCCCAGATGGAATGCGAAGCCGAGGGTTATTCTAAGTGCAGCTCAGACTAGGGCAATGAGTCAGACTTGCACGGCATGTTGGACCTGCTAGAACGGTGTTTGTGTATCTGTGGGAGTGCTGAGGAAATCAAGCTGTCCCAAGAAAGAGTGCAGTCTGTTGCCCTACACTCGGCATACACAGAGTGGCTCCGAAGGACTACAGGTCTGGATGTGGCTTGGCAGGCCCACGGGGGCCTGAGTGTACTCAGTGTTCCTGCAGGGAATAGGGTGGCCACGCGAGGCTCCTAGATGTCCTGCAAAGCGTACTGACGTTAACATAATGCAGAGCAACGGCTATGTCCTCCTGGAAACTGCTGCACGCCTCCGCTTCTGCATGGCAATTCAGGGCCTTACCTCGAGACAACTGCTTACGCTGAATGTCCCGTTAGCGACACAGCATGGTAGGATGCTGACTTTCTCCTCGAGCAGAGTGACTTCAGGTACGAGGTCCTCGAAGAACCCTAAGCAGAGTGTTTTCTCATGGCAGCTCAGACGGGGGCCATGACGAACACTTCCATGGCACGTCGCACTGGCTAGAAATGTGGTCCTGAGGCTGTTCCAGTGCTCTGGAAATGTAGCTCTCCTTAAGGAACGAGCAGTGTGTTGCCCATCACTCCGCATACACAGACGGCCTCCGAGGGACCGACCTTTGGGCCTCGATGTTGCTCAGCAGGCCCACAGGGGTCTGGAGGTACTCACTGATCTTGGAGGGAAAATGAGGCACACCCGAGGGGCCTACGAGTCCTGAAAAGGGTACTTCCTTTACAATAAAGCAGAACAGGGGCTTCCCTGGTGGCGCAGTGCTTGAGAATCTGCCTGCCAATGCAGGGGACACAGGTTCGAGCCCTGGTCTGGGAGGATCCCACATGCCGCGGAGCAACTGGGCCCGTGAGCCACAACTACTGAGCCTGCGCTTCTGGAGGCTGTGCTCCGCAACAAGAGAGGCCGCGATAGTGAGAGGCCTACGCAGCGCGATGAAGACCGGCCCCCACTTACCGCAACTGGAGAGAGCTCTAGCACAGAAACGAAGACCCAACATAGCAATCAATCAATCAATCAATCAATCTTAAAAAAACAATAAAAAATAAAAAAAATAAAATAAAATAAAGCAGGACAGCGACTAAGACCTCATGGAAAGGGCTGCATGCCTCCCTTTCTGCACGGCTACTCAGGGACTTACCTCGAGGCCAGTACTCACGTTGAGTTTCCCTTTAGCTCTAGAGCGTGGCAGGATGAGCTCCACCCCGGCCATCGAAGCACCCGGCTTACCTGGAGAATGCTCATTTTCTTCCCAGAGCCTTGCCTACAGTGGCTAGTGGCCTGTCAACAGCAGTCAATTTCAAGTAGCTTCAAGGCAGCATGAATGGAGCTTTCAAAATGGGAAAGCAAAGCTAGTTCCATCAGGCCCCCATTTCCACGGGCACACGCAGCATACATCTCTGTGCTTTCTACCAAGTCCAAACAGACACAGGTTACCCAGTGGTTCCTTCCCTGAATCAACTCCTCGAAGCAGGGTGTTCTGCATCTAGCGAACTGCCTCAACCAAGGAACGCCCCAGCTAGGCCTCCGGGCCCGTGGCTCTTCAAAAGCCTGAAGTGTTACACGAGGAACTGGGCTTTCGTTGCATTCGGAACGCAAGCCGACATTCTTCTGGAGCAGGGTGACTTCAGGCAGGGAGTCCCAGATGGAATGCGAAGCCGAGGGTTATTCTAAGTGCAGCTCAGACTAGGCAATGAGTCAGACTTGCACGGCATGTTGGACCTGCTAGAACGGTGTTTGTGTATCTGTGGGAGTGCTGAGGAAATCAAGCTGTCCCAAGAAAGAGTGCAGTCTGTTGCCCTACACTCGGCATACACAGAGTGGCTCCGAAGGACTACAGGTCTGGATGTGGCTTGGCAGGCCCACGGGGGCCTGAGTGTACTCAGTGTTCCTGCAGGGAATAGGGGGCCACGCGAGGCTCCTAGATGTCTGCAAAGCGTACTGACGTTAACATAATGCAGAGCAACGGCTATGTCCTCCTGGAAACTGCTGCACGCCTCCGCTTCTGCATGGCAATTCAGGGCCTTACCTCGAGACAACTGCTTACGCTGAATGTCCCGTTAGCGACACAGCATGGTAGGAATGCTGACTTTCTCCTCGAGCAGAGTGACTTCCAGGTACGAGGTCCTCGAAGAACCCTAAGCAGAGTGTTTTCTCATGGCAGCTCAGACGGGGGCCATGACGAACACTTCCATGGCACGTCGCACTGGCTAGAAATGTGGTCCTGAGGCTGTTCCAGTGCTCTGGAAATGTAGCTCTCCTTAAGGAACGAGCAGTGTGTTGCCCATCACTCCGCATAACACAGACGGCCTCCGAGGGACCGACCTTTGGGCCTCGATGTTGCTCAGCAGGCCCACAGGGGTCTGGAGGTACTCACTGATCTTGGAGGGAAAATGAGGCACACCCGAGGGGCCTACGAGTCCTGAAAAGGGTACTTCCTTTACAATAAAGCAGAACAGGGGCTTCCCTGGTGGCGCAGTGCTTGAGAATCTGCCTGCCAATGCAGGGACACAGTTCGAGCCCTGGTCTGGGAGGATCCCACATGCCGCGGAGCAACTGGGCCCGTGAGCCACAACTACTGAGCCTGCGCTTCTGGAGGCTGTGCTCCGCAACAAGAGAGGCCGCGATAGTGAGAGGCCTACGCAGCGCGATGAAGACCGGCCCCCACTTACCGCAACTGAGAGAGCTCTAGCACAGAAACGAAGACCCAACATAGCAATCAATCAATCAATCAATCAATCTTAAAAAAACAATAAAAAATAAAAAAAATAAAATAAAATAAAGCAGGACAGCGACTAAGACCTCATGGAAAGGCTGCATGCCTCCCTTTCTGCAACGGCTACTCAGGGACTTACCTCGAGGCCAGTACTCACGTTGAGTTTCCCTTTAGCTCTAGAGCGTGGCAGGATGAGCTCCACCCCGGCCATCGAAGCACCCGGCTTACCTGGAGAATGCTCATTTCTTCCCAGAGCCTTGCCTACAGTGGCTAGTGGCCTGTCAACAGCAGTCAATTTCAAGTAGCTTCAAGGCAGCATGAATGGAGCTTTCAAATGGGAAAGCAAAGCTAGTTCCATCAGGCCCCCATTTCCACGGGCACACGCAGCATACATCTCTGTGCTTTCTACCAAGTCCCAAACAGACACAGGTTACCCAGTGGTTCCTTCCCTGAATCAACTCCTCGAAGCAGGGTGTTCTGCATCTAGCGAACTGCCTCAACCAAGGAAAGCCCCAGCTAGGCCTCCGGGCCCGTGGCTCTTCAAAAGCCTGAAGTGTTACACGAGGAACTGGGCTTTCGTTGCATTCGGAACGCAAGCCGACATTCTTCTGGAGGCAGGGTGACTTCAGGCAGGGAGTCCCAGATGGAATGCGAGCCAAGGGTTATTCTAAGTGCAAGCTCAGACTAGGGCAATGAGTCAGACTTGCACGGCATGTTGGACCTGCTAGAACGGTGTTTGTGTATCTGTGGGAGTGCTGAGGAAATCAAGCTGTCCCAAGAAAGAGTGCAGTCTGTTGCCCTACACTCGGCATTACACAGAGTGGCTCCGAAGGACTACAGGTCTGGATGTGGCTTGGCAGGCCCACGGGGGCCTGAGTGTACTCAGTGTTCCTGCAGGGAATAGGGTGGCCACGCGAGGCTCCTAGATGTCCTGCAAAGCGTACTGACGTTAACATAATGCAGAGCAACGGCTATGTCCTCCTGGAAACTGCTGCACGCCTCCGCTTCTGCATGGCAATTCAGGGCCTTACCTCGAGACAACTGCTTACGCTGAATGTCCCGTTAGCGACACAGCATGGTAGGATGCTGACTTTCTCCTCGAGCAGAGTGACTTCAGGTACGAGGTCCTCGAAGAACCCTAAGCAGAGTGTTTCTCATGGCAGCTCAGACGGGGGCCATGACGAACACTTCCATGGCACGTCGCACTGGCTAGAAATGTGGTCCTGAGGCTGTTCCAGTGCTCTGGAAATGTAGCTCTCCTTAGGAACGAGCAGTGTGTTGCCCATCACTCCGCATACACAGACGGCCTCCGAGGGACCGAACCTTTGGGCCCTCGATGTTGCTCAGCAGGCCCACAGGGTCTGGAGGTACTCACTGATCTTGGAGGGAAAATGAGGCACACCCCGAGGGCCTACGAGTCCTGAAAAGGGTACTTCCTTTACAATAAAGCAGAACAGGGGCGGGCTTCCCTGGTGGCGCAGTGCTTGAGAATCTGCCTGCCAATGCAGGGGACACAGGTTCGAGCCCTGGTCTGGGAGGATCCCACATGCCGCGGAGCAACTGGGCCCGTGAGCCACAACTACTGAGCCTGCGCCTCTGGAGGCTGTGCTCCGCAACAAGAGAGGCCGCGATAGTGAGAGGCCTACGCAGCGCGATGAAGACCGGCCCCCACTTACCGCAACTGGAGAGAGCTCTAGCACAGAAGCGAAGACCCAACATAGCAATCAATCAATCAATCAATCAATCTTAAAAAAACAATAAAAAATAAAAAAAAAAAAATAAAATAAAGCAGGACAGCGACTAAGACCTCATGGAAAGGGCTGCATGCCTCCCTTTCTGCACGGCTACTCAGGGACTTACCTCGAGGCCAGTACTCACGTTGAGTTTCCCTTTAGCTCTAGAGCGTGGCAGGATGAGCTCCACCCCGGCCATCGAAGCACCCGGCTTACCTGGAGAATGCTCATTTTCTTCCCAGAGCCTTGCCTACAGTGGCTAGTGGCCTGTCAACAGCAGTCAATTTCAAGTAGCTTCAAGGCAGCATGAATGGAGCTTTCAAAATGGGAAAGCAAAGCTAGTTCCATCAGGCCCCCATTTCCACGGGCACACGCAGCATACATCTCTGTGCTTTCTACCAAGTCCAAACAGACACAGGTTACCCAGTGGTTCCTTCCCTGAATCAACTCCTCGAAGCAGGGTGTTCTGCATCTAGCGAACTGCCTCAACCAAGGAACGCCCCAGCTAGGCCTCCGGGCCCGTGGCTCTTCAAAAGCCTGAAGTGTTACACGAGGAACTGGGCTTTCGTTGCATTCGGAACGCAAGCCGACATTCTTCTGGAGGCAGGGTGACTTCAGGCAGGGAGTCCCAGATGGAATGCGAAGCCGAGGGTTATTCTAAGTGCAGCTCAGACTAGGGCAATGAGTCAGACTTGCACGGCATGTTGGACCTGCTAGAACGGTGTTTGTGTATCTGTGGGAGTGCTGAGGAAATCAAGCTGTCCCAAGAAAGAGTGCAGTCTGTTGCCCTACACTCGGCATACACAGAGTGGCTCCGAAGGACTACAGGTCTGGATGTGGCTTGGCAGGCCCACGGGGGCCTGAGTGTACTCAGTGTTCCTGCAGGGAATAGGGTGGCCACGCGAGGCTCCTAGATGTCCTGCAAAGCGTACTGACGTTAACATAATGCAGAGCAACGGCTATGTCCTCCTGGAAACTGCTGCACGCCTCCGCTTCTGCATGGCAATTCAGGGCCTTACCTCGAGACAACTGCTTACGCTGAATGTCCCGTTAGCGACACAGCATGGTAGGATGCTGACTTTCTCCTCGAGCAGAGTGACTTCAGGTACGAGGTCCTCGAAGAACCCTAAGCAGAGTGTTTTCTCATGGCAGCTCAGACGGGGGCCATGACGAACACTTCCATGGCACGTCGCACTGGCTAGAAATGTGGTCCTGAGGCTGTTCCAGTGCTCTGGAAATGTAGCTCTCCTTAAGGAACGAGCAGTGTGTTGCCCATCACTCCGCATACACAGACGGCCTCCGAGGGACCGACCTTTGGGCCTCGATGTTGCTCAGCAGGCCCACAGGGGTCTGGAGGTACTCACTGATCTTGGAGGGAAAATGAGGCACACCCGAGGGGCCTACGAGTCCTGAAAAGGGTACTTCCTTTACAATAAAGCAGAACAGGGGCTTCCCTGGTGGCGCAGTGCTTGAGAATCTGCCTGCCAATGCAGGGGACACAGGTTCGAGCCCTGGTCTGGGAGGATCCCACATGCCGCGGAGCAACTGGGCCCGTGAGCCACAACTACTGAGCCTGCGCCTCTGGAGGCTGTGCTCCGCAACAAGAGAGGCCGCGATAGTGAGAGGCCTACGCAGCGCGATGAAGACCGGCCCCCACTTACCGCAACTGGAGAGAGCTCTAGCACAGAAACGAAGACCCAACATAGCAATCAATCAATCAATCAATCAATCTTAAAAAAACAATAAAAAATAAAAAAAATAAAATAAAATAAAGCAGGACAGCGACTAAGACCTCATGGAAAGGGCTGCATGCCTCCCTTTCTGCACGGCTACTCAGGGACTTACCTCGAGGCCAGTACTCACGTTGAGTTTCCCTTTAGCTCTAGAGCGTGGCAGGATGAGCTCCACCCCGGCCATCGAAGCACCCGGCTTACCTGGAGAATGCTCATTTTCTTCCCAGAGCCTTGCCTACAGTGGCTAGTGGCCTGTCAACAGCAGTCAATTTCAAGTAGCTTCAAGGCAGCATGAATGGAGCTTTCAAAATGGGAAAGCAAAGCTAGTTCCATCAGGCCCCCATTTCCACGGGCACACGCAGCATACATCTCTGTGCTTTCTACCAAGTCCAAACAGACACAGGTTACCCAGTGGTTCCTTCCCTGAATCAACTCCTCGAAGCAGGGTGTTCTGCATCTAGCGAACTGCCTCAACCAAGGAACGCCCCAGCTAGGCCTCCGGGCCCGTGGCTCTTCAAAAGCCTGAAGTGTTACACGAGGAACTGGGCTTTCGTTGCATTCGGAACGCAAGCCGACATTCTTCTGGAGGCAGGGTGACTTCAGGCAGGGAGTCCCAGATGGAATGCGAAGCCGAGGGTTATTCTAAGTGCAGCTCAGACTAGGGCAATGAGTCAGACTTGCACGGCATGTTGGACCTGCTAGAACGGTGTTTGTGTATCTGTGGGAGTGCTGAGGAAATCAAGCTGTCCCAAGAAAGAGTGCAGTCTGTTGCCCTACACTCGGCATACACAGAGTGGCTCCGAAGGACTACAGGTCTGGATGTGGCTTGGCAGGCCCACGGGGGCCTGAGTGTACTCAGTGTTCCTGCAGGGAATAGGGTGGCCACGCGAGGCTCCTAGATGTCCTGCAAAGCGTACTGACGTTAACATAATGCAGAGCAACGGCTATGTCCTCCTGGAAACTGCTGCACGCCTCCGCTTCTGCATGGCAATTCAGGGCCTTACCTCGAGACAACTGCTTACGCTGAATGTCCCGTTAGCGACACAGCATGGTAGGATGCTGACTTTCTCCTCGAGCAGAGTGACTTCAGGTACGAGGTCCTCGAAGAACCCTAAGCAGAGTGTTTTCTCATGGCAGCTCAGACGGGGGCCATGACGAACACTTCCATGGCACGTCGCACTGGCTAGAAATGTGGTCCTGAGGCTGTTCCAGTGCTCTGGAAATGTAGCTCTCCTTAAGGAACGAGCAGTGTGTTGCCCATCACTCCGCATACACAGACGGCCTCCGAGGGACCGACCTTTGGGCCTCGATGTTGCTCAGCAGGCCCACAGGGGTCTGGAGGTACTCACTGATCTTGGAGGGAAAATGAGGCACACCCGAGGGGCCTACGAGTCCTGAAAAGGGTACTTCCTTTACAATAAAGCAGAACAGGGGCTTCCCTGGTGGCGCAGTGCTTGAGAATCTGCCTGCCAATGCAGGGGACACAGGTTCGAGCCCTGGTCTGGGAGGATCCCACATGCCGCGGAGCAACTGGGCCCGTGAGCCACAACTACTGAGCCTGCGCCTCTGGAGGCTGTGCTCCGCAACAAGAGAGGCCGCGATAGTGAGAGGCCTACGCAGCGCGATGAAGACCGGCCCCCACTTACCGCAACTGGAGAGAGCTCTAGCACAGAAACGAAGACCCAACATAGCAATCAATCAATCAATCAATCAATCTTAAAAAAACAATAAAAAATAAAAAAAATAAAATAAAATAAAGCAGGACAGCGACTAAGACCTCATGGAAAGGGCTGCATGCCTCCCTTTCTGCACGGCTACTCAGGGACTTACCTCGAGGCCAGTACTCACGTTGAGTTTCCCTTTAGCTCTAGAGCGTGGCAGGATGAGCTCCACCCCGGCCATCGAAGCACCCGGCTTACCTGGAGAATGCTCATTTTCTTCCCAGAGCCTTGCCTACAGTGGCTAGTGGCCTGTCAACAGCAGTCAATTTCAAGTAGCTTCAAGGCAGCATGAATGGAGCTTTCAAAATGGGAAAGCAAAGCTAGTTCCATCAGGCCCCCATTTCCACGGGCACACGCAGCATACATCTCTGTGCTTTCTACCAAGTCCAAACAGACACAGGTTACCCAGTGGTTCCTTCCCTGAATCAACTCCTCGAAGCAGGGTGTTCTGCATCTAGCGAACTGCCTCAACCAAGGAACGCCCCAGCTAGGCCTCCGGGCCCGTGGCTCTTCAAAAGCCTGAAGTGTTACACGAGGAACTGGGCTTTCGTTGCATTCGGAACGCAAGCCGACATTCTTCTGGAGGCAGGGTGACTTCAGGCAGGGAGTCCCAGATGGAATGCGAAGCCGAGGGTTATTCTAAGTGCAGCTCAGACTAGGGCAATGAGTCAGACTTGCACGGCATGTTGGACCTGCTAGAACGGTGTTTGTGTATCTGTGGGAGTGCTGAGGAAATCAAGCTGTCCCAAGAAAGAGTGCAGTCTGTTGCCCTACACTAGGCATACACAGAGTGGCTCCGAAGGACTACAGGTCTGGATGTGGCTTGGCAGGCCCACGGGGGCCTGAGTGTACTCAGTGTTCCTGCAGGGAATAGGGTGGCCACGCGAGGCTCCTAGATGTCCTGCAAAGCGTACTGACGTTAACATAATGCAGAGCAACGGCTATGTCCTCCTAGAAACTGCTGCACGCCTCCGCTTCTGCATGGCAATTCAGGGCCTTACCTCGAGACAACTGCTTACGCTGAATGTCCCGTTAGCGACACAGCATGGTAGGATGCTGACTTTCTCCTCGAGCAGAGTGACTTCAGGTACGAGGTCCTCGAAGAACCCTAAGCAGAGTGTTTTCTCATGGCAGCTCAGACGGGGGCCATGACGAACACTTCCATGGCACGTCGCACTGGCTAGAAATGTGGTCCTGAGGCTGTTCCAGTGCTCTGGAAATGTAGCTCTCCTTAAGGAACGAGCAGTGTGTTGCCCATCACTCCGCATACACAGACGGCCTCCGAGGGACCGACCTTTGGGCCTCGATGTTGCTCAGCAGGCCCACAGGGGTCTGGAGGTACTCACTGATCTTGGAGGGAAAATGAGGCACACCCGAGGGGCCTACGAGTCCTGAAAAGGGTACTTCCTTTAAAATAAAGCAGAACAGGGGCTTCCCTGGTGGCGCAGTGCTTGAGAATCTGCCTGCCAATGCAGGGGACACAGGTTCGAGCCCTGGTCTGGGAGGATCCCACATGCCGTGGAGCAACTGGGCCCGTGAGCCACAACTACTGAGCCTGCGCCTCTGGAGGCTGTGCTCCGCAACAAGAGAGACCGCGATAGTGAGAGGCCTACGCAGCGCGATGAAGACCGGCCCCCACTTACCGCAACTGGAGAGAGCTCTAGCACAGAAACGAAGACCCAACATAGCAATCAATCAATCAATCAATCAATCTTAAAAAAACAATAAAAAATAAAAAAAATAAAATAAAATAAAGCAGGACAGCGACTAAGACCTCATGAAAAGGGCTGCATGCCTCCCTTTCTGCACGGCTACTCAGGGACTTACCTCGAGGCCAGTACTCACGTTGAGTTTCCCTTTAGCTCTAGAGCGTGGCAGGATGAGCTCCACCCCGGCCATCGAAGCACCCGGCTTACCTGGAGAATGCTCATTTTCTTCCCAGAGCCTTGCCTACAGTGGCTAGTGGCCTGTCAACAGCAGTCAATTTCAAGTAGCTTCAAGGCAGCATGAATGGAGCTTTCAAAATGGGAAAGCAAAGCTAGTTCCATCAGGCCCCCATTTCCACGGGCACACGCAGCATACATCTCTGTGCTTTCTACCAAGTCCAAACAGACACAGGTTACCCAGTGGTTCCTTCCCGGAATCAACTCCTCGAAGCAGGGTGTTCTGCATCTAGCGAACTGCCTCAACCAAGGAACGCCCCAGCTAGGCCTCCGGGCCCGTGGCTCTTCAAAAGCCTGAAGTGTTACACGAGGAACTGGGCTTTCGTTGCATTCGGAACGCAAGCCGACATTCTTCTGGAGGCAGGGTGACTTCAGGCAGGGAGTCCCAGATGGAATGCGAAGCCGAGGGTTATTCTAAGTGCAGCTCAGACTAGGGCAATGAGTCAGACTTGCACGGCATGTTGGACCTGCTAGAACGGTGTTCGTGTATCTGTGGGAGTGCTGAGGAAATCAAGCTGTCCCAAGAAAGAGTGCAGTCTGTTGCCCTACACTCGGCATACACAGAGTGGCTCCGAAGGACTACAGGTCTGGATGTGGCTTGGCAGGCCCACGGGGGCCTGAGTGTACTCAGTGTTCCTGCAGGGAATAGGGTGGCCACACGAGGCTCCTAGATGTCCTGCAAAGCGTACTGACGTTAACATAATGCAGAGCAACGGCTATGTCCTCCTGGAAACTGCTGCACGCCTCCGCTTCTGCATGGCAATTCAGGGCCTTACCTCGAGACAACTGCTTACGCTGAATGTCCCGTTAGCGACACAGCATGGTAGGATGCTGACTTTCTCCTCGAGCAGAGTGACTTCAGGTACGAGGTCCTCGAAGAACCCTAAGCAGAGTGTTTTCTCATGGCAGCTCAGACGGGGGCCATGACGAACACTTCCATGGCACGTCGCACTGGCTAGAAATGTGGTCCTGAGGCTGTTCCAGTGCTCTGGAAATGTAGCTCTCCTTAAGGAACGAGCAGTGTGTTGCCCATCACTCCGCATACACAGACGGCCTCCGAGGGACCGACCTTTGGGCCTCGATGTTGCTCAGCAGGCCCACAGGGGTCTGGAGGTACTCACTGATCTTGGAGGGAAAATGAGGCACACCCGAGGGGCCTACGAGTCCTGAAAAGGGTACTTCCTTTAAAATAAAGCAGAACAGGGGCTTCCCTGGTGGCGCAGTGCTTGAGAATCTGCCTGCCAATGCAGGAGACACAGGTTCGAGCCCTGGTCTGGGAGGATCCCACATGCCGCGGAGCAACTGGGCCCGTGAGCCACAACTACTGAGCCTGCGCCTCTGGAGGCTGTGCTCCGCAACAAGAGAGGCCGCGATAGTGAGAGGCCTACGCAGCGCGATGAAGAGCGGCCCCCACTTACCGCAACTGGAGAGAGCTCTAGCACAGAAACGAAGAGCCAACATAGCAATCAATCAATCAATCAATCAATCTTAAAAAAACAATAAAAAATAAAATAAATAAAATAAAATAAAGCAGGACAGCGACTAAGACCTCATGGAAAGAGCTGCAAGCCTCCCTTTCTGCGCGGCTACTCAGGGACTTACCTCGAGGCCAGTACTCACGTTGAGTTTCCCTTTAGCTCTAGAGCGTGGCAGGATGAGCTCCACCCCGGCCATCGAAGCACCCGATGTACGTGGAGAAAGCTCATTTTCTTCCCAGAGCCATGCCTATAGCAGCTGGGGTTCTATCAACAGCAATCAATTTCAAGTAGCTTCAAGGCAGCATGAATGGAGCTTTCAAAATGGGAAAGCAAAGCTAGTTCCATCAGGCCCCCATTTCCACGGGCACACGCAGCATACATCTCTGTGCTTTCTACAAAGTCCAAAAAGACACAGGTTACCCAGTGGTTCCTTCCCTGAATCAACTCCTCGAAGCAGGGTTTTCTGCATCTAGTGAACTGCCTCAACCAAAGAACGCCCCAGCTAGGCCTCCGGGCCCGTGGCTCTTCAAAAGCCTGACGTGTTACACGAGGAACTGGGCTTTCGTTGCAGTCGGAAAGCAAGCCGACATTCTCCTGGAGGCAGGGTGACTTCAGGCAGGGAGTCCCAAATGGAATGCGAAGCCGAGGGTTATTCTAAGTGCAGCTCAGACTAGGGCAATGAGTCAGACTTCACGGAATATTGGACCTGCTAGAAAGGTGTTCGGCGACCAGTGGGAGCGCTGAGGAAATCAAGCTGTCCCAAGAAAGAGTGCAGTCTGTTGCCCTACACTCGGCATACACAGAGTGGCTCCGAAGGGCTACGGGCCTGGTTGCGGCTTAACAGGCCCATGGGGGCCCGGGGGTACTCAGTGTTCTTGCAGGGAATAGGGTGCCCACGCGGGGTTCCGAGATGTCATGCAAAGCGTACTGACATTAAAACAATGCAGAGCAACGGCTATGGCCTCCTGGAAACTGCTGCACGCCTCCGCTTCTGCATGGCAATTCAGGGCCTTACCTTGAGAGAACTGCTCACGCTGAGTGTCCCGTTAGCGACACAGCATGGTAGGATGCTGACTTTCTCCTCAAGCAGAGTGACTTCAGGTACGAGGTCGTCGAAGAATCCTAAGCAGTGTGTTTTCTCACGGCAGCTCAGACGGGGGCCATGACGAACACTTCCATGGCACGCCGCACTGGCTAGAAATGTGGTCCTGAGGCTGTTCCAGTGCTCTGGAAATGTAGCTCTCCTTAAGGAACGAGCAGTGTGTTGCCCATCACTCCTCATACACTGAGGGCCTCCGAGGCAACGACCTTTGGGCTTCGATGTTGCTCAGCAGGCCCACAGGTGTCTGGAGGTACTCAGTGATCGTGGAGGGAAAATGACGCACACCCAAGGGGCCTACGAGTCCTGAAAAGGGTACTTCCTTTAAAATAAAGCAGAACAGGGGCTTCCCTGGGGGCGCAGTGCTTGAGAATCTGCCTGCCAATGCAGGGGACACGGGTTCAAGCCGTGGTCTGGGAGGATCCCACATGCCGCAGAGCAACTGGGCCCGTGAGCCACAACTACTGAGCCTGTGCCTTTGGAGGCTGTGCTCCGCGACAAAAGAGGCCACGATAGTGAGAGGCGTATGCACCGCGATGAAGAGTGGCCCCCACTTACCGCAACTGCAGAGAGCCCTAGCACAGAAACGCAGATCCAACATAGCAATCAATCAATCAATCAATAAATCTTAAAAAAAGAATAAAAAATAAAATAAATAAAATAAAACAAAGCAGAACAGCGACTAACACCTCATGGAAAAAGCTGCATGCCTCCCTTTCTGCGCGGCTACTCAGGGACTTACCTCGAGGCCAGTACTCACGTTGAGTTTCCCTTTAGCTCTAGAGCGTGGCAGGATGAGCTCCACCCCGGCCATCGAAGCACCCGGCTTACCTGGAGAATGCTCATTTTCTTCCCAGAGCCATGCCTACAGTGGCTAGTGGCCTGTCAACAGCAGTCAATTTCAAGTAGCTTCAAGGCAGCATGAATGGAGCTTTCAAAATGGGAAAGCAAGGCTAGTTCCATCAGGCCCCCATTTCCACGGGCACACGCAGCATACATCTCTGTGCTTTCTACCAAGTCTAAACAGACACAGGTTACCCAGTGGTTCCTTCCCTTAATCAACTCCTCGAAGCAGGGTGTTCTGCATCTAGCGAACTGCCTCAACGAAGGAACGCCCCAGCTAGGCCTCCGGGCCCGTGGCTCTTCAAAAGCCTGCAGTGTTACACGAGGAACTGGGATTTCATTGCAGTCGGAACGCAAGCCGACATTCTCCTGGAGGCAGGGTGACTTCAGGCAGGGAGTCCCAGATGGAATGCGAAGCCGAGGGTTATTCTAAGTGCAGCTCAGACTAGGGCAATGAGTCAGACTTGCTCGGCATGTTGGACCTGCTAAAACGGTGTTCGTGTATCTGTGGGAGTGCTGAGGAAATCAAGCTGTCCCAAGAAAGAGTGCAGTCTGTTGCCCTACACTCGGCATACACAGAGTGGCTCCGAAGGACTACGGGTCTGGATGTGGCTTGGCAGCCCCACGGGGGCCTCAGTGTACTCAGTGTTCTTGCAGGGAATAGGGTGGCCACGCGAGTCTCCTCGATGTCCTGCAAAGCGCACTGACGTTAAAATAATGCAGAGCAACGGCTATGTCCTCCTGGAAACTGCCGCACGCCTCCGTTTCTGCATGGCAATTCAGGGCCTTACCTCGAGACAACTGCTTACGCTGAATGTCCCGTTAGCGACACAGCATGGTAGGATGCTGACTTTCTCCTCGAGCAGAGTGACTTCAGGTACGAGGTCCTCGAAGAACCCTAAGCAGAGTGTTTTCTCATGGCAGCTCAGACGGGGGCCATGACGAACACTTCCATGGCACGTCGCACTGGCTAGAAATGTGGTCCTGAGGCTGTTCCAGTGCTCTGAAAATGTAGCTCTCCTTAAGGAACGAGCAGTGTGTTGCCCATCACTCCGCATACACAGACGGCCTCCGAGGGACCGACCTTTGGGCCTCGATGTTGCTCAGCAGGCCCACAGGGGTCTGGAGGTACTCACTGATCTTGGAGGGAAAATGATGCACACCCGAGGGGCCTACGAGTCCTGAAAAGGGTACTTCCTTTAAAATAAAGCAGAACAGGGGCTTCCCTGGTGGCGCAGTGCTTGAGAATCTGCCTGCCAATGCAGGGGACACGGGTTCGAGCCCTGTCTGGGAGGATCCTACATGCCGCGGAGCAACTGAGCCCGTGAGCCACAAATACTGCGCCTGCGCCTCTGGATGCTGTGCTCCGTGACAAGAGAGGCCACGATAGTGAGAAGCCTACACACCGCGATGAAGAGTGGACCCCACTTACCCCAACTGGAGAGAGCCCTAGCACAGAAACGCAGACCCAACATAGCAATCAATCAATCAATCAATAAATCTTAAAAAAAGAATAAAAAATAAAATAAATAAAATAAAACAAAGCAGAACAGCGACTAAGACCTCATGGAAAGAGCTGCATGCCTCCCTTTCTGCGCGGCTACTCAGGGACTTACCTCGAGGCCAGTACTCACGTTGAGTTTCCCTTTAGCTCTAGAGCGTGGCAGGATGAGCTCCACCCCGGCCATCGAAGCACCCGATGTACGTGGAGAAAGCTCATTTTCTTCCCAGAGCCATGCCTACAGCAACTGGGGTTCTATCAACAGCAGTCAATTTCAAGTAGCTTCAAGGCAGCATGAATGGAGCTTTCAAAATGGGAAAGCAAGGCTAGTTCCATCAGTCCCCCATTTCCACGGGCACATGCAGCATATTTCCCTGTGCTTTCTAACAAGTCCAAAGAGACACAGGTTACCCAGTGGATCCTTCCCTGAATCAACTCCTCGAAGCAGGGTGTTCTGCAAATAGCGAACTACCGCAACCAAGGAACGACCCAGCTAAGCCTCCGGTCCCGTGGCTCTTCAAAAGCCGGCAGTATTACCCGAGGAACTCGGCTTTAGTTGCAGTAGGAACACAAACCGACATTCTCCTGGAGGCAGGGGGGTTTCAGGCAGGGGGTCCAGATGCAATGCGAAGCCGAGGGTTATTCTCAATGCAACTCAGACTAGGGCAATGAGTCAGACTTGCACGGTATGTTGGACACGCTAGAAAGGTGTTCGTCGACCTGTGGGAGTGTTGAGGAAATCAAGCTGTCCCAAGAAAGAGTGCAGTATGTTGCCCTACACTCGGCATACACAGAGTGGCTCCGAATGGCTACAGACCTGGATGTGGCTTAGCAGGCCCGTGGGGGCCTGAGGGTACTCAGTGTTCTTACAGGGAATAGGGTGCCCACGCGGGGTTCCTAGATGTCCTGCAAAGTGTACTGACGATAAAACAATGCAGAGCAGCGGCTACGGCTTCATGGAAAATGCTGCACGCCTCCGCTTCTGCATGGCAATTCAGGGCCTTACCTCGAGACAACTGCTTACGCTGAATGTCCCGTTAGCGACACAGCATGGTAGGATGCTGACTTTCTCCTCGAGCAGAGTGACTTCAGGTACGAGGTCCTCGAAGAATCCTAAGCAGAGTGTTTTCTCATGGCAGCTCTGACGGGGGCCATGACGAACACTTCCATGGCACGTAACACTGGCTAGAAATGTGGTCCTGAGGCTGTTCCAGTGCTCTGGAAATGTAGCTCTCCTTAAGGAACGAGCAGTGTGTTGCCCATCACACCGCATACACAGACGGCGTCCGAGGGACCGACCTTTGGGCCTCGATGTTGCTCAGCAGGCCCACAGGGGTCTGGAGGTACTCACTGATCTTGGAGCGAAAATGATGTACACTCGAGGGTCCTACGAGTCCTGAAAAGGGTACTTCCTTTAAAATAAAGCAGAACAGGGGCTCCCCTGGTGGCGCAGTGCTTGAGAATCTGCCTGCCAATGCAGGGTACACGGGATCGAGCCCTGGTCTGGGAGGATACCACATGCCGCGGAGCAACTGGGCCCGTGAGCCACAACTACTGAGCCTGCGCCTCCGGAGGCTGTGCTCCGCAAAAAGAGAGGCCGCGATAGTGAGAGGCCTACGCACCGCGATGAAGAGCGGCCCCCACTTACCGCAACTGGAGAGAGCTCTAGCACAGAAACGCAGACCCATCATGGCAATCAATCAATCAATCAATAAATCTTAAAAAAAC